>NC_134271.1:33415608-34062691 GCF_031893055.1 Leptodactylus fuscus
CTAAAGAGAGTTAAATGGTTATGGTTCATGGTATATAGTGGATATTCATCATCTTATAGGTAGTATACGGACCTATTCTGTGACATATGATACACTAACCATGGACAAACCTGCTGTAACCAAAATCCACTCGGAACTGCTGCAAATTTTGACTTTTTCAGGGTTATTCCAGTTTACATAAATTGTCTCGAGGTCCAATAGAGCTTTTGTTATGTGCAGTGAAACAAGTATTTCTCCTCAACTGGAGTAAAGAAATGAGGTTTCTCCGATGCGAGTTGTAGACTTGTCTATCCTCAAAATAAAAAGCTCACAGAAGGCAGAACTTCAAAGCTGACAGGAATCCAGTATTCAAAATAAGGCAAAGCCTTCAGCATGTAAAATTCTCTTTCTAGCCATCGCCGGAGCTGTCCCACATCTGACACTCTTCTCGTTACTGCCTTCTTTTCTATTCATGAAAATGGAAGCTAAAGAGAATTTATCCTCAAAAGAAATTCTAATCCCATTTCCTTCTAAACACCCCTGTTTGTTGTTCTGTTGCATTACAACATTATTCGTCTCGCTGTATATTGCCAGACATGACTCCCTTGATATCCCATCTTTTATATTCCTTGTTGCTTAGCGACCCTCATTGCGACACGTTCAGACAGGTGAGACACTGTTGGAACGGGCCATCGCGCTTCTAGCGTTATGGTACATGCCGGTGTAAATTTTGTTGGGTCACAAGGCGCCAATCTGTAGTAACGGCAGAGTGTATGGAAAAACCGTAAACCTGGTGTATACTTGCACTACAGAATTTTTCAGAAATTTGAACCTGACCAAATTCCAACACAGAATTTGCAAATTCTGCACCAGCCAGTCCGAATTTCTCCGCCTCCTGTTCACTTCAATGGGAGTTCAGGCAGAGTCTATCTGAAGATCAATCATGACACGAAGTTGAAAAAAAATCATCTGGAGACGCCAAATTTTTTTTAAAAAAAAATCAGCGACTGCTTCTCATTGAATTGATTCTGCCTCAATCAGCTCTAGGGGCTAGTTCACACTGAGGTAGTGGATTTTGATCTGGCCCAAAATCTGCTTCCAAAAACGGCTCCCATTGAAGCTAGTAGCGGAAGAAAAAAGAAACGACATGCCCCTTCTTCCTACGGATTCCATGGCCGACTCAGCCGCGGCGTGAGACTCCTTCTGATTAAGCCCATTCATTTGGGCCTAATCCAGAGAATCCATTGACATTCCATTGCGGCTAGCTGCGCATGATGTTCACACGTGGAATCCATTTTCTGCCGTGTGAACATACCATAGTACAGCTCTGAATTTAGCCCTGTGAACATATCCTAGTAGAGTCCCTTTTTGAGCTCTCAGCTGGGACGATGGAGATCAGCAGATCACAGTTTGTCAGTCTGTAGCATGTTCTTAATCTCCTGCTGATCTGCTCCATATTTAGCATAAGATTGGGGAAGAGGACGGGCTTTGCCAAGGGGCAACCATTCTTGTGGTGTCGCTGCTGACCAGAACAGAGGGTTGCTTCTCCAGCCAGTTGACATCTTGACAAAAATGGCAGGAGAAAAGGGAAGGCTGAAATCGTAAGATACAAAGTTAGTTATATATATTTAGATTTAAAGGGGTTTTCCAGGCAAATGGCATTGGTGACCTATCCTGGGATTAGATCATCAATATCTGATCTGTGGGGGTTCTCTGTTCTCCATATAGTGGCTGTGCTGAGTTACTGCAGCTCATTTCTTCTACAAGTGAATAGGAGCTGAACTAAAGTAACTCAGAGCAGAAACTACACAGAGAGCAGAGCGATCTGCTTTAATCTCTGCTCGCTACATAACAGCTGATCAGCAGCGGTCCCTGTTATCAAACCTCCATTGATCTGATACTGATGACCTACCCTAAGGATAGCTCATGAATATGACTGGCTCAGAAAATCCTTTTAATTTAATAGACTCTAAAACCAAACCAAGTGAAAGGGGATAAGAGGAGAATGTGCCAAATTATTATAGTTTGTGCATTTTCTGTGTTTAGTGTTCCTTTCAATTGTATGCTTTCAAGGAAAATTGGATGATGAGCACTGTGGCTGCCTTTATATCTGCAAGAGCTTGTCAGCGAGCTGTCCCAGTCTCCAGAAAAAATGTTAATATCGTGATTTTTTTTTTTTTTTTTTTTTTAAACATATAGAAAAAAAAAAAAAATATATATATATATCCTACCGGACAGGAAAATGTAAACACACAATATTGTCCGTACTTACATTGAGAAATGAAGAAACCTTAAGATTTTTAGGTAAATGCCTGTGGTGGTTTGCAGCCGCTCGCAGGCATACTGTACGTTTTACTGAAGTGCATGTAATGTTCCCAGCATCTCTCACACAATCTGTGCGAGTTTTACAGCTTCTGCTTAAATACATAAACAATGCCAAGTCTTGTATATAAACACAGACTGCAGGAGGTATCGTAACGTATGAGCGGAGCAATCTGACAGGAGCAAAATCATGTGACTCCGCGCTGTCTACACCAAGACCGCTCAACCACTGTCCAGACCACCCTGGTAAAGGAGGCGAGTTATTAACATATTGCAATACTAAAAGGCAACCTCTGTGAGAATCCTCCCAAAAGATTATTAATATTTGTATTCTAATTCATAACACGACTAATGATAAGTATGTGATCGGATCACCCTATAGATCCACTGCAAAGATCTGAAGTTCCTCTGTGTATTTTCTTTCAAATCAGCTGAAAACTGCAGAAAAATCATCTGACTACAGAAAATGGTGAAGATCTCTGGAAATACTCTGTATTATTTGTCATGTTCTGCTTGTTAATTATATTATTTTAACCTCCAATCAAAAAAAGGCGAAATTTAGAGTTTTTCTGATCTTCCATCTTCTTCTAGGACGAGGTCTTCACCGCGTTTTCTTCCGGCGGTGTCGTCTAACTTCTAGGTCTCGGGCCTAGGGCAAAGCTGACTGCGCATGCTCGTGGCCACAAGAAAAATGGCCGCTTACACAGTATTGGAAGCAGCCATTTTCTCGTGGCCGTTGGGCATGCACAGTCGACTTTGCCCGAGGCCTAAAAGTTTGAAGCCAACCCCCAGAAGAAGATGCGGTGAAGACCTCGTTCCAGAAGAAGATGGAGACGGTGCTGGAGAGTTCTCTCGCAGCATTGGGAAAGCCCCTAGTGCTGTTTGAGTGCTGGGGCCCGCCCCCAGTGCTGCGAAAGAACTCCTTTACATACCGACAGAAACCGGGATTTTAGGCAAACAGCGGCACGAAGAAGACATCTAAAAAATAGAAGAAAAATAGCCTTACTTAAGGCTATTCCAACGTGTTAGAAAAAAAAAAAAAGGGTTTGAAAGATAGGAACCCTTTAAGTTAAGTTACCCTCTATTTATTTATTTATATAACATTTTATGTTTCGATATTTGTATAAAACTAGACAACCCCTTTAGCAGCAGATAATTCTCCGACATTGTCCTATTCATTGCATGGATCGTAGGATATGATCTCTTTATGGAGGGGCATCCACTTTATTGGCAATAGCAGACATGTGGTTGCACAGAGGCAGTGACAGACTTGTCCACTAGAGGCACTATAGCTTCTTTCAGCCCTTTTCTACAAAAAAGGTTCTCTTATTCCTTTGGGAGCTAGTCAGCTGCTTGAGTCACTATATGACAAGGTTATAATCTAATACAGACAATAAGGTGTTCCTAGCAATGAAATGGGACGAGATGTGCAAGAAGAGATAAGCAGCCATAAATATATAATATGCATGGAAAATAACCTAATAAAATCTGATTCTTATTAAAATCTGCCTACAGACACGGTACACGGAGGCAATAATAAGTGCTGTGTTATAGCGTAGACATGGGCTCCCTTTATTATGGTGATAGTAACCATTCAGCGCAATGTTCGAACATCTGTTGCTGCCTTGTACGGTATCTCATACATGAAGATTGCCTCCTTTCATATTTATATATTTTAATGTCGCCTTCTAATCTATTCTCTATATTTACATATATTTGAAAGACTTTGCTTAAGAGTGATTTTCTTTTTATGTTTTATCCACAAAAGAGTTTGTAAGCCATTTCAATTATTTTCAGCAGATTTCCAAGCATTTCTGTATTGTGGGAAGCCATCACTCCATACTAAGATATTGTTAATGTCCTGGAATTTCGTCCACCTTTTACCTGGCAGAGGATCCTCTCTGACATGTCATTAACATCTGTTCGTGCTTTAGGCTTCGCTGACAACGTAAAGGGAAACTCTGGTAACAAATGAATCTTATTATCCATTAGGAAGTCCTTCAGGACGGCTAATGATTCATTGTGTAGTCGCGCGGCTTGCTAAGCAGTGGCTTCTGGGCTGCTCCTGCTAAGAAACAACAGACGTGGCCTACGGTCGTGGCACATGTTGGCTTTTGATGTTGTCACCTGCATAGAGATAAGAGACTGTAGCTGTATGTAACTTTTATAGGGATCTTCAGCACTTCTGTCCCAGTTGTAAGGAAGATTGCAGCCAATACCAGCACTGATTTAGATCCCTCTTCCCCTTCCGACAATTGTAGGACGGTTTTGCCGGATAGTCAAAGGGCATCAATTTCCATTAACTCCCTTTAATTTTCTGCTGCTGACATTTGTACTGGAGTTGGCTCTTGGTTTACGCTAGGAAAGATCCTAGCAGGAGATCTCTACTCCATGACCTCGACACTCCCTTCAAAGTGAACATGTCTTGGATTTCGTCCGAGAGCAGAATATGATAGAGAGAGGTAAGACGAGCACCCTGATACATATATATAAGCAGAGACTCTTACAAAGGAGAGAGTGCTTATATTTATTCCGTACCCACACAATAAATGACCGCCTTCTGTGTACACCCACAGATACAGGGAAATCTGTCCATATGCCTAGGCGGACAATGTAAGCAGGACCCTCTGCCCCTCCATGGAGTCCTGTCAGGATTTACTTTAATCCAAAGACAAAATGTGAAAACTCTGAGCAAACCGTAATGTAGTATCCCAAGGATATTGTATCAGAAAAAAGAAGAAGGCTCACCTTAAAGAGTTGTGAATCTACACTCACCGGCCACTTTATTAGGTACACCATGCTAGTAACGGGTTGGACCCCCTTTTGCCTTCAGAACTGGCTCAATTCTTCGTAGCATAGATTCAACAAGGTGCTGGAAGCATTCCTCAGAGATTTTGGTCCATACTGACATGATGGCATCACACAGTTGCTGCAGATTTGTCGGCTGCACATCCATGATGCGAATCTCCCGTTCCAGCACATCCCAAAGATGCTCTATTGGATTGAGATCTGGTGACTGTGGAGGCCATTGGAGTACAGTGAACTCATTGTCATGTTCAAGAAACCAGTCTGAGATGATTCCAGCTTTATGACATGGCATTGCATTATCCTGCTGAAAGTAGCCATCAGATGTTGGGTACATTGTGGTCATAAAGGGATGGACATGGTCAGCAACAATACTCAGGTAGGCTTTGGCGTTGCAACGATGCTCAATTGGTACCAAGGGGCCCAAAGAGTGCCAAGAAAATATTCCCCACACCATGACACCACCACCACCAGCCTGAACCGTTGATACAAGGCAGGATGGATCCATGCTTTCATGTTGTTGACGCCAAATTCTGACCCTACCATCCGAATGTCGCAACAGAAATCGAGACTCATCAGACCAGGCAACGTTTTTCCAATCTTCAATTGTCCAATTTCGATGAGCTTGTGCAAATTGTAGCCTCAGTTTCCTGTTCTTAGCTGAAAGGAGTGGCACCCGGTGTGGTCTTCTGCTGCTGTAGCCCATCTGCCTCAAAGTTCGACGTACTGTGCGTTCAGAGATGCTCTTCTGGCTACCTTGGTTGTAACGGGTGGCTATTTGAGTCACTGTTGCCTTTCTATCAGCTCGAACCAGTCTGGCCATTCTCCTCTGACCTCTGGCATCAACAACGCATTTCCGCCCACAGAACTGCCGCTCGCTGGATGTTTTTTCTTTTTCGGACCATTCTCTGTAAACCCTAGAGATGGTTGTGCGTGAAAATCCCAGTAGATCAGCAGTTTCTGAAATACTCAGAACAGCCCTTCTGGCACCAACAACCATGCCACGTTCTAAGGCACTCAAATCGCCTTTCTTCCCCATACTGATGCTCGGTTTGAACTGCAGGAGATTGTCTTGACCATGTCTACATGCCTAAATGCACTGAGTTGCCGCCATGTGATTGGCTGATTAGAAATTAAGTGTTAACGAGCAGTTGGACAGGTGTACCTAATAAAGTGGCCGGTGAGTGTAAGTCACAACTCTGTATTCACAGTAAGTGTATGCATATATGGAGGAATCCTCTTTTGGGGTAGAGCTGCAACGTTCCTTACGCCTCTTAGGTGTATAGGACAGTAAATATGGAAATGACCAACCACTCAGATTCGGTGAAGGAAATCTGATGTGAAAGAAACTGCGCTCCCCTTAGTACATTAAATAATGACTGCTTTATTAATAACAAACTTGTTAGTTTCTTATTAATAAAGCCGTCATTATTTAATGTACTAAGGGGAGCGCAATTTCTTTCACATCAGATTTCCTTCACCGAATCTGAGTGGTTGGTCTTTTCCATATTTACTGGGATTTACTTTGTCATATATGCCTATATATCACTCTCTTTATCATATCCTGCTCTCAGATAAGTCAGCATAAACTTACATGATAGGTTTGCTTTAAATAGGATTCATGTTTCCTACTGTCACCACTAGGGACAGTATAAGAGCTTGCTGCATAGTGAACAAAATAATACAGTATGCATAAAGCTTCTAAGCTCCCTCTAGGGGCTACTCTAGGCAGCTACAAATGTATCATTTACCTTAAATGGCTTCTTGGTATGGTCATTAGTTCTTGGGGGTATGCGGTGGTCTGTTTCCCACCACCAGATCAGGTGTTTCAAGGGTCCACAGTGCTCCAGAAGCAGGCTCAGCTCCGTACATTATGTAATGACTGTGAATCGTACTGGAATTCAGTCCCTTTCACTTTCTTAACCTAATTGTAGGCACCGTGATGTCTCCTATAGCCCAAAGACATATGGCTTTCAACTGATCAGTCTACATTTAGATTAGCTATAAGTAAATGGTGGAAAAGACTATATGTTTCCTACATCTACTCTGTTATTACAGTGTTATTTCGATCTGAGTGAGTCTCGCTCTTGTTAAGCATTTCCTTGCACACCATTTTTAATTTCCATGTTTATAATCTAATGTAGCCTCGCCTAAAAGAAATCATCTTTCACTGAGGCTGCCAATGGAAGGCCTAAAGTTAATTAAATCTCCCTTGAAAATGTGAATTCATCACTTTGTATCCTAGATATGCCGTGCGATTGCACTGATACCGCAGCTCCCAGTTTAGATCTTTGATTTGTTAAGACACCATATTAATTGGTTTGACACTGTGTTAATGCGCTGGAAGCAGCGAGCTGTCTTCCGTAATATCTCCTGAATGTAGGTCATAACATTTTTCTCGTCCATTTTATCAAAGAGAAGGATATGTTGTCGCTAATTGATGCTTGATAAATATTGTGATGCTTTTATAACTTCTGATATATAAGAGTATAGAGAGTAATACTTTACTTGTAACTTCTGTGGTAATAGAAAATGAGCTCTCAAGTCCAACGGTTTATAGCCTAGCCCACTAGGCTGCGGCCTTCAGCCTAGCTCATGATGCCGCAGCCTTCAGCCTAGCCCGTGATGCCGCAGCCTTCGGCCTAGCCCGAGATGCCGCAGCCTTCGGCCTAGCCCGTGATGCCGCAGCCTTCGGCCTAGCCCGTGATGCCGCAGCCTTTGGCCTAGCCCGTGATGCCGCAGCCTTCGGCCTAGCCCGTGATGCCGCAGCCTTCGGCCTAGCTCGTGATACTATTCTGACATAGACTCCCTGTAGAGCTACATGGGTGACTATCACTTCCCCAAACATATTTAGCAGTCATCATAGTGACAGAACATATTACATTAGTGAGACACCTCCTTTGCCACTCAGACACATAACTTCTTGTGCCTGCCTCACCCCGTACAGTAAGAGATGAGTGAGAGCAGTGCTTCCAGTGCTAAATCCCTGACCCCAGTACACCAACTGCCTCATTTGTTTTGAACGATGGAATGTGGCACTTATCCCCTATTCTTTGGATAGGTGGAAAGAGTACTTTGGAAACTTCCATTTTGAGGGATCAGAGTAAAAGAACCACGCTGGCATGTTACTCAACAGAGGTCGCAAATGATTGTTTGTGTTCATATGTTAATAGAAGGTTGGAAGGTATTTTTACTCTTTAATCCTGTAAAGGATTTGTGAAGGTCAGCGGAAGCTACAGCTGAGTTACAGGCCATCTTTAGGTTGAAGAATCCAGCATCCACGTATATAAAACTAAAAATCTTTATTTTGTCAAATTTAAAAAAAACATGTACGTCAGACCAGAGGTGCTCATCTTTAGGTTGGCCCACTTTATTAGGCTTTGTTACTTTTTATCCTTTTTTTTTTTGTTTGTCTGTTTTCTAAATTTGGTACTATTGGATTACTGTGTGTGGAATATATATATATATATATATATATATATATATATATATATATATATATATATATATATAATATTCATCCAAATTGAAACAGAGAAACCGGTGTCCTAAAGAAAAAGTACTTGCTGTAAGCAACAATAAAGCATGTCAGGTCAAACCTGTGTACAAAGAAGTAATAGCCAACAGACAAATGTGTGCTGTCCCTTTTTTTTCCTCCATCTTCACGGTGTGATTTGTACGCTATTGTAAGGCTCCTTCCTTGTGCTGCATAAGCATTCCATAAACTAATCTTTCCAGACCTCAAACAGATTTAGACATTTTGTACTAAACATATTTCTTCAATAAGATCTGTACAAATAAGGAGCAGTGAGATCGGAACAGCTAGTCAAAGAAAACAGTTTTGTCAGCCAAACCCGGCTATGGTGAAGCAAGATGCATGTTTGTCTCCTATAATACAGTTTGGAATTATTAACAACCTTCTCGAGAAGTAAGCCTAATGCATCAAAGGGTGTCTTCAGTCTATTTGGGGATTTGCTTCACAAAGTTAAAATGAATATAAGCCAGCTCTGTTCTCTTTCCTTGTTTGAGATTGATTTTTATAATTTGGACTTCCAGTTTGTTTCAGACCATTTTGAGTAATAAACCCTTCTAGTAAACTATATGAGGGTAAGGAAACCAACAACTTATTTGCCCTCCCCCCCCCAAAAAAAAATAAAAATAAAAAATCCTTGGGATCTTCTAGTAAGTTAACCTTCCTTGATAAGCCAGGGTATCTAAGTCTGATGGGTGACCGTTAGAGATGAGCGAACAGTAAAAGGTTCGATATTCATTTCAAGTAGCCCCTCAATATTCGACTACTCGAATCGAATATCGGACCCTATTAGTCTATGGGGGAAAATGCTCGTTTCAGGGGTAGGCAACGTTCGATCAAATTATACTTACTAAGTCCACGAGTGAGGGTCGGGCTGGATCCTCCGAGAAGTCTTCTCCGTGCAGTGTCCCCGCGGCATCTTCCGACTCTTCATTCACTCTGCCAGGCATCGGGCCTGGATAGAGCCGACTGCGCATGTCCGCACTACAAGTGGGCATGCGCAGTCGGCTCTGCCCAGGCCCGATGCCTGGCAGAGTGAATGAAGAGCCGGAAGACGCCGCGGGGAAGCTGCAAAGAGAAGACTTCTAAAGGTAGGAGAAGAACCAGCGTTGATTGGCCGACTGTATAGCATTCGGCCAATCAATGCTGGTTCTGCATCGAACTTTTCCAATCGAATAGCGAGTGGTACTCGATCGAGTATGAGTATTTCGAATACCATAGTATTCGATCGAGTACCTACTCGCTCATCTCTAGTGACCGTACATTTGAGTGGATGGCATGAGAGTCTACGTCCTGTGGCTGGGGACGACACAATGGTCATTAGCGATTTCTGAAGCCAAATTCATATCCGTCAGACGATGACTTGGCTGGTTGTCTCGACCTACTATAATAAGAATACCCTTTAGCCCCATCTATTCATTGGCCTGGGAGAAGGACGACTTTATCACATCACACCAATTATGGGAAATCTAGATTATAGGATCTAGGAGGACTCTTCTCATACCTTAATGATATGTAATGATGCTCCCTGTGCCTCTTACACATTACCATGTAAATTATGACAAAAATAACCTACAATGTTTTGTAAGCTGCGCCTCTCAAATGAAGCTCTCATTATATTACCGCTGTCTAAGGTTGAGTAATTTAAGTAAGGAACATCATCCAGGGTTACATTAGGGCTTATTATTATCATTCCATTTACTGAATTATTCATGACCTCTCATAAGAAGCTCTGGTAATACTATTAATTATCCTGAAGTTAATATCTTTATAGCTTTTGTTCAACAAGTGTCAAATTCTGCTAAGCCTCTGTACCAGAAGGTTCCACCTTGTCATACATGGCGAGAAGTAAAAAATTAAGAAACTTTAATTAGTTTATACCCTAAGGGGTTAAAAGCCCTCGGTGTGACAGCTCCAGACTCTTTGTGCCCGTCCTATATGTTGCTGTATAAGTCTCTTTCATGCCTAGAGATTAAAGAGATTTGCAGACATATACAAATAAACTGAATATATGTTACAGTTATATACTCCCCTGCTGGTCCCCTCCCCTCGCTGATGGTTTGTCGTGTCAGTAAGTGGTGGGCAGTAGTGAGTCATGGTTAATAGCTCGGGTTTAGCTGTTATTGTTTCACTGAGATTATTATTATTATTAATAATTATAATAATCTTTATAGCTTTATGTAGCTCCAACATAATCCGCAGCACTTTACAATTCAGAGGGTGCACAAACAAACAAAAAGGCATTTTTACATAGTAACAATCAATTGAAATAAAGACCTTACTCATTGGAGCCTGCAGTCTGAAGAAATGTGGATGTGGGTGTAGGGCATTATCCGATATTGTGGGGAATACTGGAGAAGCAGATTATGGGGTAGTTACCAATAAAGGGTCCGTCAAAGGGAAATAGTTATGCGGCCAACCCCTCCAAAGTCTGTTTATGCCTTCATATTTTACTCCTGCTTCTTTATTTGCATGAAAATTGTGATTTTTGTGATATGCACATGAGCATGAAGTATTTGGGGGCATGGCAGAGTCTGCATGGGCTTGGTTTGCAGTACTGACTTTCCTCAGCACTATCCCACATGCAGATGATTGACAACCTCCCCGCCTTTGTTCCTGACAGTCCTATTTTTGGCAGAACTCTACGGTGCCAACACTGAGAACCCTCACTGCTCCTTTTTACCAGGTCCCTTCCTGAATCTTCAGAGTACACTGTAACATCTCAGTAACAATCTGACACAGATCTCATCGATAAGCTATACTGTAAATTCCAGAAACAAGGTTCAGAGGCGAACAGTCATCAGCGTATGGAATGGCACTGGGTGGGGTTTGCTGAAGAACTGACAATGACCAAAGGGTGGTATTGAAATGACTAGGTCAAAGCATCTGCAAACAGCAGGTCTTGTGAGGTTTTCCTGGTATGCATTGGTTAGTACCTATAGATGTACCAAACTTTGACTCGACGCATGCTATAAAAGCTGGCAAAACGCACACCACATTGTATTGCAGCTTCATAAGAGTGCCCATGCTGGACTATGGAATAAGGGTCCCATCTGATGAATAATATTTTCTTTTACATTGTGTGACCAACTGGGTGTATGCAGGTCATTTATTGTACCCGATGAGCAGATGGCACGGTTTGAAGAGATTAACCCAGCAGAAGCAGTATGATGGTTTAGGGTAATGTTTTAGTGGTAAGCGTGCAGATATCATAGATAGCATGGGCTGCTGCTGCTCTTTAAAAAAAAAATAAAAAAAAATAGGGTTCTGCTTATTTTCATACAGACATGATAAACCAGTAGCTGTCTGGCATTACCAGGATCAGAAAACTCATGTTCTTTTTGCTTTTCTAATAACCACCAGCCTGGAACTGCCCTACTACGCAGCTCTTCCCAATACCCCTGGTGGTGGTGGACAGCAATGTGGAGATTAAAGTTAGCTCACTGAGCTGCTTCAGTAGGGGAAGCTGACAATCAGGCAGAAGCAATCACTAAGTCCATATGAATCAGGTTACGTTAGGTTCACACCTGCGTCTGGGGTCTCCGTTCTATGGTTTCCGTCTTCTGCATGCCAGAAGACGGAAACCATAGACCGGGTCCGGCCGTGCGCGGCGGTGAGCCTTTTGCGCTCTCCGCCGCGAAACCGGATTTTTTTATCCGGACAC
Organism: Leptodactylus fuscus; assembly: GCF_031893055.1. NCBI lineage: Eukaryota > Metazoa > Chordata > Amphibia > Anura > Leptodactylidae > Leptodactylus > Leptodactylus fuscus. Next base: position 33,427,911 of record NC_134271.1, read on the forward strand.
AGAGTACTGCATGTCCGACTCTGTGTCCGGATTATAAAAGCACGGCCGGACAGCTTTCTCACCCATTCAAATGAATGGGTGAGAGAGACTCCTGCAGGTTTCCGTATCCTGCCTGTGTTTTAGGCAGGAAACGGAAACCTAAGTACGGAGACCGGGCCGCAGATGTGAACGAGCCCTTAGAAAAAGAAAAAAAAAAAAAAAAAACTTTGTAGAAATAAAAACGCCCAGGCAGAACCCCTGTTGACAATTTAATTAAAAGTATAAAAACATCAATGTTGTCCATGGAACTGAAAAAAGGACAAAGAAAGAAACAAAAATAAAAACCACATTAATAAAACATAAAGACTATAATCATCATTATTAGAGATGAGCGAATATGCTCGATCAAATACCTCGGCCGCATAACTCCCAGCGGCAGGGACGGTGGGAGGGGCAGTAAAAATTCGAAGCCCCGGAAGTGTTTTTGCACTGGGAGCTATGCATTCGAGGTATTCAATCAAGCATATTCGCTCATCTCTAATCATAATTACCAATCCATGTTAAGCGTCTCATCCTCTAATGTTTACGTCATATGATAGGAGTTGCCCAATGTATTTGGCAGTGCACTCTAATAACCCATTTTTTGGTGCATGGAGCATGAAAACCGAAATTTCACAAATTCAGGTGGAATATGGTACTTTCTGAGCCGGTTCGTACAACTTTAGATATTCTAGACCAGTGATGGCGCACCTTTTGGAAACCGTGTCCAAACTGCAACCAAAAACCCACTAATTTATCGCAAAGTGCAAACATGGCAATTTAACCTTAATACTCTGCAGATCCACAATTACAGACCCACAAAATATGGTTGTGTGAATGGGGCTTTACAGCGCTTTCAATTATAGAAAATATCTTTGTACTGAAAGGTAAAAATTTGCATTAGGCATAATTTTGAACAATTAATATTCACTACATCGCATAGGATCTGTTTTATAGTGACCATGCAATGTTATTACAGTCTGTAATAATGTGACATGTCTGCTATAAATCAGATACTGTGTGATATAAATGAGTGGCCCCACATAGTACAATATGCTCCACGGTGGCCCCTACACAGTACAATTTGCTCCACAGTGGTCCCCACACAGTACAATCTACTGTAAAGTGACCCAGTACAGTATATTCTGTTCCACTGATGGGTGTCCACACGTGCCGTAGGTTCTCGCCACCACGGTTCTAGACTATATTAATATAGTACATGTTTCTAAGGAAGACCTTGCAGATAATTCTGTCCCCTGATTCCGGTGAATGCCTTGCTTGTTAATATATCCAGTGTACAAGTCTATTAAATGCACTACAGGACTAGACATCTTTTGTATGCTAATATTATTTTTTATTATTTTTTTTTTTTTTTTTTTTTTTTTGTACTTAAATTCTGACTGGCATATTATTGAATCCTGTTATCAAAGACAACTTGTCGTGCACATCTTATGTAACCATAGGAATGAATAATAAGTACATCAAGCTTATTATAAGCGAGACTGTATAAGTGACACACTATGTGTGATGCTGTTTTAAGACATCACTATGGTTACAGATTTGATTTGCATACACAATTGATTTTACACTCCCTATTCAGAGTGTGCATGGAAAGTATTATGGTGCATACCATTTGCAGGCTCGGGAGGGGGGTTTATACCTCTCATTCGCATGGTTTTTACTAAAGGTAAACACCATTTTTCTGAAGTTATTTAATAAGACTACATATATATATATGCGAGACCTATATATATGTTTATATCTGCTATATATCATACATAAAGCAAGCAGCCAGTGGTTAATGGGTAGTTGTCTGTGTTCCACTTTTTAATTCACTCTTTACTTATCTGTGCAGTTCGCTCTTGTCATTGTTCTCCGGCTTTAACAGCACTTGAAAGGCCTGAGCTGTAGGATCCATAAATCATGTGTTTTTAAGTCTGTGGCTTTGACAAAGTGCTTCAGGTCTGTGTAACCTTGTGAGACAGATTCCTTACTTTTGTTGCTCTGTAAAATAACATTTCTTTTCTCCGTTTTTCACATCGCCTGAACATATCTATCTAGTGGTTAAGTGGTCTAGTCTAGATCTCGTTCATGCGATTGTTAGTGTAGCCATGTTCCAATATTCTGACATTGGTGTATATATCGTCCATATACATGTACGTCCCCACTCAGACTACACATTACCATCTTTTATGTGTCACTTAAAGGGATTCTAATATGTCTGGCTAGATCTGTGCACTTTTTAAGATGATGGGCAGCGACGCCATTGTTGCTGAACGGGGTCCTTTGCATATCAACAAAAACAGTGTTCAGCAACAAAAAGTATGAACTCTCAAGGAGGGAAAAAACTTAATTAAAAAAAATTTAGTTTCAGGTAACCCTACCCTATCTGTCTGCAGGGTGGGTTCTACTGACACTCCCTTTAACACTGTTGCATTTATCTTTTACTAGCATCTCCTCGCGACTTAGTCTGTGGGTTGGTGTTGGCGCTGAGCCGCTTATATTTAGCTAATTGCTGTTGTGGATGATCCGCCTGAAGCCGCGTCTCGGCTCTGCTACATTGCTGCATGTGCGCAGTCTACTCAGTTGTATGTACATCTCTGCATATGGAGAGTGTACTCAGCTGTGCTACAGCGCTGCCTAAGCTTTGCTACATCTGGCCATTTGGATTATAGGCGTGTTCTTATGTCAGTATCTGGGCAGCTTCTGCGCTGGAATTGGCTGAATGGATGTTGCAGAAATTTGCCACAGTTTGATCAGCCTGCTCCTGTGTCACGGCTCTACTACATCGCTGCATATGCATAGGATATCCAGCTGTATGTACATGTTTGTATATGGAGAGCCTATAGAGGTGTGCTACAGCACTGCCTAAACTCTGCTACATCGGGCAATTGTGATTACAGGGGTTTGGTTATGTGACTGTCTGAGCAGCTTCTATGTTACAAAGGGCTGAACGGATGTTGCTGAAATGTGCCAAAGTTCTCCTCCCTCCCCCATCAGAGGCAGAACAACACATTCCCCGTCGTACTCACTGAAACTCTACACCTGATATACTCCTCTTGCCCACACACAGCCTGCATGTTCTGTAGTCTTCTGATCTTCCATGAGACTCCATTTTCTTCAGCTTTCACACTGTCCAGCTTCATCCTATATAGCTCCGCCCACAAAATAGTGTGTAGCCCGCCCACCACCTAGCATGATCCTATCTGAGAATGGCTCAAGGACCTGTGATGACGTCATCACGGGTCCTTTAGTGTAGTGTAAACCTAAATTCCTTCACTGCTGTCGTGCAGTGACGTCATTTACCGGGATAAAAAGTAGCCTAAATTTCAGGCAAATCCGTTCAGCCGTTTTGAGGTGTCCAAATAGAGGGTTCTCCATTGTACAACTCTCTATTTGGACACCTTATTCTCCATTTTGGCTTCCATTTCACTTCCCCTCCACCCATACCGATATACTGAAGAAAGTCTTTTATGACCGAAACGTCCTGTGTACATTTATCGGTTAATAAATTTTGCACCTTGGGAGCTTCATTTTGAGTGCCGGAACTTCTTTTACTATATGTTATGGCAGTGTGGCATCACACACATTGACCAACGGCCAGTATATTACTAGCAAGATTTTCCATTAAAAATTTGTAATTTATGTGCCCAAGTTGTGCTTAAAGGAGTTCTTCAGGCTTATCTTTAAATATCTGATTGATAGGCGCCTGACCCCCAAACCCTAGTCTGGTCATCTGCATTTAGCCGTTACTGGAACCTGTCCTGTACACAGTAGGGGGCTGGAAGCAGAAAGCTCCATCCATTGTCTATCAGCGGGGCACCTGCACTGCTTAGCTCCCATTGAAGTCAGTGATAGCTGAGCTGCTAACTGCAAACCGCTTTCTGCTTCCGACCCCTTATTGTTTACAGAAGGTGGCTTTGTACAGATCATCGAGCTGGGGGCCAGTTGTCAGTCCCCTGTTAATCAGATATATATGGCCACAAAAAAATGAAGCCTGGACATCCCCTTTTAAAGCCACTTGTCCACAGTTTGGCACCAACTTGATTCACTGTTTTGTTTCATCTGGGGTTAAGTGCAATGTAGTTTGTCTTCCACTGCCACTTTATATAACTGGTTGTCTTCTATAGTGAGGTCCAGTTAGCTGTGCAATATTCAGACATGTGAACTTAGTACCACTGTACCCTGCTTGGGTCTTACTCTAAAGAAGGTGCTAAACAAGTACCCAATACTGGATACTTTATACCATTGAAAAAACAACAAAAGAGGGTCAAGTCAAGCTAAGGCCATCTGGTGCTATGACATACACATAAATGGGAAGTGATACAAGATTTCATCTATGAATTTACTTACTGACTTTATTTTTCCTGTCTCAGGTGTTCCGGAGTGGCGAGGGTATGGGTATCAGATTGGACAGTGCATCAGCCTTCCAAGGAGCGGTGATATCCCCACACTATGACTCCCTTCTTGTCAAGGTCATTGCACACGGGAAAGATCAGCAAGTGGCAGCGACCAAAATGAACCGAGCCCTGGCAGAATTCCGAATCCGTGGAGTGAAGGTAGGACAGACCTAGCGCCCAGCTCGGATATCAGTTAATTTTCTTTCTTTTTGCGGTGATGGCAAGACCACTAAGTAGCATTGAAACCCAGGAGACTGACCTGCTCTAGGAAAGCTGTTACATTAATATACAGAAAGGTGATACCTGGATATTTTAAGCAAGGAGACAGATCAAAAATCAGTTATGAATCATGAAGGTTTTTTCACACAAGCACATTTCTGGTGAAAGGTCATTTTATAGAAATGCATTTGTAGCATAGTTGGCAGCTCCGTGGCATCACACAATATGTATACTACATGGAAAATAGGACACGGCTATCTATAGAATTTATTCTAAGAGAAAGTCATCTGGTCATTGCAGAAACTTTCAACTTTCCCTTTTCTTCCTTCCCATTATTTAAAAAAAACAAACAAACTAACAAACAATTTACGGTATTTAATGTTAATTAATTTTATTTCTATTTCAAGTAGCATAAAATCTTTAAAGGTGTTGTTTCACCCCAAATTGATTTTTCATATTGATAAAAACCACAGGATAGGTCATCAGTATGTGCTTTGTAGGGGTTCGACACACAGATCCCACACAGACCCCATAAGCAGTGCCGACAACCCCCACAGATCACTTTCTGACCCACAGGATAGGTAGTCAGTATGAAAAATCAATCTGGGGCTGGAATACCTCTTTAAAGCCCCACATTGCGGTAATGCAGCTTTAGTTTGTTGCAGATTTTTGTAGCGAATGACTACAAAAGAAATGGGAAATATATGGGAACTACTTCTACTTCTACCTTCTGCTCAATCCACTACTGGCTTTGGTTTAAAAAACTGGAGCAAAATCGCAACAATGTGGGGCCTCAGCCTAAAAGTGTTTTTCCCCTCAGTACAAAGGAAGTAAGTTTTATAGTCATTGGGGGGGTCCAACTGCTAAAACCCTGAACGATCATAAGAACATGAGCCAACAATATGTCACCTGTCTAGATCAGTGGTGGACATGGTTGGCTCTATTCCTATATGTAAAAGGTTTTTCATCGTCAGTGATAAAGGTTTCAATAGAATATTCATAACTCCTTATAAAAAAAAAAATAATTCTGAAATTTTGACCATTTCCCACAGTGACCCTAAATAATTTGCTAGTGGATAAGGATTGATTTCCAAAATTCCACCATTTCTGCAAATTCTTACTATAAAGTCCACGTCCATAGTTTACCACTCTATTAGAATTTTCCATTTTAAAATGGAGGGTGAAGTCATCCATCGTTTTAGAAAGAACCCATCACACCTAACATGCCACCTAAGCGTAAGTTCACACGGGGATTTTTTGACTGGATTTTGACGCGGAATCCAGCTCCAAAAAAACGCCTCGCGTCGTTTTTCCGCAAGTGTTTTTTTCCTGCTCGTGAAGAAAAGAAGCGAACTGCCCTATCTTGCTGGAGATTCCACGGCTGTATCGGCCGCAGTTGTCTGTGGCGTGGCACTCTCTCCCGACTAGGCCCATTCATTTGGGCCTAATCTGGAGCGGAATGCCGCTGTCCTGGCTTCTAGACGCAGCTAGCCGAGGGAGACGTTTTTTGGAGCTGATTCTGAGGCAGATTCCCACATCAAAATTCGGTCCAAAAAACCCCATATGAACTCAGCTTAAATGTTTCAGGCAAGAAATTTTAAACAGTTTTTTTTCACTTCTTCAGTCCAAAAAATGAAGTCTAAATCTGCATATTGTAAATCTTTTCCCATTTTTACCGTACTACCATTACACCATCTTTGTACGCACTTTACTTACCATAGATACGTAACAGCTATATTTATTCAGCAATTCGCTCTAATCGGAGATCATTTGCGCAAATAATTCCCTTTTCAGATATTTTTGCTACCATCAAGGTTGCACTTCACCTAAAGCAATTGTTAGCTTTGCATTAGCAATACAAAGAAATTCCCTTTAGAGAGATATCAATAAACCTTTGTCTTTAAAGAGGACCTTTCATCAGATTGGGCACATGCAGTTTTATATACTGCTGGAAAGCTGACAGTGTGCTGAATTCAGCGCACTGTCGGCTTTCCCGATCTGTGCCCGGTGTAAAGCGCTATCAGTCCCGGGACCGTAGCACTTTAGTGTCAGAAGGGCATTTCTGACAGTTAGCCAGGGACGTCCTTCTGCCCAGCAGCGCCTATCGCGCTGTACTGTGTGAACGGGGAGGAACGCCCCCTCCCTCTGCTTACACAGCTCGTCCATAGACCAGTATTATCAGGAGGGGAGGGGGCGTTCCTCCCCAGTCTTAGAGCACAGCGCGATAGGCGCTGCTGGGCAGAAGGTCGTCCCTGGCTAAGTGTCAGAAACGCCCTTCTGACTGTAAAGCGCTACTTTACCAGGACCAATAGCGCTGAATTCTGCGCACTGTCGGCTTTCCAGCAGTATATTGAACTGCCTGTGCCCAATCTGATGAAAGGTCCTCTTTAAAGAGGACCTTTCACCATATCTGGGCACATGCAGTGTTATATACTGCCGGAAAGCTGACAGTGCGCTGAGTTCAGCGCACTGTCGGCTTTCCCGATCTGTGCCCGGTGTGAAGAGCTTACGGTCCGGTACCGTAGCTCTTCTATGGTCAGAAGGGCGTTTCTGACCATTAGCCAGAGACGTCCTTCTGCCTCGCGGCGTATATCACGCTGTGCTGTGGAGCGGGGAGGAACGCCCCCTCTCTCTGCTCACACAGCTCATCCATAGACGAGCATTATCAGGGAGGGAGGGGGCGTTCCTCCCCGCTCCACAGCACAGCGTGATGGGCGCCGCGAGGCAGAAGGACGTCTCTGGCTAATGGTCAGAAACGCCCTTCTGACCATAGAAGAGCTACGGTACCGGACCGTAAGCTCTTCACACCGGGCACAGATCGGGAAAGCCGACCGTGCGCTGAATTCAGCGCACTGTCAGCTTTCCAGCAGTATATAACACTGCATGTGCCCAGATATGGTGAAAGATCCTCTTTAAGTAGTTTCACCCTGCTGAAATTTATATCTGTTCTTCACCCTCAAAAATTATTTTAATATTCTGCCCGTCACATAGCAATATAAGGGCTTGTTTTCTGAGGAACAAGGTGTATTTTTAATGGCAAAATTTACATTTCTGTACTTTGTATTGTAAAATAATTCGTAGGCTGAAAAACACAATTCCCTTATTATTTTTTGGGTTTGTTATGGTGTTCGTGCAGTAAAAATGAACTGTTACCTATTACCATATTCTGACACACAATAGATTGGTACTTGACTGAGGCGGGTTATAAAGGTTCACAATGTGGTAGGCTCTCACTGGCTCCCTGACTGCCATGATGACTGCTCGTGGGAAGGACGATTGGAGCACAGAGGTTGCCCCCTCCCTAAGTATAACTGCTCAGATGCCATAGTCACCTGAGAAGGTAAACTACTGCCATTGGAATTAGTTCCCACGCCAGAAACTACTAGGTAGTGTCTGCTTTATAAAACAGCTGTCACCCCCCATTTATCTAGAGGATTCCTGTACCCTCTCCATACCCCCTACTTATTAACCCCTTTTTGACATGCACAGTATTACCAGGAAGGCACCATCTGATGTGCATCTCTAGGATTGATGGCCTTCCTTTAGGATAGACCATCAATATTAAATATACAGGGGACCATCATCTGTAATGTTTGAGCAGCGAGGCTCATGGTATGTAAACTGTATTGGCCAGTGTAGGTACCGCAGCGCTGTCCCTTTGAAGTTTATGTAAGAAGCACGGCTCGCAGTATGTAAACGTTACAGTGAGCCAAAATGCCTGAGTACAGGTTATCTGCGAGAGTCCTGGGTGTTGGACCACCGAAGATCTAATATTCATGACCTATCCTAAGGATATGCCATCAATTCTAGAAAATGAATTAGCCCTTTAAAGGGATTCTACCACTAAACCAAGATTTTTTATAATTGCCACGTCGGAATAGCCTTAAGAAAGGCTATTCGTCTCTTACCTTTAGACATGGTCTCTGCTGCGCCGTTCCTTAGAAATACCTTTTTTAACCGGTATGCAAATGAATTCTCCACAGCAATGAGGGCGGGCCGCAGCGCTCAAACGGCAATGGGGGCTTCCCTACTGCTGCCCGAGAACTCACTCCAGCGACGTCTCCATCTTCAGCTGCAACCCCACCTCTTCTGATTTTCGTCTTGGTCCAACCTCTGACACCTGCGCAGTATGCTCCTGTATTGAACTACAAGAGCAAGAGCGGCCTCCCAAAAATGGCCGGCGGCCAACTTTCCCAAAATGGTATCATTAAAATCGCCACCTTGTCCCACATAAAAAGATGCTATACCCAGCTCCATTCACCGAAGTATAAAAAAGTTACAGGTGTCACAATATGGAAACACAATTTTTTCTTTCTTTCCATTTTTCTAAGTTTTTGTAAGTTATCCAAACATTAGAAACACTACATAAATTTGGTATTGCTGTGATTGCACTCACCCACAGAATACAGGTAACATGGCATTTTTACCACATAGTGCATACCATAAAAAAGAAACTCATAAGAATTATATATATATATATATATATATATATATATATATATATATATATATATATATATATATATAATTTCATCTTCTTCAGAATTATTTTACTAGTTTCTCAGTACATTGCACATAATATTGAATGGTGCCGTTACAAAGTACAATTTGTTTTGCAAACAATAACCCATCATGTGAACAGAAAAATTAAAAAGAATTATGGTTCTTGGAATGGGGAAAGGGAAAAATGGAAATGCAAAAACAAAAAGTGGCTGAGGCAAAAAAGAGTTAAGTGGAATCAAGTAGAAGGTTTTTTGTTTTCTTGAGGGTTTTTTTAAGCAGAAGGTTTAACAATTGTCCTTAAATGCGGTTTAGAATGATATGAAAGGTGCAGTTTTGTAAATGGGCAATTTTATTTTTGTAAACTGAAAATAAATTGACAAAAAATTTTCCACTTGGCGCTCAGCGGTGCGTTGTGCTCCTTTGGTTTTGAATAATTCTGTTTACCTCTCCTCGGAAAGCAGACTCTATATAAGCTGCACTCCGCTCCCTAGACAGCGAGAAAAGCATAGCTAGGCCGATTTTGCTGTTTTGTTTTTTTTTTAAAGGGGGGGGGGGGGGGGTTCAGTCTTTGCACCCAGCCCTCAATAATCAGATGTTCTATAACTTATGACAAGCCAAAAATGTTGTGATACGAGATATGCTTTAAAACACTGGGTTGGGATTGGGCCACATCATATTAATTTATGCGATCTACCATTGACAAAATGCCACTGAGCGATCCTTCATGATTCTTAGTGCTTTATCATAGAATTCTATGGAACAAGTTCTGTATCTCACAAAGTAAGCTAAAGTGACTGCCCACGTAGTTTCTCCATGTCATTTAATGTAGATGCTACAAACTGAAGTTTTCTATTCTCTGTAATGTAGTAATTGCAACCCAGAGACAAGATTGGTAAAGAACCTCTCCATCCTTGTTCAGTCATCCTTCTAGATACTAATGATCATACTGCGCTTCCTGTGATCAAAAACATTAAGATCCTTGCTGACTAAGGCCGGCTCTAAATTACCCTGCAGCACAAGACATGGGGGACACAAACAAGCAACTGGCTTCTAGTAGTCAGAAGCTAATGCGAAATTTAGACCTCAGATTTATTTCAAAAGACAAATATTCATTGTCCTTAAAAAGGGATTGGGAGAGAAGTAGTAAAGCAAACAAGGGCAGATTTTTGAGAGGACCTGTTACTTGTGTGACCACTCTGGGAGAACCCTGTATGAAGCTGGACTGTCACGGTGACCTTATAGGCACCAGAACTCCCAGGAGAGGTGCACAGGGAGTAATGAGGCACCCGCAGGTCCCTGGGCTGAGATGGTGATGTGGGTGCCAGTGCTGCACCCCAACTAGAAGCTTGTGCCCAGGGCTTAGCTGCAAGGAAGGCAATGTCCAGGCCAGGATCAGTAGAAGTACTCACTGCTTTATTGTAACAGGCATCTGCTGGGTCACTTGTCCTGTAGCACTGAGTACTTCTACAGATCCTGGTCAGGAAATGGAGGGGAGAGGAGACAAGAGGGCAGCTGAAATCCTGAGATGAGAAAACCCCTTTAAGACAGCATGGTCTGGCTGCCACAAAAACCTGCCCACCTACAGTAGCTATGGCCATGTTTTTTTGTTTGTTTTTTTACATTAGAAGTGGACAAAGTTCCTGTCCCTTGTTCGGGAAAGACTTCACTATCTAGATACTACGCTGTCCAATCAGTTCCTTTCTCAGTGCATGAGGGGGGGCACACTTTGTTGAGAGAGGGTATGGTGATACTCAATGCATTCCCATGTTATTTCATATCATGTTTCCAAAAACATGTTATGAGGATGGGCAGACCTTTTAAATAGGAGATTAAAAAACATAGGTTTTTGTTTTTAACCCTATATTCCAATGCAATAGAGCTTAAAATCCTATATTCCTATTCTCCTCTGTAATGTTCGCTTGTTGCCTTGGAGTGCTTGCAGCTCTTGTACTATGCATCTAAATGTCTGTAAGCATCCTTTAGCTGCTCACACAGATGAATTTTACAGGGTAATTATTAATTCAGAAATAATTGCAGCTCTGCTTGGAGATCTAAATAATTCATTGCGTTTCTAGTCTGCGAGTCAGCACCCCATGCAACATCCAGGTTCCATAATGATGCCCTCTCTCCACCTCTCGCTGCATTATTTAAAGTGTATGATAAGAGCAGACTGATGAGATGCCGGATCCATCGCTCCTACTTTCTGCTGTAATAAAGCTGCTGCCTTCATTGGAGTAACTTAGTACAATGGTTTATTGCCATGGCCCTTACTTGGTTCTTCTTCTGCCCAATTATCCTTTCCCCCTTCCTCCCCATAAAGCAATATCCCCTCTTTTTTCTCTTTTTCTTCCCCCAGTGTTCATTTGATCTGCTCCTTATTTCCTCCTAATCCCTATTCTGTTCACTTTCTGCTCCACTGCTTCAAAGATCAGACTGAATACTATTGATTTTTGCCATCTATCTTTCTGCTTGTCTCCAGATAAAATCATGATCATCACTAAGTTACTGGAGCAAAACGCCATTGGTTGTACCCTGCGCCCGACACGCTCGGATAGCGCCATCTTACTGAGCCCTCTTAATTTTCTTTTCCATGCCCAGAAAGGCCATTATTGCTCATCCATCACCCAAACACCTCCAGTATCTGCAGCTACAGTAGCCAGCCGCGAGATATAACACTATAATTATATTGCGAGGCGGCTCTATTCTGGAACGTGTAAAGTAACAGTAAAGCGTAAATTAATTTCTAGTGCCGTCTTACTTTCAAGGTGAACTTTTTGTTTTCCGAGGTTCGGATAGACAGACATCACTCATATTGGCACAGCATCAATCTGAGCCTTGTCCATGGTGGTGTAATTAGTCATTGGGAATTAATGGGAGGTAAAGTAGAATATTGCAGTAAAGCACTTGAGAAACATTTTACATCTTATCATATAATCAACTTTGGTTTTAGAGGAGGAAAAAGATTACGTGCCCCTTTTCACTTTTCCACTTGACATTTTGTCTCCAGAATTAACCTAAATTAATAGCTGTACAAGTTCTTAGTGCTTGACTTTTAAGGTTTGCTCTCAAAGTATCAAATATTCTAATGCCTTTGTCCCTAATGTGAGTTTCTGAAGCCAGTGCACGGAGTGGCATTAAGCTGGGAGCGCATCTGTGGATTAGAACTTTAAAGGGGTTTCTGGTATAGAAGTGTATGAATGAAGTAGGTCATGAACGTACCACCGGTGTTAGATCCCAGTTCATTAATCTTTATTTATATTCCTCTTGCCAACACATTGGGTTTATCCCATTGACCGAATTACTATGTCAGTGTCATGTTACTCTTTCCAATTCATTAGACTGGAATAACCCATGCAGCTTCTGTGCACTACATACAGTATAGTCACCCTTGATATTGTATACAGTCATGGTTTTGGATATCAATGTTTTCCAGGACTTAACTACTGATGACCCTGTCCAACACTCCGGATACCCACAGATCAGCTTTTCACATGATGATTCAAAGGTCATTTGACATTACATGTCTTGTTTGCAGCTGAGACCTCATGCACAAGATTGACTTTGCAGGCCAAGGGGGTTACGATTTTTAAGGGAAGGCACTCTGTTCTCCAAGTGCATTCCATGTTGCATTGATTTCAGTGGGGGGAGTTTTTGTTCCGATCCATTTTTCTCCCTAATCCTCAGAATGTAACAGAACATCAGAGACCCCCTTGGACTGCACACTTGGTGCGGGAGGCCTAAGTCCCTTTCACAAGAATGGGACGGAGCTGCAATACTAAGCACTGTAAGCATAGATGGTGCAGCTGGATGTGTCGGATGCCTCAGGCCTGGTTGAGATCTGCGTTCAGTATTCCATTTGGGAAGTCCGGACGGAATACCGTCCCCCCGGTCGGAATACCGTCCCCCCGGACGGAATACCGTCCCCCCGGACGGAATACCGAACGCATTAATAAAGTGGTGAGCAATGAAAGCTCACAGACCCCATAGAGCATAATGTGGTCCGGGTGTTTTCCTGCACAGTGTTCGCACGAATCATGCTCACAGGAAGTTAGTTCTTTGAAGTATTTTCTCTCCGCATGGTTCGTGAGTACACCGCGCGGAAAACACCCTGACCACGTTATAGTCTATGGGGTCCGTCTGCTGTCATCGCTCACCGCTTTTTTAATGCGTTTGGTATTCCGTTCAAGCGGAATACCAAGCGTAGATGTGAACCAGGCCTCACCTCCACAAATCTGATGATAGGTCAAATCCAAATGATAGGTCATGAATATTTTAGTTCTGAAAAAATGAAGAAGTAATGACTGTACTGTACCCCTGCTATAAAATGTTGAGTTTTGTGATCTCGGGTGAGTCGCCTCACATCATTTTTATGTGTTTTCTAATATTCTGTTGCTAGATTCATTATTATTTATGATGCAGAGGAATTTTAGCTCCTATATAGGCATGTAATGTCACACACTGAAGAATGAAATGCGTTCAGATATCCAACTTCTGAGGATAGGATGTATTGGACAGCGCTTTAGAGCCTTATAAAGCGTATCTGTATGTACCTTACAAGGATGCCAGAAAGCGATTCGTTGGGGTACGGTTTCTCATTAAACAGACTCAGCGGTGTATGAAGACGTCTCTTTCAGACAGTGCTCAGTGGGAAGAAAAGTATGCAAATACTTTTATTCCCAGGAAGTGCGCTCATAAAAATTGTTATTAAAACCGCATATGTAATTCCATCCTTCGGTAGAGAAGGATCTTGCTCCTCCACACAGTGTCTCACTATTGGGTTACTTGTTTTCTTCCTAAGTTGTAAAGCGCTACAGAATATGTTGTTGCTATATCATTAATTCTTATACAGATCAGACCCAAATATGTTCTGGGGATGGTGCAGGGACCAGATGTCGCCCTCACAGATCAGATATGGTGCTGTAGGATCTCATTCCAAGGGGAGGCAGAAGCTAGTGGGGGAAAAAAAGAAGCACCCTGCCCCATCTTTGGGTGGATTCTGTCAAAACCTTCCATTGAAGTGAATGGGAGAAGGAAATCTTTCTGGCAAAGTCAGTTTCCATGGTGGGTTCCGCTGTGTGAACGTACCCTAAAAATTAAGTTTACTCAGCTATTTAGTTCAGTAAAACCGAGGAATTACATAATGTTACTATTTTACCAGCGATCATCGAATATTGAAATCTGTAATAGAGAGAGGTCCAAAAACCATAAGAAAAAAAAAACCCCTTTCATCTTATGGAGTGCTCTTGAGAGATGAAGCTGCGCTGTGATTGGGAAACAAACAAACGTTCTTTAGACAGCTCGTTGGTGCCATTGTGCCTCCATATTGACTAGGCAGGTCGCTACTTCTTTTACTTTCAATTATGTACTGAGAAGTAATCTGATTGGTTGCAGCGTTTGCTCCTGTTTCTAGGTGTTATGGAGTTTGCACTTACTAGTTGTTACTAGAAAAGTATTATCGGTAATATCTTAGGGTTCATTCTTGTACCATATTTTTTGGATCATAAGACACACCTGGTGGTCTAAGGTAATGCCAACCTTCATTGTATTGAACGTGTGTGTGTGTGTGTGTGTGTGTGTGTGTGTGTGTGTGTGTGTGTGTGGGGTCTATAGCTCAAGTACGCACTTTGACACCTCATTGGATCTAGCTATAATATATTAGTATATGATATATAGATATATATATATATATATATATATATATATACGCGCACACACACACACCAGTATATGCATACATAGTATTGCAGTATGCACATCATATATACTGTATACACACACAGTTCTGCTCCATGCCCTGAGGACTGAAGGACCTTTCATGACATTACAAACGTGTGATGAGTAGGGGAGATGACTACAACATATGTACATCACATTCAGCTTCCTCTCTCCTGCCTGCATGGATTTGTCAGATCGGTGTCTGGCAGGGTGGGAGAGAAGTGTGCAAACTGTGTTATTGTGCAAAGCCGTCAGGGGTGTCTGGCCTCCAGGGGACCCCTGATTCAGACTATAAGACACAGGCACTTTTTTTTTCTTGCTAAAAAGGGGATATTAGCGTTTGAAAAATATGTCCTGTGTTTCTGAAGTGGTGCAGAAAAGTCTGAGGAAAACTGATGCTAGAGTAGATTCGATTCCATAGTTTTCTGTGGGATTCATTATTTCATCCATCAGGATCAATAGTTGCACCAGACTGCACTGGACCTGCAAATATTACTTGCAATATTTTCCCATCTGGTTCCTTGTTGGTCCAGGCCAGTGTGTAATGGGTGCCAGTCGCCTCTGTTTTGATATTTATCTCCAAGTTTTCTGTACTATAACTGAATTACAATAGAAGTGGCATGTATATGTGAGTGCACCCTTATTACTGAATTACAATAAGAAGTGGCATGTATATGTAAGTGCACCCTTATTACTGAATTACAATAGAAGTGGCATGTATATGTGAGTGCACCCTTATTACTGAATTACAATAAGAAGTGGCATGTATATGTGAGTGCACCCTTATTCCTGAATTACAATAGAAGTGGCATATATATGTGAGTGCACCCTTACTACTAAATTACAATAGAAGTGGCATGTATATGTGAGTGCACCCTTATTACTGAATTACAATAAGAAGTGGCATGTATATGTGAGTGCACCCTTATTCCTGAATTACAATAGAAGTGGCATATATATGTGAGTGCACCCTTACTACTAAATTACAATAGAAGTGGCATGTATATGTGAGTGCACCCTTATTACTGAATTACAATAAGAAGTGGCATGTATATGTGAGTGCACCCTTATTACTGAATTACAATAGAAGTGGCATATATATGTGAGTGCACCCTTACTACTAAATTACAATAGAAGTGGCATGTATATGTGAGTGCACCCTTATTACTGAATTACAATAGAAGTGGCATATATATGTGAGTGCACCCTTACTACTAAATTACAATAGAAGTGGCATGTATATGTGAGTGCACCCTTACTACTAAATTACAATAGAAGTGGCATGTATATGTGAGTGCACCCTTACTACTAAATTACAATAGAAGTGGCATGTATATGTGAGTGCACCCTTATTACTGAATTACAATAAGAAGTGGCATGTATATGTGAGTGCACCCTTACAGAAGTGGCATGTATATGTGAGTGCACCCTTACAGAAGTGGCATGTATATGTGAGCGCACCCTTACAGAAGTGGCATGTATATGTGAGCGCACCCTTACAGAAGTGGCATGTATATGTGAGCGCACCCTTACAGAAGTGGCATGTATATGTGAGCGCACCCTTACAGAAGTGGCATGTATATGTGAGCGCACCCTTACAGAAGTGGCATGTATATGTGAGCGCACCCTTACAGAAGTGGCATGTATATGTGAGCGCACCCTTACAGAAGTGGCATGTATATGTGAGCGCACCCTTACAGAAGTGGCATGTATATGTGAGCGCACCCTTACAGAAGTGGCATGTATATGTGAGCGCACCCTTACAGAAGTGGCATGTATATGTGAGCGCACCCTTACAGAAGTGGCATGTATATGTGAGTGCACCCTTACAGAAGTGGCATGTATATGTGAGTGCACCCTTACAGAAGTGGCATGTATATGTGAGCGCACCCTTACAGAAGTGGCATGTATATGTGAGTGCACCCTTACAGAAGTGGCATGTATATGTGAGCGCACCCTTACAGAAGTGGCATGTATATGTGAGCGCACCCTTACAGAAGTGGCATGTATATGTGAGTGCACCCTTACAGAAGTGGCATGTATATGTGAGTGCACCCTTACAGAAGTGGCATGTATATGTGAGTGCACCCTTACAGAAGTGGCATGTATATGTGAGTGCACCCTTACAGAAGTGGCATGTATATGTGAGTGCACCCTTACAGAAGTGGCATGTATATGTGAGTGCACCCTTACAGAAGTGGCATGTATATGTGAGCGCACCCTTACAGAAGTGGCATGTATATGTGAGCGCACCCTTACAGAAGTGGCATGTATATGTGAGCGCACCCTTACAGAAGTGGCATGTATATGTGAGCGCACCCTTACAGAAGTGGCATGTATATGTGAGCGCACCCTTACAGAAGTGGCATGTATATGTGAGCGCACCCTTACAGAAGTGGCATGTATATGTGAGTGCACCCTTACAGAAGTGGCATGTATATGTGAGCGCACCCTTACAGAAGTGGCATGTATATGTGAGCGCACCCTTACAGAAGTGGCATGTATATGTGAGCGCACCCTTACAGAAGTGGCATGTATATGTGAGCGCACCCTTACAGAAGTGGCATGTATATGTGAGCGCACCCTTACAGAAGTGGCATGTATATGTGAGTGCACCCTTACAGAAGTGGCATGTATATGTGAGCGCACCCTTACAGAAGTGGCATGTATATGTGAGTGCACCCTTACAGAAGTGGCATGTATATGTGAGTGCACCCTTACAGAAGTGGCATGTATATGTGAGCGCACCCTTACAGAAGTGGCATGTATATGTGAGCGCACCCTTACAGAAGTGGCATGTATATGTGAGCGCACCCTTACAGAAGTGGCATGTATATGTGAGTGCACCCTTACAGAAGTGGCATGTATATGTGAGCGCACCCTTTAAAAAGGAAATAGTCATTTCAGTGAAGGAAATTCTTAAACTCACTATGGCAACCATTGCATACTTTTATCTCGGAGAATATTCTTCCTACATAATACTTGTATTACTGAGGGAACATCTCCTATAACAACACATACTTTCGTATTATGTTCTCCAATGAAATAGCTGACTCTTTGTATCAAACAAAATGAGCCAAGATAAGAAAAAATTAAGATATGCAGTAATAGAAGTTCTTCTTTACCATTTACACGGGCAGTAAAGCCAGCTCTTTCAATTTGAGCTTGTAATACACAAATATCTACCTTAGGATATTCTTTAGGCCACAAATAGGATCTGCAAACAGCCGCCATGTTAACAATTTATACATGGTGCGGCCGGTTTGTTATGTCTTGTACGGAAATTTTTTGCATGCTATTTTTGGCCTAAAGACGTTGACTTCATAGTTTTCCTCTATGCACACCACTTATAAAAAGTGAAAGGCTAACCTAGATTTCAGTTCTGGCACATAGACCTCATGAGATGTTCTAGAATTATTGAGATTAAATAAATCCCCTATGTGTACAATGTAAAGATATTTCCAAAGCTGATATTCTATAAACCTGCCATAAATGTTGTGTTGGGATAAACCTCGGTGTATTACTCGGTGTCCAGTAGACGTGAATCACACGGCCACGCGAAGACTTGCTTTTTTAAATGTTAAATTTTTTAAAAATATAAATTATATCCCATGTTCTTTTGGGCTTATCAAGGCTTAAAAGGGTATTTAAAATAATTTATGTAAATTTTTGATTTGTAGGTTTGTGATACGATAATATCCAGAAAAAGTGCAATGGTCATTTCAGAAACTTTGGGTATGTGATAGTGACTTGTGAAAAGTTTTGATCGGTCCAGATGTTTGCTTAGAGGACGTTCACACTACCATTGGTGTCCACTCAGGAGTGTCCGTGGCTATTGTACGTACAAGATTTTAGCAATGGACACTAGCTGGTTTGTTTCCAATTTCCATTCATTTTAATGGGATTTTATCTTGTTGCCTTTAGTATCCGTTTGTATTCTTTAGCGTCTGTTTACAACCATTTCTGTTTTTTCAAGCGGACAAAAAAAATCCTACAAGCCAGACTTTTCTGTCTGTTTGAAAAAAACGGACAGAAAGTGTCCGTTTTTTCTTTGTTTTTTTTCTAACGTTGAGGTCTATGGGCAACTGACATATAATGGACAGTAACTGATAGCCAACAGTTACTATCCGTTTGTGTCCATTATGAGAGGTGTTTTGTTTTTTTTTTTGTTTTTTTAATGGACATTTTGTGTGAACCCTACCTTAAAGGGGTTTTTCCATCTCCCTGTTTCAGCAGCTTTTCCTGCTGTTTCCTCTTCTCAAGTATGAAGTATCACAATACTTATGATTATTAGAAATCTACTATAAATGCAGATCAGATAACATGGACATGTCTTTAGAGAACTGAGTGTTATCAGCGTGTTTAATAATTTCACATAGCAGGAAAACAAAGCAGCATTGCTAAATCAATAGATTCAGTTTATATAAGCTACCAGTATAGGTAGGATCCCTGAGATGGGAATACCCCTTTGTGTTAAGGAAATAAAACTATATGGTTTATGTGTAGTTTATGATCTATTGCAATTCAAGTTCTGGGAGACCAGTTGAACTTGAGCGGGCCTTATCGGGCGCTAGGTGATCTGCATATTACGGTGAGTATTCTATAGCACAAGGTTGTTAATGTGGCCAAATAGCACAGACTTTGCAGCATTGACAACGCTAGCTGTGTCTTCTGCCTTTTATCGACACTTTACAATTAATGAGGCTTTACTGTTGCCTGTGGCTTTATTTAGGTGATTTTTAAATAGAACAGCTGTAAGAACATGCTAAATATGTTGGAGAAGCAATGACAGGATTATACCCCGCTGTAAATTGTTAGTCACAGAGCATTTTATGGTCGCTAATAGCTCAAGGTGAAGGTCACATTACATACTTTTAAGGTGTTTTCTAATCTTCTTTAACTAGATGTATGATTATTTATGATGCAGATGAATTTTTAGCTCCTGTATGGGCATCTAATGCAAAAGAAGGATGCCTCTAGTGCATGTAATCGATAACTACACTTTTAGTCAATGGCTGACCCTTTAACAGGCTTGCAACGTGACTTGGAATATAAACCAAATTAGATATTTTTTCTATAAAATAGAGGTTCACCCAAAGACTGCGGATTCTGTTTCTGTCAGGACAGAGCAGGCTACTGGTTGAATATCCAAAAGAAGATAGGATATTTTGGACAACTGTAGAGTCTTGCATATGTCACTGTAAAAATGTGACATACCAAAAAGCAATAATATCCATTATTAGAAATGAGCGAACAGTAAAATGTTCGAGATTCGATATTCGTTTCAAGTAGCCCCTCAATATTCGACTACTCGAATCGAATATTGAATCCTATTATACTCTATGGGGGGGAAAATGCTCGTTTCAGGGGTAGGCAACGTTTGATCAAATTACACTTACCAAGTCCATGAGTGAGGGTCGGGCTGAATCCTCCAAGAAGTCTTCTCCATGCAGCGTCCCCGCAGCGTCTTCCGGCTCTGAATTCACTCTGCCAGCCATCGGGCCTGGGCAGAGCCGATTGTGCATGCCCGCACTACAAGCGGACATTCGCAGTCGGCTCTGCCCAGGCCCGATGCCTGACAGAGTGAATTCAGAGCCGGAAGACGCCGCGGGGAAGCTGCGCGGAGAAGACTTCTAAAGGTAGGAGAAGAACCAGCGTTGATTGGCCAACTGTATAGCATTCGGCCAATCAATGCTGGTTCTGCATCAAACTTTTCCATTCGAACAGCGAGTGGTACTAGATCGAGTACGAGTATTTCGAATACCGTAGTATTCGATCGAGTAAGTAATACTACTCGCTCATCTCTATCCATTATGAGTATCTAGGGCAGCACCTTTTTTTTTTTTTGTATGGTGTGCCGATTAAAAAAAAAAAGTGTCAGTGTGCCCTGCAGCGATTGTAGGGATGTCGACTTCTACATGTACGTTCATAAAACACAATCGGTATGTGTTTTATTACTAAGGAAATCTTCAGGACTACCCATTGTTTATATGTCTATATAAGTCGGGGCAGTCCAATCTTAACCATGCAAGGACATACACTGCATAAGCCGGAGCTCCTTTATTACTGCCCCTGCCCTCCCGATTGCTGTGTATTCATCTATTGGAGTCACCATAATACAGTTCCCCTCTGACATAAATAATGGGGCCCAGATCTAGAGGGTTCAGATTAGTTATTGAGTACCGCAGAATAAGCTGCGTGTCTCCTGTTACTAGGGCAAGTGTAAGTGAAAAACACATTTACCTCCTTTTTTGTTTGCTCGAGTAGTCAAATAAATAAAAAAATAAAAAAACATACAAAAATAAAACCCTTTGTGTTACCAAAAATAAAAAGAACCCGCAAAGGTTATTTGCTTAAAATTTTAGAACCCTCAAAACTACATGTACAAAAAAAAAAAATCCCTGAAAATGTGTCTGGTCCTGAACCTGGGAAAGTTGCCAGTCCTGAACTGGTTAAATGAGCTTCATGTAGATTTGTTTGTTCCAATCCTCATCTACTCTTGCAGTGAAATAATGTTTCCTGACATTGCTTCTGATCTTCCTCCAAACTAATTTCAGTTTGTGCCTTTCTTCAGTTTTCCATAAAGAAAAAAAAAAAGTTTATTTTAATTTCCATCTGTCTTCTTCAGTTGCACCTCAGATGCCCTCTAAAATTACCTAAAATTGTTAGTGTTCGGCCCCTAAAGTTCCCAAAGATGTTTGCCTTACGCTGAATTAAAGGGCATTTTCCATGAAAGGTGACCAGAAGAACCCGGATTCAAGAGTCCCCCATGCATGCCTCCTATACGTGAATGGGATGTAATCGCGTTCCATGTCCTGTGCTCCATTCACTGCTTTGGGGTTGGTTGTCAGAATGAACCAGAAGCCCCTTAGCAGTGAATTGGGGGCACGTAGTGGACAGGACTATGAATATGTAAATTTCTTAAAGTACCGTATATACTCGAGTATAAGCCAAATTTTCAGCACAGTTTTTGTGCTGAAAAAGCCCCCCCTCGGCTTATAATCGAGTCAGCAAGGGGTTAATAGGAGCACTGCAGATTGAATTCCAAGTGGGGGTGGGGGGGGGAACAGTCCTCAAGCTCAGGGAAGGGGCAGACAGACAACCTAAACACCCCCTCCCCTTCCCCTGCACCCAAAAACTCCGACCATTTTAATTTTTGAAATTTTCCAGTAGCTGCTACATTTCCCTCCCAGGCTTATACTTGAGTCAATAAGTTTTCCCAGTTTTTTGTGGTAAAATTAGGGACCTGGGCTTATACTCGAGTATATACGGTATCCTGTTGGCTTTATTGGCAGCACATTGGCATTGTATTCTGCCTTCTGAATAACTTCCAGTCCAGTAAGTCGAGGGCTTTGTCTTATGAATGTTTGCGGTTTTCTGTAAATATCCGATGTTTTGTTCTTTCCATGGCACAGTACGGTAAAGTAGATTTATTTAGTGAAATCTTTAAGATGTCTTCACTCTAATAGACTTGTTTTTACTGGTTGAAATGTGAGATTTGTTTCTTCTCTAAATGTGTTGAGCGCAACAACTAAATAAGTGACAGCGACTCGTGTTAGTGAGTCAACTGTGGTATTTGATTGACGAACCTTCTAATGAAGGATGACATTTCTTAAATGCTTCTTAAGACGGAGAAGACTGAATCCTGCTGTATCGTAGCAGAGGGCTATCATTAACGTGAAATATCAAACTCCTTTCACATCAGTGCCCCAACACGGCGTGACTACTGAAACTCACAGGGGGAAGTATGAATAGTCAATAATACTGAATCATACCGCGTAGTACCTCATACGCTCACGCACTTATATACTCACCTACCAAAGTCTTTATTTTGATTAATAAGAGTATTGAATTTTTTTTAATGAATTCATAGTTATTATATGTGTCTAAAATCTTTTGTTTCTATTGTACTTTCATATCCATGATCCACATAATGATGACCTATCTCAAGGTATCAATATTAGGTGGTGAGGGTCTGCACACAATCTACTAGCAATGCGGGATGTGACTCTACTAAAGGGGACACAGACAAAGGGAATCAGTGAATAGGCCAATGTGCTTGCACTGCAGTCTGCCGGGTGCTTAGTGTCAGACCACGACCAATATGGCATTGATGGCCCATCCAAAAGGATACTAAACTAGATGGAAGGTTTTTACCAACTGCATCCTTTTCAACAACCACACTATGTAAGTACAAGTATACACAGATCTACAGCAGCGCGTTTCATTCTAGTGACTAGTACCCCACGCGGATCTTACGACCTGTCTCTATGATGTCAGTAACTACAAGTGCACTGCATATAGTATATCTGTGGTAGACAACAGTAAAGCACTTTTTACATTTCCTGACACTTAATAGCCTCATTTTCTACGTTCGATGTAATACATTTTGTCAAGAAAAAAGATGTACAGTAGATTTGTTAAATAAGACGGTGTAGTGAGACAGGTTTATCACTGAATTTATGCCAGCTTTCTTTTCAACATTTTGACATTTAGAGAAAATGAACACGAATTGGCAAAAACACTCTCTTTTTGTGGCTCTTTAAATAATACTCTAATCTGGTTTATTATAACAATTTTAATTTACCACAAAATTTGTCTAATTCTCTTGAGTGGTTCCAAACATACACATCTTACATTAGGTTCACACTAGCGTTTGGCTCTCCGTCGTTCAGGTCCACATGGGGACTCAAAAGATAGACAGCCTGTCCCCCTAAAGGGATTCTACCATTAAAATTGAATTTTTTGTGGATCACACATAGGAATAGCCTTAAGAAAGGCTATTCTTCTCCTACCATTAGATGTCTTCTCCACGCCGCCGTTCGGTAAAAATCCCGGTTTTCTTCGGTATGCAAATGAGTTCTCTCACAGCACTGGGGACAGGCCCTAGCACTCAAACAGCACTAGGGGCATCCCCAATGCTGCGAGAGAACTCTCCAGCGCCGCCTCCATCTTCTTCAGGAATGGCCTCTTCACGCGTCTTCTTCATGCGCTGGGGGTCAAACTTCTAGGCCTCGGGCAGAGCCGACTGCGCATGCCTGCGGCCACAAGAAAAATGGCTGCTTACATAGTAAGGAAGTATTTTCTTGTGGCCTGTGGGCATGAGCAGTCGGCTAGAAACAAAAGCGCATGTAGAAGACACGTGAAGAGGACGTTCCTCAAGAAGATGGAGGCAGCGCTGGAGAGTTCTCTCGCAGCATTGTGGACCCTCCTAGTGCTATTTGAGCGTGGGGGCCCATCCCCAGTGCTGTGAGAAAACCCCCTTTGCATACCGACGAAAACCGGGATTTCTATCAAACGGCGGCGCGGAAAAGACATCTAAAGGCAGGAGAAGAGTAGCCTTTTTTAAGGCTATTCCTACGTGTGAGCCACAAAAAATTCGATTTTAATGGTAGAATCCCTTTAAAAAGTGTTTACCTGCTTTGTAGTGAAGACAACGGAGAGAAATGTCCTCCTTACAGGAGAACTGGAGACTCAAATGCCATGTGAACCTCTCCATAAGCTCCATTCAGATCACGTTCAGATCACGTTTTATACATCAGTTTAGAGAAAAATCCATTTACATACAAACTACTATTAGAAAATACGGGTCAGTTTGTATCCATTTGGTTTTTTTGACAAGTACAATAACTTTTTATACCATATATTTGTGACCATCCAAACGAACAGAAACTCACCCCTTTTTTATGTAAACTATGGCCTCCTATTGGTGCCTGTTATTTGGGGATCTGTGCTGTGAGAGTAAGACTCCCTTTGAACAATTGTGTCTTGGGGTGGGAGCTCTCCATCACACCAACTTTTCTTGTATCCACTCACCACCTAGATATATTGGAAAATGGGGTGAGGGGCAGGAGCTTTCTCTGTCTGTGGAACAGAGTTTTGGGTTTTGCTTATACAATGGTTCATCCTTCAGTTCCAAGTACTAGGCAGGATACAAACTGCCCCGGTGGTACAGATTGCTGCTTGCCTCCTCCCGATTTTTATCAGGAAAGAGCGTTTTTTCCTCTTACATTAGGACTGGAGCCAAAAGGGACAAACGTTTCGGAATTTCCGTTAGGAAGTGAATGTTACTTTGGAAATTGTTGCAGCAAAAAACACTAAAATTGGGTGTTTTTCCTTTTTTTTTTTTTTTTTTTTTGCTGTGGCTCAAGTGTAAGTTTCTCTTTGGAACCCCCACAGAAAGTTTGCATTGGAAAGTTTGAGAGCTACGGGTGAAATCCACAGCAATAATTGACATGTTGCTGGTTCATACCCTGCAGAGTAAGTGACTTTTTGCGCAGCTGGGTCTAGTCGCAGCATATGGATGAGATTAAATCCCCTGCACTATGCCGCTACTGCGGATCACAGTGGGTTAGCCGCCGGCAAGTTCACGCCAGCTAACCCTCTGCAATTACTGCCCGTGTTGCCCCAGCCTTCTAGGCCTGGAAATTGTAAGACTCCACTTTTTTTCCCTATCAGATTTAGGTGACATGACTTTCCTTTACTGTTGTCACAAAGGCGACAACCATAAGTTGGTACAATGTAGAAACCATGCTGTAAGTGTGAGTCTAAGGAATATTGTATAGGAGGAGAATGTCAATAGCTGCTCCGCGGTTTCTCCTTTTGCAATGGAGTTTTTCTTTAAGTTAATCCGATCATTAATTCTCTGACTTTCTATCTGGATATTATCAGGCACAAGTTACACAACACTGATGTCTTCTCACTATAGCCACAAGCTGTGTTTAATAATGTAAACCTTGCTCATGAGCTAGTGGGTACACTTTTAACTGCTTTGTAGGACATATGCGCATTTAAGGATCTCCAAAAGCTATTAAAATAAATCACATCGGGCAACCGGAGCAGTGGCTGCAGAAAAACCTATCATTCTCAATATTGCAAAGACAAGGTACGATTACACTGAATATTACAGCAAGCCAGACAAGATGAGTACAGATTGAACCTGCATCTCGGGCACACGCAGATATAGTGGAAAATGGTAGTCCGTCAAGTATCCAAACATTTTAGGCCCAAGCAGACATTGAGCAAACATCCTGAGGCACGTGTATTAGTCTTCAAGATCTGCTAAATATACACGCTGTCACTTATACTACTAGATTTGTACCCTGTTTTCTATAATTTGACATTGACACGGTTTCAGCCATTTACACTTGTATTGACTTGTGAGATCTATCTATCTATCTATCTATCTATCTATCTATCTATCTATCTATCTATCTATCTATCTCTCTCTCTCTCTCTCTCTCTATCTATCTCTCTGTCTGTCTATAGTGTACATATAATAAAGTGCAATTTTTTTATTGTATGTTTTGTAACTCAGTATTATCGCATCATTTTATTCATGACACTTGGCCTTAAAGGGCATGCTTTTATATTTATTCTTTAAAGGTAAGTTCACACTGGTTTTTTTTTTGGATCGGAACCTGAGGCGGAGGCTGCCTCAGGTTCCGCTCCAAAAACCGGGTAGCCGTGACTGATAGCCGATGTACTACACCGGCATCCAGCCCGCACTCTGCTCTGGAGTAGGCCCAATGAATGGGCCTAGTCTGGAGGAGGGTGTGTCTTAAGGCCGAATCGCGAGGTGACTCGGCCTGAAGAATGAGCATCTCGCTTCTTTTTTCCGGGAGCCGGAAGAAACGGCTCCCAGAAAAAAAGACCTGAGCGGCTCCCATTCATTTCAATGGGAGCCATCATTTTGGTCAGGGTTTTGAGGCGGATACAGCCTCAAAACCCTGACCAAAAAACTCTGTGTGAACTTAGCCTAACACTCGTACAACCCTTTGCCCTGGACTAAAGATCAACATATGGCCGAGTATGAGATGGAGATGGAGTACAATCTGCAATACTGCGGCAAAAATCCCAAGCTAGTGCCGCGATAATGAAATATTATTTTTGGTTTATGCACTTTGTATGACAACAATACTGGCGCAACATACCTTTAATGGCTGCTACGTCTGTAGGCACAGTACAATATATGCCCTGTACACATTGGGGAGTGAATAATACTGAGCAGAACGGCACATACTCTAAGCTACAACAGGTTCTTAGATATGACATGACCTCTACTAGGAAACTATGCATTCTGCTACTAATGGACGGTACCTCTATGGAAGATGGAAAAAACCTGATAGGCCGAAAAACATGAGCAAATCACCGGGACACTGTCAAACATGCAAGCATATGGCAAACTTGCTTCAGGTTACTAGTTGTAATGGATGATGGTGCTTCAGTGATCTTGGGTAGCCCCTTTGATGCTATAGGCCTATATCTATGGAATGGTCTGCTGTTATTATTGGCATGCACATCATTGGCTCACAGAATAAAAGAATGTAGATTCTCTAACTTACCAGCCATTTGGTTTGTAATTCAGCTCAAGACACTATTGGATTTTTCCTTAGATTTTTATTTTATTGGCAAATGATAAAAAAAATCCAATGAGTAAAGATATTTGTATATTTATATCTGAACTTGAACTTTAAAGTGCTGCAGTCATTTTAACTCACCGTGTAAGACATTTGCATGTATGAAAAACGTAAACTTGCCTGTAAATCAGGAGAAAGCAGAAGATTTAATGGCAAAATAGGACAAGGTTCCACTTTGGATCCATTACAATGCATTATGCCAAGCATGGTGTACACACTGAAATCTATTGCCCGTAGACTAAGTAGAATTAGTTTGGTTCTGTCCTAGCCGCTTGTTGGACAACATAACAGAAATCAATGTTATAGCTTTTTATGGTAAATTATAGACTCCATGGCTTTGTGAACCCACCTGGCAAATATTCACCCAGAGCTGTATGGTTAATATGCCTGTCAATGTTTCAGTTTTTCTTGTGATGGTGGACTAATCTGAAACACATGGAATTTGTCATCTTTTGGTCTGTTTCATGGCATTGGGCCTTGCCATTCCTATATAGACATCTATTAACTGTTTGCAGGGTTCACTTTTTTGTGTGTGTGTTCCAAAAACACGCTTTGTGCTCTGGATGGTTGTTTGCCTTATACATCCAAGGATATAATCACAAGGTGCCACCACATCCATAGAGAACTTCACAATTTCCAACCAAATACAAAGAACGAATTCCCTTTTAGGTCAAAGAAATTTTTCGTTTTCAGTCCTGTGGTTAGATCCCGGTTAGATCAGACAACGATCCAGCTTGCAGTCTAACTGTATGTTTAGTGCTTATGTTCTTTTTATTGATAAGGACAAGTGCTTGTTCATGGCTCATTATTGAAGTGTCCTATGTTGCTTTTGACCAAAATGAGTCCTTGTGCTTCCCTTACACGAAGAAGTGGTTGTTGGAATTGTTCTTGTAAGTAACGGTGACGTGAACACTACACAACACTTTCTTCTAGCTCATCTGAGCCAGTGAATAATACTGGTTTGCCCTTGGGTAACTCTGTCCCACAGTGTGAAAGCATGCCATGCACCGACTGGCTCCTCTTTGTCCATATAACACTGAGTCGCTTGGCGTAGCTATAACAAGTTGTGGTTGCCATTTCTCCCATGTCCACAGAACAGCTTCTCTTTGTTTTTGGAATTCCAAAACCTGTACCTTCTTCAGGACTTGATCCACAGTGTGGCCCTTCCAGATCCGAAGCCTTCATAGATTTATCCTCTGCCTTCTCTGAGACTTCTCTGTGCCTGGCCTTTCGACGTTGAGGTTTAACTCCATGGACAATCCTCCCGGAATCCTCTTTATATGTCACATGGGAACAGCTGGCTTTGGCAGACTCATTGTTTTGCCTGCTTTGTAGAAGCATGCCATTAGGCGCTAACTGATTTCCATTAGTTTGGGAGTAAACATTGGTTACTTTTGGAATGTCTGAGTGGTTAGTACTGCATACCTTGTATTTTACCATCATGACCACTGTAAAGACCAACAGCGTCACCACAATGACTCCTCCAATGATGATGGTCAACGTGCCTCCCAGAAAATGAGCATGCAGTGAACGACAGTCCGGGTACGCCTCTCCTGTAGAAAACTGAACACATCCCAAGGATTTTGTTGCAGCCAATGAGGTTGCAACATCGTCAAAAATGGCCAAAATGCAAAGGTCATAATCTACTCCAGAAACTAGATGCCTTAAGGTAAAGTGCTTGGTTGTGGAAGGCAGAATCCTAAAAGGGGAGAGAAAAAAAAATTGAATTTTGAAAAAAAATTGAATGTTAAATAAAGAAAAATTCTTAAATATAAATTGTAATGACAACATTTGTATTCTTGCTGACTATAATCGTCTAAATGTGCAGGTTATGACATCTGTTTTACAAGAAGAATCCCATCTGAGATATTTTAGAAGTGTCAGATCAGGGGGGTAAAGCCACTTTTCTGCTAACCCTGCGACTTTGTATATGTCCACTCCATGGACTCAGCAGAGAACCCATTCCCCATTATAGTGATTGAGAGATATGTAGGATAGTGGCGTGAGCACCCATCAGTCAGACATTGGACACGTTCCCAGTTGTCATGTCATAAGTCTTACTATTATGGTGGATGGTTGCAGGTCTCCCTCCTCCGACCTCCTTCCTTTTCCATATTGTAGAAATCTCATGCGCTCATCTAGCTGCTAAAGATTTCACACATCATTATAAGACAGAAAACTGGCATACAAGTCAGAATAAATCTGTCCCAAAGTGTCTGAGCTGCTATACCAGCCTATGGGCAGAAGTGTTCCAAGACTTGAACGCATTAAATCTCTAGAATAAAGTCTGATCATCTTGTAGCCCAGCCATGGTGACCGTACGAGTTCATATCATATTTGATATACAGTATATAGAAGGCTTCTATGACACCCACACAAAACGAGTATAAATATGATCAATAACTTTCCATTAAGCCATTTATAGAACATATATTCCGTATTATGAACCTAATAATTTACATTGCTCAGTATACGATTTTGAGGGGTGCTTCTACATAGAAAATCCCCTTACACTCCTTAGAACTTTAGCCCTACCAACATATACCATAGTTGGGCCCTTAAACATACACTGTATATGTATATGTATATATATATATATATATATATATATATATATATATATATATATATATATATAGTGTAAGCAAAAATCCTCTTTTTTTCAGTATAGAACTGAGATGATTTTTTTGTGCATGAATCGTCCTATTATCACCAGAAAATGTTTCCGAGTATACGGTGCTTATTCACTGTTACATTATTGCACCACTTTCCTTCCATCAACATGACTCGAGACCATTGATCATACTGTAAAACAAGTCTTGAGAGATTTATTTGTGTCATTATTGCTCTTTGCAAATGACAGATATTAGTTCCCCGTATTGTTGGGCTGTGTATCGCTTTCCTCGCGGTCTATACGAGGCATAATCACTACATTTTATCGCAGCACACAGAAGTCTGTTGGGTCTCATCATTTGGTAATCTTTAGGGAAATGACTGTTACTGGCAGAATTCTATTATATCTCTCCCACAGGCACTAGAATATGGCTCCATTATCCTCTTGAGACTGTAGTGCTGACACTAGATCTGCAGACTCTCTGCAATAGATGCCCTGACATGAACTGCATTTATCAGGTTCAGCTGTCCAAAAATTGTGACTGATCCGGCTGGATATTGGAGGAAGGAATTGTCATATGAAATGTAACAATGGAGAGCTGTGTGTCATTTACTCAGTGAGTAATGGATAGAACTAGAAATGTATGCATTAACCGTTTAGTGTTCATGATTCATGTATAGAGTTAAGGGTTCCGTGTGTGTAGGGAGAAAGCCTATAATGGCTAACCATTATCCCTGTAATTAGAGCTATACACCCCCTAATCTCCAGATCGGAGACCACCTGCCATAAAGCACTCTGGATGCTGTCATGATTGTACATGATATGGATCTGTCATTGCGCTTTTACTCTTGATCATAGTTTTGAGCATCGGTTATGCTGCGGTGACTCTTGAGCACAATTACAGTAATGTATGTGCTCCAAACAGGTAATTTGGCAGGGAGATTGCCCTGCTAAAACATTCGCATTTGGTTTGTGCCTCATCTTCCTTGCCTTCTATAGCAACAGCTCGCCAATTCCTTTCCCTATACATCTGGATCCTTCCTCACTTTTGCACATGGCTCAGTATATCGCCATGTGGTTATCCAGTAGGAATGGGTGATTATAACCTAAATCAGAATCACAACGAATTGAACCTTTTACTCTGACCATGGATGAACACTTATTTAGGGCACTCCTCTTTTTACATGCCGCTCCCCGTATTTTGGGCTCGGTTATTTACTTATCGGTAAAGATGAGCGAACAGTAAAATGTTCGAGATTCGATATTCGTTTCGAGTAGCCCCTCAATATTCGACTACTCGAATCGAATATCGAACCCTATTATAGTCTATGGGGGGAAATGCTCGTTTCAGGGGTAGGCAACATTCAATCAAATTATACTTACCAAGTCCACGAGTGAGGGTCGGGCTGGATCCTCCGAGAAGTCTTTTCCTTGCATCGTCCCTGCGGCATCTTCCGGCTCTGAATTCACTCTGCCAGGCATCGGGTCTGGGCAGAGCCGATTGCACATGCCCGCACTACAAGCGGACATGCGCAGTCGGCTCTGCCCAGGCCCGATGCCTGACAGAGTGATTGAAGAGCCGGAAGACGCCGCGGGGAAGCTGCACGGAGAAGACTTCTAAAGGTGGGAGAAGAACCAGCGTTGATTGGCCGACTGTATAGCATTCAGCCAATCAATGCTGGTTCTGCATCAAACTTTCACATTCGAATAGTGAGTGGTACTCGATCAAGTACGAGTATTTCAAATACCGTAGTATTCGATCGAATACCTACTCGATCGAGTACTACTCGCTCATCTCTACTTATCGGCAATCCTGATGGGATAGACTACAGTTAGACATATCCTTTAGCTAGTGGCAGTGTGAGACCGGCTCAGGGCTCAACTATAATAATTGAAATTGATCGAATGAATTGACTTTCCATTTTAGTTATTTTGCAATTTATTGTCCAGCCCTACTATCCCGTATGCATCTGGGTGCAGTAACCCAATGATTATGGTGTGAATTGCAGCCTGTCAAAGGTTTTGCTAGCATATTGCAATGTCCTACAGAATTTATTTTGTGGTTTCTTAACCAAAGGTATAGGTGGGTACGTATAAGGCTGGACGATTAATCATACAATAAAACCGAGCATCAAACATGATAATGACGTGATTTTGTTCACATCGGTTATTACAGTATGCAGTTTCATTTGGAGAAAACGTGGCTAAATCAGATCTGCTGTGATTATAATCCGGGGTCTCATCAGACCCCAGAGTATAATAAGCAAAGGTCCGAGGGAGGTGAGGAAACCTAACAAACAATGTTACTCACCTCTCCTGAGCTCTGGTGCGATTCCTTGCTGTCTTTAGCTCTTCTAAGGGCTTGTTCACACGGAGTAAACGCGCCACGAAATGTGGCGCGTGTACGCCGCGTTTTTTTACAGTGCGCGATTACATTACATTGCGTGGCGCGTTTACTCCGTGTGAACGAGCCCTTACTGACACCAGGGACTGCTGAGATCTTTGATTGGACCTCAGCGGGTCATATAGAAACAAGTGTCACAATGTCATGTAACCGCTGACGCCCAATTACAGGCCTCTGTGGTCTCTGACATCAGTTAGAACACCCAAAGAAAGCAGGGAGTCACACAGGAGCCCAGTAGAGGTTAATAAACCTTTTTTTAATGTTTGATCACCTGCCCTGGGCCTCCACTTATCATACGCTAGGATCTGAAGAGACCCCAGAGTATAATGACAGATCTGGTTTGGCCACGTTCAGACCGAATGACACTACTTGGCGAACCTCGTGAGATTTGCCCAACACATACTCATACAGTTAAAGGGGCGTGACCTAAATAATCGCCATTAATCGTAATCAAGGTAAAGTGCTTAATAAATTGCAATTTGTATATAGTTTGTAATCCCCCAGTCTTACCAGTACTGGGTATCTTTTATCTCCTTATTTATACTTCACTCTTAACAATCTTGGTTATGAAAAAGCAGGAGCCATTTTAGGAATGGAGAACATGCCTTTGTGTCCGTGGCCAGTTGGCTCACAATGACCTTTTGCTGTATACCTATAGAAGCGCTGTAGGTGCTTTTCCTAATGGAATGTTTGAGGGACTATTATTCCATGTGAATTGCACATTATATTATCACCGTATTCGCGAAAAGCTTTCACTTTAGTACACTAGATGTTTGCTTTCATGCTCTTGTGTGTAATAACCTTGCAGTTTTGTAGCTGCTGGACTGGTGTATTGTAAAAAGCACAGGGTAAAATCATTCAATATCATTTAGAGGGCATGCTTACAGTGTTAGAAAAAACATTCCTTCCTCTGTATACTCCACAGCTGCACATTTCTCAAATGGTTTCTGAATTCTTAATGGATTTTTCCACTCTAAAAATATTTGCCATATTGCTTGACTGTGCATTAAAGGTGTTATCCCATGATGGATATTTATCCTCTTTTCATATATCTACATAATAAAAGTATGATCCCTGGGGTCCCCACAATCACTAGAACAGAGGCCAGAGTCCTCCGCACCAGAGGCATTTGAATAGAATTGTGGTCTTGTATGTATTTTGCACTACGGTACATTAAAAGACTATAGGACTGATGGAGAAAGCCTTATATATTGCTTAATCACCTTCATCAGTCTCCTAAATGTTTACGGATTGGTGGTAAGTGAAGGATAAGGCCCCGTTCACACAAGGCACGAGATGGCGTATTTTGGTCCTGATTTTGACGTGGGAATCGGCATCAGAATAGGACCAAAATGCGCCTGCCGTGACTGTTGTGGTTTCCTGCTCCAGAGTAGGCCCAAATGAATGGGCCTAGTCCAGAGGGTGCTGCCACGAGACGGACGCTGCAGCTGAATCAGCCGTGGAATCCACCTGAAGAAATGGTTGCTCACGGTCTGCATAGATCTCTATTGTGAGGGGGCGGATTCTGACGTGGATTCAGTGCCAAAGTCTGCCCCCTCTTGCCCCAGGTGAACGAGCCCATTCCCAGCCAGCTAAAGGGTGGTGCTCCATTTTTGTTCACCTTCTTTATAGAGAATTAGAGATAACCAAACAGCCCATTATCAGATCTACCACCAATTAGATTTTTGCAATATAAAATATATTTTAGATATTTTTATCTAAAAAAAAAAAAAATTAAAAATTAAAAAAATACTTGCAGTCAGAGGGATCTTATAATTTGGATTTTCAGGTCATTGTTGAGAACCTTTAGGTTAACGTTTATTAAAGCACCAACTATTACCGTATATAGTATACAAACAAATGAGCCTTGTGGGTGTTGGGGATGAGTGTTTGTATGGCAGCCACTAACTCCCCTACTGTGAGAAAAGCATGTTACAACGGTTTGTCATTTTCAATGGTCATTGTCCTCTCTCTTGGGCTCGTCTGTAGGCCAATGCTTTCATTGTACTGTATTTCTCATAAGCCATGGTTTAATTTTGGGCTATAGATCATTGTCTTTCTAAATCGCCCAATTATCATTCACTTTTGAGAGTGTTGATGGCCATTAGTGAAGGAACAATTCTGACATCACTGAAGTGCTGTGACAGTGTCACTACTACCAGAGGCGTAATTTGGAGTTCCTGGGCCCCAATGTAAAATTTATAATGGGGCACGTGTACCTGCCTTCTGCCATTTAGGATATATGTTATGGGGCCCTGTAGTAACTGCTGCACCCTCTGACTACAACCACCATATTTCAATGTAGGCCTCTAGGTACCATGTGCTTACTGGAGAGTTGTATATGTACCTTATACCAGACATAACAGGAACTTTGTTAGCCAAGTTACTCTTTGTAAAACGGTGGTCTGACCGAGAAAGATATTTTAAAAAGGCCCAGAATGCAATGAATTAAAAAAAATAAAAAAAAATCATAACCTTGCCAGTCTTCCTCTTTCCCATTTTTGGCTCCCCCCCTGAATCACATGCTTGTCTCCATCTCAGTCTCTCTCCATACATGGGAAGTCCCTGTTCATCCAATCACCAGTGCCGCACCTCCCATGAGGCGACCTGAAACGACCTCTTCAGGTGGCGCTATGCCAAGGCCCCAGGGAGGGCGGCATTTTTGCTTACCTAAGTCAGTCCAGGACAAGCTGTCCTGGACTGGCTTAGCACTGAGGATTGGGGAGGCCGCTGGAGCAGCACTGCTCCAGCGACCTCCCCTCACGCTCAGGCAGAGAGTAGGTCCTCTCCCTGCCTGCGAACGCCGCTCCGCCTGCTCCGTCCCCTCCTCCGGGGGGGGGGGGGCTTTCTGTCGCCCGCCTCGGGCGGCGAAAAGGGCAGGATCACCCCTGACAATCACTGTACTCGATGGTGACCTGCCCCACCAGTGATTGGCTGAGTGTTATTTCCTGTGTGTCAGAAGGGGTTAGGCAGTAGGGCCCGGTCGGGGGCCCGGCGCAGCTTTGAAATGGCTACAAAGTATCGATGAGGCGAGTTTGATTTGAAAATATGTATAGCATTCTAAGACTGTTCTAAATAATATTTCTCAGACTGAAAACTAATTTAATTCATGTGTCCCCAGAACATTGCCTCAAACAGCTTGAAGGCTTATTGAGTTGTTTTTCTTGAAATCCTTTAGATGTTATTCTGAGATATTCTGTAACTTTCTAGATCTTGGCAGTCTGAGAAGATTTAGCGCTAAATCTCTGTTTAGAGATAATGATCCTCAATGTGGTTCAGGGGAGTACTAGGGCCTTACTGGGGCTTCATAACTCTTTGTACACTGAACTGTCTCAACACTTTTTTCTCCTATCGTCTGCTATTTGCTTTGATTATGGCATAATGTTCTTCTATAAAGTTTCTAATGATTATTTCAGTCTCGTGGTAAGACTATTATGTTTCTATATGCCATGTGTGCAAATTGTTTCTCATCTAGAAGGAAGGCGCCTGCTTCTCTAGTGCTACTTAGAAAGACTGCTTTCTTCCTATGAGATGTGTCATTTACATACATTTTTCCCAGAAGGCATTGCCTAGCCCATATTCAGACAGAGAAATGCAGTCTGTGCTTGACTCCGTAGTGGCCCCTGGTAACTGATCTTATAGCATCATACGGATTCATGATGCTGTAAGCTTCAGAATGAAAGTATAATGGGTATAACATAATGTGAATACAGGGCAATAACACAGCAGAAACTAATACTCAGCCAATTGGTGGTTGACTATGGTCCCCATAGAGTACAGTGAATGGCTGAGCGGTTACAGTATTTCCAGGAAGACTTGCAATGGGAGCCAACTGGCGCCATCTCCACAAAGAGAAACCGTATTCCTGTATATACCATGTTAAAGGCCAATATTGAATTGTAGGAAATAGAGATGAGCGATTAGTATTTGTATGATCGAATACCTCCCCACCATAGGTTTCCGTGTAAGCGGCCGAACATATTAAACATAACAAATATTCGATGTGCTTAACCCCCTTGATGTTCGTCCACTTACACGGAAACCTATGGCAGGGAGTTATTCCATCGAATACTACTCGCTCATCTCTAGTAGGAAACACTTGGTTGAAATAGTACGTAAAGTAAGAATTGTTATTAAAGGGAGTCTACCACTGCTAAAACTGCGTTGAAACTCCTAATATGCTGTTGTAGTGTCATAGTCATAACTTTCTTGTGAAAAGTGCTGTTGAGATATTGATTCCATATGTAGAGGACTTTGGTTTACTCAGAGCGGGGGCACACCTGCTAGAGGACCAAGTTTCTTTTGTGATAACCACTAAAAGCTGACCTGTCCCATGGACCACAATATGTGGTAACCACAAAATAAGATGGTGCTCCAGTCGGTGTGGCTCGACCCTGAGTGCACTGAATTGCTCATTTTTGCATATGGAATTTCACTTTGACACAAAAAAGGTATATGTTCACTAACTGAATTTCCCCATGGTGGGAATATTAAAGGATTATTTTATCTAAGGCCTGGTTCACACCTAGTTCAGTCATCCGCTCGGGAAGAGTCGACATGGGGTCCCGCTAAACAGAATACCGAACGCATTGACAAAGCATTATAGACTATAATGAGGTCCGTGTGCTCCAGTGTCTGCACGAGTCATGCAGAGACGAAAGTAGTTCATGAAGTTCTTTTCTCTCCACATGTTCCGTGCGGAAAACACACGGACCCCATTAACTATAACTACTATGGGGTCCGTGTGCTTTCATAAGCTCACCGCTTCCGTCATTGCGTTTGATATTCTGTTAAGGGGTCCCCATGCAGACTCCGCAAACAGAATACCGAACGCAGATATGAACCAGGCCTTACCTTGGTTGTAGACTGCTTTCAACCTTTAATAAATTTTTAATATTGATATGGAAGTGATTTTTATGTATATTAGGAGCATTTTGTTCATTAATTAACTGAATCCTAGAGAACATTTTGAACAAAGCAAATACTTTTTTCAGCACCGTATCCACAGCCACGACTATAATATATTTTGGCAGACAACCAAAAATAAGTAGCAGACCTATGCGTCCTGCCTGGTAGCCTGTAGAGATGGGCCGTAATACAACTATACCAATCGATTTAACATACTGAGCAATAATTAACATAATGAAGAAAAGAACATTCTGGCCACATCAATTCAGTTAAGACCTCTATATGTTGTGAAAGGTGAATTGAGATTTTATCAATGGCTCAGGATTTCGATTACAAAAGGCCTTGGCAGGAAAGGTTTCCAATGAAGACGTTGCGATAGTCTCCACTAAAATCCTACAGACTACAAACAAATCCTATGTACAGTCTGACTCCTTCAGACATATTGCATCTACTGTTCCTATACCTCCTGCTGCAGATACTGACTACAGTATTTGTTTGTAGTCTGTTACTATAGAGACATATTATTATGTTGATGTTCATAAAAGCTGTATACACAAACTTATAATGTCACCCCTGCCCATGGTTTGTTTCTAGTATTGCAGCTCCCCTTTAGTAAAGTGAATGGGGCTGAGCCTGTAATACCACAGACAACCTGTGAACAGGTGTGGCACTGTTTTGTAAGGAATTGACTATGTTTATCTATACCTGGACAATCCCTTTTAATGTTACTATTTTGTTGATATTTGTGCTGGGGTGGGGTGTAGCTCAGAGATTAATGAGAGTAATGTCAAATTATAATTGGCAGTAGCAAACATGAATATATAATAGGAGAGGTTTGAGTTTCTTACCTGTAAACTAGAGTCTCATCTGCTGTGCAGTTGTATTGAACCTGGTACATCCATACTACATAGGCTGACCTGTTGATGTACCATCTTATCAGTGCAGAAGATGAGGTGACATCGGTCACCACAACAGCATTGTCCGGTACCTTCCTTTCTTCTGTAGCATTGACAGATGTCTTTGATGATGTGGTGATGTCAGAAGACCCAGGATCCTGCCGCAATACGCTGACTGTTCCATTATTGCGATGAGGCAAAGGGATCATTTTTAGGTCTACTTGGGCTGTTGATTCTCCAGCAGCATTGATTGCTATACAGGTATATGCTCCATCGTCCCTGATAGTTGTAACCAGTATATCTAAGGTTCCATTTCGATAGGAAGCTGTCCTCGATGAATTTGCCATTATTTTGTCGTCTGGTGATACCCAATGAATTACGGGCTCTGGGTCACCGATTGCTCGGCACTTTAATGTTGCCTTTTGGCCCTCTAACACCCAAAGCTGATGCGTGTGACGTGTAATAAGAGGAGGCTCACATGTGAACTCTTCTTCTGGTATTGACCAGAAATAGCGTCCAGCTAGCTGTGGAGGAGATGCACACGTTTCCATGTCATCCTCTCTTACTAATCGTCGCAACCATAAGAGTTCACAGTTGCAATGAAATGGATTACCTCCAAAATTTAGCACAATTGTTGACGTGTAAGGGGTAGGACTAACCACTCCAGTTTGGGAACGAACAAAAAGTGGGTCTGGAGGTAGTGTATGCAGCCTGTTAGATGTCATGTCCAGTCTGGAGAGCTTGTATAGTTCTGAGAAGGTGCCTTCCATTACAAAGTCTATAAGGTTGTGGTCAAGGTTGAGTGTATGTAAACTAACCATGTTCTGGATAGCCTCCCATGGCACACTGATCAAATTATTATAAGACAAATCCAGGTCCTCCAAAGTTAACAGGAAGTCATCAAAAGTTGCCACTGGGATTGTCACAAGCTGGTTATTGTTGATGATAAGATGTTGGAGGTTAAGCATTCCTCTTAAAGCGTCCTCATGAATGGCAGTAAGACGGTTTCCATCTAAATGTAAAGACCTTAAGCTCTCAAGATCACCAAAGGCATAAGGATGAATGTTATCAATTGTGTTTCTCGATAACGTGAGGTCCACCAACCCTGTCATGTTAAGGAAGTCTTCTTGCTCCACGACTCTAATGAAGTTATCCGCCAACCGTAGTTCCACAGTCCTGCGGTCGATGTTGGGTGGCACATAGAGTAGCCCCTTGTTAGCGCAAAGTGTGCTAAGAGATTCTGAAAGGTTTTGGCAGGTACAATGAAAGGGACAAGAATGGACCATGGTCACAAGGCTTCCTACCAGTAGAACACCCCAGACCAACTTTTCCATGGTAGATGAAGTGTTAACGCCTGCAACAGAAAATATGGTAATAAAAAATTAGGGTTTGAGGGAAAAAAGGAATACATAGCCTAAGGCCTAAATTTGAACGATCCATTGTCCAGTATATCTTTTATCATCAAAATTGAGAATAGGTCATAATAATGGGAAGAGGAATAACACTTTTCTCCTACGTAGTTAATCCATTCTCGCAAAAGAAAAAAAAATAGCTTGAAGCGACCCTCCCGTCATGAGCTTAAAAATGATATGCAAGTCAGTATCTACCTGCCTCTTTATTTTTCATAGATCTTGCTACTTTAGTGCTTTTTAGGCCTAGGTCTAGTTTATCACAGCATGTGATCTATGACTAAAGCTTATCCGCAGTAGTAGTCTCAGGTAGTCTGGGATACACCCCATTTCATTACTTGGTCACATTGTTGCTCTAATGTAGACCAAACCAATGATGAGACATGGGGGGGGGGGGATGAATCTCTGTTCCAACTCTACCCTTATGGGCCAAACTAAAAAGGAGCCAATAAAGGGTGTCCTGATCCCTGTAAGTATAGACGTGCCTATTGTGTTTGATCCCTTATCCCATCTTCTGCCTTATCCCTCCATAATGCTCCTAGCATAGATCCATCAGGCGGTCAGCATGTTTTGAGATTATTTCCTACAAGGATGGAATCATTATAAA
This sequence comes from Leptodactylus fuscus, assembly GCF_031893055.1. Lineage (NCBI taxonomy): Eukaryota > Metazoa > Chordata > Amphibia > Anura > Leptodactylidae > Leptodactylus > Leptodactylus fuscus. Next base: position 33,468,023 of record NC_134271.1, read on the forward strand.
ACAACAAGCCGCTAAGCTAGTCATCGGGTATGTGTGACCTCATATGGCCATCATTCCTTCAATGTAATCACAATCTGTGACCTAGGCCCTTCAGGGGCCATTACCAACGTAGTAATGGTTTCATTGGTAATATCTGGGAAATGCATGCCGAGGCAGAGGAGAGGGAACCACTGGGAACCAATATCAGTATGCCATAGCCATTTGTTAAACAGGGATTGTAGCCATAGACAAGGCTTTTATTGTAGGGATGGCTTTGAGGATTGTTTCTGAGTTTACAATTATATAAGGCCTAATTTACTGTTTTTCCTTAGTTATGTTGAAGATGATATTAAGGATAATGTATAGCACTTTAGCATAATTTCCACTTCATCATAAAATAAGCCATTTTCCATAAAATACTCTCTTGGGGCTACCATTAAAGGGGAGTGTCAATACAATCCATTATATAGCACTTAGTCCCCATACTTCTCAATGCACATTACGTAAAGGAATTATGAATGTTTAACCACCTTCTCCTCGGTGCCTGCTACTATTGCTGTCGCTATGTGAATATACAGGAATAATGGCTCTCCTCAGCATGAGCCCACTTGGATAGTATTGAATTTCCATCCTGCATCTTTCTATTGCAAGATCAATAGCTATTTTCAGGCAGGTCTTTTCTTTCGTTCCTTCTTCAAGCTGATTTCTGTTGTTAGGCTCTGCCCTGCAGGCATGAACTGGTTTGGTTAAGAATGTGGTTAGGAATGCTTGACCTTAAACTTGATTCATACTGCCACAAGATTGCTGAAACCCTTACTTACAAGGAGACACTTCTGCTGTAGAGTTTTATTTTTGGGGGGGCGCTAAATAATTAAGGAAATTACTCAGCCTTGTTTCCCATAGCAACTGGAAAAAAATAAACCCATACCGTGATTGGATATCGCAAGACCGCTTTGATACCTGTAAATGGGGACCACAGAGACATTTTTAATTTGAGATGTATATATGCTCTGAAGAGCATTTTAATGTAAATTTCAAGCGATCGGGCATAGACTTGGCTACCTCCAATAGGTGGCACTAATAATATACTTTTCCCATGTAGCATTGCTATTAAGACTCCATACACTACTGGGTGTCCTTTAATAAGAGCCAGTAGTGTCTCATAGCCAGGTACATTTAGGGACATTCCCTTCTTCAGGATTATATTTAAAGTTGTAGATAACTGGGCTGTTTTATCCAATGTATTTCTTTATCTCCCTTGCTCAGTTTCAGATGTTGCTTATTATGCCTCCGCCATGTTTACAGCTTAGGTTTCAGACCACCTCTGCTATCTAGCGGCAGTGGTCAGGCTGGTGATCATTCCTTATTCCTTCTCTGCTCTTCACTTTGTGGCTATTGGAGCAGTATTTCAGCTCTGCATAGTCCTCTCTGTATGTATGTCCAGAGTTCACAGTATGCAGTATAGTCTGAACGTGATCTCTACATCACATAGGCTTAGCCCATCCACCTATTTCTCATATAAAACCAGGAAATGGAAGGAAGAGGAAACAGGAGAGCAAAAGAAACCCTGAGATGGCAAAACCCCTTTAAGCAATACACCCTGTGAGCCATCCATTCTGTCAAGGGTTTTTTTTTTTTTTTTTTTATGTTTCTATGTTTGTTTTTTAACTTCATAGCGCTTGTCCATGCAGTCATCTATAAGCAGGTGTACATTTCATAACTAGGTATTTCTACCGTTCAGGAGTCTGGCAAGTGCGGCTGATGAACCTGCAGGAGCTGTAATTGGGGTCATCTCCTGTTACCGGTAGAGAACTGATGCATGGAGCTTGTATACCTAAAGGACTGACTACAATTCTGTACAACTTGCCATTCAAGGACGGCTCAAGGACTTTTTTTTTTGTGTGGAAATTCTCTTTCATTTTGCCACTTATGTTTCATTCTCATTCTTTCCAAAGTTCTAAATATCAAAAATCATTTCGGCACATTGCTACTTTGTTAAGATATGAAAATCTTTAAGCTGTGGATTCTGCTAATTTAAAAGTCTAATCTAAGCCATGCATATTTTTACATCTATTCCACTATGTATAAAGTTGCTGTCTACATGCTGCTCTGCTTCCTATTGCTTCTCTTCTTCATTGCTTGGCTTTTCTTCCCAGAGTTCTAATTTATTCCTTCTCTTCTTCCACTCTCTCTTCTCCTGCTTTTTTTTTTCCTCTGCTATTCTTGTCTCCAGTTGACAGTTAGCTGTGTGACCCCTTTATCTGAGTATCTGTACAAACTCCCAGGCGGGAGTGAGATCTTTGCCGGGAGCTTAGTGTCGGGGTTAATATCAATCTGTCCCTGGATCTGTCTCTAACCTTCAACATCTCACGTTGGTGAAGCACATATACACCCTAGGCTGCTGCTATGCTCTTTCTGACTACATGCATCAGAGGTGTATCCCTCACCAGTCAATATGATCCCGTTGTACTCGGGAAACGGGGTCTAATGAATGTCTCTCACTTTGTGTACTTTATGTCCTTCTTGGTTAAGAAGTTTGTTCATGAAGTGGCTACCACAAATATTGGAGGATGACGTATTCTACTTCTAGTATTATGGATATCAAATAATATATTGGGTTCTACGTTAGAATATCTTTCATAATAGCAGTAGATATCTAAATTATATATTTGTGTTTACTTATATATCAATGTAACCATTGGTTTAGTAAAGATAGGCCACTGGAAAGATGGCCACGAGGGTTGTAGTGCAAGGGAACTCTTTGTAGCCACTACGTCTCCATAGGAAAGAGACATCTCCCTTTGGATGAACCACCTTGAGATTTGATTTTACTATGTCTGATACTTTGTAATGAAGGAATTACGTAACCCGCTGACTAAAGATCGCCTCACTTGTCAGTGGAGATACCTTCAGGAAGAAATCCCCAAACCCTAACACAATGGGATGTTTCATAGGTACAGTCAGAATCGACCTTGTTACCATTGTAGAGTGATAAATCCTTCCTCCATTGGTCCCAGTCTCCAGGTCCTTCCTATATACCTGCGGAGTAGGCTTTATCAGTATCCTTGTTGCTTAGCAAATAGTTGCTAAGCATCTCTTCTGGAAAATAAAAGGACTATGCTATTCCAATTGGTAGAAGACGGACACCAATTATGCCGAACCTTTGTTGAAAAGTAGAATATAAATGTTTTCTCTTTCTAAACCCAAGCCTGCATAGACTGACTATTCAGCAGTGAAAGGGTGTTTTGGCTAAGAACCTTGACGTGGCAGAAGTGGGTGGCGAATCCCACAAGGATAGACATCTGAAATAACTTCCCAGTGCTGGAATAATGAAATATTAATTTGAGTCAATTGTCATCGCCCACCCCTCCCTCCATTATCTTCCTCCGATGAGACGCAGCACCTCCTACTGACAAGTTCCAACACTACTGGATGTTGCTTTTAATATAAGACTTGGTTCTGAGGTAAAATCGTGTCCTTACTTCTCCTCAGTCAGAGGCACTAAAGGGCCATGTGATCCATTTGTAGCAAAAACTCGACATTACAACTACATGGCCGCTAATCTATCGTCACCCTTTATTAGTGCCTATACATGTACCCACACACACCTATATGCACACATTTACGTATTAGCGATATTATTTCCTAGAATCCTGCAGAGCGTCGCACAATCTCCCTGGCATTGACCCCAGACAACAGTTGTGTTGTTTTTGTGTATTGATTTTCTCTTTTCTGCTCTTGGATTGTATTGCTGCAGTCCTCACCTAAGTGCCACAGAGCATACTGATGTGCAGACTATATATAGGTGAGCGTAGCGTCTGTATATCTCACTGCTGTGTGAGGCGTCCCTATTTCCTGGGCCTGTGCAATGATTTAGTGCTCCAGTCACATACAGTATGTCGGGGCGTTTTACGCCTTCACTTCTATCTCCGTGTACTTACAAGGAGTCTCCAAGTGTTTGTGCTCCTTGAGTGATTTGGGTACCTGCACTGTGTATTGGTCGATCTCTGGCAATATTTAAGCTTTGCAGCACCTCTCTGTGTTGGACAAAGTTCATAGACCCCTCCTGCCTCATCCCTGGGCATGTCCTCCTGTGTAGGAGGTCTACAGCAGGCTTTTCTCTGCATTTTCCTATCGCTGTCATTTTATCCGATCCCTGTTATTACTAATATTTCTTCCATTTCTTATCAGTTTCTATGTCAACAGTGTAGCGTCAGCCTTTGGTCTAGCATATATTGTAATAGCTGGAGCTCTGCACACACACACATCCCTTATCGGTGCTGGATACATTCTTCATTGGTTATTACTGATAGGCAAGCACACATAATCTGCACATGTAAGCAGGCAGTGCTGAGGGATGCTACAAGGCATGGACGCTTTGCCTTCACATAGATATACCATACATTCATACATATACAGCCAATATTTCAGTATAATGCACACGTCCTTTTCTAATACCTGTGTGTTCCTCCTTTCCTCACTGGTCTACCTCCGTTGTGACTGTTCTTTTGCCCTTCTGGCCTTGTGTGCTTGGCATCTATGATGAGGGCAGGGCATTTCCAGGGGCAGAAAGGCAGAATACGAGGCAGAGTTTTTCTTTTCTTTTTTTTAATTGGAAACCTTTTTTTTTCCTCGTCTTAAGTCACCGTCCTGTTTTCTTCACTGCAGTCCTCTTTCTCTCTGTCCCTCTGACAGATCCCAAAGGAGAGATGGGACCTTATGTGTAGGACCAATCCTATGGCACAGCCCCATTATTTCCCAAACAATTTGGGCCTTAATATGACCCCAGTCGTGAGCCCTGAGCACATCCACACCGAACGGCTTATTCTCGAGGCACCAGTATATCCCAATGTCTTAATCCTGGCTTCACAGATGTGTTAACCCATCAGAGAAGGAGTCCGAATCCTTTCTTGCTTGCAGAAAATTGTGTATATTCCTCACATAGACGATCAGTGACTCACAAAGATACACGAACAAGCAGCAAATGATATAAAAGTAGCCCTAGCATATTTCCAATGTAAATCCTGGGGATGAAAATCTGCCTGCTCACCGAGTCCCAAGGTCCAGATAGGAGGAGGCAAGAAAACAGATGTACTCATTTCATTTATTTAGAAGTAAGGAGGCAAAAAAAAAAGTAATAGGAAGCTATAGGGTTAAATTTTCTGGCTTAGCTCATTGGGCATCTTCATCGATTTCTGTTGGGTACATATATGATTTATTAGGACTCAAAAACTGCAGATCATTTCCAATGGATTAAGCTGATCTATATGTGAGACATATCATAGCAGCCAGAAATCCAGAGCCAGAATTGCTGCATCTCTTATAGGGGTTAAAATCCAGACAGGAAAGTGAAAAATATGAAAGGTCGAGATTGAAGTCTTGCAGAGAAGCGTCTAAGGATGTTGGAACCATCGTGTCGTGTCAGACCCTTATTCCTCTTCTTTTTCCCGCAGGTTTCTTGTTTATAGAAAAACCTCACAAGTAAAATAGGTGATGTTTAAAAAAGACAATGAAAAGATTGTAGACCCTTTCCTTGCCCGGCTCTGAGAATTGGGTTTTTCTCCACTCCCTGGATTACCAAAATTTTCCTCCTTGTCATTCCACTGCTCCGGTGGGTGGCATCTTTCACCCCTTCCAATCCAGGTGAAAGCAGAAACAATGCTGAATGGATGGAAAATACAGGAGCTGAGATGTGAGAGGGAACTGAAAGAGCGAACAGCCTGGGGGTGTGGAGGGCACAGTGAGAAAGGGAGGAGAGAACGAGACGGAGGAGGGGAAAGAAAGTAGCTTTTATCCCAGCCGCACTGCTGTGCCTGCACAGCATCTTAAGCTGTGATTCCTTTTTAACACTTTAATAGGAATGAAGATGTTTGTTGTGTGACAGCTCCCCTTTGTGTATTATCGCCCTGTGGGACGCTTTCTTGAGGACCCTTCTCTTATTCCTTTAGAGGGTACCGAAGGAATAGCTTGAATGATAGCGCAAAAAAAGTGAAGAGATTAAGCATCTGGAATTCTTAAGAAAGTCGAGACAGTTTGCGAAATGGAATATTTTTGTGGACTTTTGCTTCTGTGTTGTCCATGACTTGTCCTCTTTGGTTGGGCACAGTGTTAGGTCAGGTCATTTGTATAGTCTGATCCTTTGCTTCACTATGTCGCCATGTCGTGTTTAGTGGAACCTTGATTACATTTAAGGCAAAGTCCTCCTGTAGCGGGAGGCAGCAAAAAAGCGCAGCGGCAACCCCTTGCGTTTTTTTCCGCAGCACTTTTCACAGAAAGTACGCAGATGTTTCCTCTATGGACTTTCTGCTTCCGTTATACCCATTGGGAAACAGCAGTGTGGGTATTTTTTTGTAATGTGTGGATGAGATATGCTAGAATCCCATCCACTTTGCAGTGAAAATAAAACGTTGCATGGTGGCAACCCACTGCGTCACCTATCCACAGTATCTGATCAGACGGGATCTGACATGCAGACCCCACACAGATCAGCTGATTCAGCTGCCTTGGGGCATCAGAAGCTACTCCTATTCAGGTATCAAGCACTGAGCTGCAGCCCTGTTCACTCTATAGAGGAGGCGCCAAGGTACCGCAGCTCTGGCCCTATTACATGAATAGGAACAGAGGCCATTCTGGCCCTGTCAATAGCAGTGGGTTCTGACAGCCGAAACAGCTAATCTGGAGTCTGGTCAGATACTGATGACCTATCCGGTAGATAGGGCATCAACATCAAAAACCCTGTTGAGGCCTGGAAAACCCTTTTAGGCTAAGACCCCACAGGCCGTATCCACAGCACTAAAACGCTGCCGGAAGAACCGCTGCGTGAACGCATTGTGGTTCTTTCCGCATCGCAAGAGAAAGTTCAAAGAGTTTTCCTCTGCGGACTTTCTCTTAACATTATATCTACGGGAAAGCCGCCGGCATTTCCATAGATATAATTGACATGCTGTGATTTGCAAAGCCGCAACGGCTTTCAAAATCGCAGCGTTGTCCACGCTGCAATCTTTCCTGCAAAGTGGGCATGGGATTCGCATGAATCCCATCCACTTTGCCTGCACTGTACAACGGCGCGATTTTTCCCGCAACGTCTCTGCTGCAGGCAAATCGCGGCATTACGTCCCGCGGGGCCCCGGCCATAAGGATTTACACTTAACTCTTTAATGCCATAGGGTTTGGATGTAAATGCACCGCAACTTTTTCATATTTTCCATCCTTGCCTTCCAAAATTTATAACATTTTTAAATTTTTCTGCTAACATGGCGAGCTTATTCTTTGTGCAATAAATTATTTCCTATAGCACCATTTTAGATTAAATATAATGTGTTGATCAGCTTTATTAGCAGTTCGGACTTTGTTACATTGTTACATTGTCCATTTTTTCAATCCTAAAGTGTGGGGGGGGGTAACTTTTTTTGTCATATTTTACACTTTCCTTTTAAACTGTAGCATGAAAGCACAAAAAGATTACATGCTGTGTGTTAACTTATACGCTCGACATAAATAGTACACCGCGGAGCTGCAGGGGTTTGAAGAGGACCTGCAACTGTTCCTGATATGTCTATTTTAGGCACTACATCCTTTTCCTATACAATAACAATGGTGGAAAGTGTTGTATGATTCCTCTGTTATTCCACTCAGGGTAAGTTCACACACAGATTTTTGGTCAGGATTTTGAAGCCGTATCTGCCTCAAAATCCTGACCAAAAAGACTTCCAATTCCCACAAAAAAGAAACGAGATGCTCATTCTTCAGACTGAGTCGCCTCGCGATTCGGCCTGAAGACACTCCCTCCTCCAGACTAGGCCCATTCATTAGGCCTAATCCAGCTTGGGCCTAATCCGACCTGGCTTTTGGTCCGGAACCGGAGGCAGCCTCCGCCTCAAGTTCCGGTCCAAAAAAACCTATCTGCACTTACCCTTAAAAATGTATAAGTTAATTGACAACTGGGTGTTACAAGTTGTGGGTGGGTTCCAACACACAATGACAATATACAATCATTGCTGATTGCCCATTGGGTCTCCGTCCTATTTCCCGGGGAAACTGTATAGTGGACGGCTTCCCGGCAGTCAGTTCTAAACTTTCAGTGTCCGTTTGCAGCCTCTTCGCAGGGGAAACAGTTTTTTTTTGGCCGGACGCAAGGTCCGAAAAAAAAAAAAAAAGTTTCCCCGCGGAGAAGCTGAATATGGACACCAGCAGTTTGCTTTTAAAACCCATTCAAATGACACGGGCGCAAGTGTGAGCGCCTTCTTACTGATACAACAGAGAATGGAGCAGGCAGCAGGCAGCTCTGTTCTCAGTGTAGTGAGGTATGTGTGGCATCTTTTTGTCTGACCATTTTCAGAAATCACAATGCAGATGTGAAACCTTATCTGGCCACATCAGCTTGACTGCGTTACTTCTAGACATTGTGAAGTGTTGTGTATTCACATTTATGTATAACTCTTGCCTTGGCTAGTAGAATTACCCTGGACCAGAAAAAAAGCACAATGGGTACATGTTATCAAGAGAATGTAAAGATTCTGCCACCGTTAGACCCATTGTGAATCTATCCTCTATGGTAGGAGAGCTACTGGCTGCTTTGTAAGAGAGCGTGTCCAGGAATGTCTTCTAGGAAATTATCTGATCAGCAACTATCAGCATAGCGTTATGAAAGCCATGATCTTATCAAAAAAACTAAATTGGAGGCTTGATAGCAGCGTGTGTAGATTATTCAGACGTGTTTACCGCCGTGCTTCACAGGCACTTCATTTTCTGTTGGTCTGGAAAGTGCAATTTGCTAAAGGCTAGTAAACTGCTTATAGACTGTACAGTTGTCAGACCCGGCCTGAAGCAAGGTGCCGTATACCAGAGCCCTGAACCAGTGTCATACTAATCATTGGGTGATAGACGGCAGAACCAAGCGGAATAAGAGTTACTAGAAAATATCGCTCCACGGTCAGAAGAATATTGGAAAGTAGTCATAGACTCTGCAAAACCGAATGTGTCCTCTAAAAGCCTCACTGGAGGAGGCAGTATAGAAAGGATTCTTTAGGGGAAGAGCCATTTCCACTGTAACAATAAGTTATATTCTGTTAGCGGGTTTTTTTTTATTAGCGTTCATTTTAGATGTTCCCTGCTGTGATCTTTTGAATGGAATTTATTCGTAGTAGATACAGTCCCATTATAACTGGATTAAAGACCTATGCTCATTATAGACTTTATACTACTAGTAAGGATTATAACTAAGGGTCCTATCTCTGGGACACCCATAATCAAAAAAGGAGCCACCTATTTATTTACGATTCTTTGTGGCAACATATGCCGCAGCGCTTTACAGATATTGTTATCACCCACTATCCCATGTTGGGCTCACAATCTAAATTCCCTATCAGTTTGTCTTTGGAGTATGTGAGAGCACCCACCCAAACCAGGGGAGAACATACAAGGTATATGGCTAACTAGAGATGAGCGAACACTATTCGAAACAGCCGTTTCGAATAACACGCTCCCATAGAAATTAATGGAAATGGCCGGCACACAGACTTTGCCAGCGGTCGGCCGCTTAACCCCCCGCGTGCTATTGTGATATTGTGAACTCAATGACTGTCTCACCAAAGGAAGCACAAATTTTCATGGGGAAAAATATTTTCCATCCATGTGAGGTGGGCAATTAATTTTCCCATGGGGCCAAATGAGAAATTGTAACGGTTCTAGAGGGCCATGCGCGCCGCTGCAAATTTAGCTCCACCCACTTCCCCGCTGACTCCGCCCATTCTCAATCATTTTTCCATGTGCCCCACAAAGTAAAATCCTCCTACAGTCACCCTAACATGTCCCACAGTATAAGTCCCTCTCCTGGTGCCCCAGTATAAACCAGCAGGAACTAGAGGGGACATTAAACTGGGGCAGCTGGAGGAGATCATTAAACTGGGGGCAACTAGAAGCAGACATGTCCCCCTCCAGCTACCCCCCCATGGTTTAATATCCTCCTCCATCTGCCCCCTAGTTTAATGTCCCCCCTACATGTGCATTAAGTTTAACTGCCCCTAGTTCCCCCCTCTTGCTCACACATGCTGTCTCTTCCCTCTTTATCATCCAGCAGCCCCCCATTGCCGGCAGCTTGCAGGAAGCACACAGTCCCGTGTGGCTCCGCCCGCTAACAAGTCATAGCCTATCCTGGTAATAGGCTGTGATGACATCATCACAGGTCCTTGAAAAACCTTCCACTAGCTTTGCGGGCCAGACAGAAGCAGTTAGAGGGCCGGATGTGGCCTGCGGGCCGTATATTGCCCAGGTCTGCTTTAAAGGATTTAACTAACCTCAACATCAGACTTATGCACAGACTAGTTACACAGATTTATTTAAAAACAAATAAAAACTAGTTTTTTTGTTCAGTATTTGTACAAAACTGTGTCTCCATAGTTACAGACTGCAAACAACCCTCTGTAGTCGGATTCTCCATTCATACTTTGCTTCTGTCTGTCTCCTAGTTTTTACAACACTTCACTAGAGTTTTTCTGCTTTCATGGCTATAGATAGGTCTGACTATATGACTGTAGAAAGAAATTGGGAAGATATTTTTAAAGTCCATTTGCAGGGTTGCTTACTATTTTATTTTTGATGTATTGGAACAGTAAAAAATAAATTGGTTATGAAGATGGACATGGCATTTAATAAAAATTGGATGGCACAAATAAGAGAGTACTTTGGGTTGTTCTTCATAAATATAGGAAATTATTTACTGCATACCGGTAATCAGAAATGTCAGCTGGACATCTGTATGATAAATTGTGGTTTTCCATCGTCTTGTTTCTCTGTGATGGTTCCTGCTGGGTTTTTCGCCTGGACTTCAGAAATGTGCAGCCTGAAGCCTCTCTTGACTCTCTTTGATGAGGCCACTAGTAACAGATATTTTTGTGCCTTGGGTCCACACAATGTAGTGGTCACTTGTCATTTACTTTAATAATGTAATGAAGTGATGCTCACCCAGTTTTATCAGGAGTCTCCTGGATCTTCTCTCCTCATCCATGGTTATCTTCTCTCCATTTATCCAGCTATTGGCCACCGCACCAGTAGTTGAGACGTCTCATTTTTCTTTCTCATTTATAGGCTACCTGTTGTTATTAATGAATTGTTGCAGTAGCAGAACTAGTGTAGAGTCCCAATACTCTAGTAAATTCTACAAGGACCTCCTGGGTTCAGGTCTTGTAGATTAATAGCAGAGACGGGTCTTGGTTGTGCCCTCTTACCCAATTGTAAGCTGCTGCCCTGTGCGGTGAAGGAAGTGCATAATAATTGAGAACTTGGTAAGGATTCCTTGAAGAACACATGGGGAGGGATGGGTTGTTGGAGGTGGACGTTGAGTTGATGGGGATAAGGAGATGGGGCGATTGTAAACTGGGGGAATGGTCAACTGTAGAGTTCTTTAATGAGGACCTTTCACCACTTCCATCAACGCTTTGCATCCCTTAATAGGTACTGCACCACTGATTCTGATGTAGTTAGAATTTTTTCTCTAGCCCCCACCATTCCTGAGCAATCCATTAGTTTCAGCACTCGGTATGCAAAGTAGGTTCTCTAGTGTCAGATAGGTTGTCTACTCCAGCTGCTCTACCTGACAATAAGGGTTTTGAGTATATTGGGTGCTGAAAATAAAGATATTAATTTTTGTGAATGGTAACGGTTTGGGAAAAAATGACACCTACGCTGAAATACATGGAGAGGCACCAATTGAAGGATTCAAAGATCCAGATTTGGTGAAGGTGTTAAAATGTTTTCTTTAAGAGATCTTTTGGTGGTGTCTGATCACCAAGAAGACGTGTGCATTCAATATCAGTGTTACATGAGCTGTTAGTATGACATCAGTCAGTCAGTCAGTGAGTCATTTCATCCTCTTTCTTGCACAAATCCTGGCATCCTGTGCCTTGGTCTTCAGCTGAGTGACAACATGCTATCATAAGCACAATTTACACATAAAATCTGTGTGACTGTTGCCTGTCTGCCAGCATAAGCAGCTCATCAGAGGCTGATTTTCTAGGACCCTCTCCGTCGCGCTGCCCCCACATTTACAGGCCGGGCCTAATCATTGCGGCTCTAATTAGCAGGTCTGTGAGCGACCACAGTGATGCAGTAAGCAGCTCCCTGGAGTCAAAGAAATGGGACATTGGCGTCATCCTGTGTGTGCAAGTCTCAATCTTCTATCAAGTTTTTTTTTTTTTTCATCCTTTCTTGCCCTTGTTCTTTCACACCATATATTCCTCTCAGATAATCTTCTGCGGCATCTAATGAAAATGCATTCAGCTAAGCTCTTGTCGCTTTACAGAAATGTCTCAGGGAGTCTCCAAAGTTTAAAGAACTCTGTTACATTGTGCCTGGCAAAATGGGTACAAATTGTGGTCTCCCTTGTGCAGGCTCTCATTTATTACTATTAGAGATGAGCGAACACTAAAATGTTCGAGGTTCGAAATTCGATTCGAACAGCCGCTCAATGTTCGTGTGTTCGAACGGGTTTCGAACCCCATTATAGTCTATGGGGAACAGATACTCGTTAAGGGGGAAACCCAAATCCGTGTCTGGAGGGTCACCAAGTCCACTATGACACCCCAGGAAATGATGCCAACACCTCTGGAATGACACTGGGACAGCAGGGGAAGCATGCCTGGGGGCATCTAACACACCAAAGACCCTCTATTACCCCAACATCACTGCCTAACAACTACACACTTTCCACATTCAAAAAAACCTCTATCAAAGTGGGAAAATACCTGGAAACCTTCTTTACTCCCCAAATGGATGGACACAAACCCCAATTTAAGCTCAACAAACAGTAACAACCACCCCTTTAAATCACGTTCCCCATGACAACCACAAATGGAATAGGCAATGGGAATTCCAAAAGCCCTCACCCTTAACTGTCATTTTGAGTGTGTGTGTGTGTGTGTGTGTGTGTGTGTGTGATGTGGTAAGACCTTCCAAAATTCACTTTTCTAGCCCTTAACATGAGCCCTTCCAAACAAAGTTACATGACCTTAAGCTGAGCTACCAGCAGAGATTGAGGCCCTTGGCATGAGTAGAGCCTTGCACCAGCAGTGTTTTTGGCACTTAGGGTGAGTTGAGCCTTGTACCAGCGTGTGTCCCTTAACATCAGGCGGGCCCTAAGTTCTGCGCTTTGCACAAAAGTTCCACATTAACTAGGCTGAATGGTACAAAGATTAGTAGGCCCGAGAACCAGGAACAGGTCTTGCAATGGCTGTCGGATAACGCTTAAAGCACATTGTCCACCAGCCAGTCAGCCTCTACCTCCTCTTACCCAACAGTCTTGTCCTCCTTCCACCCAAAATTCCCAATCTTCTCAGAACAATAACCCCAACTGTCCCTGCTCCCCAGAGCTGTTCTCCCTTCCTTTGACTGTACCGCAACCTGCCCCTCCATTTCGCGATTCCACGGACCTAACAGACGAGTATCTGTGTCCAGATGCTCAAACACTAGAGTCTCCTCCATTCCATCTCCGGTCGATTTGGTGGCGGATGACCAGCAACCCACCCTCATCGACGACGATGAGACGCAGTTGCTGTCAGGGCAGCCAGTTGACATGCGCATTGTGCAGGAGGAGGAGGCGAGACAGGAGTTGGAAGAGGAGGTGGTGGACGACGAGGACACCGACCCCACCTGGACAAGGCAGATGTCAAGCTGGGAAAGTAGTGTGGATGTTGAGGCAGGTGCAGCACCAAAAAGGGTAGCTAGAGGCAGAGACATGTCCAGAGGCAGAGGTCAGCTGCTTTGCCGAAGCCAGGCCAGACCCGGAATGTCCGAAGATGTTCCCTTTTGTACCCAGCCCAGAAAAACTCCCCCATCGAGGGCACGTTTCTTGAAGGTGTAGAGTTTTTTCAAGGAATGCGCCGAGGACAGATATAGTGTCGTCTACACAATTTGCCTCTCGAAATCCTGAGAAGAGCAACCTGTCCACCACTTCAATGCACCGTCATTTGGAATCCAAGCAATGGAATCAGTGGCAGGCAGCAACGGCAGGACAAACGTCGCCCGCCGTTCATGCCACTGCCTCTGCTCACAGTGCTGGCGATGCACTCCAGAGGACGAGCCAGGACATCACTTCATCTGCCTCCGCCACTTTGTTGACTTCTCCCTCATCCTCCCCTGTTTCTGTCTTATCTCCTTCTCCTGCACCATCAAAGGCACCATCAGGCGCTTCTTTACAACAACCCACCATCTCTCAGACATTGGAGCGCCGGCAGAAATACACTGCTAACCACCCACCCACGCAAGCCTAGAACGCCAACATCGCTAAACTGCTGGCCCAGGAGAGGTTGGCGTTCCGGCTTGTTGAAACTCCCGCCTTCCCGGACCTGATGGCAACTGTGGCACCTCACTATGCCGTCCCTAGCCGTCTCAACTTCTCCCGGTGTGGCGTCCCCGCCTTGCACCAGCACGTGTCACTCAACATCAGGTGGGCCCTTAGTTCCGCGCTTTGCTGCAAGGTCCACTTGACCACCGACACTTGGACAAGCGCCTGTGGTCAGGGATGCTGCAGTGCTTATCTTTAATGACAGGCAGGGTGAATGTGGTGGAGTCTGTTCCCCGGGTGCAAACTGGGGTGGCCTATCTCCTCTCCCAGGCCAAAATTCATGGCAGGAGTAGACTGAAACCCTACGACGCTGCAACCTCCACCACAGCTACTAGCGGCAAACGCTAAAACACTGGTGTGGGGAGACGTCAGCAGGCGGTGCTGAAGCTCATCAGCTTGGGGGACAGACAGCACAGTGCCTCCGAGGTCAGGGATGCCATCCTGGCTGAGATGGCATTTTTTTTTCCCTGCTACACCTGGGGCCTGGCATTTTTACGCCTGTGATAATGGCTGGAACCTGGTAGCGGCTCTGGAGCTTGCCAGCCTCCAACACGTTCCATGTTTGGCCCACGTCTAACCTAGTGGTGCAAAGTTTTTTAAAAACATACCCAAATGTACCGAAGCTACTGTTGAAAATGCGGCGCTTGTGCGCCCACTTTTGCAAGTGCACAGGAGTCGCTGCTAGCCTAAAAACACTCTAGCAAGGCCTACATCTGTCCAAACACAGGCTGTTGTCCGTCATTCACACACGCTGAAACCCTACAATACCATATCTTGAGCAGGGTGTGTGAGCTGCACAGACCTTTGATGGAGTTCCATCTAC
Organism: Leptodactylus fuscus; assembly: GCF_031893055.1. Classification (NCBI taxonomy): domain Eukaryota; kingdom Metazoa; phylum Chordata; class Amphibia; order Anura; family Leptodactylidae; genus Leptodactylus; species Leptodactylus fuscus. The sequence continues at coordinate 33,483,163 of NC_134271.1, forward strand.
AAAACCCAAGGGTTCCTCAAAGTCAGCAACCAAAGTTTCTGCACCATGAGTTTCCAGGGGTGGCAGAGTTATGGCTAGGGGAAGAGGCATGGATAGGGATGATGTCTAGGGGCAAAAGCAGTGTGGATGTGGAGGCAAGCTAAGCAGGAAAAACTGGGGGTACAAGCTAAGGCATGGACTGGGGTGATGTCTAGGGGCAAAAGCAGTGTGGATGTGGAGGCAAGCTAAGCAGGAAAAACTGGGGGTACAAGCTAAGGCATGGACTGTGGTGATGTCTAGGGGCAAAAGCAGTGTGGATGTGGAGGCAAGCTAAGCAGGAAAAACTGGGGGTACAAGCTAAGGCATGGACTGGGGTGATGTCTAGGGGCAAAAGCAGTGTGGATGTGGAGGCAAGCAAAGCAGGGAAAATGGTGGCTAGAGGCAAAGGGATGTCCATAGGCAGCAAGGGCAAAGATGCAAAACTCTCCCGTTTCAAGAATTTTCCTGACTTGTTTCCCCACAAAACATTCCTGGGAGGAGGGCTGAAACACCACCCTCCTCCTCCTCCGCTGTTAGATTTACCCCAGCTACGAGCTGAAAACGCTGCAACACTGGTGTGGGGAGACGTCAGCAGGCTGGGCTGAAGCTCATCAGCTTGGGAGACGGACAGCACACTGCCTCTGAGGTCAGGGATGCCATCCTGGATGAGATGGCAATTTGTTTATCCCCGCTGCCCCTGGGGCCAGGTTTTTTAGCTTGTTGGAGGGCTCTGGAGCTTGCCAGCCTCCAACACGTTCCATGCCTGGCCCACATGTTCAATGTAGTGGTGCAATGATTTTTAAAAACATACCCCAAATTAGCTGAGCTAAGGGTGAAAGTGCGGCACTTGGACACCCACTTTCCCAAGTCTACAGTACCTGGAGCTAGCCGCAATACACTCCAGCAAGGCCTACATCTGCCTGAAGCACCTACTGTTGTGCGAGGTCACCACACGCTCTAACCCTAGATACCGTATGTTCAGCAGGGTGTGTGAGCAGCAGAGACCTTTGATGGAGTACCAGCTACAAAACCCAAGGGTTCCTCAGAGTCAGCTCCCTCACTTTCTGCACCATGAGTTTCCATGGGTGGCAGACTTATGGCTAGAGGCACAGGCATGGATAGGGGTGATGTGTAGGGGCAAAAGCAGTGTGGATGTGGAGGCAAGCTAAGCAGCAAAAACTGGGGGTACAAGCAGCCGGTGACATCATCACTGACAAGCACAGCTGTCTGTCAGCTGACAGGCTGACTTTCACCAAAATGAACAGACAATGGATAGACTCATCATATACATGTCAGTTACATGACAAATTTAGTGCAATTTGCAAGTCCAAGATGGTTTGGAGATCTGCGGAGAGGAATCTCACCACCTCTTGCGGGTGCCATCATTTGGAAGGCAAGCCCTGGGCTCAGTGGGTGAGAGCAAGCGCAGGATAATCGTCGTTTGGCCTGGCGGCCACTGCCTCTTCCACTGTTGACAGGGCTGGCGCTGCAGTCCAGACCAGGAGCCAGGACACCTCCACATCTGCCTCTGACACTTTGGGGAGTTCACCCTTATCCTCACCTTTTCCTGCCATTTCTCCTTTTGCCCGCGCCATCATGCGCCTCTTCCCAGCAACTCCCCATCTCCCAAGCCTTTCATTTCATGCTAAAGTACAGCGCAACCCACCCACATGCCCAAGGCTTCAACGGCCTCATCTCAAGAAATCTGGCCCAGGAGATGTTGGAATCCCGGCTGGGGGACACTCTGCCCTTTTTGGGCAGAGTGTCTACTGCGCCACCGCACTGTGCCGTCCACACCAGCACTTTCCCCCAAACATGAGGCGGTCCCTAAATTCAGCGCTTAGCCCTAAAGTTCCATGTGACCAGTTACGAATGGACAAGTGCATGCGGACAGGGACGCTACCTTTCAATTTGGGCACAGTGGTTGAATGTAGTTGAGGCGTGGACCGGGTCGCAAAATGTGGTGGCCTGACTTGTCTCCCCACACAACATTCCTGGGAGGAGGGCTGAAACACCACCCTCCTCCGCTGTTAAATTGACCCCAGCTACGAGCTGGAAACGCTGCAACACTGGTGTGGGGAGACGTCAGCGGGCCGTGCTGAAGCTCATCAGCTTGGGGGCCAGACAGCACACTGCCTACAAAGTGAGTCATGCCATCCTCGATGAGACGGCAATGTGGTTTTTGCCACTGCACCTGGGCCCAGGCATGTTGTCATGTGTGATAATGGCCATAACCTGGGATTGGCTCTGTAGCTTGGCAGCCTGCAACATATTCCATGCCTGGGCCACGTTTTTAACTCATTGCTGCTAATCTTTTGAAAAAGGTACCCCAATGTTCCTGAGCTACTGGTGAAAGTGTGGCGCTTGTGCGGATAGTTTTTAAAGTGTATAGTTGCCACTGCTAGCCTCTATGCACTCCTACAACGCCTGTACCTGCTGGAACAACGGCTGTTGTGCGACGTCTCCACACTGCTGGCACTAAACATATCATGTGTTGAGCAGAGTGTGTGAGCAGCACAGACCTTTGATGTAGTTCCAACTCCAAAACCCTCGGGTTCGTCAAAGTCAACTCCCTCAGTTGCTCAACCATGAGTGGCCATGGGTGGCAGACTTATGTGAAATCCCATCCCATCCATTGCACTGGACACGAAACATTAGCATGCGCTCAGCACAACTTCGGATATGGCAGATGCGTTAAGCAGGGTGCAGGGTACAACACAGACCAGGCCCGAGCACCAGGAACAGGTGTTAGAAATACTGCAGCATCTGCCATTTCCTTCCAATTTTGGGGTTTTGGACCCGCCACCGACTTGTCTGGACCTAAGTGGGGATCATGAGACACAGTTGCCATCAAGGCAAGCTGTGGTCATGTGCGGTTTGCAGTAAGGGGGCAGTGCGCAATTGGAAGAGGAGTTGGTGGATGACGAGGCCACCGACCCCACATGGACAGGGGTGATGTCTAGGGGCTAAAGCAGTGTAGATGTAGAGGGAAGCTAAATCAACAAAAAACCTGGGTAGAAGCAAAGGCATAAACTGGGGTGATGTTTAGGGGTGAAAGCAGAGTAGATGTGGAGGGAAGCTAAGCAGCAAAAACAGTGGGTAGAAGCAAAGGCATGCAAAACTCTACCCTGTTGGAAGACTTATTCCTAGGTCTGGAACACGTTAATGGCCCCCCTGGACAAATTACTGCCACTCAGGGGCCTAGTGTCACCAGGAGGGACAAGTATAGGCGCATGTTGTGGGAATACCTGGCCGACACCAGCTCTGTCCTCTCCGATCCCTCTGTGCTCTACAGCCTAAACTTATTTTCTCATCTTTTTTTCTGAACTGCACATCTCTTGCCTGCTTCCTTTGGGATCTTAGAAATGGTGGTCCACTTCCACAGATGGTAACTTCAATAGACAGTGTAACGGGAGTAGCTGAGGGATCGCTGTCTTAACCACTTTTTGGCACAAAATTAACTTCCAAAGCCAAATATGGTGCAAGTATATGATGCAAGGACACCTACACACCTATCTCTGACACATTGGGGAGTTCACCCTCATGCGCCCTTTTGGCCTGCACCATCATGCGCCTCTTCCCAGCCACTCCACATTTCCCAAGCTTTTCATTGCAGGCAGAAGTACAATACAACCCACCCCCATGCCCAAGCCTGTAACAGCCTCATCGATAAACTGCTGGCCCTGGAGATGTTGGTGTTTGTTTATGCTTCTGGAGACCCAGGCCTTCCGTCAGCAGATGGCAGCTGGGGCACCTCCCTATGCTGGGCCTAGCCGTTACTACTTCTCTTGGTGTGCTGTCTCTGCCTTGCGCCTGCATGTGTCCCATAACATCAGTCGGGCCCAGAGCTCTGCGCTTTGCTGCAAGGTCCACTTGACCACCGACACATGGACAAGCGCCTGTGGTCAGGGATGCTGCAGTGCTTATCTTTAATGACAGGCAGGGTGAATGTGGTGGAGTCTGTTCCCCGGGTGCAAACTGGGGTGGCCTATCTCCTCTCCCAGGCCAAAATTCATGGCAGGAGTAGACTGAAACCCTACGAAGCTGCAACCTCCACCCCAGCTACTAGCGGAAAACACTGTAACACTGGCATGGGGAGATGTCAGTAGGCCGTGCTGAAACTGATCAGCTTGGGGGACAGACAGCACAGTGCCTCCGAGGTCAGGGATGCCATCCTGGCTGAGATGGCATTTTTTTTTCCCTGCTACACCTGGGGCCTGGCATTTTTGCGCCTGTGATAATGGCTGGAACCTGGTAGCAGATCTGGAGCTTGCCAGACTCAAACACGGTCCACGCATGGCCCACGTTTTCCAACTTGTTGGTGCCATGTTTCTTTGAAACCTACACCATTGTGCCTGATATACAGGTCAAAGTGGGGCCATTTTCGTAAGTGAGAACTAGCCTCTGCTAGGCAGAAAACATTCAGAGCACACTCCTCTCATCTTCGCACCGTTGGCTGGCGGAGGAAGACGAGGGGGTTGGAGTGGCATCTGATGTCCCTATCCCACACGAGGCTAGAGGGTGCACTTCAGTGCATCCCATTGCTTCACCACAAATGGTGTGAAGGGGAGTGGAAAATGGAGGAAATGGAGAGTGACCCTTACAGTTGGGGCCAGCAAAGGCATGCCAAGTAACACACTGGCACACATGGCTGACTTCATCTTGGGTTGCTTTTCAACACATATTTCACATCATGAAGAACAAATAATACTGGATTTTTTCAAGCCTCGAACCCCGGTCTAGGTCTAATGTCTGTTCCTTTCTTATATTAGGGGAGAGGGAAAAAAAATTACTTCAGTGATACGTTTAGCGTACATAGACTGACTATTAATGTGTATCCCACTTAGTGTTGTTAGGGTTACACACCGTCACAACCTGGCTAAAGCTTCTATAGCTGTTAATAAAGTCAACATAACTTTACGGTATCCAAAAAGACAGCTGGTACCGACAGAGAGCAAGACAAATGTCACCCAAAGCTGTGAGCTCTGAACACCCACAGTGACTTTGGCGTCATCATCATTATAAGGGAGCGGGTGGTAATAAATAACTTGGCAGTGCCTAAAACCCAAAAAGCTTATACAACTATATTTACATTAAGATACACAAATGAAACTTTTCAGTAGCATGTCATGAGACAAGCTGATAAGCTCTTCCTTTGTGCAGTGCTATTTGAAAGTTAAACGCTGCCTTTATTTTAATTCTGGAGAAGGTGCAGACATTAGATTTAGAACATGTTGTCTTCATTGTCCAAATCCTCTATATAGGTAACGCGTTTTTCGGGCCGAGCTGTCTGGGAACGAGCTGGTGCAGCACTGACAACCTGGGTGAATATGGCAAGAGCCTGAGATGTAGGGTGAATGAATCCCCAAATTATTTGTGGAATTCCCAGTGAGACAATGGCACTGTATACCAGTATTAAAAATTGTGGGTGCACATAACCCCCATATATTCTTTGAATTCCCAGTCAGACAATGGCACTGTATAGCAGTATTAAAAATTGTGGGTGCACGTAACCCCCATATATTCTTTGAATTCCCAGTGAGACAAAGGAACTGTATAGCAGTATTAAAAATTGTGGGTGCACATAACCCCCATATATTCTTTGAATTCCCAGTCAGACAATGGCACTATATACCAGTAGTAAAAATTGTGGGTGCACATAACCCCAATATATTCTTTGAATTCCCAGTCAGACAATGGCACTGTATACCAGTATTAAAAATTGTGGGTGCACATAACCCCCATATATTCTTTGAATTCCCAGTCAGACAATGGCACTGTATAGCAGTATTAAAAATTGTGGGTGCACATAACCCCCATATATTCTTTGAATTCCCAGTCAGACAATGGCACTATATACCAGTAGTAAAAATTGTGGGTGCACATAACCCCAATATATTCTTTGAATTCCCAGTCAGACAATGGCACTGTATACCAGTATTAAAAATTGTGGGTGCACATAACCCCCATATATTCTTTGAATTCCCAGTGAGACAATGGAACTGTATAGCAGTAGCAAAAATTGTGGGTGCACGTCACCCCAATATATTCTTTGAATTCCCAGTCAGACAATGGCACTGTATACCAGTAGTAAAAATTGTGGGTGCACATAACCCCCATATATTCTTTGAATTCCCAGTCAGACAATGGCACTCTATACCAGTATTAAAAATTGTGGGTGCACATAACCCCCATATATTTTTTGAATTCCCAGTCAGACAATGGCACTATATACCAGTAGTAAAAATTGTGGGTGCACATAACCCCAATATATTCTTTGAATTCCCAGTCAGACAATGGCACTGTATACCAGTATTAAAAATTGTGGGTGCACATAACCCCCATATATTCTTTGAATTCCCAGTGAGACAATGGAACTGTATAGCAGTAGCAAAAATTGTGGGTGCACGTCACCCCAATATATTCTTTGAATTCCCAGTCAGACAATGGCACTGTATACCAGTAGTAAAAATTGTGGGTGCACATAACCCCCATATATTCTTTGAATTCCCAGTCAGACAATGGCACTGTATACCAGTATTAAAAATTGTGGGTGCACATAACCCCCATATATTCTTTGAATTCCCAGTCAGACAATGGCACTGTATAGCAGTATTAAAAATTGTGGGTGCACATAACCCCCATATATTCTTTGAATTCCCAGTCAGACAATGGCACTATATACCAGTAGTAAAAATTGTGGGTGCACATAACCCCAATATATTCTTTGAATTCCCAGTCAGACAATGGCACTGTATACCAGTATTAAAAATTGTGGGTGCACATAACCCCCATATATTCTTTGAATTCCCAGTCAGACAATGGCACTGTATAGCAGTATTAAAAATTGTGGGTGCACATAACCCCCATATATTCTTTGAATTCCCAGTCAGACAATGGCACTATATACCAGTAGTAAAAATTGTGGGTGCACATAACCCCAATATATTCTTTGAATTCCCAGTCAGACAATGGCACTGTATACCAGTATTAAAAATTGTGGGTGCACATAACCCCCATATATTCTTTGAATTCCCAGTGAGACAATGGAACTGTATAGCAGTAGCAAAAATTGTGGGTGCACGTAACCCCCATATATTCTTTGAATTCCCAGTGAGACAAAGGAACTGTATAGCAGTATTAAAAATTGTGGGTGCACATAACCCCCATATATTCTTTGAATTCCCAGTCAGACAATGGCACTATATACCAGTAGTAAAAATTGTGGGTGCACATAACCCCAATATATTCTTTGAATTCCCAGTCAGACAATGGCACTGTATACCAGTATTAAAAATTGTGGGTGCACATAACCCCCATATATTCTTTGAATTCCCAGTCAGACAATGGCACTGTATAGCAGTATTAAAAATTGTGGGTGCACATAACCCCAATATATTCTTTGAATTCCCAGTCAGACAATGGCACTGTATACCAGTATTAAAAATTGTGGGTGCACATAACCCCCATATATTCTTTGAATTCCCAGTCAGACAATGGCACTGTATACCAGTATTAAAAATTGTGGGTGCACATAACCCCCATATATTCTTTGAATTCCCAGTGAGACAATGGAACTGTATAGCAGTAGCAAAAATTGTGGGTGCACGTCACCCCAATATATTCTTTGAATTCCCAGTCAGACAATGGCACTGTATACCAGTAGTAAAAATTGTGGGTGCACATAACCCCCATATATTCTTTGAATTCCCAGTCAGACAATGGCACTGTATACCAGTATTAAAAATTGTGGGTGCACATAACCCCCATATATTCTTTGAATTCCCAGTCAGACAATGGCACTATATACCAGTAGTAAAAATTGTGGGTGCACATAACCCCAATATATTCTTTGAATTCCCAGTCAGACAATGGCACTGTATACCAGTATTAAAAATTGTGGGTGCACATAACCCCCATATATTCTTTGAATTCCCAGTCAGACAATGGCACTGTATACCAGTATTAAAAATTGTGGGTGCACATAACCCCCATATATTCTTTGAATTCCCAGTGAGACAATGGAACTGTATAGCAGTAGCAAAAATTGTGGGTGCACGTCACCCCAATATATTCTTTGAATTCCCAGTCAGACAATGGCACTGTATACCAGTATTAAAAATTGTGGGTGCACGTAACCCCCATATATTCTTTGAATTCCCAGTCAGACAATGGCACTGTATACCAGTATTAAAAATTGTGGGTGCACATAACCCCCATATATTCTTTGAATTCCCAGTGAGACAATGGCACTGTATAGCAGTATTAAAAATTGTGGGTGCACATAACCCCCATATATTCTTTGAATTCCCAGTCAGACAATGGCACTATATACCAGTAGTAAAAATTGTGGGTGCACATAACCCCAATATATTCTTTGAATTCCCAGTCAGACAATGGCACTGTATACCAGTATTAAAAATTGTGGGTGCACATAACCCCCATATATTCTTTGAATTCCCAGTCAGACAATGGCACTGTATACCAGTATTAAAAATTGTGGGTGCACATAACCCCCATATATTCTTTGAATTCCCAGTGAGACAATGGAACTGTATAGCAGTAGCAAAAATTGTGGGTGCACGTCACCCCAATATATTCTTTGAATTCCCAGTCAGACAATGGCACTGTATACCAGTATTAAAAATTGTGGGTGCACATAACCCCCATATATTCTTTGAATTCCCAGTCAGACAATGGCACTGTATACCAGTATTAAAAGCTGGGAAAGCTGGGTTGCGGCGATTGAGCCCGTCAGTGCCACGTTACACTGACAAGCTTCTCCCTGGAATTGAAGTTATATGTAAGCCCAATATATTCTTTGAATTCCCAGTGAGACAATGGCACTATATGGCAGTAGCAAAAATAGTGGGTGTATATAGCCCCAATCCTATTGCTAGGGGACTTGCAGGGTATTTCTGGGGTGAAGGTGGGGGGGCACACCGTTGGAACGGGTATCGGGGGTATATATCGGGTATACGGGAATACACTGACAGTGTATTCCATTCAGGATCCTGGGAAAGCTGGGTTGCGGCGATTGAGCCCGTCAGTGCCACGTTACACTGACAAGCTTCTCCCTGGAATTTAGCTCTTATAAGAGCTGTTGGTTGTCTTCTCCTTCCTATCCTAGCCTGTCCCTGCCTACCCAGAATCTAAGCCCTAGCTAACTGGACGGAAACCTCCGTCCTCGGTGAATTGCAAGCTCAGAATGACGCGAAGCTGGGCGGCGCTGTTCTTTTAAATTAGAGGTCACATGTTTTCGGCAGCCAATGGGTTTTGCCTACTTTTTTCAACGTCACCGGTGTCGTAGTTCCTGTCCCACCTACCCTGCGCTGTTATTGGAGCAAAAAAGGCGCCAGGGAAGGTGGGAGGGGAATCGAGTAATGGCGCACTTTACCACGCGGTGTTCGATTCGATTCGAACATGCCGAACAGCCTAATATCCGATCGAACATGAGTTCGATAGAACACTGTTCGCTCATCTCTAATTACTATTAGTCTGGGATTGCTGTAGTTTAATGGGGGATAACTGTTCTCTGAGACACAGAAGACCTAAGCAAAGTGTGAGTACATAAAGCAGATTGTGATTTACAAAGATTCTTGTATAGAACAGTTTTATGTTCAGTCTCGGTATTCAAAAACCTTTTCTACTTTTTTGCTATAGTTTACAGGGTTCTTTTCTCATCGGTAACTGGAAAGCTTGTACAAGGTCTCTTAAAGGGATTGTACAGGACTAAATACAGTGTATATGTGCATACACTACCGTTCAAAAATTTGGGGTCATTGTGAGTTTTCATGGAAAACACAAACTTTTATTTATCAAATGAGTTGCAAAATGAATTGAAACTATAGTCAAGACATTGACAAGGTTAGAAATAATGATTTTTATTTGAAATAATAATTTTCTCCTTCAACCTTTGCTTTCGTCACAGAATGCTCCATTTGCTGTTAATTTGCTGAGGTAATCTGGAGAAATTTCCCCCAACGCTTCCAGAAGCTCCTCCCACAAGTTGGATTGGCTTGATGGGCACTTTTTGCGGACCGTATGGTCCAGCTGCTCCCACAACAGCTCAATGGGGTTGACATCTGGTGACTGCGCTGGCCACTCCATTACAGATAGAATACCAGCTGCCGGCTTCTTCCCTGAATAGTTCTTGCATAATTTGGAGGTGGCTTTGGGTCATTGTCCTGTTGTAGTATGAAATTGGCTCCAATCAAGCTCTGTCCACAGGGTATGACATGGCATTGCAAAATGGAGTGATAGCCTTCCTTATTCAAAATCCCCTTTACCTTGTACAAATCTCCCCCTTTACCAGCACTAAAGTAACCCCAGACCATCACATTACCTCCACCATGCTGGACAGACGGCGTTTTCAGTTGTTCTGCGTCTCACAAATGTTCTTCTGTGTGATCCAAACACCTCAAACTTCGATTCGTCTGTCCATAACACTTTTTCCAATCTTCCTGTGTCCAATGTCTGTGTTCTTATGCCCATATTAATCTTATCCTATTATTAGCCAGTCTCAGATATGGCTCTTTCTTTGCCCCTCTGCCCTGAAGGCCAGCGTCCGGGAGTCACCTCTTCACTCTAGACGTTGACACTGGCGTTTTGCGGGTACTATTTACGCTGCCAGTTGAGGACCTGTAAGGCATCGATTTCTCTAACTAGAGATTCTAATGTACTTGTCTTGTTGCTCAGTTGTACAGTGAAGCCTTCCACTTCTCTTACTACTCTGGTTAGAGCCTGTTTGTGTCCTCTGAAGGGAGTAGTACACACCGTTGTAGGAAATCTTCAGTTTCTTGGCAATTTCTCGCATGGAGTAGCCTTCATTTCTAAGAACAAGAATAGACTGTCGAGTTTCACATGAAAGTTCTCTTTTTTTCTGGTCATTTTGAGAGTTTAATCGAACCAACAAATGTAATGCTCCAGATTCTCAACTAGCTCAGAGGAAGGTCAGTTTTATAGCTTCACTAACCAGCAAAACTTTTTTTCAGCTGTGCTAACATACTTGCACAAGGGTTTTCTAAACATCCATTAGCCTTCTTATACAGTTATCAAACACAATGTACCATTAGAGCACTGGAGTGATGGTTACTGGAAATGGGCAAATATACACCTATGTAGATATTGCATTTGCAGCTAGAATAGTAATTACCACATTAACAACATTAACAATGTATAGAGTGTATTTCTGATTCATTTAATGTTGTCTTCATTGAGAAAAAAAAAAACAAAAAACTGTGCTTTTTTTTTCCAAAAACAAGGCAATTTCTAAATGACCCTTAACGGTAGTGTGTGTGTGTATATGCGTATATATATTACATATATATATATATGATTCCGGCCCCCCTCTTTTGGTCCAGGAAGCTCCACTTCTACAACTCCCTCCTGTATCAAGCAAAGTGCTTGGACATAGAAGGAGGCTGGTAAATCTGACGAAAAGAGCCATATAGCCAGTCTCCTTCAAGCATGTCACGGATACAGAGTCTGGAGAGAAGGCTCCTTGTCTTTGTTGCAAGTATAGTTTCCTGGACCCAGGAGATGGCGCTGAAACTAGGACCATTCATTCTGACGTTCACATTAAAATATATTAGTAAGTTAAGTTCACCTCAGTGATCAGAAGATACAGGGAACCTTTTATGTCCTCAGACAACCCCTTTAAGATGTCTCTTTACGTAGCAGTTTGGTTCTGCGAGTTAGTCAGTATCTCATAGTTGCAGGGAACATTACATCCACAACCAATGGACAATTTTCCGTATGTACACTGAGGAGATGAATTTTGAGACTGTTGTAGACAATTGACTCCAACCATATTCAAGTTAACGTTGTCTGCAATAAAATATTTCATGCTGCAGTTTTTTCCACAAGCTTCACTGATGACTGTGGAATAACAGTTGTATATATTACCAGCAAACGTTACTGTAACTTCTATCTGGGATCAATACAGTATTCTGTATTATTCTATTACTATGCGTCCATGTGCAGGCTATTGTAAATTAGGATCACATATATGGCTGTGCTAAAAAAAAGGCTTATATTGTATTTCTCACGTTGTACACATAAGGTGAGAAAAATACACATTACTATACAAATACTTTGAGAAGCAGCCTGACTTTGACCGTGTGTTTTTCTTGTAGACAAATATTCCTTTCTTGCAAAATGTCCTGAATAATCATCAATTTCTACATGGAACAGTGGATACCCAATTTATTGACGAAAATCCTGACCTCTTCAACCTCCGACCAGTACAAAACCGAGCACAGAAACTCCTTCACTATCTAGGTAAGAGGGCTGATTTATTTATTATGCCCCATAGTGGCCTCTGCACACAGTATTATTGCCCGTAGTGGCCCCTGCACACAGTATTATGCCCCATAGTGGCCTCTGCACACAGTATTATTGCCTGTAGTGGCCCATGCACACAGTATTATGTCCCATAGTGGCCCCTACACACACAGTATTATGTCCCATAATGGCCCCTACACACAGTATTATGTCCCATAGTGGCCCCTGCACACAGTATTATGTCCCATAGTGGCCCCTGCACACAGTATTATGTCCCATAGTGGCCCCTGCACACAGTATTATGTCCCATAGTGGCCCCTGCACACAGTATTATGTCCCATAGTGGCCCCTGCACACAGTATTATGTCCCGTAGTGGCCCCTGCACACAGTATTATGTCCCATAGTGGCCCCTGCACACAGTATTATGTTCCATAGTGGCCCCTGCACACACAGTATTATGCCCCATAGTGAACCCTACACACAGTATTATGCCCCATAATGGCCCCTACACACAGCATTATGTCCCTATAGTGGACACCCATGTACAATTATTATACCCTGGGGTCTTTTCAAACCCCAGAGTATAATAATCGGAGACCCAAGGGAGGATGCAAACACAAAAACACTGCTATTTACCTCTCCCTGGTTTTAATGCGGTCTCTGCTGATGTCGGCCATCTTCAATGACGTGCATGTCATGTGACCCAGGGACGTCACTCAAGTAGGCCTGAAGCCTGCCCGGAGAAGTAAATAACACAATTTTTTATGTTCCCAGCACCAGCAAATCTGGGGATTATCCCACAAATCGTACGGCAGAAACCCCTCTCCAGGCTAAAGGGTTTGCAATAGAAAAATCAATCCGGTCTGTCAGCAACTTGTATGGATGGAAAATATCCTTTTATTGGAAAAAGTAGTACAGCACGTATCGGTCCACACTGGGACCTTTCTCAAGTGCAAAGAGAAAGGTCCCAGTGTGGACCGATACGTGGTGTACTGCTTTTTCCAATAAAAGGACATTTTCCATCCATACAAGTTGCTGACAGACCGGATTATTTTATATATATATATATATATATATATATATATACACACACACACACACCTGTATATCTACCTACATACATACATTTGTTTGTTTGCATATTAAATGCAGACAAGATGAATGGAAACTGACGGGATGAAATGAGTGTGGCTACAGAGTATTGACTGATGTTTTTGAACAAACCTTTTCAGGTCACGTGATGGTGAATGGACCAACTACACCCATTCCCGTTAAAGCCAAGCCATCCACTATAGATCCTGCTGTGCCACCCATACCAATGAGTGAGTAATCTGAACTCGAGTTCATTTTTCTAACCTTATAAGATTAATATGCAATGTGATATACTACTGGGTCAGTAGACTGGAACTGTGATTCAATCAAGGAAATTAGCCATAGATATTTCTTTGGCTACCGCTGTGTTCTCTGTGAATAATGCTTTAAAAGCTCCACAGTAAACCTTGCGTTAAAATTAAATTGGTGGATAACAGTTCATGTACAGTCTGCCAGTAAAATTGGGGGAGGCGTAAGATCCGTGTTGATATTTCATGAATATGAGATCATTTGGATGATGATTGTTGTTTTACGTCCCAGAAAAAGAAATCTGCCTGGCACCATAGACCTGCTGAGAAGAGCCGATGTTATATGTTGTGGGATTGTGTCTATTTAGCTGTAATGCTTCTTCTCTTTTTATATGAAAGGTGAACCACCTCCTGGGTTTAGAGATGTCCTCCTCCGTGAGGGTCCAGAGGGTTTTGCAAAGGCCATCCGCAAACATCGTGGACTTCTACTTATGGACACGACATATCGAGATGCCCACCAGTCTCTACTGGCTACACGTGTCCGTACTCATGACCTTAAAAAAATCTCTCCATTTGTTTCGCACAATTTTAACAATCTGTTCAGTTTGGAAAATTGGGGAGGTAAGGTCCCATATACGGCATGTCTTCCTTCAAGCCTAGAAATAAGTATTCTGTGATAACTGAGAATTCCAAGTTAATCGTCCATGCTCCTACTGGATAGGCCTAAGAAGGGTAGCCGCCCTGCTGCCGCCACTTTACTACTTACCAGATAGTGCCATGTGTTGGACTTTGTGCCTGTTATTGCAGCTCAGCCCCATTCATTAGGACATAGTATGAAAACTTCACCAAAGAATCTTAATGTTGCTTAGAGCTGGGAAATGATTTGGTGTTTGTCTGGTTACAGGTGCGACTTTTGACGTTGCCATGCGGTTTCTCTATGAATGCCCATGGAGGAGATTGCAGGAATTAAGGGAGCTCATTCCTAACATCCCCTTCCAGATGCTTCTCAGAGGTGCAAATGCTGTGGGGTACACCAACTACCCTGATAATGCCGTTTTCAAGTAAGTTTCCTGGCTAAACACTACGTACATGACAACATGGTTGCTTTTTGTTTCTTTTTAGCTATGCAAGGTAGTCATCAAAGTACATTGAAAATATGTAATTGCTGATGCTGTCATCCACGTCTAGGTCTAGTTTCTGCAAAATATTGCAGAGCTATTAGTAAAATGAACTTTCCTGGAAGGTACTTGTAAGGCCCGTTCACACGGGGCACGGATGGCGGATTTTGGTCCTGATTCTGACGTGGGAAGCCATGTCAGAATATGGCCAAAATCCACCTGCCACGACTGTCGCGGCTTCCCTCTCCGGAGTAGGCCCAAATGAACGGGCCTAGTCCGGAGCGTGCCCCCGCAAGGCGGACGTCGCAGCCCAATGAGCCGCGAAATCCGCCTGAAGAAAGGTTAGCTCGCTTCTTTTTTCCGTGAGTGGCAACATGCAGCTCATGGAAAAAAGTAAGCTAGCCACCATTGTGATGGGGCGGATTATGATGTGGATTTAGCCAAAATCCACCCCCTCTTGCCCCGTGTGAACGAGGCCTAAAGCTGCAACAATTGGGGAAGGTAATGGGGCATGTGACGTGGCTTTGAGAGAGAAGAAATATGGGTGGTATATGAGAGGGGCGGTCTATAGGGAGCTGATAATGTAAAAGGAGAGGTGGAAATGGGGGGAATTTCGACAGAAGATTTATGGCACCGGATAATGAATCCGGTCACATGGCTTCTCTCAACAGTATCTGAAGGCAGCAGAGAGAAACTTTCTGTATATACAGCAACCCATCCTAGCAAAAACGGGTCACACTGTTGTCCTGTGACTTTTTGAAGAAATAAAAACCATTACTATTAAAGGATGGTTTTTCCGACAATATAATCCCTGGAGTGTCTTTAGGTCCAACGTTTTTCCATCATTATTGGTTTAATTCTTCTCCAATTTTCTGTACTCAGATTTTGTGAAGTGGCAAAAGAGAATGGAATGGATATCTTCAGGGTGTTTGACTCTCTGAATTATCTCCCCAATATGATTTTGGGCATGGAAGCAGCAGGTCAAGCTGGTGGCGTTGTAGAAGCTGCCATCTCGTATACTGGTGACGTGGCTGATCCAACTCGCACCAAATACACATTGGATTATTATGTAAACCTGGCTGAAGAACTTGTCAAAGCTGGAACACACATCTTGTGCATTAAGGTATGACATATCTGAAATGCGAGCGTTTTATATTGTAACATCTTAGTTTAGTGTTCATTTCCTATCCACAGTCTACGGCATATAAGTACAGTTGTGACCGTGGTATACTTGTGTCTGCATTCATGTAGTCCGAAAGGAAAATAGTCTGTGAGCAATTTCTGAGATTGCTCAGTCTTGCATATAGTAAATTTTTCTCCCAAGTGTAAATTCTTATTTTTAGAGAGGAGGGGAAAACATCATTTATGTCAAAATCTTCTTACTCTTTCAGGCTATGTTCACACATTGGACTAAAATGTTTATTTTTCGCAGCAGAAATCCAAAGTTAATGCACAGTTGTAGTTTAGCACAAGCATTAACCCATTATTATTCAGTAGGGTTGACTGTGTGCAATCAAAGCGAAGGAAGTACAGATGTAGCAAAGTTTAACTTGACTTTTTGCTATGTGTGTGGCTGACTACTTATATCTGCAGGGAGGTAAAAATCTGAATTTGTGAATAGGATTGTAGAAACTTCATTTACATTTATAGGAGGAAGAGCTCAGACTGAGTCTTAAGTTCGCACTAACTTGTGTGAACATACCCTAAGACCATCATGATGTTGTAATGAGTGTTTTCTGTTGTTTAGGACATGGCCGGATTGTTGAAACCACAAGCTTCAGATATGCTAATTCGCGCTCTCCGAGACAAATTTCCAGACATCCCTATTCATGTACATACCCATGACACTGCCGGTGCCGGGGTGGCCTCTATGCTGGCATGTGCAAACGCTGGAGCGGACATTGTAGATGTTGCAGTTGACTCAATGTCTGGGATGACCTCTCAGCCTAGTATGGGGGCTCTGGTGGCATGTACAAAGGGCACAGACTTGGACACAGGTAATATATATTATTATTATATATTATTATTATTCTTTTTTTTTTTTTTCTTATAAAAGCACATTTGAGATGTCTCTATACTCATTCGCTATTAAATACATACTTTGATATGCCAGACACCAAATATATTATATACTAGTCTTGTATCTGCAACTGTTCCCCATGATCGCGTGATATTTATTGACCTGTACTATAATATGTATGGTATATATAACGTTTTAAAGGGGCTCTATCAGCAGATTTACGGGCTACGAGCTAAAGATATGGCTATTCAGGTGCTGCTATTAGTTTGTAAAAAGACCCCCCCCCCCCCTCATTTTTTAAAATTATTTTGGTAATATATATGTAAATTAGCTGGATCGTGCACGGTGGGTATGTCGTGCATCCCTTAGTGTCATAGCTTCTGCACACCTACCGCTCCTGCTAGACCCCCCCCTCCCCTGCTTATTCATGTTGGTTTCTATTAAAAGCTATTGAAAGCACGCACGTGCGCAGTAGCATTCCCTTCGATGCGCAGGGAGGGAGCGACACTGCACACGTGCTTTCAATAGCTTTTAATAGAAACCGATGTGAATAAGCAGGAGGAGGGGGGGCTTGCAGGAGCGGTGGGCGTGCAGAAGCTATGACACTAAGCGGTGCACGACACACCCACTGTGCATGATTCAGTTAAGGGTATGGTGGCACTCGTCCACATTAGGGAGAGTGTTTGCCTACATAGGCAGTACGGAGACTTACAAGTCATTCCTGCGCCGCTAGGGATTATGGGTAAAAAATATGCAAATCTATTCTCCTGGATGGAATTAGGAGAACAGAGTGCACTCTGTACACCACCCTATAGAGGGCAGCATCCTTAACATCATGAACGACTCAGTTATAAAGTCTTTTAATCATAATGTGGATTTAATTGCTAAATCAGTATTTCTGTCCCAAAAGGAACAGATTCCCAGCTATGGACAGCGCTGTTTCGGCCTATTGGGCCATCCTCAGCATAGTGTAGGGATACTGATTTAGCAGAGTGAGAGACTATAGACCAGGGTATGGGGGCACTCGTCCACATTAGGGAGAGTGTTTGCCTACATAGGCAGTACGGAGACTTACAAGACTTAAATCCTAGCGGAGCAGGAATGACTTGCTCCGTACTGCCTATGTAGGCAAACACTCTCCCTAATGTGGACGAGTGCCCCCATACCCTGGTCTATAGTCTCTCACTCTGCTAAATCAGTATCCCTACACTATGCTGAGGAGGCCCAATAGGCCGAAACAGCGCTGTCCATAGCTGGGAATCTGTTCCTTTTGGGACAGAAATACTGATTTAGCAATTAAATCCACATTATGATTAAAAGACTTTATAACTGAGTCATGCATGATGTTAAGGATGCTGCCCTCTATAGGGTGGTGTACAGAGTGCACTCTGTTCTCCTAATTCCATCCAGGAGAATAGATTTGCATATTTTTTACCCATGATTCAGTTAACTTACATATCGATTACCAAGGTAATTAAAAAAATTGGGGGGGGGGGGGGTCTTTTTACAAACTAATAACAGCACCTGAATAGCCTTTTTAAAGGCATATCTTTAGCTCATAACCCGTAAATCTGCTGATAGAGCCCCTTTAACCCTTACTCGCTGTATATGGTCACTCTTTCTGTAGACCCTTTCTAGCTGCCAACATATAACCTCTTCAGGTCTGCATTTCTAGTAGCTAAATCTGCACAAAACCTTCACTTATGAGCAATGATATTTGAGCAATAATATAACAGTTCTCAAGACCTAAGTGCAGTCCTGTCATTCCCCCTTTATAAAATAATCCCAATCTTCTATTTAGTCTTAATATCGTTTTTTCAGTCTTCATTATTTTGGCCTAATTCTTTCTCTCCCTTATATGATGAACGCTGCAGGATCTGCTTAAAGTCCCCGTCCTTGTTATGTAGATGGGCAGCGCAGATTTCCATAACATGGTAGAGCAGGTTGATGTTACTGCTCCCGTAAATGGAGTCACTTCTGGTCCTTACAGCGTTCTCCTTTACTTATGTAGCGAGATTCCCTTTCACAGTGGCTGTGTATTAATGTCCCCCCTGTGCTCTTCCTGGCAATCACTTTGGCAAGCTGTCTGGGCTTTAAAAGCAACAAATTGCTAGTGTTACATGTACCCAGGGAGTGCGGCCTCTTAAGCAGTGATTAGCAGCTGGCATTTTACCCTGTTTAAAAAGTCTGGCACTGGTAATTTGGGCAGCTTGTTGTGCGTTTACGTCGCAACTAACCCCTTTTGTGCCACCTGCAAGTTAGGAGTATAGGTTTAATATTGTGATTTATGCTGAAGCAGGAGTCCTCCGTGAGCAATACGGTATATATGTATAATATTGGATTATATGATCATCTACAGCTGCGTTTGCTCATAGCTCGCTATTGAGAATGGAGACGCACATTGTAGTAGCTGCCAGCAGCTAAACACCACTTGCACATATGGTGGGGGCAGGTTCTTTTTATTGTTAGCTGGTGGTGACACATTTTTGCCAGAAACCCCACACTTGGTTGTGGCTGACAGTCCTCCATGTCTGACACTATATACGGAGAGCAGAGCACGGACAGGTCTGCACCGAATCTAAGCAAATGATAAAAATGGCTGGATTATTAGATACAAGTTATTCTCAACCTTTCCATACTATAGATCTTACTGCTTCTCTAGAACTTCCTTGCCATGGTGACAGCTTCACTTCAAGGATTTTATATTAAACCTTGTCGGTTCTCCCTTCCCGTAGGAATCGAGCTGGAGAAGGTCTTTGACTACAGCGAGTATTGGGAAGTCGCGAGAGGTCTCTATGCTGCCTTTGACTGTACAGCAACCATGAAATCTGGAAACGCGGATGTCTATGAGAATGAGATCCCCGGAGGCCAATACACCAACCTTCATTTCCAGGCTCACAGCATGGGGCTGGGGAACAAGTTTAAGGAAGTGAAGAAGGCCTATGCCGAAGCCAACAAACTTCTTGGAGATGTTATCAAGGTAATAACATGTCAAGCTATGTCTCATGTATGGGGGCTCTGGTGGCCAATAAATGACTATTAAAACTACAGTAAAGGCTATTATAATGGAAGAGGAAGATTTTATATGTTTTATATGGAGCAGCTTGACAAACAGTGATGTAACGTCGTTGCAAGGTTTATTCGTACGCGAGAAGATTGTTTTTTCTAGTACTCTCTTGCTAAATAACACTGACCTACTTCTAGAGGTAATCTAATAATACCTTTTCTTCACGTCTATTATATACAGTATTTTAGTTCATTAATAATGAAGCCTCAGATTGGGAATTGTGTATGACACGGCAGCGCTAATCCAGACTGAGCACAACAGCTGAATTTTTCTAGACAGACTGGTTTCTAGGATACACTACACGCGCTTCACACCCAGTTTATCTCAGATTTCTCATTTCATCTCATGGTGCCTAAATAGGGAGCATCTGGGTACAGAAAGAAGACTTGTTATAGACAATGTTACATAAATCAATGAGATGGGCACATAGTAGAAGCAGTGTGATATATGATAGCAGCAGAAAGGCCTTCCTCTTCTCCTCTGATCATTAACTCTGACATCTCTGCCAAATCTGTCTTGGTCTGTTAAGACGGACTGCAGTTTTTGAAGCATCAAATTAAAGTTCTCCACAGAAGTCTATAGAGAGGGGATGGAGAAGTTGCAGAGGAAGAGAAACAGAGGCTTGCTGCTGAAGCTAATAATAAGTTTTATAGGTCACCCCAAGTGCTTTATATTCACTTAAGGGCTCGTTCACACGGTGTAACGTCCCACGAGATTTGGGACGTGTACGCCGCGTGACCCTTTGCGTGCCGTACACGCTCCCATTGAGTTCAATGGGAGCGTATGCGCCGCGCTAGTTTGCGGCCGTGAATAAATGCACGGCCGCAAACTAGCGTGGCGCATACGCTCCCCGCTCCCATTGAACTCAATGGGAGCGTGTACGGCACGCAAAGGGTCACACGGCGTACACGTGCCAAATCTCGCGGGACGTTACACCGTGTGAACGAGCCCTAAGTAATGGTCAGCACTTCTCTATAATTATCCATATAGTGAGTGAATGAGAACTATTTAAGGAGCAAATTCTGTTTATGCTTGGTTTGTGGGATACAACACAACAGCTAGTTTTTGTTGGCTCCAGTGCTTCATGCATTCATGGCCGCTGCTTCATTCTATGGGACTGATGGTACAATGCTATCCTTCAGTTCTATAGAGGTAAATGGTGGTGGTCAATTATATACAGTATGCTACTGCTCTATTCACACAGGGGACTTGGCGATGATTGGTAAGTGTTAGAGATGAGCGATCAGCCGATCCGAACAGCACGCACCCATAGAAATGAATGGAAGCACCTGGCACGCTGACTTTGCCAGCGGCCGGCCGGTGTCACAGGTGCTTCCATTCATTTCTAAGGGTGCGTGCTGTTCGGATCGGCCGATCGCTCATCTCTAGTAAGGGTAACAGTAGTGGGATACTCAGTGACCCGTTTACTTTTTGCAGTCCAGAAATTTTTAAACTGAAATCTTGAAATATTCAGAATAAAGAAGGAGAATATGACAATTAGAAATGTATTGCAGCCATAATGTAAAGCTTTGTTAGATGTGTGATCCACAGCTGCAGGTCACGGTCTCCTCCCGTCAGAAGGTAGCCATTGTCTGATAGACCAGCCGTGTTTGTTTCGCCGCACAGTTCCGTCTTAGATCTGCGTACAAGCCTTGTAACCTGTTTTGATCATTGAGGATTAGCAGTCTATAGTGTAAAATGAAGCTCCGTCACTTTTCCTTGATTATTAATAGATTATAAACTTTTGTGCAGTGTCTGCTGTGAGACATCCATGGCCCAGCAGGAGGACGGAGCACTGTGCTAGTTTTCTTTAATTGGGGTCTTCCCACCTTTCGGTGCCACATAGAAGCCTTTTTAAAGCCATATGCACATGGAATATTGAGGTGGTAATGAATCTATCAGACTTCTTTAAGTCCCACATTATAATTCATTTTAATTAAGGCTCAGGACAGGTTCCGATCTAGAATTAATTGGCTGCGGTCTCTAATAGCTTGGGAAGGAGCAATGATAGATGAGCAAAAAAGACTCGATGTTAACACCCATGTAGATTGAGACCCAAGATAATGAAATCGCCGCTGTAATAATTTACCATCTTGATAAACCACACCAACCTCCCCGGGAGAGCAAACATTATCCTTTCAGGACTTCTGCAGTATTTTAAGAAGAATCTTTCATAGGAGAAGGTCTCTACATTATATCTCTTCATTAGGACGGTAGGACCTTAAAGGGATTGTCTTGGGACATAAATATTTAGGTCTAATTAATGCTAAGTGAGGTGACCTCTAATTACAGAGAAAATATATTTATCCTCTTCTTATCCCGCAATAGTCTCCCAGACACTTACTGGTTTAGGGGCATGACTGCCTCCTGGTCCTTTAATACTAGAGCAGGTCCTTTCTCATCCGACATAAGTCTTCTCCACCATGTGACAATGCAGCGCTGGTGGGTACAGTAACCGTCAGTAGATCTACAGCTATTGGTAACAAGCATTCAGACAAATACACCAATTGGTGTGGAACATTGCTGACCCTGTAAACCTTTCTGGGGGCTCTGTGTCATTTGTAGATCTTCACCAGTATGGGACCATTTTGGTCTTATGGGCTAGTGACTAAACATTGTTGAATGGAAGGAATTGTATTGTATGTTGTATTGTATGTTAATACAATACAATTCCTTCCATTCAACAACGTTTAGTCACTAGCCCATAAGACCAAAATGGTCCCATACTGTAAACAAACAATGACTATTTTACTTTGCTAGGAAATAGTCTACTAGTGGCACGGTTCTCTCAAACATAGGCGGTACTACAAAAGCATTAAACCTGGTCTTAGGGGCAACACGGTGGCTCAGTGGTTAGCACTGCAGCCTTGCAGCGCTGGAGTCCTGGGTTCAAATCCTGCCAGGAACAACATCTGCAAGGAGTTTGTATGTTCTCCCTGTGTTTGCCTGGATTTCCTCCCCTTCTACAAAAGACATACTGATAGGAAAAAAAAAAAAGTACATTGTGATCCCTATATGGGTCTCACAATCTACATTAAAAAAATAAAAAAAAGTCTGGTCTTGACCAGGAGTGGTCGTCTTAAGTAGAGATGAGCGAACACTATTCGCAACAGCCATTTCGAATAGCACGCTCCCATTCTATGGGATCGTGCTATTCGAAACGGCTGTTTCGAATAGTTTAAGTAGATGGTGTTTTGGAAGGGTTTCACAGTAGTTCCGTTTGGTAAGCCAAACCTTTGCTTGCTGACATGAGGACAATTTGCAGAGCTGAGTGTTCTTAAAAAAATAAATAAGTAATCTCTTCTCTCCGTTGTACACTAGGTAACACCTTCCTCCAAGATTGTGGGAGACTTGGCGCAGTTTATGGTGCACAATGGCTTGTCTCGTGAAGAGGTGGAAACAATGGCAGATGAACTCTCCTTCCCCCTCTCTGTGGTGGAGTACCTACAAGGATATGTTGGAATTCCATATGGCGGTTTCCCAGAACCATTACGCACAAGGGTAACTACACCGTTAATGAATATTAATGACTTTCTAACCTATCAGAGTTGTTCAGCCCTTCACCATTGTCTCCATTCTAGATGCAAAGTGTCTGTTTGCAAAGTATTAGTTATATATGTAGTTTTATGAACACAATACACTTTTTATGAACACGTTGTGATAAATCAGAAGCAGGATATGTGACTATAGATTATTATTAGTATTATATGGATCATTTCTATTACATCCTTCAGCAGGCCTTGGCCATGTAGGCATTGGTTTGTCATAGTTATATTAGTTGCAATATGAAATAACATTTTTACTGTATATACAAATAGATTTCCAAATTGGATATTTCGCCTCAGTCCGTGTGACCGAGACCCATTTAGGTCAGTTTGATAACGGCATTTTTCTCAGAACTTCTCAGATCAATTCCTTATCTCAACAAACAGGTTTTGAAAGACTTGCCACGCATTGAAGGTAGACCTGGGGCCACATTGCCAGCCATGGATTTTACTAAGCTGGAGGAAGGGCTAAGGAGCAAATACGATGATATCACTCCGGAGGATGTTATGTCTGCTGCTATGTATCCCAAAGTATTTGAGGAGTACAAGGACTTTAGCACTCAGTTTGGTCCTGTGGAATGTCTCAATACTCGCCTCTTCTTGGAGGGACCTAATATTGCCGAGGAATTCGAGGTATGTTGAATATTTTGAAAAATAAAAACTATTCTTTGCTTTACACTTACAATCTATGTACTGTGAGTTGTAGTGCCTGTTTGTAGAATGGCTTATGCAGTGTATGGACATATACTTACATTTTGCTGTCGGAGTGGGGGGAGGTCAGTTCACTGCAGCTGCAGAAGGTCCAGATTTTATGACCATTATTAGAGATGAGCGAGTACTGTTGGGATCAGCCGATCCGAACAGCACGCTCCATAGAAATGAATGGATGCACCTGGTACTTCCGCTTTGATGGCGGCCGGCCGCTTAACCCCCCGCGTGCCGGCTACGTCCATTCATTTCTGTGGGAGCGTGATGTTCGGATCGGCTGATCCGAACAGTACTCGCTCATCTCTAACCATTATTTTACATCTTAGATTTCCTATATATCAATATTAACCCTTTTTGAGAGACCCCAGGAAAATAAAAAAAACTTGCAATAAGGGACAGAGGTACAAATCTATGACACATCGTCCCGGCAGGCGAGTATGAAGAGGCTTTCTGCATGGTAGAGGGTATACGAAATGAGTATAGATTTATAACGCACTCTCTGTTCATGGCCAGTTTCTTGTAAATCCCGTACAACTCCTTTAAGAAAGAAGTAAATCCTATATCATCCACATTTGTGGTGTTGGTGATTGTAAAAGCCTGTTATGCCATGCATAATAGCCAAAATAATAAGGTAAGGCCTCCTATTGTATGATGTTCTAGCTAGACTATGTAATGCTTCTTTACAAAGAACAGAGGACACCGATAATTCATCTAAAGTGGGCAAGCCGGTCAAGGACTATGAGTAAGCCTCACATGTAAACATAGTGATGACTCAGCCGGCTACTAAGGACATTTCGGCTGTTTTTCCATCATGTTTAACCTGCTATGTAATTTCATAGGTGGAATTGGAAAGAGGTAAAACCCTACACATCAAAGCCCTCGCCCTGGGAGATCTGAACAAAGCCGGCCAAAGGGAAGTCTTCTTTGAGCTCAATGGTCAACTTCGTTCTGTCCTTGTTAAAGATACTCAGGCCATGAAGGTGAGTTGTTTTTTATGATATAGCTGCAATGTGTGGAGAATTGTATGATGAGCCAAAAATACTGCAACAGTGTGAAGATCTTCTCTATACAACTTGTCCAAGCAGGGCTGTGGAGACAGTAGGCCAAAGCACCAATTCCTACTCCCTTTATTATTCCAAATCGGACCCTACAATACAATATTTATTTCAATTGTACAATAATATATTTATTCTAATTATATCATGTAAAGTAATGAATGTTTTTATTTTGAGGTCAGAGTTGGCTCCATCTGTGGTGTATGTAAGGCTTAGATGGCATCTCTGAATAATCATTTCATTATCTGCTGGGCTTTCTGATCTGTAGTATTTATAGGTATGGGTTAGTAGGGATAAGGCTTTGTGCCGAGACTCTACAAGTAGGCCAAAGCTGGGCTGACCAATGCTAAATAGGTTACTATATACAGAAATGGTTTCCAGCTGCACCATCGATGGCCAAATACTATTCCTAACCCAAAGAAGCCACTAACCGCTGGTATCTTGCTAGTAAAAGGCATAGAAACCATAACCCAGGTCCTGAATATTATAACTTATATTGTGCTTTTAGTTCTGAAGATAGTCTGGAAGTTTCATTGGTTTCCTCTCTGATGTCTTGCTTTGCATCTTTAACAATTGTCTATTGTCTGCAGGAGATGCATTTCCATCCCAAGGCCCTGAAGGATGTGAAAGGCCAGATTGGAGCGCCCATGCCAGGAAAAGTGATTGACATTAAGGTGAAGGAAGGAGAAACCATTGAGAAGGGACAGCCTCTCTGTGTACTGAGCGCCATGAAGATGGAGACCTTGGTGAATTCTCCAGTGTCTGGAACAGTCAAGAAGATCTATGTGAAACCCGACATGCATCTGGAGGGAGAAGATCTTGTTCTAGAAATCGAATAAATGGAAGATAAAATGGAACAGTTGTGGGGAAGGGGATTAGTGAATTGCCTAGCTTTCTGTTTCCCTCTTGAGGGGGCGCTGTATACTCGTCTCCCCATGTCTGCTGACTGTGTGTCTTATCGATGTAAAACAAGTGCTTTACATGTGGGTTTAGGGACCTAAATTGAAATCTGGATTATTTTCACTTTGCTTGCTGAAAAAAATAATTTGCTAAATAACACACAAACGCTTTTTCCTTTGCTTTCAGGCAAACATTAGAAAAAGTATTTGCCAATCTGCTCTTGTCTGGGTGGAGAGAAATTGTTCCGCTGGAGATTGCTTACTGTTTGGAAAGGAGTCTGAGGTTTCCCATAAAGTATAAATCTCTCCCATTTCTCTTTTTAGTGCCAAATAGCAAATAGCTGAACTTGCAAGTACCACTCCTGCTCCATCCAGCTCCGGTGTGAATAGGGATTAAATATGTATTAGAGCCCTACATGTTAGATTGCCATTTACATACAGTGATTGACTGTGTCCAGGCATGCCATATGTAACCTCTTATCTCTGCTTCTTACTGCTTTGTTCCGTCTCATCTTCTCTTATATCCCCTCTCTGCATCTTCCAGGAAACACAAAGGCTTGTAGTAGGTTTCAGCACCATGGACAGAGATATAACACTCATCCCATTACATTGTCTACATCTTACTGTGCACATACTATAGAAACCGCTTATCTCGCAGATAATATATGGTACTATAACTCTACCAGTTCATGACTCTGTAGCCTAAAATACTATAACCAATAGCAGACTTTGCCCCTTCTTGTTCTAATGATTTTCTACCTTATTTTGTGTCTCATATTATATATTTTTTATTTCTTTGTACTTCCAGATTTATTATTTCTATAGGTCTCTGACTGGTGCCTTCAAGACTTCGGATTGTATTTGTAGTTCTGGGAATATACTATATGTTCATGTTCTGAGGCTGGTAACACTGTATGGTAATTGTAGCGTCCTATAGTAGGCAATCATTGCGCACCCTGTCATTGTTTGGACTGGTAATTCTTAGAATATGAAATTTTCCGATAACTTGCACTTGAATAATAACCAAATCCATAGTCCTAATATGTTACATATCTTCTGGCTGTGTTGTTGTTGGTGTATTGTATGCATTTCCATTCCTGTATTTGGAAAGTGAAATTATTTTCCCGCTGCTATAGTCTAGCATAGAAGAGCTACATGGTATCCTTCCACTGTGCATAATAATGAGGACTATGGCTTATAGGAAGCAGCTTCACTTTTGCCTACACAGTTGCAGTTGTCAGTATTAAGATGGCTACCGTCACACTAAGAAAACGGAATCAAAGACCCCTCTGAGAGTGCGAGCCTGTGAAGAGCAGTTTGTAAAGCATTATGCAGATGCCGAGGTTGTCAAGGAATGGTAACTGTCGTATGCTAGGATCACTTTATAGACTCCATGGGTCTCTGGGGGATGTGCGGAGTTTAGGGAAAGGCTAAGTTTGCTGTAGTTATTGTAGTCAGGCTGTGAAAGGCATCAGAATAGAGGAAAGGATAGAACACCACATAGTGCACTACTAATAGACGCAATGGGCGGCAGCTCTGTGTTCGGTGTAGAAACTGGGGACGTAAGAGCGTGACGTAGCTGGATCATTCTTCCGGTATTATCATCTGGATTCTGGAGCTATGCATAGTCATAACAGTATAGTCATGAGGTTATAGAGGGGTGCACATAGATGGCAGTAATATTTATCAACCTTTAGTGAAACAGGCACACATAGGACTCACATAAATCATGTATATGGTGTGCATTGACTATTAGGCCATTTTGTATTGATACATAGAGAAAAAGGTAAGAGAATGGCCGAGCCGGATCCTCCTTCCGCTATTGTCATCTGGAGGACGGCAGCTACACACGGTTGTAAGTGTGTAGTCGTGAGAATACAGAGTCACTTAGTGACGCCAACAAACACGACTCTCATAAGACTGTTCTATGGTCTAAAAATGCCACCGTTTATTTGTTACCCTGTATCGGGATCACTATAGCCTAACTTGCATGCCCTTCAGCACTGTAGACACTACATTTTAATTTAGGGCAGCAGCTGTGCATTGTGGGTAAATCCTAAGCATTCAGGGATTGCCAGCTGCAGTGTTTGGGCTACCCCTGGTCTTGAGTGCCTTTGGGCTCTGCCTATTTTAAGATTTTTACCATCTAACCTCCCTTGCCTAGTTAAGAATTTATAAAGCCTGCGCAGGAAGACGCTATGTGATGTGTTCTGCATTAAGACTCTCCGGCCTGTACCCTCTTTTCACCTTGACTTTTTTTTCCCCTCTGCTGAACAACACTTGCTGATACATGGAGCACTCATCGCCAACACCTCGTTCACCACTTTAACTCTTTGCTAGCAGGAGAATGGCGCAGTAAAATTTTACTTAGCATATATATGTTGTGTACGGTGCATTCACTCCTTCTCTGTATCCTGTATAGCACAGACCTAATGAGTTACTTATCTCTGCGGCTGCACAAGTAGACTAAAGAAGTGGCTCCACTCGCTTCGCCAAGGACATCGCTAAATGTTCAGCATTTTAATTGCCTCCTATAGTAGAGCGTAGTCGGAGACTCGAATGAGTTTTTACCTGCGTGTGCCCCTTATGTAGCTGTCACATTGGATGATTTGCGCTGTGATTGTTATAGGTTTGGATATGTGAAAAGGTAAAGGTTTCCAAAGGGCTCTTTGCATTTCCATTTAATGTGTAATGATGATCTGTTCACAGATACGTTGTGCGTGAGGAGCAGCCTGTGGGCAATACATAGCGCAGCGTTTTGTGAGAGCTCTGACCTTTTAATATCTGAAATACAATGAACTGCGTGTGAACCCAGATGGGTCATATAGTGATAAATGTTATGTGTCTGATGTGCAGCCAGTGTTATGGCGGCCACAATTACAGCCGTCTACTATAAAGTCCGTGTATACAGAGCAGTGGGCAAAGCCATATAACAAACTATCCACAAGTGCAATGTTACTGATCTCTTTACGGCTCGCTCTACAACACCTTTTTCCATTCCAGGTGGATTTTTTTTTTTTTTTCTGCAGGGTTCTCTTTAATTTCTGGCATTTTCTTGTGTACAAGATGTTTTTACCAGTAATAACCAAACAGCTCCCTATCCACTTAGTCTATGCAAAAACGTACTTAGCATGTGCACAATGAATCCTTATTTAATACAAGCGCTCAGGCTCTCATACACAAGAGCTCGCTGTGATGGGATTACAGATGGGTTTTGTGCACTTACACAATATTCTCTTGCTTTTTCCATGTGTTTATTTAGAGCCAAGCAAATATTTTAGTGTATTGGACCATGTCGTGCCCTATGCCCACCATGCACCTTTTAGCCATTATTCACAAAGGGTATAGGGACTTGGTGTTTACATTGTCAGGCTTATTCATTATGTAACCGCAATTCTGTCGCTAAACTGGATGCACAATACAACTCTTTTAATCATGCTTTCGCCAATATAGGATTATGCCGCTGTATTTTATGTTGTGTACGCTTACAGTGAGCGACCCAATTGAAATAATGTTTCATCAAGCAAGCTAATATTGATATATGGAGAATATTGGGCTGCTGGGCCCCTACTGTATGCATCTTCACAGTTTAAGCGGACTCTGGCGAGCACACGGAGCGTTGCGCTCTCTGTAGAGGCTGGGTTCTTATTGCGCTTTTAGTCAATGTAGTAGAACAGCAATTGAGATGTCGTCCCCTTCTCTCCACTCCATATGTTAGGTTATAAAGGCTGCTTTGTGAGTGTAGTAACAGTTAATATCAAGTAGCCTTTATGGTGAAGATTGTAACCCAGAATCATTGTTAACTGTGGACCATTAACTTTTGTTATACCAGTATTTTTGTAACCTTGTTTACATCATGACCTAACTGGATAATTTCCTTGATTGTATAATTCTAGAAAAAAAGAGCTAGAAATGTCTTACATGTACAGGTTGAAATTTGCCTTTGGACACCTTGTTATGGATGTGACTTACCTTCGTGCTTATCCATTGGAAATAAAGCTGAAATTATGTTACAATGTATTTGCATCTGTTTATTGCTTCTGGTCATTTCTTTGAACGCTCATGAGGGAACCAAGAGAGGCTGAAGAGACAAAACTCATGTGAAGAAGTGTCTAAATAGCAGATACTACCCATCTTACTAGAAAAATAAGAATCCTTTAATAATCCCACCATTGGGAAATTCAGTGTGTTACAGCAGTATGATAATACAGTAATATATTACAAGAAAGAACACATACAGGCTCATAGCAGATAGAAAATATACTAGGAGTCATAGCAACTAAGAAGAAAAACTCAGGATCATTTAGTTGTGTGTGGAGTGATCTCCGCTTAGCCTGAAGTTGGTTATACAGCCTGATCATGGTTGGGAGGAAGAACTTACGATAGCAGCTCCTTATGAGACTTGGGGTGAAGTAGTCTGTCACTGACATTACTGCCCAGGGCTAACACTGTCTCATACATGGGGTGGGATTTATTCTCCCGCAAGGAGCTCACTACAGGCAGTATCCTTCTGTCACCCACCACCTGTACTGGGTCCAGGGGACTCCCCAGGACAGAGCTGGCCCTTCTAATCAGCCTGTCAAGTCTATTTCTGTCCCTGGCTGGTATACTACTCCCCCAGCAGGCCACTCCGAAGATGATGGCTGATGCTACCACAGAGTTGAAAAATCAATTGTAGAATACCTTGAAATGGAATCTAGCAGTCACTTACTGGTTAGATTAGAACTATTTTTGTCTCTTATCCTTTCTAAATCAGTGACTGAATGTATTTGAAAAAAGTCCGCTGCTGCCCCCCACAATCTCTCCTTGTAGCCTATTCAGAAACTGTATTTCCATGACTCAATTCAGGACTCTCTATGCATTCCTATGGAAATAATCAAGGCTCTCATAGAAATTCATTGAGACTCCAGATATCTATGAATTGGTATGTCAGAAAGGAGGTCACTTGAGGTTGTTGTGGACCTGATATCTATAGAACATAGTATGGACTGGTACACATGTGTAATACAGAGAAGCTGAGGCTAATGGTGTAGCCTCAAATACTTATAAAACCTAGAATAGTGGTTCTGATGTCCTATGGAATCTTTCACATGCCACCAAGGTTACAGTTGTGCCAATATTACTTCTGGGCATACTGCCAATTTAAGAAACAGGGTATGAGAGCTGTGTATATAGTTTTATAAGGCCTGGTTCACATCTGCGTTTAGTATTCCATTCAGGGAGTCCACTTGAGGACCCCCGATCGGAATACTGAACACATTGAAAGCGGTGAGTGTATGAAAGCACACAGACCCCATAGACTATAACAGGGTCCGTGTGTCTTCCATGCAGTGTCCACACGGAACATGCGGAGAGAAAACTACTTCATGAACTACTCTCCTCTCTGCGTGACTCTTGCGGACCCCATTATAGGCTATGGGGTCCGTGTGCTTTCATTGCTCACCGCTTGTCAATACATTTGGTATTCCATTCGGGGGTCCCCATGAGGACTCCCCAAACAGAATACTGATCGCAGAAGTGAACCAGGCTTAATGGTCAAGATGTACAGTAACTGAAGTAACTACCCTTTAGCCTCAGAATCCTCCTACTCATAGTTAGAAGCAATAAGAGGATTTCTGCTGGCAAAAGAGAAACAGGTGAATGAAATAAATAAGGGACAAAAATGAGATTTCAGAGCTGGTTTTCAAGGGGAGGAGATAAAATCTGTCAATAAATATTACAAAATATATTTGTCAGAAAATTGAACATTTGAAGTTTGTGTGCTTAACCCTTTCCTGGTGCAGCCATATTTTTGTTTTTTTCACTCCCCACCTTCCAAAAGCCACCACTTTATTTTTCTGTTCACAGAGCGCTTTATTAATGAGGGCTTGTTTTTCATGGGACAGATTGTACTAAGTACGGAATAATGAATGTTACCACTACTAAGACCTAGGAGGCTGCAGAACAACTTAGACTGGGGATTTATTTAAAAAAAAAAAAAAAAAAAATTATGGTTTTTTTCTTTTAATGGCAGTCACTGTTACGATTATGGTAATCCAAATTTATTTTCTGTTATTTTTTTTTTAACACCATAACAGAAATACTAAATGTGATGGATCAGAATAAGTAAACACAAAACCAAAGACCCTATAAAACCCGGCACATTATAAATTGTTGTAAAACATAAAAGATAATAAAGCGGATTATATACTTCTCAGTGATGCTGAAACTTAAAGGAAAGTCCTTCACAGTTGGAAATGTTGGTCTGTGTCCCAGAATGCACCAAGTACCACTTAACTGTGAGTGGATGGAAAGGGCAGTGGGCCAGAATACGTACTCGTAGATGGAATTGCAGTACATTGCATGCCGTTGTCTACATACAGTACATTGTTTATAAGGCGATCTCCCAGACGTTTACCCTGCTTACAAGGCATAGAGGGATGGTTTTGTTTGTGTGTGTACCTTTAAGAAGTGACACTTATTTTAAGCTTTAGAAAATATTGCTTCGGAGAGTTGGGAATTCCACCTTGGTGTGTCATAGGTAGACTGCCAAACTGTATCCTTGAACTCCTCTTCTATAAATAATGTGTCAGAAACTGAAAAAGAAAGAAAACGTTTCCAATGTTTCCTCTCCAACTAGAAAGGTGATTGTGGGAAACTAACACTGTAAAAACCATAGAAGACCAGTGTAGTAAATGGGACATTTTTAGGTTTTTCCTTGTAGTGCCATTTTAATTTGTTTCTATGTAAGATGATGCCAATGTAAATTGGCCTCTTGGGTTAGCACATATGACTGCATTGTAGACAAATGTAAAGAAATCTCATTTCAAGTCTCATGTTTGATGTGACAGTCATATTTCCAAGTGAAAATAGGAATTGAAGCCATATATGTTTATTTAAAAAAAAAAAAAAATAGGGTTTTCTGGGCTGGGGGACTCCGTATCAGATTGGTGGGATTAAACATTTGGACCTTGCACCGATCAAATCTTTGAGACAACCTCCGGAGCCAAAATCAGAAGGCTTCATTGACTGCATAGCAGCTATGCAGGAACATTGTAGTTCTGGTCTTAATCACTTCAAGTAAATAGAAGCAGAGTGCAGCACTCCGGGGCAGCCACTATACAGTGGATGGAGCCTTCTGTTTCCAGCTCAGTCCCATGTTATAGGTCAGGGATAGGGAACCTTCGGCTCTCCAGCTGCTGTGAAACTACAATTCCCATCATGCTCCATTCACTTCCATGGGAGTTCCAAGAACAGAAGAGCAAGTATACATGCTGGGAGTTGTAGTTTTGCAACAGCTGGAGAGCCATACGTTCCCTACCCCTGTTATAGGTGCTAATGCCTGAGGCTGCTTAAGAACAGCTGATCAGCATGTGGTCTAGGTGTAGGAACCCCAATGATCTGATACCCCTCCTAAACTCTTCATCAGTATCAGAATGGCCCATGGTCTGGAAAGCCCCTTTAAAAAAGTGTTACAATCAGTCTGAGGCTAATCCAAAAGTGACAACCTATTACCACACTCGCTAAAACAGTTTATGCAACAAAACATGAAAAATTAAAATGTCTTTCAGTTCAGTTACACCCTAAAGTCATTAGCAAATCCAGGTTATAGTACCAGGGTCTGGTAAAACCTCAATGGGGAAGAGGAAAGAATTTGGCACCGGGCATTAGAGGTCCAGTGCCTGGGGTGGCTCTTTACAGGGGCAGCCCCCGGTGATCAGGAAGAAAAAAAAATCATAACTTTTCCCAGCTTCCTGTAAAACTTTAGTGCAATATCTATGTTTTCTTGGGATTATGGAAAAGATTGGCATGAAGAGCAACGACTGGATGGAGGCTACAAACCGCAACATAGAGCGAGAGTGTGGAGGAAACAACAATGCTCCTCCGTCTCCGACAGAGATTTGTAGTGTAGTAGACAGAGATACCATAGTCTGTAGTAAATAGCAGAGCAATCATCTTTCTTTTCTATCAGAGGAGATGGCTACCAGGGTCCATGTTCTAATCTCTACTGTCTGTAATATATTACTTGCGCTATACTTTGCTTATTTTGTGGTTTTACCTAATAAAACCATGTGCACGTGTCTGTGATGGCAAAATACACAAAGATAATTCCATTGTACATAGTGTAAGATAAGGGGACATTGGTAGTCCAAGAAGTGTAAATATCAGGGACCCTGCTTACAAGAGGTTTAACACTGAGCTGACTCTTTCTATAGATATTCCAAGATAATATTTGCATAGTACTTATTCAGTAATATTAGTAATCGCAGATACTAATGACTGGGCACAGTAACCAAATTACCATTTACAATGATAGATCTCTCACCTCTGGTAGCAGAGACCTAAAAGTATAGTAAGTACATTGTATATATTTACCTTTTATATTTTACATTTAATGTGTTACTGTATATATCTCTAGATTATAAAAATGAATTCTTGTCTGTCTGTTCTCTATGCGCGACCAAACGACTGGACCGATTATCAAATTTGGCACACAGATACTTCAGGTGTCCGGGAAGGTTTAAGACAAAGCCCCAACTCACTCGGACGTACCGTTCCGGATATACAGCTTTCCCAACACCCTGACCTCTCTATTAGCCAATACAAACCTGCGCGTCTTCACACAGTTCCACAAGCCGAAGGATTAGATACGAGTGTCTGCACGCAGTTCCACAAGCCAGAGAATTAGATACTCGCGTCTGCACACAGTTCCACAATCCAAAGGATTAGAAACGTATCTTTGCACATAGTACCACACGCCGAAGGATTAGATACACAGGTCATCACACGCCAGAGAATTAGATACGCGCATCTGCAAAAAGTACCACATGGCTAAAGATTAGATGCGCACGTCTACCCACAGTTCCACATGCCAGAGGATTAGATACACACATCTGCACAAAGTACCACACGCTGGAAGATTAGATGCACAGGTCAGCACACGCCAGAAGATTAGATACGCATGTGTTCACACAGTACCATACGTCAGAGGATTAGATACGCACGTCTGAAAACAGTTCCACATGCCGCAGGATTAGATACACGCCACTGTACACAATACCACAGGCCGGAGGATTGGATACATGCCAATCACACAGTTACACGCTGCAGGATTAGATACACGCATCTACACACAGTTCCACATGCCAGAGGATTAGATATGCGCGTCTGCACAAAGTACCACACGCTGGAGGATTAGACACACAGGTCAGCATACAGTATCACACACCAGAGGATTAGATACACATGTCTGCACACAGTTCCACATTCCAAAGGATTAGATATGTGCGTCTGCACAAAGTACCACATGTCAGAGGATTGGATACGCACATCTACGCACAGTTCCACACACCACTGCACAAAATACCACAGGCCGAAGGATTGGATACACACGTCTTCACACAAATCCACACGCTGGAGGATTGGATACGTGCCACTGCACACAATACCACTCGCCAGAGGATTAGCTATGCACCAATGCACACAGTACCACACGCTAGATGATTAGATATGCACAACTCCACACAGTACCACATGCTGGTGGAATAGATACGTGCATCAGCATACAGTACCTCACGCCGGAGGATTAGATACACGTCTCTGCACAGAGTACCACATATTAGAGTTTTACTCCAGGTTTCCATAGCATCCCAGCCATTTTTCTTCACTACTATTTGTCAGCTTTAAAGGGGCATGATGCTGTGGATGACACTGTTACACAAGGTCACATACTCACAGCTTTACTCCAGGTCTCTATAACAACCGATCGCAGGTTTTTCACTGATATCCCTAATGAGATACACATGATCACGACGCTTATGGACACACACAAACGATATACAAAATACACCAGTGCAAAACTGGACAATTCTTATGGGGCCACTACGCAAACAAAAAATGAAATATATCCGTGTGAAGCCAGGTCCTCGTGCTAGTATTAGATATATTTGCAGCATATGGAAGCTTATGCAAGGTTCACACTGGCATTGGCTTTTCCGCTTTTGTAGTCGATTGGGCATGGGCCACTACAACGATTACATATGAATCCCTGCAGATCCCATTTACTGTAATGTGATCTGTCAAGTGTCCATATTTTTAAAACTGAAACCTCAGGACAAAAAGCTGGAGTTAGACTTACCAGTAACTATTTCCATGTAATCCACCATGACGGCTACACAAGGAGGTTGACCTCTGACCCGCTGTAGGGACAGGAACTGAGAGACTTGTTAAATACACCACTCCCACCACCACTCACCAGTGTTTACCAAATTACAAAGGAAAGGTGCGAAATATATAGAGATGAGTGAACAGTGTTTTATCGAACACATGTTCGATCGGATATCAGGCTGTTCGATGTGTTCGATTCGAATCGAACATCACGTGGCAAACTCCAAAAAAATTTGATTCCCCTCCCACCTTCCCTGGCACTTTTTTTGCACCAATAACAGCGCAGGGAAGGTGGGACAGGAACTACGACACCGGAGGCATAAAAAAAAAAAAAAATCAGAAAAAGTCATTGGCTGACGAAATCAGGTGACCTCCATTTTAGACGAATAGTGGATTTCTATTCCGGGTCATATGAGAATGTGAACTTTGTGACTATGAGACAGGGATAGCTGTAGAGGCAGGGATAGCTAGGGATAACCTTTATTTAGGTAGGAATGTTATTAAAAATAACTTTTTGGGGCTCTATCGGGTGTGTAATTGTGAGTTTTGTGAGATCAATGCATTCCTATGGGAAAAAGTTTGACAGCGCTGATTGTCCCGAGTACGGAATTCGACCAATCAGCACTGGCTCTGCTGGAGGAGGCGGAGTCTAAGATCGCTCCACACCAGTCTCCATTCTGGTCCGACCATAGACTCCGCCTCCTCCAGCAGAGCCAGCGCTGATTGGTCGAATTCCGTACTCGGGCCAATCAGCGCTGGCCAATGCATTCTATTAGCGTGAGCTGAGTGTGCACAAGGGTTCCAGTTGATAGGGAAATCAATACGTTCATATATATTCCCTATATGTGTATACATTCTTACAATAACTTAAGATTGTAACATGCATCTCCAGGTCAGCTTGACACATATTCCATATTAATCAGAATATTTGCAGACATAATGCCGCACCCCATAATAAACAGAGTAATAAAGTGGCTGGAATAAAGGGATAAGATGGTTATTAAAATAGCTTAAGATGAGACTAATGGAAAAACCCATGTCAAAATAGACTTTGTTATGCCACGCGGTAAGGTGACTAAAACATACCCTACGTAATGCGCACTGAGTTAACCTCATCATCAGATTTCAGAACAGTTAGAATATTCATTAGTGGTGGGATATTCTTGTAATACTCATGTATAGAAATTGCTGAATCCTAACGGTTAATGATTACTCAATGACACACCCATATACGCCTACCGAGTTAATGATTACTCTATAATACACCCTGTATGTATGTACGCCCACATCATTGGGTATAAGAAGAGATGATTTGTTCAATAAACTTTATGCTTTAGCTCAGATTCATCTTGTTTCTGTGTCATTGCATCACTGACGCTCCGGAGTGTGACGTAATTTGGAATCCATCCAATATACCTATTGGCCTGACTTGAGGACCACCCTGACAGTAAATGGCGCCCAACGTGGGGCTGGCAAAGGCAAAAGACCTCAATATCTTGAGACCCGGCAATAGCAGAGTTAAGGATCAAAGGACACACAGACAATCACCGGTGAGGTAAGAACCATTGCTTCTTACTTACAATATCTCTGTGTTTCCAGGGGTCTTCTAACTCTGGGACCGGATCTGAAGGTATGCTATAGTCTGTCTTTTGTACTTCCAGCCCATATTATTTGGCAAAGAACCGTAGAATATCATTCTTGATACTTAATGGTATATTGGATTGGATATTTCTATGTATTACTGTTCTGTTATGTCTAATGTGTAACGGCTGTGTGAATGTATGAGTCTACCTAATACCTAGAGGGTATGGAATGGTCTGTTGGGGTCTGCCGTAAAGACCAACTCTTCCCGGGATCAGACTGGTGTGTCCGGTGGGTCTGGGAAAGAGCGCCCCTGATGGGTGATCATACATGCCAGATACCTCCTCTTGGGAACAATTAGAGATATGGGGTACAAAGTACATCATATGACTGAGACTGATAGATTCTCTGTAATTCTGTCTGGTAACCAAAGGGGGATGCCTTTAGTCAGAGGATAAGTCTTGTCTTATGTTTGTCATTGTTTGTCTTGTAGTATGCATGACGCTATCTCACATGATTTCAGGAGAATTTGAAAGGGTTTAGGTTGTTCTTGTTTTGTTTAGCATTAGCTTGCTTCACCCTCTGGTTGATATATAGAATCTATTGTTATGCAAAGAGTAGCCTGATATCTGTACCGTATCTAGCTCCCCTGGCGGTGATCAGCGACTGGAAGGTGACTGAAATTTAGGAAGTCACAATTGGCCAAAGGGGTCGCTGAACTGTTCTTGGGCCCAGCAAGCACTTTGTGAGCTACTGGGTGGGAGAAAATGCCTGGAGTGGGAGTTAGATCAGGAGGGTACAGTGTCTGTGGCATCTTATAGAGTACGGTAGTGGTGTACAGTACTGAGAGACAGGGGTTTGTATCTTAACCAGAGATGGGCATAGAGGAAAGTGCAAACATGGGAAATGTACCTAGCCAGCAGGAACCTGAAGGGGTTAAGGCTTGTGATGCTTGTGAGATAGTGTTATGTGTACATGCAAAGTTGTTATGAAAGAAAGATTCAAGTAAGCTATTAAGTTATTGCAAGTTCTAGAAATGTGAAGTGATCTATTAGTGAGCTGGCGATCAGCCTCAGTGCTGATTAATGGGTTAATGACAATAAGTTGGTCAGAAAAGGAAGTTTGGTTTGAGGTAATGAAAGATATGAAACAAGAAAGTAGTTGGATTGTGAAAAAGATTTTGATAGGTATAATATATGAGAAAAATAGTAAATGTAAAGTTCCTCCACCATCTCAACCCCATCTCATGTCTCCTGTTGCAGCAGGACCAGGAGGATGGACTTGTGTGTATGGACAGCAAAACCATGATTGGTGTAAATAATGTTTTGCCAAAAAGGAGGGAGGAACCAAGATCACACAAAGGAAAAGGACTATATCATAATGTTTACATCTAGACTAGGGCATATGAACCTGAACCTAGTACCTCTGCGGTAGAGCAAGAGGAAAGTTTAATTACATTGGAAGAGGAAGAGGATAACCACCCTTCCTATCTTCAGACTATAGGGGTATAACATCATTCACCCCTTAGATTTCAATAAGCACCAATGACTATTATCTCATTGTAAACCATGGGGTCTAAAAGATAAAAGGGTGCTACTCAAGAATGTCCCAGACTCATTTGATTTGCAAATGGGCTGCTTCTATAGACATGTGGGTCTGAACAAACATTTACATGGACAGATCTAGAGTCCATCTTAAAGGGAAAAAAAAAAAAAAGATAAATCTATAATGCAATCAGTTATGGACACAATAGAGAAAATGGGAGAATCTACAATTCCTGGAATAAAACCCAGCCAGGAAAGCATGTAGGTGTCTTGATTATTATAACTGTGAGAAGATGGGACACACCAAGCGTCACTGTAGGTCCCCACATAAAGGTAAAGTTCGGGGGAAGGTGTCTCATCCTAGAACTCACAATAGGATCCTGTATCAATGTACCACAAATTGCAATTGCTCATATATGTATGAACAGATTGATAGACTATAGTCAGTGGTAAGTCACCTGTCAATGTATTAAGAGTAGATATACTGCTACAGTACAGGGTATATAGATGTATACAGTGTATACAGCCCCACCTGACAGTAAGTCTCTGATACACTGTGGTCAAAGTCCCTGATATTGATATTGGGCATATGCCAGTTTCTCCGGTGGTAAAGCTAGGAGCAAAGTCCCTTATAGTGGAGTAACCTCCAGCAATAGGGAAATATATCACAGAATTAATTCCTTTGGTGCAATAAAGACTACAAAATCTTGTAACCTTAAAGAGATACAGTACATTTCTTTTGAATCCAGCTGCTCTAATTCCTATTGGTGCAATGGATTCAAAAAGGGGGGAAATGGGACAAGTAAAATAATGATTTTACTTCATTTGTTGATTTTATAGACCATGGCTCAGGGAAAATTAGGTTTTCCATATGTTTTTAATGTATCTCTCATTAATTCAGATGTTGAGTTTTTTTGTAGATGGCTCAAGAAGCATTGGTGATGATGGACGGTTCTACACTGGGTATACAGAGATCACACAACATGAGGTAGTAAAAGCAGAACCACTCCCTCCTCATATGTCTGCACAGGAGATGGAGCTGATGGCGTTCATTGAATTGCTTAGAAGGTCAGAAGGTAAACAGTACAACATATACACTGACTTCAGGTATGATTTTAGAGTTGCCCATGACTATGGTCCCATATGGAGGGCAAGAGATTTCATTACAACAGCAGGTACTCGTATTAAACATGGGAGTCTCATTAAACAGTTGATGGAAACCCTGATGCTTCTAAAAGAAGTAGCTGTAAGAAAAGGTAAAGGCACACACAAAGCCACCAATGAGGCAGAGACAAGGTGCAAACAAAAGCAGCAAGGAAACCAAGGTGAAAGGACACCCCAGGAACACCTCCGCTGATCATGGTGAGTACTGAGTGAAACCAAATGGACATAAGTACCTTTACAGGCTCTAACTTGGGAAACACCGGGGAAGAGATGAAAGGTCTGGTCAAAGGCTGGAGCTCAGGACAATGAAGGTCTGTGGAAGGTGGGATTGCGGGTATGCCTGCCAAGGTCCTTGTAGCTGTTCACGGTATGACCCACCTGTCTAAAAATGCTATTTGTGTTTTGCGATAAGCAATGTTTCACACCTGGGTTTTCAGTGGTTGCCAACACATTTACACAAAGCATGGATGACATATACACACATATATACAACACAATCCAGGTAGTATAGTTAAGGTGCCCCAGATACATGCACCAAAAACCCTCTACCCATTTCAATGACTGCAGATTGACTTCATACAACTACCTAAGGTAGGCACGTATGAGTATGTTTGTGTGTGTGTTGATCTTTTCACAGGGGAAGGTGTCCGGCCACCAATGCCAAAAGCCATTGCAAGAGTCCCTGCAAAGAAACTGATATTGGAGGTTTTCTGTAGGTGTGGATCTGAAGCCATAAAATTTGACAGAAGTATCCGTTTTACAGGAGAGGTAATGCAAAATGTTATGCAAATGTTGGGGATCACACAAGCATTTCATACATCCTTTCATCCACAAACTAGGGAAAAAGTGGAGAGACTGAATGATACCCTAAAGCTTAAAAAGTCAGAAAGCAAGTGAGAAATTAGGGAAACCCTGCACAGAGTGCTTGCCATTGGGTTCATTTTCTATAGGGTACACGCCAATGGAAAAAAAAAAAAAAAAATAGAATGAAGAGATGCCTCCTTTTAAAGGTTTTATTCAGGTCAGCATCAAGGCTAGGCTTGTATTTCCCACAGACACTAGGCTAGGCCTATACACTGTGACAATTTCATCAGTTATGTCCAGAGCCTCCAAAAGAGACTCTCCCTTGGGCATAAACAAGCTTATGATTCTATTCCAGGTTTGGTGGTCCTTTCCAAGTCCTCCTTACTACCGCCACTTGAGGGGAAGGCCATTTAGATTCATGCAAGCCACTATAAGCCCTGTAGCAAAAGAATGATCCTGTTTCTGATGATTTTGGTAACTTGGCTCCAAAAAGGGGAGACAACCGACGGGATGATATCCCAAAATGACACTGTGATGACCATACGGCTTATAAATGATATTTTCTACAATCAGCCTAGATTTATAGAGGAAATAGCTGAACAATTTGGTCTAATTTCTTGATAACATGGAGGAATAGAGTAGTTTTAGAGAAGTTATTAGTAGAAAAAGGAGGGGTTTGCAAAATTATTGACATTAATGGTTGTACTTTTATCCCGAATAATACAGCCCCTGATGGAAGCGTCACTAGAGCGCTAGAGGGTCTTACATCCCTGTCTGAAGAGATGGCTGAAAACTCAGGCATTGACAACCCCTGCACTGATTGGCTGCAAACCTGGTTTTGAAAATGGAGTGGCCTCATGTCAAGCCTTTTTGTCTCGGTGGCAGTCGTAGCGGCAATACTTGTTACCTGTGGATACTGCTGAATTTCCTGCAATCAAGGACTTTTTCATAGATTGACTGATACAACTATGTGTTTGGAATCAAAGCCCTGCAATGATGATTAAATGTGAAATGCTATAAGTGAGAATGAGATATGATCCTTCTCATACCTTCAGGGAATTCGGGAAGGCCCGACAATAGCTTCTTGCTATTGAAGTACTTGTGGATGAGGGAGGTCTCATATCTGTTCTCAAAAGGAGGGATTGATAGGGAAATCAATACGTTCATATATATTCCCTATATGTGTATACATTCTTACAATAACTTAAGATTGTAACATGCATCTCCAGGTCAGCTTGACACATATTCCATATTAATCAGAATATTTGCAGACATAATGCCGCACCCCATAATAAACAGAGTAATAAAGTGGCTGGAATAAAGTGATAAGATGGTTATTAAAATAGCTTAAGATGAGACTAATGGAAAAACCCATGTCAAAATAGACTTTGTTATGCCACGCGGTAAGGTGACTAAAACATACACTACGTAATGCGCACTGAGTTAACCTCATCATCAGATGTCAGAACAGTTAGAATATTCATGATTAGGGGTGGGATATTCTTGTAATACTCATGTATAGAAATTGCCGAATCCTAACGGTTAATGATTACTCAATGACACACCCATATACGCCTACCGAGTTAATGATTACTCTATAATACACCCTGTATGTATGTACGCCCATATCATTGGGAATAAGAAGAGATGATTTGTTCAATAAACCTTATGCTTTAGCTCAGATTCATCTTGTTTCTGTGTCATTGCATCACTGACGCTCCGGAGTGTGACGTAATTTGGAATCTATCCAATATACCTATTGGTCTGACTTGAGGACCACCCTGACACAGTGCACCCTCGGCTCTGATGTAGCAGAGCCGAGTGTGCACAAGGGTTCTAGTGCACCCTCGACTCTGCTACATCTGATGTAGCAGAGC
The DNA here is from genome assembly GCF_031893055.1 of Leptodactylus fuscus. NCBI lineage: Eukaryota > Metazoa > Chordata > Amphibia > Anura > Leptodactylidae > Leptodactylus > Leptodactylus fuscus. The sequence goes on from NC_134271.1 coordinate 33,526,335, forward strand.
CGAGTGTGCACAAGGATTCTAGTGCACCCTCAGCTCTGATGTAGCAGAGCCGAGTGTGCACAAGGGTTCTAGTGCACCCTCGGGTCTGATGTAGCAGAGCCGAGTGTGCACAAGGGTTCTATAGCGCACCCTCGGCTCTGCTACATCTGATGTAGCAGAGCCGAGTGTGCACAAGGGTTCTAGTGCACCCTCGACTCTGCTACATCTGATGTAGCAGAGCCGAGTGTGCACAAGGGTTCTAGTGCACCCTCGGCTCTGCTACATCTGATGTAGCAGAGCAGAGTGTGCACAAGGGTTCTAGTGCACCCTCGACTCTGCTACATCTGATGTAGCAGAGCCGAGTGTGCACAAGGGTTCTAGCACACCCTCGGCTCAGATGTAGCAGAGCCGAGGGTGCACAAGGGTTCTGCTGATTCTGTATACTGATTCTGTATCCTGGCCAATCAATGCTGGCCAACGCCAGCGGTGATGCAGAGCTGAGTGTGTGCAGAGCTCGCACAGCAGGGCTGACCGGCACACGGTGTAGTTGAGCAGAACTGGCTCAACACTGCTGAGTCTCTGCATACCCATAGGAATGCATTGGCCAGCCTTCGGCCAATCAGTGCTGGCTCTGCCGGAGGAGGCAGAGTCTAAGGTCGGACCTGAATGGAGACTGGTGTGGAGCGATCTTAGACTCCGCCTCCTCCAGCAGAGCCAGCGCTGATTGGTCGAATTCTGTACTCTGGCCAATCAGCGCTGTCCAATGCATTCCTATGGGAAAAAGTTAGCTTGCGAAAATCGCAAGCTGACAGGGATTTCCATGTAATAAAGTGACTTATATGCCCCCAGACATGCTTCCCCTGCTGTCCCAGTGTCATTTCAGGGTGTTGGCATCATTTCCTGGGGTGTCATAGTGGACTTGGTGACCCTCCTGAGACAGATTTGGGTTTCCCCCTTAACGAGTATATGTTCCCCATAGACTATAATGGGGTTCGAAACCCGTTCGAACACTCGAACAGTGAGCAGCTGTTCGAATCAGATTTCGAACCTCGAACATTTTAGTGTTCGCTCATCTCTAGAAATATAAACTACAGTATGCTGTCTTACATAAAAATATTAACTAGGGAGGGTAATTAGACGCCGTCATGGTGGATTACATGGAAATAGAGTTACTGGTAAGTCCAACTCTGGCTTTCCATGACATCCACCATGACGGCTACACAAGGAGATATACCAGATTACAACAACTCCTAGGGCGGGATTACCTGCCGAAAGGACCTTACGTCTAAAGGCTAAATCACTTACCGAACCTAAAACTAACCTGTAGTGTTTAGCAAAGGTCAGCGAACTAGCTCAAGTGGGAGCCCTGCATATCTGCTCTAGGGAAGCCTCCCGTCTCTCATCCCAAGAGGAGGAAGCTACCCTAGTTGAATGAGCTTTGATGTTCCCTGGCTCTGGTAGATTCCTTAACAGGAAAGCCTGCAGGATTGTCACATTAATCCCCCTGCAATGGTAGTTTTGGAAGCCTTATGACCTTTATTTTTGTACCCACAAATTTAATTAATAAATTGACATCCTTTCTCCAGGAGGAGGTAGTTTCCAGGTAGGTGACCACTGCACTTCTGATGTCCATGGCCTGCTACTCCCTCTCTTTTGAAGGAGAGAGATTTGAGCAAAAGGAGGTAGTCCTCTAACCTGCTCCCTGAGGAACTCTGACACTGCGTTCAGCATAAAATTTGGATCCGGCCTTAAAGAATCCTGTCACTTTGATTCTAAGATAAGGTTCCCTAATAGATAAGGCTGAAAGGTTCCGGACGGCAGGAGGCAACCATGGACCGCGGGGTGAGTTTATATGGACTACCCTCTGTGTTTTGTACCCTCCCCCTTTTTTCCTTCGTGTTTCATGTTTTGCTCCCCCCTTTTGTTCCTGTTCTGGTCTCATGGTATGGTCCGTCCCCCCCCTTTTGTTTTCCCGGATTTGGTACGACCCTCTGGTATCTAACCGCTGTAGTTACGCCCCTTTCCCTCTTTCTCCGGCAGCCGGCCAGTGGTGACTGTTATGTCAGTCCAGGTAGCTGCAACGGGGCTAAGGGATAGCAGTAGGGAATCTCGCCCTGCACTACTCCCACTAGCTAACCCGGTCCCTGCCTCACGGGTGTGGGTCGGCTGTACTCAGGCTAAGCCTGACCCCGACAGCTCCTCTCTCACTGATACCGTAGGCCTAGAGGGAAGTGGGAGAAGGAATGCCCTATAAGATCTCTAGGGACTGGAGACTAAAGGGGGTCACCCCTAACGAACAAGTGAAGCTGCTACTGACAGGGACTGACAAGGGTGTGCGCTGACTAACAACACAAGCAGCACACAGGAAAAATGTGGGAAAGGATTCCCCCAAACCAATATGGGAAGGAACCTTACACTAGGAAACAAACACAGGGAAACTGAGTAGAAATCAAAGGATAAGGCAATTCACTCACACAGTCAATTATACACAGAGGGAGGATTGGTGAACACAGAAGGGAAAACACACAAACCAACTCGTTCACCCAAAACCTCCCAAAAACCAACCACGGAACTTCCTCTATCCAAGATAACCACCTACTCCTCCTGCTAAGGCCTAGCTCTGTAAAAGCGACACTCAGCACAGAACCATGGGAGGCATGGGTTTAAATACAGAGTAGAGACCACTCCTCCCAGGTGCAAATGGGAGGACAGACTAATCAACCAGGAGATAAAGCTGCCTACCATCAGTGCGCGCGTGCAAGTCAGAAGGTGTGCACCAATACCCACGACAGGACAACCCCGCAGCGCCAGGATGCCACCCCAGACACTGTGCAGCCAAAAACTCCCCAGGTAAGAAAAGTAGAAAGTAATGAACCTAAATACTCCTAACAGTGACGGACCCCGCAGAAGTTGTTTTAACCCTCCCTCCCTGTTGTTGGTTTTTGTTGTATAAAAAAAAAAAAAAAAAAAAAAAAAGGAAAATTGTGAGTTGGATTAAAAAAAATAAATAAATAAAATGTATGTATATATATTGTGTATATATATATATATATATATATATATATATATGTGTGTGCATGGAACGATCAAAAGATGTGTATTTGGTGTTTAATAAAAAATTAAAAAAAGGCGTGTACCATTGGTTTTGAAGTGTTGCGTCTTTCGTGGCACCATTTGTTTTCTTGGTGTTTTTCTTCCCTAAGTGGTCTGTCTTGTACCCCCTGGTAATTATGTTTTTCTTTTGCAGTTTCCCCTCGTCTTTTCTATACCAGTCACAGCTGGAGAGCGGTTACGAGGAAGTAGGGTAGACTGGGAGATGCTGCCCCACCGCGGGAGGGGGCTGGGCTACCCTATCCTGATATGGAAATGTTTGTTACAATGCTGTTGTTTACGTACGGTTGCCATGGTTACGGTTGCCATGCAACACACTGTTTACATTTTGCTAGTTTTATAAATAAACAGCTGTGGCCGACCTTTACCCACACAAAAAGTTATAATTGTGTTCCGTACTTTATTAGTTAAGTGTCAAAATTAATAAAGGGGGTGGAGGGTCTAGTTCGTGGGCATTTGAAATCCCCGCAGTCCTGAATCTCCCCTAAGAGCCTCGCAGTGGAGAGAGCGAACAAACTACCTCTTCAATGTTCATGGCTTTACCTAAAGCATTGAATCCTTCATCCCTGTCCTTAGAAGTGAACTTTCTTTTTTGAAACTGATAGGATAAGGATCAATAGACTTAACCCTTTGCTCAGAATCCAGGAGGACAGAATGAGAACCTTCTCTACCTAGAAAGGATCTGGACACGGTCCCAGCTGCAGAATAGACAGAATGTGTAATAACACACTATTATCAGAACAGGTAGACTGTATAATAACATCGGCCATTATCAGAACCTGCCAAATGTGTAATAACATACCCCTTTATCAGAACAGGCATAAAGTGTAACATACATACACCATTATCAGAACAGGCCGCCTGTATAATAACATACACTATTATCAGAACAGGCCGCCTGTATAATAACATACACTATTATCAGAACAGACCACCTGTATAATAACATACACCATTATCAGAACAGACCGCCTGTATAATAACATACACTATTATCAGAACAGACCACCTGTATAATAACATACACTATTATCAGAACAGGCCGCCTGTATAATAACATACACCATTATCAGAACAGACCACCTGTATAATAACATACACCATTATCAGAACAGACCACCTGTATAATAACATACACTATTATCAGAACAGACAGTCTGTATAATAACATACACTATCAGAACAGACCGTCTGTATAATAACATACACTATCAGAACAGACCACCTGTATAATAACATACACTATTATCAGAACAGACCACCTGTATAATAACATACACTATTATCAGAACAGACCACCTGTATAATAACATACACTATTATCAGAACAGACCGTCTGTATAATAACATACACTATTATCAGAACAGACCACCTGTATAATAACATACACTATTATCAGAACAGACCGCCTGTATAATAACATACACTATTATCAGAACAGACGGACCTATTATAAAGCGCAGAAGACGGTGGCCATTGCCCTGTTGTCAGAAAAGGGTTTTATTCTCTAATCACTAGAGATCTGACCTGATATAAGCAAGAACCTGTAATGAATAGTATGTCCTTGCGTAATGCATCCCTTATATACCATTCAACAATGGTGTTATGTCTATTATACATATTCATACACACCGATCAATATCTACCATTCCACAATGGCGTTATGCATGTCAATATATCTACACAACCATATAATGTATATATCCATCACTAAATACTATTCAACAATGGTGTTAAGCATGCTATATCTCTATTCGTATATATTGTTCAATACTGGTGTACTGTATCCATTATACCATTCGACAACTGTGTTATGCATGCTATATACACCTATCTATATACCACATAACATACCATTCAATAATGGCGTTATGCATGCTATCATTATATACCACTCCGCCATGGTGTTAAGCATGCTATACCTCTCAGCATATATACCATTCCATACTGGTGTAATGCATCCATTATATAGCATTCAACAATGGTGTTATGTGGGCTATATACACATATATTCATCCTTATATATCATGCAGTAATGTGTTATGCATGCTATATCATTATATACCGTTCAAGGATGGTATTGAGAAAGCTATATCTTTCCGTATATATCATTCATTACTGGTGTATTGCATCCATTATATACCATTCAACAATGGTGTTACGTTAGCTATATATATATATCTCATTATACATCATTCAGTGATGGTGTCATGCATGCTATATCATTATATCCTGTTCAAGGATGGTATTGAGCATGCTATATTTTTTCGTATATATCATTCAATACTGGTGTATTGCATCCATTACACCATCAACAATGGTGCCATGCACGCTATATATACACCTACTCTAGCCAACATTATATACCATTCCATCGTATATACTGTTCAGTAATGCTGATCGACATGCTATACCTATCTCCCGCATGGAGATCAGTACTCTGTCAATGTGTACCCTTCAGCAAAGGGGTTTATATATGTCAGTAACTGCCTTCCAGCCATGAAGCTATACAGGTTAGTAAATGCCTTTTAGCCATGAAGCTATACCGCTTAGTAAAAGCCTTTCGGCCATGCAGCCATACCAGTCAGTTAATTACCAGTTAATTATTTGCCTTTGGTCACACAGTGTTCATATGCCAAAGAGCATATAACAAGCACAGCAATGGTCTCTATAAGATCTCATTTCGAATGGCACACCATGGTATACCGCCTTCAGTACATATTGTTCCAAAAGGAGCCACATATATCGACCAGCGATGGTGTTATGCATGCTATCAGCACATATAACTCCACATTGGGGTTAACCCACACAACAAAAGCTTTATGCATGCATATATATATATATATATATATATATATATATATATATATATATACACACACACACACAGTAGATTGTATACACACACACACCTCAGTGTACACTATACATACATATACATCAATAGGCATTTGTATTATCTATATATATCATAAAGCAATGATATTATCAGTATATACACCATTAACTATGGTGTTATGGCTGCTATATATCACTTAGTATAAATCATTCAGCACTGACATAATGTATTCATTATATATCATTCACCCATGGTGTTATGCATGCTATATACCTATCTGTATGTACCACTCTGTCTTTAACATAGCAGAACAGCCGGTTTTGATCAGGCCACAGCTCTGACCTTACTCACCGTGCCCTTTTAGGATGTGGCAGGTGGTGATCAGACAAGGCCAAACTTTAACTGGGGCCCCGCCTGACAATGTTGCACAGGCACATGTGCAAACCATTTTGTCAGAATCCAAGATAGCGAGGCTTCACCTGAGATAAGCCTCTCACCTTGAGCGTTTCCCCCCAGCAGGATCTGCGGGATAATCAGCAAATTGAACTGCTATCAAGCTTTACTCCATCTAGTAGCCACTGTTATACACTAGGCATCCTGGGAATTTGCTTCTCAATAGAACTTTACCCTCTATGCTTTCCCTGGCTAAGCTTTGTCTGTAGTGCAGGGAAAGCTTCCTATAAGCCAAAAAAGTCCTACCTCTTCTAAGGCTTTAAGAGAAATAAACCTACTTTTCCTCCTGTCATCTAGACAGGGCACGAGGCTAGAACTGGAGGACTGGACTTCTTTGTACTGAAAGGCCTAAGTCCTCCAAAGTCAGCTTACCCTCCTTAAGGGCCTTTGCCATACTTACTGAGCATAGGGCTTTTAGAATAGGAATGCCAACTCCTTCCTACAAAGTGGTCATTTCCTGAGACTTTCCCTTGCTCCTATGGGTACCTTCCGTCTCCACTTAAAATTGGAGAAAGGAAGCCCAAATTACACTCTGCTCCATTAAAAGAAAAAAATTACTCCGGCACAGAGCAGCTGTTCCAAGTACTCACCACCAAGATAGCTGGAAGCAGCCAGGGGATCTGTGATCAACAGCTTTGACTCAGGGAGCAACATGCTGGAGCATGCAGTGATACACTACATACCTTGCAGGAACACCGTCTAGTTCACTTACCGCCCGGCATTCATACAATGACATCACCTTGTGTAGCCAGAAATCCTGGAATCCAGTGATCCTGCAGCCACTCTACCCCCTGCATTAGCCCTAAGAGACCGCCGGAAGGGGGGAGTTTTCCAGGGGCAGGTCGAAGCGATACCCCAGTGTCCTTAATGGCCCAGGGAGGCAGGCGCCTCTGACTACAACCGAGGGCAGGACGGTGGTAATACTTTATCTATCCCCCGGACGGAGGAGAGCCTCTCATCCCGACCCTGTGTAGGGACAGGAAACACTGGTGAATGGTGGTGGGACTGGTGTATTTAACAAGTCTCTCAGTTCCTGTCCCTACAGAGGGTCAGAGGTCAACCTCCTTGTGTAGCCATCATGGTGGATGTAATGGAAAGTCGGACTTCCATCGCTTTATCAAACAGCAATCATGGTCACACACTGACACGGAGACATCAACACAAATCTAAATGTAGGCTGAATGTAACAAATACTTTATACTTGCCTACCATTTGGCCAGGGATCCAGTGGAGTGTCTACATTCGGGCTCGTGGTCTTTACAACTTTTGACCCACACATCAGCGCATTGGTGTATCGGTGGCTGAACAGTAAGTGATGATGTGTTCGAGCATCAACTCTCAGCCAGTCAGACTGCAAACAAAACCCAGGGACATGAGCGGACAGCCTCCACTGGATCTCCAAGTTTAAAGGTTCAATTCACATCTTTATCCCAAAAAGAGAATGTATTGTGTCATGGCTTAATCATTAACATAAAACCGATACATAACATATAAGAACAAAAATAACAAAATATAAGGACCAGTACCCTGTTTCCCCGAAAATAAGTCATTCCCCAAAAGTAAGACATAGAGGTTTTGTTGAATTGCCTAACATAAGGCACCCCCCAAAAGTAAAACATCCCCCAATAATAATAATCTTTCTGTGCAAAGATTGTATGAAGAAAAACATTGCAGCCGGCTGAACACTGTGCGCAATGTTCCGTGTGCTGCAGATGCCGCAGCGATACGTTGTATCCACTGTTCCTGATGCTGTAGGCTGAGCTGGGAGATGCCCGCTCTGCATACGCTAAGCATCGTTTGCGGCGGTGAGTCCAATCTACCAGCTCATTCCACACCTGAGGAACAGTGGATGAAACGTACGGTATAATAGCGGCAGCAGCCATCTTTCCTGTGCACCGCGCACAGCGTTCAGTCGGCTGCAATGTTTTTCTTCATACAGTCTTTGCGCAGCAAGCACATCTCAGCGTAGTACAGTGGTGACACAAAAATAAAATAAGACATCCCCTGAAAATAAGACATAGCATATCTTGAGGATCAAAATTTCATATAAGGCACTGTCTTATTTTCGGGGAAACACGAAACATGTTGCTTCTACTACTGAAAACACAACCTGAATAAAAAGGTAGTTACCCTGGACCAAGGGCCAGTTTTAGACAAACTGGAGCCCTGGGCAAAATTAAAAACAGGACCCAAATGCTGATATACAAACAATGCCAACATATTTCCAGTAACAACGCCAATAGGATCCAAAAATGACCCACGGTTTGGGTCAGAAGATAGGAACTGCGTTTCACCCAGAATGTATGCAATCCAAAGCTTCTTTATTAATCAACACACTATGCATTTTTGGCATCTGTACCACTTTATCAAGTGTACATGAAGTAAAATAGCATTTTTCCAGTGGCAGCCTATTAATAATGCCCACTTTCTGCCCCCCCAAAAGTAACAACCCCCCCGTTAAGTCCACACACAAATCAAATAACTTTGTACCGCCTAATAATATTTTTTTTTTCACCTCCTCATCAGTTATTATAGCACCTCATTATAAATAATAGTCCCTGCTTATAAACAGTGCACTATATCAGTAATAGCCCCCTTTCCCTTTTAGAAAAAGCGACCACATTATAATAGCTGTCGCTCTCTCTCTATCTAGTCCCGCCTTATTATAGACCTATTATAAATAGTTCTTCCCGTATAAATAATAGCATATATTTATAATTTCCTCTTATAATAGCCCCATATAGCAATCCACCTTACATATAATAGTTTATCTCCTATAATATTCCTCATATATATAATAGTATATATAAGTAACAGTTCCCCATTTATAAATAACAGACACCTCCTTATATATAATAGTTCCTCCCTTATACATAATAGCCCCCTATTAGTTTCCCCCTTTGCCTGCTCATATATAATTGTTTCCCTCCTATAATAACCCTCCTTATATATAAGTCGCCTCTTTATTATAGCCCCCTTACATATAAGTCGCCCCTTAATACCACCCCCATATATATAACAACAGTCGCCCCTTTATAATACCACCCCCTTATATATAATTCCTCTCTTATAATAGCACTCCTTATATATAATAGTTTCTCTCCTATAGCCCCCCTTTATATAACAGTTTCCCCCTTAGATATAGCAGTTACCCCTTATAATAGCTCCACTTATTTATAATTCATCTCTTACAATAGTGCACCTTATATATAAAAATTCCTCTCCTATAGTAGCCCCCATACATTTAATGGTCCCTCGCTAGAATAGCCTCCCTTATATATAATAATTCCTCTCTTAGAATAGTGTCCCTTATATATAATAGTTCTTCCATTATAAATACTAGTCCCTTATATTCAATATTTCTCTCACTATAAATATTATACCCCTATAAATAATATTTGTAATATTTCAGGATTGAAATGAGGTTTATTGTACTAACAGAAAATGTACAATATGCATTAAACCAAAATTTGACTGGTGCAAAAGTCTGGGCACCTCAACAGAAAAGTGACATTAATATTTAGTAGATCCTCCTTTTGCAAAGATAACAGCCTCCATCATGCTTTGGGGCTGTGTGGCCAATGCCAGCACTGGGAATCTTGTTAAAGTTGAGGGTCACAATAAACACAATAAACCTCATTTCAATCCAGAAATATTACTTTGTCCATCAGTTATTCGATATATCTAACTGAAATGGCTGTTGCAAACACCAAAATATTTAGAACTAAAAATGATTAAAAATTAATAAGGGTGCCCAAACTTTTTCATAGGACTGCAAGATAATTCTTTAATATTCCCACCATGGGGAAACATTTCCCTCTTAAAGGGATGGTGTTCCCAAAACCCAGCATATCAGCCTAGCCCTGCCAATAGATAGGTTAAGGTTGCTTGAATCAAACAGCAATATTCCCTGGTGAGTCCTTTGCCAAGATATTGTTGATTTTTTAATATGGAAATAAGCTCTTTGGTGCTATGAGGGTGTTGCTGATTCATACCTCTTTGCAACAACAGCAACAACCTCATATGTACAGTATGTTGACAAAAAAAGGCCATATCTTGGCAGTTGATTCACCAATTCACGGGCAAATCTAACCTATCTATCTGCAGGACTGAGTTAATATGTTGGCTCTGGCTTATTCTCGATGAAAACAATTGGAGTAAAGGAAATTGGAGAAACTATGGAACTCTCTAAATGCAAGTACATCAGCAAAAGGGATGGGGGGGTGGAAACTGTAAAGCCATTGATATAACATTCTAATATAGATATAATGCCAGAGAGGGATAAACAAATGCCAAGAATGCAATGATGACACTAGGGAATGGACACTGAGAAAGATTGCTCACAAGTCTCAGAGACATATCATCACTTGCCGGACTCCCCAGAACCTACACGGAGGGATAGCCTCACTGCCATTCATTTCTGTTGCTCTAAGACTGAAAATTCGACTGTACAAACTTTATACGTTAGGAGATGATGTTCTGTTCACCAAATGAGAGAATGCTTTAAAGTAGAGTCTGGAATCAGCACAATGGAGGATACTTTTCCTAAAATTGAGCAGCAATTGAAATCTCTTGCCAAGGAAAACGCAAAACGAACCAATAAAACTACAGATCTGGAAGAATTCTGATGCCAAGATTTATTTTTTATTCTTTGTTCAAAGGGTACCCGGGGCCCCTACTCATCATCCTCTCTGAGAAACAAACTCCGCTCAATCCTGGCTAAGCTCCTCACTTCACATAGCCAAGATCAAAATTCTGCTAAGTGCTAGGAAATTATCTGATGTATCATAATACAGTAATTAGGTTTTGATATTTCCAGACTTGCCCCCTTAAAATTAAAGGGATAACTTCAAAGAGATGAAAAGCTGCAGAAAACAAAAAAAAAAACAAAAAAAAAACGTGTTCTATAGTAAAGAAGCCAAGGATTGGGTGGACTCTATCTATAACCTTATGATTCAGCTTCACAGACAATTGCAACCAAATTGTTGGTAAGAGCTAAAATATAGTAAGAAAATCTCTCAGGGAACACCAGAGGACTCGCAGATTATACACAGGGAATGGCATGTCTCAAAACTATAGTTAGCTTGTAGGAAACGTCTTACTTGTCGATGGGTCAGATGTTCATTTCTTGTATATAAATACTTAAATCTAGAAGTTAATTTGTATTTCATGTCTAAGTATTGTAATTAAATTTTTGCCATCAAATTCCATCAGGAAATCACTACTTTTCAATCCGACTTGTGGACTATAGACAAGAGACATGATCAGAGCCGAGCTTCTCCATACAACCAATTTTTGGAAAATTGTCTTGGAGTCGGATAGCTGGATGTCTGATGGCTTACAAATCCTGAAACAGGATGTACTCTCGGTTTTCAGCTTCATGGAATACAATGTCCTGGACTGAATGTTTTCTCATATGGGAATCCCTGCCATTCTGAGACTTAGAACACAAGACTTTTATTGTATCATAAATTTTTTGTAGTAAATCTCTGCACTAATAAACATCGGATTTTCAGGCTGATTTAATACAGCAATTTCCATTATGAATATACATGACTCCCCAGGAGCTGGGGGGTCAGGTTAACCATTCTCTCGCCTTTCACATCCAAATTACTGAGCCACTAATCATTAGACAGTATAACTGCCTCCTGCCATTGTGGTGCGGAGGGCTTCTCTGGTATCGTATCACGTATCATGAATTATGTGTCAAAATCTAAGTACTCTGAATTGGAATTAGTAAGTTTTGAGTAGGGTTGAATTACCGAGGTTATTGTTTGCACAGCATGCTAGTTTGGGATCTTGTATTATGGGAAACAAAGTGCAATACATGATGCCAAGAAATAAGAGCCTGGGCCAGACAACTTACCACTGCAATTTTATCTTAAAATATTAATATACTATTATTTTACTGCTTCCAGAAGTTACAGTAGTCAATAGTGGCTATGACCGACCCCCTCCTCCGCATTCCTGCGTGTTCTATTATCCCCCATAGTGGCCCCTGCATACAGTATTATGTCCCTTAGTGGCCCCTGCAAACAGTATTATCCCCAATAGTGGCCCCTGCTCACAGTATTATCCCCCATAGTGGCCCCTGCACACAGTATTATCCCCCATAGTGGCCCCTGCACACAGTATTATCCCCCATAGTGGCCCCTGCACACAGTATTATCCCCCATAGTGGCCCCTGCACACAGTATTATCCCCCATAGTGGCCCCTGCACACAGTATTATCCCCCATAGTGGCTCCTTCACACAGTATTATCCCCCATAGTGGCCCCTGCACACAGTATTATCCCCCATAGTGGCTCCTTCACACAGTATTATCCCCCATAGTGGCCCCTGCACACAGTATTATCCCCCATAGTGGCTCCTGCACACAGTATTATCCCCCATAGTGGCCCCTGCACACAGTATTATCCCCCATAGTGGCCCCTGCACACAGTATTATCCCCCATAGTGGCCCCTGCACACAGTATTATCCCCCATAGTGGCCCCTGCACACAGTATTATCCCCCATAGTGGCCCCTGCACACAGTATTATCCCCCATAGTGGCTCCTTCACACAGTATTATCCCCCATAGTGGCCCCTGCACACAGTATTATCCCCCATAGTGGCTCCTTCACACAGTATTATCCCCCATAGTGGCCCCTGCACACAGTATTATCCCCCATAGTGGCTCCTGCACACAGTATTATCCCCCATAGTGGCCCCTGCACACAGTATTATGCTCCACTGTGGACACCCATAAAGAATTATTATACTCTGGGGTCTTTTTAGACCCTGCTCCTACGCTGTTGGCCTCTGCTGCCGGCCTTCTTCAATGACGTCGGACGTCACATGACCCAGGACGCAGGCCGGGTTCATGTGACGTCAGAAAGGAGGCCTGGCAGGATCATGGAGAGGTAAGTAACAGTGTTTTTTTTATGTTTCTTACCTCTCCCGGTCCTCCAATCATTATACCCCCCCCCCCCCCCCCCGAGTATAATGACGCAGCGGTAGCGGCTGTCACCGGGCCCCTAATGTCCTGGGTCCTGTGGCAGCTGCCTCTGCTGCTATGGCGGTAGTTACAACACTGTGCTCAATCTATTCCTGGCTTTGGCTCAAAAAACTGCAGCAAAATCTGCATAATAATAATAATTAAAAAAAAAGGCTCAGTTTCAGCAAGGTGGGGCCTCAGCCTGAAGACACCCAGATCTACCTTAGATTAGTCCTAGTGACAAAGACCAGATAAAATATGGCAGGCATATGGTGGAGGAGAATGAGGAAAAAGCACAAGTATTAAATGCCTTCTTCTCTACAGTGTTTACACAAGAAAATCCATTGGCCAACAACATGATTAGGGGTAATGTTAACGCTCAATTAAATGTCACTTGTTTAATCCAGGAAGAAGTGTGGCACCGCCTGTAAAACACTAAAATAGAGAAATCGCCTGGTCCAGATGGAATACACCCCCGAGCTCTGAGGGAATTAAGCATGGTGATAGATAGACCCTTGTATCTAATATTTAAGGATTCAGTAATGACTGGGTCTGTTCCACAGGATTGGCGCATAGCAAATGTGGTGCCAATTTTCAAAAAGGGGTGTAAAAGTGAATCTGGAAACTATAGGCCAGTAAGTTTAACTTCTGTGGTGGGAAAGATATTTGAGGGCTTTCTAAGAGATGCTTTCCTGGGGTATCTCAATGTAAATAATCTTATAACACCAAATCAGCATGGGTTTATGAGGAATCGGTCCTGTCAGACTAATCTGATCAGCTTCTATGAGGAGGTCAGTTCTAGACTGGACATGGGTAATGCAGTAGACGTGGTGTATCTGGACATGGGTAATGCGGTGGATGTGATGTACCTGGACTTTTCAAAGGCTTTTGATACTGTTCCACATAAACGGTTGGTATGCAAAATGAGAATGTTGGGACTGGGGGAAAACATATGCATTTGGGTTAGCAACTGGCTCACTGATAGGAAACAGAGGGTACTTGTTAATGGTAAATATTCAGACTGGGCCACAGTCACCAGTGGGGGGCCACAAGGGTCAGTATTAGGTCCTCTCTTGTTTAATATCTTTATTAATGACCTGGTAGAGGGTTTACAAAGCAGGGTGTCCATATTTGCAGATGATACTAAACTTTGTAAGGTAATCAATAATGAGGAGGATAGTAGAATATTACAGGGAATCTAAGGAAACTGGAAGCATGGGCGGAGACTTGGCAAATGAAGTTTAATGTAGATAAATATAAGGTAATGCACTTTGGGCGACGTAATAAAATGCATGACTATGTTATAGGTTAGACTTGATGGACTAATGTCTTTATCCAACCTCATCTACTATGTAACTATAAGGCAGAAGTAATGGTTTTCTGAATTTCTATCAGTCTCTCACATCATTCTGGTGAAATAGTGGCTTACTCTTCTCAACAACATTGATTCAGTTCAAGGATGTTTTTGGCATTTGTTTATGCACAGCTCTATTAAGGGCCACAGCTTTTCCCATTGGGTTGAGATCTGGACTATGAGCCATTGTTGTCTTGTTGCATAACCCAGGTTTGGACGATCTTTAGCTGTTAGATGGCCTCACATTTCACTCGAGAATCCTTTGGTAAGGCTCAACTATCTTGAATATTTTCCACTTATGAATAGCATTTTCATCGGATGATGATGAACCTCAAATTGTTCAAACCTTTGCCAGCAAACTACCACAACATCTTCTTTTTCACACACTTCTGTATTTTGAACTAGTTTTTGTTAAATTACATTATTTCATTCTTTTTGGCATGTATGTGGACCAGATTTTTTTTTATTATGTCCGATTAGGGTTGAGCCGATCTTGAGATTTCAAGATCGATTTTAAAATCCGATTTCCGATCATTTTCCAGCCGATCTCGATCATGAAATTTGCTCAATCGCCGATCGGAATCCGATCTTTTCCAATCCCGATCCTCAACCCTAATCAATGCTTTTCTATGGGAAAATTCACTTCTGGGGTTGAGCCGATCTTGAGATAACTCCGACCTCGATCCCGTTGGAAAAGATCGGGATCAGAATTCCGATCGTGAAATTTACTCAATTGCCGATCGGAATCCGATCTTTTCCGATCTCAATCGCTCAATCCTAGTCCTGATAAATTAATCAATAGCATTTAAAGGGAATTTGCTTTGTTTTTCTCATGACTAAATAGTAGTTAGGCTTCTATCCTCTTCACCTACTGTAGATTTGATACCGCAAAAGGGAATTTCTTGCATGTTTTTTGGGGCTGCCCAGTTTTGGAACAGTTCTGGAGAGAGTTTAGAGATAGTCTCGCCATTCACAGATTCCTCCCTTCCCTTTGGCCCTGTTCTGTTCCTCTATCTGTGCGACTTTTCAATCAAAACCTACTGCCTATTATTAACTTATCAACATGGCAAGGGTATGTATCCTAGGGGCATTGAGAACCCCTCTCCTTGAGATTATGGTTTCAGAAGGTTAAGGAAATAGGTGTTATTGAGGACATGTCTGTCTGAAAACCAAGATGAGACCTTTTGTAGGTTTTAGCATTATTTTCCATGACTCGTGAATATAAATACACAACATCTCAAGTGTTAATAGAGATGCTTGGAGTAGAGGTAGCTCCCTGATTCACTGCTCTTCCACCCCCCACCCCCCCATTTTCCCCTTTCCTGGGGGAAACAAAATTCGAAAAATGGCTGGAGGAGTTAAGTCATCTAAGCAGAATTATAGAAAATGTTGAAATGAATAGAGGAAGTAAATACACACAGTTACACATGTATTTGTCAGCCTACAGACTTCAGGACCTCCCTCACATTGGCAGACACTGTCATTTGAATGGTCGGCATGTTATACTTCATTTTCCAGCAATTCATGGCAGGCTGTAGTTTTGTGAAGCTGGATCAGCATCAATAAACTGATCTGTAGTCCTGTTTCTCTCTTCATGAGAGAGACCCTTGAAGATGGTGTTGTAAGAAAAATCTATCATAATACAATATACAGAAGGGAACGCCATCCCTCTAATACAGCGCTACAAATTCCCTTAGTGTAGAACTAATAAGACTGAGCTGGCCTCTTTTAAAAGGTGAATCCTTACACATCGGCACTGGCAGCATTTCCTTACGTACAGGCACGGTCAGTATTTCCATACACACAGGCACGGTCAGTATTTCAGTTACTTTGCGGCATTTGTCTATAGATGTATCTATGTGCTATGTGTAATACTGTTAGTAATAACTGCATCCTATCATTGGTTATTGAATGTTACTATAGTGACTGAGCGCCTCTTACCAGTAATTGATCTGCAGTTACTTACCGCATACTCTGCTCATACTCTGTTTATACACAGGATATTTTACTGCTCTAATAAATGGAGGTTTATAAAGCAGCAATGAGTTTCTGACATCTCTATTATTACAATCACCACATATACAGTATGTCAATCTCACATACTGACCACGGATAGAATAAAGATCCCGTCCTCTGATCGACACTACAAGATCCCAGGTAACTTCACCTGCAGCACACCTAATGTAGTGTATTTGATATTGTATACTAAGTGTCCTGGGGGCCTGTATGTAGGTGAGACAGGACAGTCACTTAGGATGAGGATGAACTCACACAGACATACGATTAGAGAACAGAGACTGGACCTCCCTGTGCCAAAGCACTTCTGCAATGAAAATCATAATATGACCACGGATATGAAGATCCTGGTACTATGAGGGCATTTTAGAAACAGAAAGGATTGCTGCATATGGGAGATTAAACTCATGACGACCTTCAACACTCTCCAAAACGGGTTAAATCAGGCACAGGGTTTTATGATGTTTTATAACCACTAGACGCCACATCACTGATGAAAAGAAGCCATAAACCCAAAGAACTTTCCTGTGAACTGATATATATGTTTTCTTAAACTGTTTATTTACATGTTCTGTTTTCCATCTATTTTGCATCTAACACTCCATTCCTCTGTATATATATGCCTACCTTAAGAAATTGTGTTATACTATCCTGATGAAGGGACCTCTTTAGAAACCCGAAAGCTCGATATGTCAATTTTTTTTTAAGTTAGCCATTAAAAAAAGGTATCAACTACTGAGAACTTCTCTCAAAAAATCTTCCAAAGCAACTTCAGTCATAGTCTCATATGTATTTCACATGCATTTGGGTACTGCTAATGAAAACCTTGATCTGTGTATGACATTCAGGTTTACTCAGTGAGGAATTCTTTTATTTATTCCTCTTGCTTATATATTCCGCATTGCTTTATGGTCATAATCACCAATTGCTGTCTCAAGCAGGGTTCACAAACTAAAGTACCACAATCAGCCCTTCCATAGAATTGCTCGACCACCACTCCATTCAGGACAGGGGATAGAAGCCTCCCATTCTCTTAAGCAGTGGGGGCTGAGCGGTAGTACCCCACAGATCTCCAAGTTATCACAGATCTTGCTTTGATTGGGAATTCCCTTTAAACCAAGGACCCCAACTCTAAAAGGCAACAGAGATATCCACTGAACCAGTGTATTGTTTGCGTATTCACAGTAGACAATAATGGTGTAGGTAAAAAAAATCCTCACTATGTCCATCCAACTCTGCCTTTCCTTACCCATCTCTACTCCTCGCTGCAGTGATTTCTTGGCAGTAATGGGTCACTACCTATTGCTACAGTTGTCAGTATTGGGAGGGAGGAAAAACACCTGAAATGTAGCTGCAAAAATAATCTGCATATAACATGTGTCCTAGGGGGGGAATAAAACAGAGTCATTGGTGGAGAAAGACCTGGATGTACTTGGCCATAGTAAATAAGCCACCTTTAGTAGGTATTGTGCAAAAAAGAGCCTTGAGATTTGAAAATAGCTTAACGTTATTTTTTTAATATATATTCTATTTACCACAAGGCTAATAATAAATCCATCTCAAAGCAATGAAAGAGTAACAACAAAGTCTCTTATCCAAGTGTATGACAGGGATATTCTATCAAGGCACAGAATTACATAATGGCCAGCCATGTAAACACAGCCCCAGGGTCAATTCTCTTGTATCGCCTCTGACTACTTCCATATTTCATTGATGAAACGATATCCAATTTTAGCACCTTTTGTTCACCTCTTATTTACCAGTCGCAAGCTAGTTTTCATTGCTTGCTCTGTGTAATGTGTTGGGTCTAGCCTCAGTATGCCACTATAATCATCTGACTTGGGGCTACTCCTGGGGGCATTGCCTAAGTGGCCCCTGGTCTTCACCATTAAACCCCCAGGAAGAAATTTAGTCTTCACTGTCTCTACCACAAGGATTAGTCTCAGTTCCACAGTTACTGACCCAGGCAAGTCAAGAGATTCCCATGTTTGGCAACAGAGGAAAAGACAGAAACATAGTCAATGGAGAAACGGAGGTCAGAGAAGGCAGAGTTTGTTTGTCAGGTTATTAAGATAGATGGTCAGGGCAGGTGGCACAGAGTCAATACAGTCATAAGGCTGAGGTCAGGGCAGGTGAAACAGGTTCAGAGTTGAGTAAATAGGCAGAGGATATGACAGGGGTGATCAAAATAGTTCCTTGTTAGGTGGTCTTCAATCTCCAGTAGGACTGGCAAGCTGTTCACTGGCTTTCTGTTCACGTACATGACTGATAGTGAAGTCTGCAACACTGCCTCAGACAGAAAGAGAGCGCAATTTTGTCTGTACCAGGCGTATTGCTAGAGCAAGAAATCTGGGGCATAGTCCCAAATCTTTTGTCTTCTACTCAGAATATTCTCTATCCTTACAATCAATTGCATTGTTGTCCTCTGACACAACAGAATACTGGGGCAGAACTTACAGTGCCTACAAGTAGTATTCAACCCCCTGCAGATTTAGCAGGTTTACACATTCTGAATTAACTTGGCATTGTGACATTTGGACTGTAGATCAGCCTGGAAGTGTGAAATGCACTGCAGCAAAAAAGAATGTTATTTCTTTGTTTCATTTTTTTTAAAATTGTGAAAAGTTTATTCAGAGGGTCATTTATTATTCAACCCCTCAAACCACCAGAATTCTGTTTGGTTCCCCTAAAGTATTAAGAAGTAGTTCAGGCACAAAGAACAATGAGCTTCACATGTTTGGATTAATTATCTCTTTTTCCAGCCTTTTCTGACTATTTAAGACCCCCCCCAAACTTGTGAACAGCACTCATACATGGGCAACATGGGAAAGACAAAGGAGCATTCCAAGGCCATCAGAGACAAGATCGTGGAGGGTCACAAGGCTGGCAAGGGGTACAAAACCCTTTCCAAGGAGTTGGGCCTACCTGTCTCCATTGTTGGGAGCATCATCCGGAAGTGGAAGGCTTATGGAACTACTGTTAGCCTTCCAAGGCCTGGACAGCCTTTGAAAGTTTCCTCCCGTGCCGAGGCCAGGCTTGTCCGAAGAGTCAAGGCTAACCCAAGGACAACAAGGAAGGAGCTCCGGGAAGATCTCATGGCAGTGGGGACATTGGTTTCAGTCAATACCATAAGTAACGTACTCCACCGCAATGGTCTCCGTTCCAGACGAGCCCGTAAGGTACCTTTACTTTCAAAGCGTCATGTCAAGGCTCGTCTACAGTTTGCTCATGATCACTTGGAGGACTCTGAGACAGACTGGTTCAAGGTTCTGTGGTCTGATGAGACCAAGATCGAGATCTTTGGTGCCAACCACACACATGACGTTTGGAGACTGGATGGCACTGCATACGACCCCAAGAATACCATCCCTACAGTCAAGCATGGTGGTGGCAGCATCATGCTGTGGGGCTGCTTCTCAGCCAAGGGGCCTGGCCATCTGGTCCGCATCCATGGGAAGATGGATAGCATGGCCTACCTGGAGATTTTGGCCAAGAACCTCCGCTCCTCCATCAAGGATCTTAAAATGGGTCGTCATTTCATCTTCCAACAAGACAAGGACCCAAAGAACACAGCCAAGAAAACCAAGGCCTGGTTCAAGAGGGAAAAAATCAAGGTGTTGCAGTGGCCTAGTCAGTCTCCTGACCTTAACCCAATTGAAAACTTGTGGAAGGAGCTCAAGATTAAAGTCCACATGAGACACCCAAAGAACCTAGATAACTTGGAGAAGATCTGCATGGAGGAGTGGACCAAGATAACTCCAGAGACCTGTGCCGGCCTGATCGGGTCTTATAAAAGACGATTATTAGCTATAATTGCAAATAAGGGTTATTCCACAAAATATTAAACCTAGGGGTTGAATAATAATTGACCCACAGTTTTATGTTTAAAATTTATTAAAATTTAACTGAGCAACATAACTTTTTGGTTTGTAAGATTTATGCATCTGTTAATAAATCCTGCTCTTGTTTGAAGTTTGAAGGCTCTAACTTATTTGCCTCTTATCAAACCTGCTAAATCTGCAGGGGGTTGAATACTACTTGTAGGCACTGTATGTGGGACACTATGGGAAATAATATTACCATTGGTGGCATTCTGGGGGAACCCATTATAATCGGGGGCACACTGGGGGAGCATTATTAGAGATTGAAACGTCATGTGTCATTTATGACTTGAAAATAAATTGAGGTATGGTTTTGCATACAATTTTGAGTTCTGGGATGTTTTTTTTTTTTTTTAGCATTGATGTATGGAGTGAGCCCCTTTCTGAGTGCCCCTGTGTCTTCACACTTGAGTGCAGCATCATTAATAACTAAAGGTTTTTACATTAGGGAATAATAACAAATAATGTGACAATGGATTAATATCAAACATCAATATTAGAATACAGTGTAGCAACAACTTGAGAAGCGGCCAATGTCTCCGTTTTGGCACCGGCTGGAGGGGGTTACAATAAATACTGATCAGACATTGGCTGATATATTTGCCAACCTTTTTCTTGAGTACATTGGGTGCTACGCTGCTGCACTCTAATATATTATATTTATCACACCAATAAACAATTGAAATATCCCAACTCCATTTCTAAGACATGAATAGCCTTGTAGTATCTCTGGTGTCCTCCATTTATTGGAAATCCATTCAGCAAGGCTCCATACACCTGTTCCCGCCAACTTCCTTAGTAAACCATTTTCTCAAAACTTGTAGTATAGATAAACATCATTCGCTGGATTCAATCCTGAAACCTCTTGTGCTTCATTCTCACAAGTGGTAAATCCTTCAAATTAATGTCAAATATGTTCTATAATTCACCATCTGAATACCTAGAAACTCCAAGCTCATTTTAAGTAAAGTTCTAAGTTTATCCAGTTCCCATCACCATATCTGCCAGCCTTCAGTCGGGAACCATTCCGCCACCAGGGGCCACTAAATACCGATTATTAAAGGGGACCCATTGGTATACATGATATTGTACACTAAGATCCCTAAGGAATCGGTGTTATGGAACCTAAAGAAACCTTACAATGTAGGATGGATCTACATGGTCACACGGAGAAAAAAAATTGTTTTTTATTTTTGCATTTTCATAAACGAATATTCTTTTACTAGACTCACATTTTTAACACAGAACTGACCAATCACAAAGAGACATCAGTTGTGAAAACTGATTTCCTTAGGACCATGAAATGCCTTCCCTGCGTGACGTTGTTACAGCCATTCTGCAATTCTGCTTGTTGTCCTTTCGTTTGCATTTTCTTCCCAGCAACAGTGAGGTATCAGGAAGGAGGGGAAGATCAGGTTTAGCAGATGCAACAGACAGAGCCTTAGAGAAAACTGTAGTCTGACCCTGCGGCCTGCCAGGCCAGTGTGGATTCCTTGGGTATCACCTGTATCTATACAACGACTTTATACCTGGTTTTAATTCCAGATACCAGTTTTTTTTTTTTAATATCCATTACATGCATTTATACACTCACATGTAGCGGAGGATTTGTCACTGGTCTATCTGTATAGTGGCCTTGTATACTTGCTGTATAGAAGGAATAGGAGAGGGCTGGATGATGACAAGTATATTGCAGCCACAGATTGAATAGCTATTAAGAAAATTTGTGTACAAGTCTTTAATAACATTCTACCATCAATAATAATAATGAATTTTATTTCTCACCACTATATACTGTAGCACTTTACAAGTAGTACGCTACATGTACTAGCAAAATCAGATATTATAGAGCAATACATTAAATATTTCATACAATAGTAAAAAGGGTCTTGCTTGTAAGAGTTTACAGGGGTCATACAAGCAGGGTCGGACTTGCCCACCGGGGAACCGGTGAATCCACCGTTGGGCATTGGTCGGGGCCCGATCGGGATAGCCAGGGTCCCCCAACGGGGCACCTGGCCAATGCATTTGCCTCCACACACAGGGTCCCCCCATTAGCTGATGCTGAAGTTGTACACAGTGTCCTTCCGATATATAGGGAAAGTACAAACTGGAGAACACCATGTGCAGCTTCAGCTAATGGCTGCTTGTAATCCTCTCACTGACCTGCTGCCTGCTTTCCTATGATGTCTCGTCCCTGCTGCCAGACTTCCTCCCTCCCCCTCACAGTGAAGTCTCTCACATCTTAGCATGTGGGGAAGCCAGGAAGACATCTGCTGTGATGGTTGACTGCTAGCAAATGTGAGTATACTCTTTTGTATGTATGTTTAATATTTATATATGTGTATATTTGTGTAAAGTATGTGTGTTGTATACTGTGTGAGTACTGTATGTTTGTATATAGTTATGTGTGACTATATACAGTATGCTATATTAATGTGTATGTATATATGCGAGTATATATATATATTACACATACACACACATATGTGACATATATGGTATATGAACGTATATTAATCTATATGTTTGAGTATATATATGGTATAAGGTCTGGTTCACATCTTTAATCCAAACTACTGAACGCATTACCAAGCGATGAACAGTGAAAGCACATGGACCGCATAGACTATAATGGGGTCTGTGTGCTTTCCCTGTGGTCTCCACACGAGTCATGCGGACAGGAAAGTAAATCATGAAGTACTTTTCTGTCCACATGTTCCGTGCAGACACCACATGGACCCCATTATAGTCTATAGCTTTCACTGCACACCGCTTGCTAATGCGTTCAGTAGTTCGGATTACTGAACGCAGATGTGATCCAGGTCTGAGTGTATAGGTATATAGTGTATGCAATCCTATCCACCCATTGCAGAAAAATACATGCTGCGGACACACTACAATTTCCAAAACTGTTGTGGTTTTGGAAATCGCAGCATGTCACTTATACCTACAGACACATCGGCCGTTTCCCTATAGGTATAAACGAAGCAGAAAGTCCTCAGAGGAAACCTCTGTGGAGTTTCTGCAATAAGGGAGCATTCACACTACCGTCAATGTCCGACAGGTAGTGTCCGCTGCTAATGTCCGTTCAAAATCTGGCATTAGCTGTGTCCGTGACACTTGTCATTCATTTAAATGGTGATTGGGTGCGTTCTCTTGCACTCTGTGTCTGTCCTTAACTGTCCGTTTGTAAAGATGTCCGACTTTTCAAGCGGACAACAAAACCCGACATGTAGGTTTTTTTCTGTCCGCTTGAAAAGTCGGACATCTTTACAAACGATAGTTAAGGACAGACACTGAGTGCAAAAGAACGTACCCGATCACCATTTATATGAATGAAAAGTGTCACGGACACAGCTAGTGTCCGCTCCTAATGTCCGTGCAAGATTTTGAACGGACACTAGCAGCGGACACTACCTGTCGGACAATGACGGTAGTGTGAACACCCCCTAAGCGCTGTGGGAAAAACTGATGCGTTGCCGCTGGGGTTTTCCCCACGGCTTGCTAAATGCGGACTTATCCTTATAGTGTGATGCTCAGTATATTGAGATAAGGATGAGGCCCAACAGTGAGATGCAGCTAAAAAACACTGTGGAAAAAAATAGTGCTGAATCTCAATGTATTTTTTCCACAGTGTTTTTCGTTGAGCTTTTGATGCATTTTTCCTGTACTTTCTCAGCTGAAAGTAACCGGCCATGTTTTTAGAAGCGCACACATTTTAGAGTTTGCGGCTGTTCCACATCTTTTTTTCCTGCAGTGTGCGGATGAAGTAAATGTGATTAAATTTCACTCACTTTGCTGGTTCTGTAAAACACTTTTTTTTTTCCTGTAAGCCGAAGATGTGTTTCTGCAATGTGAGGTTTCAGGTATTTATGGCCTATCCTGAGTATAGGCCATAAAAAAGTTTAACCCTGGAAACCCCTTTAATATGCCCCACACATTTTAATGTCCCCCTTCCGCACAGGATGTTCACCCCATCACTGCTCCCACACAATATAATGGCCCCGTCACTGTTCCCCATAAGAGGCCACTGTATGGGGGGGAACCAGTGAAGTGGCCATAAAATATTTGGCCCTGACAACCCCTTAAGAGAGGTTGTCTATAAACTGGAGTGATCACTGTGGCGGCCGCCAGGAAGGTGTAACAAACATAAAAAAAAAAAAAAAAAAAAAAAAAAAAAAAAAAAAAAAGCACTCACCCGTCCCCAGCACCCTGTTGCCCCCCGCCTGTGTCTGTTTGGTCTCATGGCCTCATTTCTGAAAATCCTGTACCTAATTGGTCTCAATGGTCACATGAGATGCAGGACTGCCAGCAAGGAGTTGCCAGCACGAGACTGAATGGACACTACCGGCGGACAACGGGGCGCCGAGGACAGATGAGTATTATTTTTTATTTGTTTTTTATTTTACACCTCCTGCCCGGCACATGAGTTGCTCCAATTCCTTGACAACCACTTTAAAGGATTTATCCATGTTTATAATATTGGTGGCCTGTCCTTAGGATAGGCCATCAATATTACATCTGTGATGATACAACAGCCAGGGCCTCTGCAGATCAGCTTTTCCAGGACACTGCAGCTACAGGTAATGGTAACATTTCTAGGGGCCATGTTGTTCACTTGCCATACAAGGTGTAGCAGTAGGTTTAGGTAGTAGTGCACATGGTATAATGCGTGAGCAGCATGACTCCCGACATGTTATTACCTATGGCCATCGTGTCTCAGTACCGCTGATCTGCAGGGTCCTGGCAGCGGGCCCCTAGAAGCAATTCTACTGATGGGCCCTAGACATCCCAGTCTGACCCTGCATACAAGAGGTAAAACTGCTTGCTTTTTAGGTAACGATTGTAGACATTGGGTACTAATTTGATTGTCCTGGTTAATGTAGACATCTGACTCAAGAAAGGCTTTGGTGATGGAAGTTAAAGGTTTGTATTATGGATGAATTTAGTCTTAGACCATTGACAGAATGGAGAGAATGGGTAAGGTGGTAGAAAGATATGAGGGAGGTGATGTAGAGAAGCGCAGCTCTGTGGAGAGCTTCCAAAATTAAACATTTAACAGGAATCATCAATAGGTTCTTAGGGACCAGTAGTTTAGTATCCCAAATAGTTCTATTGTACCCGTCCATGGCCACAGGAAAACAAAAAACTTTATACTTACCTGGCTCCTGTGCCTCCCAACTCTGGCACAGCTCTGATAAGCTGGAGCAGTACATCTTGGGTGCACATGTGCTGGATCTCGGGTGCATGCATAGTAAAATTGAGGGGTTACCTTCCCCATCTTCACTGAACAACTGTGCAGAACCTGGGTGCACTAAAGAGGAGCCCAAATACTTATCTGTAGTGAAGTAGAAAGGTGTGCTTCTTCATTCTGGGACACACAGGTTTACATCAGTGCTACTTGGAACACTAAACTACCAAGATCCCTTTAAATTGTATTGTATGGTGGATGTTCAGTCGCTGCAGTGACTACAGCATGGTTGTAGCTTCAGTGTAGTGACTGGAAAGAAGATGAATTTAGCTGCTGTATTAAGGATAGGTTGTAAAGGGGAAGAAAAATGAGGATTCAGAAGAGGTTTTTGAGATGTAGGTGGCATGACAGCAGCTGATCTTTGATCAGGGTTGTATGGGAAAGAGTTTCTATAATAAGTTTGTATATATAAGTTTGTTTCTCATCATCCACCTGCTCTATTATATATCACTGTCATCAACTGTAATCATCTCCTTGCAATCCCCCTTCTATAGCTTCTTATAAACATTGCATTTCCTTTTACTTGTTCTATTTATACAAATAGCAGAGTCAAAGATAACAGGCAATGTATTAGTATAATCCGGCCAGAAATTGTAGGTCATTAACCTTTAATTTCTTTGCAAGCCCTGGGGAAGAAAAAAGACATAAGACAGCTGTAGGTTAGTATAGTGTTTTGTTTTTTTTTTTTTTTTGTTTTTTTTTAAGCTGTCAGGGTCCCAGGAACGATGGATTTGCTGGACTATTTTGATAATTGACTTTTTTTTTTTTAAAGTAACAAAATTGTCAAAGAGCATTGGGTAGGGAGAATGTATTAAAAAAAAAATGATGAAAAAATTTTAGGAAATCTGTCTGTTATTGCACTTTATTACCATCTCAGTAATAACTGTCTGATTGACAGATATTATTAACCCCTCGTTCACATCAGCGTTTGGATTCCATCCGAGGGAGTCCACATGGGGACCACCCCCGAACGGAATACCAAACGCAAGTGCAAAGCGCTGTGCAGTAAAAGTGCATGGACCCCATAGACTATAATGGGGTCCGTGTGCTTAATGGCAGATGTCTGCAGGGATCATGCGGACAGGAAAGCAGTTCCCAATCTACTTTCCTGTCCCCATTATTCATCCAGGCAGTGCGCGGCAAGCACACAGACCCCATTATAGTCTATGGGATCCGTGTGCTTTTACAGCACAGTGCTTGCAATTGCATTTGTATTCCGTTCAGGAGGGTCTCCATGCGGACTCTCCCCAGACAGAATACAAAAGCAGGTCTGAACCAACCCTGACTGGGGCTCACATGGACTCTCACTCATTTTCAGAAGCAGCCAGGTACAACCAGCAGCGGCAGCCTATTACCAGAGTAGAAAGTCCATGCTCTAGGTCCCTTCTCAGCCTGAAGATACCTGCATATGGCCATGCTAATGCGTATCTATCACTTCAGAGTCAGGTACAAAGAGTCACATACTAATGCTAGAATACCTAGTGGTAGTGGGTACCAGATTAATAGTCAGTGTATTAGTGGTAGCCTTTATAATGGACACACAACCCTATTTGACAATACTATTAATTTAAAAAAAACAAAGATCATTGAGTACAAACATTACTGGGTATCTGCAAAACCAAACCAAAAAGTTAACAGTATGAAAATAATATATGTCTATCTATTGTAACTTCGGGACCCTGAGGGCTGGTTACCAGGCAAGTAAGACGCTAATAGGCTTGCTGCAAATTCACACTAGTGCATTTATTGAGTGCAGATTACAACGTCCAAACACAAAATAGCTTCCATCAGCAAAAAGGTAACTCAAACAGTACAGCTTACTTCAGCCATGTGGCAGAGGACACCAATCAGCACAAACCAGTCTCAAAGGTTCACCAAGTTGGCACTTTGTCTCCAGTTTTGGTTCTCCACACAGTCACAGTGTTTGGTGCTCAGGTTCCACTATCAGCAGCTGAAGGAGAGTGAGCCACACCCAATTGTCTGGACAGGGCTAAGGTTGCAACTGCTGCTGTAACAAAACCCAGGACTAGAGCTTTGGGCCCGGGTCTACAATCAAACCCAAAACCTGGATATGGATTCCAGCCCATTACCAAGTGGAGAGGAGCCATCTTAATGGGAGATATCTTCCCTCCACAACATCTACCTCTGCCTGCCTACTATAGATGAGCGAACACTGATCGGATCAGCCGTTCCGAACAGCACGCTCCCATAGAAATGAATGGAAGCACCTGGCACGTACACTTTGCCGGCGACCGGTTGCTGTGCCAGGTGCTTCCATCCATTTCTATGGGAGCGTGCTGTTCGGAACGGCTGATCCGAACAGTGTTCGCTCATCCCTACTGCCAACTATATATATATATATATATATATATATATATATATATATATATATATATATATATACTGTATATAGATACTCACTGACAGACTTCTTTTTTAATTGGAGCCTGCCTAGAAACTGCATCTCAATGATTTCTATTGCATGTGCGATAACAGGTCCTTGGCAGATAAGACCTCCAAACAGTGGCGTAACTAGGAATGGCGGGGCCCCGTGGCAAACTTTTGACATGGCCCCCCCCCCCCCCCCAACCGACACCGAAGCCGAACACCTCGACCGACCCGCTCCTCCACACTCTATTATGTCCCTTAGTAAGCCCTGCACACAGTATTATGTCCCTTAGTGGCCCAGCACACAGTATTATGTCCCTTAGTGGCCCAGCACACAGTATTATGTCCCTTAGTGGCCCCTGCACACAGTATTATGTCCCTTAGTGGCCCCTGCACACAGTATTATCCCCCATAGTGTCCCCTGCACACAGTATTATAGCCAATAGTGGACACCCATAAACAATTATTATACTCTGGGGTCTTTTCAGACCCCAGAGTATAATAATCGGAGACCCGGGGGAATAAAAACATAAAAAATGACTGTTTCTTACCTGTCCCCCGGCTCCTACGTTGTCTTCTCTGCTGCCGTCCTTCTTCTATGACGTCGGACGTCACATGACTTGGGAAGCAGGCCGGGTTCATGTGACGTCAGAGACATTAGACAAGTAGGAAGGAGGCCTGGCAGGATCGTGGAGAGGTAAGTAACAGTTTTATTTACGTTCCCTTACCTCTCCCGGTCCGCCGATCATTATACTCGGGGGTCTGCACCAAGTCCATGGGCACTCTATAATGGGTAGGTGTATCAATGGACTCCTGAAGTGTAACACAGGAGTGGTTAGTTGACATTCTAGGCAGGAGTTACAATAAATACTCTTGGATATGCGTATCAATTCCCGGCCAATAGAAACAGTGTAGAATGCGCTCTTTGGTCTTTTCTTACCCCAGATGTCCTCCTAACACATGTTTATGTGTCAAATCTAACTCTACCCTTGGATGGGGCTGGGGCACCACCAATTATTCAACAATTCCTCCTCACCATACTCAATAGATCCTGGTTCATGGACATATAGGAGAAATTAATGATGTAGAAGTAGTTGTTGTTCTTCTCCCAGTTATCCACTCCATTATGTCTATGGTTTGCTGAATGCAGCTATCATATACTGGTGATCAAACTTATACTACAGCATGTCCCATAGTGCCACTCAATGTGCGCTTCACCTTACAACCATGAAATGAGGAAAGAGAGTGTAAGCAATGGCTTGTCCTGGTAAAGATGGGGGTGGGAAATGGTCCAAGGTGGAGAAATTGGATTAGGCGGATTGGTT
The DNA here is from genome assembly GCF_031893055.1 of Leptodactylus fuscus. Taxonomy (NCBI): domain Eukaryota; kingdom Metazoa; phylum Chordata; class Amphibia; order Anura; family Leptodactylidae; genus Leptodactylus; species Leptodactylus fuscus. The sequence continues at coordinate 33,555,913 of NC_134271.1, forward strand.
CCGTGTGGTATTGAAACTGTGCCTGAGTTGCTGTCAGTAGAGGTACTAGAAAAAGGTTTCTAGACCTTGACCCAGTGTGCCATGAAACTATGTATTGTCCCTGCCCATAAGTGTTGCTCCATGTATTCATGGTGGAGTGCACCTTTTCCACATGGAAATTTACCAGGAGAGGCCACTTGGCCATATAAAGCAAGGACAGCTTTCCTCAATAAATAATGTCAGATTCTGCATCGAGACTGCACCAATTGGTGAAACACAGTGGATTCCACTAAGTGGCACGGCAGTGGCTGTGTCGGTAGTAACTTGGCCATTTGGGACTTAAAGTTGCAGTTCAGCTGGATGATTGTAAGAAGATTGTTGTTTAGTGGACACACATTGCTTTATGGATGATGACTGATGTTAGCATGGACAAGCAGAAGCAGATGGAGAGGATAATGAAAATTACAATGACCATGTGTTAGGTGTGGATGTGGCCTGCCTACGTAGATGATCATGGTGAAAGAAAATAGAAATAGATCAATCTTGCTGACGTGGTCCCACTGGCAATTCTATTTTGGCAAATGAGCTGGTAACGCCATTTCATGTGAGTATGGATAGAACTAGCCTCTACATGTGTGCCTGCATACCAGGGGTGAACCTAGGGTTTGTGCCGCCTGAGGCGGACGTCAGAAAGCCCCCCCCCGGAGGAGGGGGCGGGGCCGAGAGAGCAGGCAGGGAGAGGACCTGCTCTCTGCTAAGCGTGAGGGGCAGCCGCTGGAGCAGCGCTACGTCCACAGGGCCTCCCCAATCCACCGCTTGCTTCCAGTGCCAGGCTTGTCCTGGAATGGCTTAGGTCAGCAAAAATGCCGCCCTCCCACGGGGCCCCGGCATAGCGCCGCCTGAAGCGGTCACTTCAGGTCACCTCATGGGAGGTGCGGTGCTGCTGCTAATTATCTTTTTGCAGAACTTACTCTTTGCCATTGATTTGTCCTTATGGAAATTTACAAAAAAAATAAGGGAGATTATCGCACATAGCTGCTACCACCAAAACCAGCAGTTGTGGAAGTATACCTCCAAAGCTAGTCTTGGATCTTTCCCTGGCAGGTATTTAGAATGTTGAATGGTACACATTTTTACTATTGCTTCTGCCACCGCCTTCTTCCAGTGATGTCACCCTGGCAGGTCTCATGTGTAATAGAATCATAGGATTCAGTAATGTTCCCCTGTTTTTGTTACTTTTCATGGCAATGGGATTCCTATGCCCTCACAATTCCACATCAGATTCCCCCCTAGTTCCCCTACGAACACTGCCACCTGTAGCACACCCCCTGCCACTACTACCTCTACCAACACTCATGTCTTCCTCTTCTACCTCTTCTACATCCAAAAAAACCTGGTTCGTGACAAATAGGTTTACCCATCTCTAATTTCTTTTATGACTGCTCAACACTGAATGGTGCATTCAGCCTTACTGTAAATCCTGAGAGTATACAGTTAGGGCCAGAAATATTTGGACAGTGACACAATTTTCGCGAGTTGGGCTCTGCATGCCACCACATTGGTTTTGAAATGAAACCTCTACAACAGAATTCAAATGCAGATTGTAACGTTTAATTTGAAGGGTTGAACAAAAATATCTGATAGAAAATGTAGGAATTGTACACATTTCTTTACAAACACTCCACATTTTAGGAGCTCAAAAGTAATTGGACAAATAAACATAACCCAAACAAAATATTTTTATTTTCAATAATTTGTTGGGAATCCTTTGGAGGCAATCACTGCCTTAAGTCTGGAACCCATGGACATCACCAAACGCTGGGTTTCCTCCTTCTTAATGCTTTGCCAGGCCTTTACAGCCGCAGCCTTCAGGTCTTGCTTGTTTGTGGGTCTTTCCGCCTTAAGTCTGGATTTGAGCAAGTGAAATGCATGCTCAATTGGGTTAAGATCTGGTGATTGACTTGGCCATTGCAGAATGTTTCACTTTTTTGCACTCATGAACTCCTGGGTAGCTTTGGCTGTATGCTTGGGGTCATTGTCCATCTGTACTATGAAGCGCCGTCCGATCAACTTGGCAGCATTTGGCTGAATCTGGGCTGAAAGTATATCCCGGTACACTTCAGAATTCATCCGGCTGCTCTTGTCTGCTGTTATGTCATAAATAAACACAAGTGACCCAGTGCCATTGAAAGCCATGCATGCCCATGCCATCACGTTGCCTCCACCATGTTTTACAGAGGATGTGGTGTGCCTTGGATCATGTGCCGTTCCCTTTCTTCTCCAAACTTTTTTCTTCCCATGATTCTGGTACAGGTTGATCTTCGTCTCCTCTGTCCATAGAATACTTTTCCAGAACTGAGCTGGCTTCTTGAGGTGTTTTTCAGCAAATTTAACTCTGGCCTGTCTATTTTTGGAATTGATGAATGGTTTGCATCTAGATGTGAACCCTTTGTATTTACTTTCATGGAGTCTTCTCTTTACTGTTGACTTAGAGATAGATACACCTACTTCACTGAGAGTGTTCTGGACTTCAGTTGATGTTGTGAACGGGTTCTTCTTGACCAAAGAAAGTATGCGGCGATCATCCACCACTGTTGTCATCCATGGACGCCCAGGCCTTTTTGAGTTCCCAAGCTCACCAGTCAATTCCTTTTTTCTTAGAATGTACCCGACTGTTGATTTTGCTACTCCAAGCATGTCTGCTATCTCTCTGATGGATTTTTTCTTTTTTTTCAGCCTCAGGATGTTCTGCTTCACCTCAATTGAGAGTTCCTTTGACCGCATGTTGTCTGGTTACAGCAACAGCTTCCAAATGCAAAATCACACACCTGGAATCAACCCCAGACCTTTTAACTACTTCATTGATTACAGGTTTACGAGGGAGACGCCTTCAGAGTTAATTGCAGCCCTTAGAGTCCATTGTCCAATTACTTTTGGTCCCTTGAAAAAGAGGAGGCTATGCATTACAGAGCTATGATTCCTAAACCCTTTCTCCGATTTGGATGTGGAAACTCTCATATTGCAGCTGGGAGTGTGCACTTTCAGCCCATATTATATATATAATTGTATTTCTGAACATGTTTTAGTAAACAGCTAAAATAACAAAACTTGTGTCACTGTCCAAATATTTCTGGCCCTAACTGTATCTGTTGTCTAGTTATTGCTACAAATATCTGACCAGAATCCGTATGATATCACACAATGCATGTTGATTCTATCCAGGGTGTCCAGATTCACACTTTGAATTATTTAATGCAAGGTGCAATTATCTGCCCAAGAACAACTCATGCAAAATGTAAAGTTTAATTTACCAAATTGTATTTAGGAGATTGTCTCAAGACATGTAAACTCTATTTTTCTTTGAGGACCTGATGTTCTGCCTCAGAAGCCGAAAGCCTGGCAACGATCAAGTTTCTTTTGTGACAGAACCTCTGTCTTATACATTTAGTTTTAAGGCAAAGGATTGTCCTGCCACAAGCACATCTTCATGCCTTGAAACGGTGTCACAGAACAGTAGATGAATACTCAACAGAAATGTGACAATGGGTTATGGCTCGTGGTTGGAAGGACTCTTCATAATCAGTATCATTTTAGGTCTGTCTGATCAGGTTATAGATACCATACTACAATTATCTCCATGTGAGTGATAAACAGTTTAATTTCTTTGACCAGAAATATAACAGATATATAATAAAGAGAAGGTAAAACAGGTGGCCGACTACTTGACGAAGGCTCCAATACAACAAGTCCTTGGAGACTTTAAGGTTTAAGCAGAGGAGACTTTCCTGAGTCTTTGTTTATAATTAGAGATGAGCGAACAGTGTTCTATCGAACACATGTTCGATCGGATATCAGGGTGTTCGCCATGTTCGAATCGAATCGAACACCACGTGGTAAAGTGCGCCAAAATTCGATTCCCCTCCCACCTTCCCTGGCGCCTTTTTTGCACCAATAACAGCGCAGGGGAGGTGGGACAGGAACTACGACACTGGGGGCATTGAAAAAAATTGGAAAAAGTCATTGGCTGCCGAAATCAGGTGACCTCCATTTTAGACGAATAGTGGATTTCAAATCCGGGTCATATGAGAATGTGAACTTTGTGACTATGAGACAGGGATAGCTGTACAGGCAGGGATAGCTAGGGATAACCTTTATTTAGGGGGGAATGTTATTAAAAATAACTTTTTGGGGCTCTATCGGGTGTGTAATTGTGATTTTTGTGAGATAAACTTTTTCCCATAGGGATGCATTGGCCAGCGCTGATTGGCCGAATTCCGTACTCTGGCCAATCAGTGCTGGCCAATGCATTCTATTAGCTTGATGAAGCAGAGTGTGCACAAGGGTTCAAGCGCACCCTCGGCTCTGATGTAGCAGAGCCGAGGCTGCACAAGGGTTCAAGCGCACCCTCGGCTCTGATGTAGGAGAGCCGAGGGTGCACTTGAACCCTTGTGCACCCTCAGCTCTGCTACATCAGAGCCGAGGGTGCGCTTGAACCCTTGTGCACACTCTGCTTCATCAAGCTAATAGAATGCATTGGCCAGCGCTGATTGGCCAATGTATTCTATTAGCCTGATGAAGTAGAGCTGAATGTGTGTGCTAAGCACACACATTCAGCTCTACTTCATCGGGCTAATACAATGCATTGGCCAGCGCTGATTGGCCAGAGTACGGAACTCGACCAATCAGCGCTGGCTCTGCTGGAGGAGGCGGAGTCTAAGATCGCTCCACACCAGTCTCCATTCAGGTCCAACCTTAGACTCCGCCTCCTCCGGCAGAGCCAGCGCTGATTGGCCGAAGGCTGGCCAATGCATTCCTATGCGAATGCAGAGACTTAGCAGTGCTGAGTCAGTTTTGCTCAACTACACATCTGATGCACACTCGGCACTGCTACATCAGATGTAGCAATCTGATGTAGCAGAGCCGAGGGTGCACTAGAATCCCTGTGCAAACTCAGTTCACACTAATAGAATGCATTGGCCAGCGCTGATTGGCCAATGCATTCTATTAGCCCGATGAAGTAGAGCTGAATGTGTGTGCTAAGCACACACATTCAGCACTGCTTCATCACGCCAATACAATGCATTAGCCAGTGCTGATTGGCCAGAGTACGGAATTCGGCCAATCAGCGCTGGCTCTGCTGGAGGAGGCGGAGTCTAAGGTCGGACCTGAATGGAGACTGGTGTGGAGCGATCTTAGACTCCGCCTCCTCCAGCAGAGCCAGCGCTGATTGGTCGAGTTCCGTACTCTGGCCAATCAGCGCTGGCCAATGCATTCTATTAGCCCGATGAAGTAGAGCTGAATGTGTGTGCTTAGCACACACATTCAGCTCTACTTCATCAGGCTAATAGAATACATTGGCCAATCAGCGCTGGCCAATGCATTCTATTAGCTTGATGAAGCAGAGTGTGCACAAGGGTTCAAGCGCACCCTCGGCTCTGATGTAGCAGAGCCGAGGCTGCACAAGGGTTCAAGTGCACCCTCGGCTCTCCTACATCAGAGCCGAGGGTGCGCTTGAACACTTGTGCAGCCTCGGCTCTGCTACATCAGAGCCGAGGGTGCGCTTGAACCCTTGTGCACACTCTGCTTCATCAAGCTAATAGAATGCATTGGCCAGCACTGATTGGCCAGAGTACGGAATTCGGCCAATCAGCGCTGGCCAATGCATTCTATTAGCCCGATGAAGTAGAGCTGAATGTGTGTGCTAAGCACACACATTCAGCACTGCTTCATCACGCCAATACAATGCATTAGCCAGTGCTGATTGGCCAGAGTACGGAATTCGGCCAATCAGCGCTGGCTCTGCTGGAGGAGGCGGAGTCTAAGATCGCTCCACACCAGTCTCCATTCAGGTCCGACCTTAGACTCCGCCTCCTCCAGCAGAGCCAGCGCTGATTGGCCGAATTCCGTACTCTGGCCAATCAGCACTGGCTAATGCATTGTATTGGCTTGATGAAGCAGTGCTGAATGTGTGTGCTTAGCACACACATTCAGCTCTACTTCATCGGGCTAATAGAATGCATTGGCCAGCGCTGATTGGCCGAATTCCGTACTCTGGCCAATCAGCACTGGCTAATGCATTGTATTGGCTTGATGAAGCAGTGCTGAATGTGTGTGCTTAGCACACACATTCAGCTCTACTTCATCGGGCTAATAGAATGCATTGGCCAATCAGCGCTGGTCAATGCATTCTATTAGCGTGAACTGAGTTTGCACAGGGGTTCTAGTGCACCCTCGGCTCTGCTACATCAGATTGCTACATCTGATGTAGCAGTGCCGAGTGTGCATCAGATGTGTAGTTGAGCAAAACTGACTCAGCACTGCTAAGTCTGCATTCGCATAGGAATGCATTGGCCAGCCTTCGGCCAATCAGCGCTGGCTCTGCCGGAGGAGGCGGAGTCTAAGGTCGGACCTGAATGGAGACTGGTGTGGAGCGACCTTAGACTCCGCCTCCTCCAGCAGAGCCAGCGCTGATTGGCCGAATTCCGTACTCTGGCCAGTCAGCACTGGCTAATGCATTGTATTGGCTTGATGAAGCAGTGCTGAATGTGTGTGCTTAGCACACACATTCAGCTCTACTTCATCGGGCTAATAGAATGCATTGGCCAGCGCTGATTGGCCGAATTCCGTACTCTGGCCAATCAGCACTGGCTAATGCATTGTATTGGCTTGATGAAGCAGTGCTGAATGTGTGTGCTTAGCACACACATTCAGCTCTACTTCATCGGGCTAATAGAATGCATTGGCCAATCAGCGCTGGCCAATGCATTCTATTAGCGTGAACTGAGTTTGCACAGGGGTTCTAGTGCACCCTCGGCTCTGCTACATCAGATTGCTACATCTGATGTAGCAGTGCCGAGTGTGCATCAGATGTGTAGTTGAGCAAAACTGACTCAGCACTGCTAAGTCTGCATTCGCATAGGAATGCATTGGCCAGCCTTCGGCCAATCAGCGCTGGCTCTGCCGGAGGAGGCGGAGTCTAAGGTCGGACCTGAATGGAGACTGGTGTGGAGCTATCTTAGACTCCGCCTCCTCCAGCAGAGCCAGCGCTGATTGGTCGAGTTCCGTACTCTGGCCAATCAGCACTGGCCAATGCATTTCTATGGGGAAAAGTTAGCTTGCGAAAATCGCAAACTGACAGGGATTTCCATGAAATAAAGTGACTTTTATGCCCCCAGACATGCTTCCCCTGCTGTCCCAGTGTCATTCCAGGGTGTTGGTATCATTTCCTGGGGTGTCATAGTGGACTTGGTGACCCTCCAGACACGAATTTGGGTTTCCCCCTTAACGAGTTTATGTTCCCCATAGACTATAATGGGGTTCGAAACCCATTCGAACACTCGAACAGTGAGCGGCTGTTCGAATCGAATTTCGAACCTCGAACATTTTAGTGTTCGCTCATCTCTATTTATAATGTGGTAACAAAGGGAATTTTTCCTAGAAATGTACACTCATTTTTAATTTTTGCCCTTAAAGAGGACCTTTTATGTCTTTGGGCACATGTGGTTTTATATACCGCTATAAAGCCGATAGTGTGCTCTGTTGGCTTTCCTGTTATGTGCCCTGGGGGAAGAGATATCAGTGCAATTACCGATAGTTCTTCACTGTCAGAAGGGCGTTCCTGGCAGTCTAGCTAGGAGCAACCATCCTAACAGTACTGTTTGTAGTGCTATACTGTCAGAGGGGATGTTCCTTACTAATCTATGGACGAGTTCTGTCAAGAGGGGGGAGCATTCCTCACCGCTAAGCGTCATGGCTTATCTTATGGACAGTACTATCTGGTGGGACATTCCCAGCTAGACTTTCAGGAACGTCCTTCTGACAATGAAGAGCTATCAGTAATGGCACTGATATCTCTTCACCCAGGGCACATAACGGGAAAGCCGTCAGTGTGCTGAATTCAGCGCACTGTCGGCTTCCTAGCGGTATATAAATCCACATGTGCCCAAGGATATGAAAGGTCCTCTTTAAGATAGTATTGAAGAATACATTTTTCTCAACTCTCTCTATATATATATCAACTCTAACAGCTCCATTATGTAGTTGGGTATCTGCTTTCATCTCCATGCAGTTCTTCACCTATTGGTCAGTCCAAATTTGCATGAATTACCGAATTTCTGCTTAATATTTCTTTCGGTCCATCTGGCTGTTATACCATTTGACCTTAGTGTAAGACTGCTAGTATTGGGGAGGGTGACTGCTAAACCTTAAGTCCAGTTTGTGTCCACATTGTGTCTATACAGGGTCCAAGTTAAACATAACCCCAAAGCAGCAGGCGTACTGCCTAGGAGTTATGGTGGTACCACATACTGATATGGCTTATGACCATTTTGCATGCATGTACACTTCCTCAAGTCCTCATGGGAAATCACCTCTTACCTGCCAGATAGTGGGAATGATGTATTGGATATGAGATGCCTATGGTCAGAAGGGAATTTATTTTCTCCATGAAATAGGAGTGAGAAGGAAAAACATCCAGACAGAAACTCTCTGATCAATAATTCCTCTACCGCTGTGTCTGCATGTGAACAGCCCAGTCCTGTAGATACAGTGGGGCAAAAAAGTATTTAGTCAGTCACCAATAGTGCAAGTTCCACCACTTAAAAAGATGAGAGGCTTCTGTAATTTACATCATAGGTAAACCTCAACTATGAGAGACAAAATGAGAAAACAAATCCAGAAAATCACATTGTCTGATTTTGTAAGAATGTATTTGCAAATTATGGTGGAAAATAAGTATTTGGTCAGTAACAAAATTTCATCTCAATACTTTGTTATATATCCTTTGTTGGCAATGACAGAGGTCAAACGTTTTCTGTAAGTCTTCACAAGGTTGGCACACAGTGTTGTTGGTATGTTGGCCCATTCCTCCATGCAGATCTCCTCTACAGCAGTGATGTTTTGGGGCTGTCGCTTGGCAACACGGACTTTCAACTACCTCCAAAGGTTTTCTATAGGGTTGAGATCTGGAGACTGGCTAGGCCACTCCAGGACCTTGAAATGCTTCTTACAAAGCCACTCCTTCGTTGCCCTGGCGGTGTGCTTTGGATCATTGTCATGTTGAAAGACCCAGCCACGTTTCATCTTCAATGCCCTTGCTGATGGAAGGAGGTTTGCACTCAAAATCTCACGATACATGGCCCCATTCATTCTTTCATGTACCCGGATCAGTCATCCTGGCCCCTTTGCAGAGAAACAGCCCCAAAGCATGATGTTTCCACCCCCATGCTTTACAGTAGGTATGGTGTTTGATGGATGCAACTCAGTATTCTTTTTCCTCCAAACACGAAAAGTTGTGTTTCTACCAAACAGTTCCAGTTTGGTTTCATCAGACCATAGGACATTCTCCCAATACTCTTCTGGATCATCCAAATGCTCTCTAGCAAACTTCAGACGGGCCCGGACATGTACTGGCTTAAGCAGTGGGACACGTCTGGCACTGCAGGATCTGAGTCCCTGGCGGCGTAGTGTGTTACTGATGGTAGGCTTTGTTACATTGGTCCCAGCTCTCTGCAGTTCATTCACTAGGTCCCCCCGTGTGGTTCTGGGATTTTTGCTCACCGTTCTTGTGATCATTTTGACCCCACGGGGTGAGATTTTGCGTGGAGCCCCAGTTCGAGGGAGATTATCAGTGGTCTTGTATGTCTTCCATTTTCTAATTATTGCTCCCACAGTTGATTTCTTCAATCCAAGCTGGTTGCCTATTGCAGAATCAGTCTTCCCAGCCTGGTGCAGGGCTACAATTTTGTTTGTGGTGTCCTTTGACAGCTCTTTGGTCTTCACCATAGTGGAGTTTGGAGTCTGACTGTTTGAGGGTGTGCACAGGTGTCTTTTTATACTGATAACAAGTTTAAACAGGTGCCATTACTACAGGTAATGAGTGGAGGAAAGAGGAGACTCTTAAAGAAGAAGTTATAGGTCTGTGAGAGCCAGAAATCTTGATTGTTTGTAGGTGACCAAATACTTATTTTCCACCATAATTTGCAAATAAATTCTTACAAAATCAGACAATGTGATTTTCTGGATTTGTTTTCTCATTTTGTCTCTCATAGTTGAGGTCTACCTATGATGTAAATTACAGACGCCTCTCATCTTTTTAAGTGGTGGAACTTGCACTATTGGTGACTGACTAAATACTTTTTTGCCCCACTGTACATATATACATACAGAGCACAAGCATTTATGAATAGAGAGTGTTATTGCTAATGGTATCAGGAAAGACCAGTCATAAGTGGTGCACCTCAGGGTCTGTCCTGGGCCTACTCTTTTTAATATTTTTTTAGGGTGACATAGGAGAAGGTCTAGTAAGTAAGGTTTGCTTGTTTACCGATGACACATAAGTGTGTAAAGAGTCGATTTCCCTGGAGAGATTCATAACATAGAAGAACTAACTTTATTGGATGAATGGTCATATAGTAGAAACTGCATTACATTTCCAAATGGTAATGCACTTGAGGAGAATAGTTATTGGCACTTCTGTGTTTGTCAGGACCTCAGAAGAGAAGAATTTTGAGTTTTCCTGATTTTAGACAGGCTCAAAATGAGAACATAGTGTTAGTAAGTGTCTAGGAAAGCAAGAAGAGACCCCAACTATTAAAATATATAGATAAAATTGAACAGATACAATAATGGTGGAGGGTCTGAAGCATAAAACATTTCAGAAGAGAAAGGGGTTTCCGTTTGTGGGGTTTGCTTGGGGCCCCATGAACAAAAACCTAATCCGCTTAAAAAGGTGGCTACTTGCGGAAGACTATAGACTATATATACTATATACACATATATAGACTATAATGGGGTCCACCAGGTTTCCTCCCAAAAAGGGTGGAAAAATGCGGAGAGAAAAGCACTGCTTACAGGAATGGGGGATAGAATACTCCAGTGGACACTAGGCGCAGGTGTGAACCTAGCCTTAAACAACTTAATCTGTATAGCCTCAAGGAAAGAAGGGAATGGAGGATGTGATGGAAACCTTTAAAGGGGTTGTTCTATCTCAAGGATCCTATCTATACTGGTAGCTTATGTAAATTGAAGATTTTTCCTAAATATATTGCTTTAGAAATTCTGCTTTGTTCTCCTGCTATGTAACATTATGTTTTCCCATACAGTGTTGCTATAACCACGGACCTATAGGATAAGTGACGTCACTCACTCACTGCTCTTTCTGGCAGTACAATCATTCAGTTAATTGCAATGAGTCTGTTATCTCTCTATGTAAATACATAGATAACACTGAGTCCATTGTGTACAAACATCTGCATATTATTTGACCTGCAGAAGTGTTATGTGTCCCGTTCAGCAAGAGGGGGGGGAGAAATACAGGAAGTGAGAAGCAGACACTGCAGACAGACTGCTGAAAGACTGAGATGGGGAAACCCCTTTAAATATGTTAAAGGTATAAATAAGATTCAGGAGGGAAGTAGATTTAATAAAAAACTAAACATAAGAACAAACTCAATGTGAAATTTTTTTTTTTGGGGGGGAAGATCAGAAGAAATGTCAGGAAATATTATTTCACTGAAGGAGTAGATGGGGCCTGGACCAAACCTGTAGCTAGGAAATGTACAGTGAACAAATATATCCATGTCTGGGATAAACACATATCTGTGGTGAGATAAAATATAAATATTATAAGAGCAGACTAGGTTGTGAATATTTTATGCTATTTCTACATCCAGAAACATTGTGATTATAAACAATGGATATCTGTTCTAGCTGATCCCACTGCTATTCACCTGCCATGGAGGGAACAAGGTGAACATCTCCCATAGGCTCACAAACTGCCACCAAAAGTCAAGGTATGAACTTAACTTAGGTAAAAGCTGAATTGTTATGTATTGGGTGGGGTTAGACCTTAAGTACATAATGTTGTTATAAAGTGCAATGTGTCCTTGAGCGGCCCTGTGCACAAAGCGCTTTTATTCAGGCACATGTAGTACAATACTCTACAGAATTACTTAGTGTACTCATTTACATTTTCTGCTCTGCAAAACACAACTGACACATGCATTTCTTTGAAGTGTCACAACATAGAAAATAAATGATAATCTTCAATGTTAGATGACTCTTTGATGCATGCAACATCTGTACTTACCCCCAATAGACATACAGTTGTCATTGCTGCAGAGGTGGCTCTACAAAATATTAACATTTGGGAATTTAATTCTTATACAAACAGCACATTTTTTGTCAAAATGTTTTTTACATCATAACATAATGTAAACAAATCCTGATGTTGTTTCAATCTTAGGTTATGTTCAGATATGACAGAGGAATAGAATTGCATACAGTACTATTCTTCTCATCAATATGAAAGAAGCCACAACGGAACGGAGCCCATTACACAATGGAAGTCAATAGAATTTGTTGGACATCAGTGGATCCATCATTTGGTGGTCCTGGCAAAGCACAGTAGTTCCAATTATAAATGGAAACCAGAACACAAGTGTGAATGGGACTTATGCAATAGAAATATCATGTTTAACGTAATACCAGAAACCTCAAAATTCCAGAATAAATACAGAGCTCAGGCAAGACCCCAGAATAAAGGTAATTCAGTCCCCAGAGTAAATAGACCTTAGATCTCTCATCCCATATAGTTATGTCCTGAGTAGTGTTGAGCGAAAAGTATTTGATTAAATACCTCGCCGTCATAGGAATGCGTGTAACCTGCCGAATACCAAGGGGTAAACGCTTCGAATATTTGATGCGTTTAACACCTTGGTGTTCAACTGATTACACGCATTCCTATGCCGGTGAGGTATTCGATTGAATACTACTCGCTCAACACTAGACCTGAGATAATCTGATCATATCTTGAATGTCCTTAGGACCACTACACATTGCACGTGTGTCGTATTGTTTGCCTTGGACTTCGCATGGTTCCCTCCAGCAAATATCCAGTTAATTACAAAGGGGTTTCTGTACATGCAGATTGGTTGGAATTCATGGCAGAATCTGCCTTGGATTCTCCAGGGAGAGAGGGTTTGGTATCAGTGTCGCTATTTGCATTGTGACTGTTTGTAAGTCCCTTCCTGTTTCTGTATTATTAAATACTAGTAGATTACCCGCGGCTTCGCTCGCGAAAAATATGTTAAATTGTTGGTTGTGCTAAAGTAAAATTTTCAGTGTCACACTCAAATTGACATTCTCAGAGCTACAGTAAATTATTTTGGCATTTCACAAATTTTTTTTTTTTTTTTACTAATTTGACATTTTTATTGATTTTAAATGTTCATATTATGTAGTATAAACTATTACATATTTTTCTTGAACTATTTTTTTAATCAAAAATTAAAATTTATGCCCCTTACACAAACAATTTTAACAACATAGTGCAGCCCATCCCCCTCCCTCCAGTGTAATCTATAAGTAGTTCACGGACCAAAGAGTAACATTGGTTTCCAGTTACACGACTATCTATTGTGGTGCTGTTTGGTACACAATGTTTCTGCTTTTACCTTCAGGTGTATACCTGTATATGAAAAGATTTTGGGGTTACCCACTCTAGAGCAAGCAACGTACAACTGTCCGTGTGAGAAACACAGGCTCTCCAAATTAATGCCGGCTACTTTAAGTGATTGACCTTGTGCTTTGTTTATAGTCATAGCAAATGCAAGTCGGATTGGGAAGGGCATGTCGCTTGGTAGCAAAGGAATATGCGGAATGAAAACATTTGCTCCCTAGGGCTTGGGGCCCCACGAACCGGAAACACCGTAATTTTTCCCCTGTGGGAAAAATCGCAGCGTTTTACAGTACTTTCAAAGTGGATTGGATTCATGCGAATCCCGTGCCCACCTTGCGGGAAAAAATCGCAGCGCGGACATGCTGCGATTTCCAAAACCATCGCAGTTTTGAAAATCGCAGCATGTCAATTATATCTACGGAAACACCGGTGACTTTACCGTAGATATAATTGTAAACAGAAAGTCCGCAGAGTAAAACTTCATGAACTTTCTGTTCAAAGCTCTGCAGGAAGAACCGTGATGTGCATTCACATGGAGCAAAATGGAGCCCATTGAAGTAAATGGGAGGCTTTTTTTTCAGTGCTGAATCTGACGCGGATTCCACACCCAATTCAGCGCCATTTTCCTCTGTGGAAATATACCCTTAGAGTTTCCCATAGGCATAGTGGCATCAATAACATTGGGTATGAAGACTCTTAATGCACAATTTTGTGCCGTTACACTTTTTTTTTTTTTTTTTTTAAAGCAGATTGTGAGCCCCATATAGGGATCACAATGTACATTTTTTCTTCCTATCAGTATGTCTTTGTAGAATAGAAGGAAATACACACAAACACAGGGAGAACATACAAACTCCTTGCAGTTGTTGTTCCTGGCGGGGGATTCGAACCCAGGACTTCAGCGCTGCAATGCTAACCACTGAGCCACCGTGTTGCCCCTTCTGTTACATATTTTTGGTTGGTCAAGGTTCCGAAGCAAAAATATTGTGTCTCCTATTTATAAAGTGAGTGTATGCGGTGGCATTCTAGGAGGCTCCAAAGAATTCAGGAACTCCAATGGATATATTATGGCTTGTTCACTCTCCATGAGTGAATCGATGGACATGTATGTGATTGCTAGACCAGGCAGCCCCATTGCATATGTCGTATATGGTCATCATTTTTCAGAACGTTCATCCTTTTGTTCAGAAGTTTCCGTATTCCTTTGCTTCAGCCTGCCTTATCCAGTTCTTGTGAAGACAACATTCCCGTTGCTCTGATGTCTCAGCTACCTTAGGGCCTGTTCACACGGCGTAAATGCGTGTTTATTTTGCCAAAATACATGTGTAAAAATTAGACTCCCATTGACTTCAATGACATTTTTTTACATGTGTAAAAAAACACGTCAAAATACTCGTCAAAATACACGTGTAAAATGTCATTAAAGTCAATGGGAGTCTTATTTTTACACGTGTATTTTTTTACACATGTTTTTTTGCCAAAATACATGCGTGTTTACTCCGTGTGAACGGGCCCTTACATTTAGCCTGTCTCATCTGTTTCTTTTCAAGCTGCGAGTCACTTTGTTTACTTGTCTCAGCTCTTTGACACATTTTTTGGGCGGCATTTTAAAAAACAGTCCTTAGTATTCTGAGCCTTTAGTATTCACCTGACACTGATAAGAGATGTAATAGGATGACTAGTAATACAGAGCAGCCATCACAGTATTACTATGACCTGACACTGATAAGAGATGTAATAGGATGACTAGTAATACAGAGCAGCCATCACAGTATTACTATGTTCTGACACTGATAGAGATGTAATAGGATGAATAGTAATACAGAGCAGCCATCACAGTATTACTATGTCCTGACACTGATAGAGATGTAATAGGATGAATAGTAATACAGAGCAGCCCTCACAGTATTACTATGTCCTGACACTGATAAGAGATGTAATAGGATGAATAGTAATACAGAGCAGCCATCACAGTATTACTATGTCCTGACACTGATAAGAGATGTAATAGGATGAATAGTAATACAGAGCAGCCATCACAGTATTACTATGTCCTGACACTGATAGAGATGTAATAGGATGAATAGTAATACAGAGCAGCCCTCACAGTATTACTATGTCCTGACACTGATAGAGATGTAATAGGATGAATAGTAATACAGAGCAGCCCTCACAGTATTACTATGTCCTGACACTGATAGAGATGTAATGGGATGAATAGTAATACAGAGCAGCCCTCACAGTATTACTATGTCCTGACACTGATAAGAGATGTAATAGGATGACTAGTAATACAGAGCAGCCATCACAGTATTACTATGTCCTGACACTGATAGAGATGTAATGGGATGAATAGTAATACAGAGCAGCCCTCACAGTATTACTATGTCCTGACACTGATAAGAGATGTAATAGGATGACTAGTAATACAGAGCAGCCATCACAGTATTACTATGTCCTGACACTGATAGAGATGTAATAGGATGAATAGTAATACAGAGCAGCCCTCACAGTATTACTATGACCTGACACTGATAAGAGATGTAATAGGATGAATAGTAATACAGAGCAGCCCTCACAGTATTACTATGTCCTGACACTGATAAGAGATGTAATAGGATGAATAGTAATACAGAGCAGCCCTCACAGTATTACTATGTCCTGAAGGAGCCGCCTCACAGGCCCATAGCAACCAATCAGAGCTCAGCTTTCACTTTACCTCAGCAGCTTCAGTGATGAAAGCTCCTGTATAGTACAGATTTCACATTTCCCCATTATATGTATAGGGCCTAACTTCGGGGGCCCACATTTCATGATGGGGGGGGGACGCTAGAAATATGTAATGTGCGCAGTATTCTGCTCCTTTAGGTGGAGAGGGGGCGTGCCAAATTTCACCCAAATCGGGCAAGAACTGTGGATTTGTATAGAGCAGACGACTACAGGATTTGAGTTTTATATATAGATGATAATAATAATAATAATAATAATACATTTTATTTATATGGCACCAACATATTCCGCAGCACTGCACAATTTGTAGGGTTCAAGTACAGACAAAAAGATACATTACAAAGAAATAGTCACTTCACCCAAATTGGGCGAGAACTGTGGATTTGTATAGAGCAGACTACTACAGGATTTGAGTTATATATATATATATATATATATATATATATATATATATTTATATATATAGATGTATATATAGATGATAAATGCATTTTATGTTAACAATAATAAAAAATATGATGTATTTTTGATATATATTGGTTTGTCTCATATACAGTATTCTTCTTTGGTATGATGGTTGTTTTTCTGTATGGGACATTTGTCATAACTATTGCGAATATCTTTTTCGGTGCAATTCATAGCAGAAATCTGTCTTTTAACTTCAGCTTTGTGAATATGGCCCCAATGTATACTTGTCTCTGCTCCTTTCTCTAAGGAAAGCTTTTTCACCTATAACTGAGGCCATTGTAGATGCTGACATTTTCTTAGTAAAAATAAATTCTGAATTTCCCAGAGGTCTTTATTGATATATTAGGGGACACATTATGCATGATAAATAAAATAAAAAAGTGTTAAGGTGGCCATACAACAAAAAACCCAAAAAACACCCATTGCCCCATCAAACCCTAAACAATACATAGCATATGACAAAATGGACAAAATAAAAAAAGAGAAACTATTTTCATTACATATTCTATAGCAGGGATCTCAAACTCAATTTACACGGGGGCCTGGGTGAGGCTGGGCCGCATCAGGCTTTCCACAAGCTATGCTCGCCGCAGCAAATTTAGCTCCGCCCAATTTTATGATGACTCCACCCATTCTCTTTCATTTTTCATATGCCCCCACACAGTATAATCCTCCTACAGTCACCCATACATTATATGTCCCCACATTATAATGTTCCCTTCCAACTGCCCCACAGTATTAGGTCCCTCTCCTGGTGCCCCAGTTTAAACTGGGGGAAACTAGAGGGGACATGAAACTGGAGCAGCTGGAGGGGGACATTAAACAGTGGGGGTAGTTGGAGGGGGGGCAATAAATTAATGGCAGCTGAAGTGGGACATTAAACTGGGGGCAACTAGAGGGGGACATTAAACTCGGGAGGCTAGAAGCAGACATTAAACTGTAGGGGTAAGTGGACGGTGACAATAAACTGGGGACAACTAGAGGCAGAAAGGTCCCCCTCAGCTACTCCTACAGTTTAATGCCCCCTCCAGTTGTCCCCAGTTTAAGTGCCCCCCTTCATCTACCCTCAGTTTCATCTCCCCCCACCATTTCTCCCCCAGTTTGATATCCCCCTTCATTTGCCCCATTTTATGTCCCCCCTCCCTCTGTCCCCAGTTTTATGTCGTCCCTCCATCTGCCCCAGTTTCATGTGCCCCATCCATCTGCCCCCAGTTTCATATTCCCCTCCATCTGCCCCAATTTCAGATACCCCCTTCATCTGCCCCCATTTTCATGCTCCCCCTTCCATCTGTGACCCCAAGTTCATGTCCCCCCCTCCATCTCTGCCCCTAGGTTACTGACACACACACACACACACACACACACACACAGCTTTCCACTGATCACCCATCGCTTTTATTGCTGTTATAACAGGGTGATCAGTGGAAAGCTAGTACTGCTGAAGTTTAAGACTCAAGGACCTGTGTGTGACGTCAGACGTCACCTGACTATTGGAGGCGTGTCTTAGTGTGCCGGTCGAAAGATGACTATAGAGGTACATGCAGGGAGCTGCGCGGGGCTGCAAATTTTCGTCCCGAGGGCCGCAGTTGGCCGGCGGGCCGCAAGTTTGAGACCCCTGTTCTATAGTATAAGAAATATCAATAAATATGAAGAAATATAAACAGAAAGTTTTAGTTATGCTGAATGGAACTGAAAAGCTAAAAAAACATTTAGAACAATAATCCCTATACTTTATGTCATATAAAGGGTACAGTATTTAGGCAACCCGACAATTATAACAATTGCTCTGACCATAAGAAATTATGCATATGTATGTCCTACATGGAAGCACAAATCTGAAAACTTTGTATGAAATGGTTTAACATAATAATAAATACAACACATCAGAAAAACTAAAGGGGTAGCCCAAGACTTTTCTATTGATGACCTATCCCTAGGTTAGATAATCAATATCAGATCAGCGGGAGTCCACATACTTGCTAACAATTGTTGACTGGAGTCAGTGATAGACTTACGTTAGGTTCAAACTAGCATTCGGGTTTCCGTTCTTTGGGTCCACTTGGGGACCCAAAAAAACTAAAATCCAATCCCATGGACTATAATGGAGTCCACTTGGTTTCTGCTAAAAAAATTCGATAGAGAAGTCCTGCTTGCAGGATTTTTCTCTTTGCATTTTTCAAGGGAGTTCGTGACAACTAAAGTATTAATAATACATTACAACAAAATAAATAACAGAAAAACAACAAGAAGAGAAGATTCTCCCAGGAATATATTTGTATTTTTTGTAATATGTAACTTTGCTGCATATGAGGAAGGAGAATGAATTATTTGCTGTAAATTTGCTCCTGATGCTTCCCTTTTATGTTTTCTTCTTAGCTACATCTTGAAGGCTGGGATATTTTCTGCTTCCAGGAGTTGTAAGGGTTCTAGAGGGAACATTGTTGTAATGCAGCTCTCAGCTTTTTAATACTTGGCCTTACTTTGTATTTGTAAAGACTTTTGTAAAACATTTTGACAATTTACATGAAATGAGTAAATTGATTTGGCACAAATTCCCACAAATTTCAGAATCCAAAACTTTTAGCATTACTTTTGCGTGGATTGCTTAAATTGGAGTCTAGAATTTTACATATTAGAACAAGTCAGAGAAGTAGGATCACTTGACCTAGGGTGGAAGGCCTTCCCATAATGCCTTTTAGGTAGCCCTTCAGCAAGGCCTATAGGTGTGTGAAGTCACTGAGGCAGTTTCAGGTCAGAACCTGTCATGGATTCAGGGGCGGAATCTGCTCACAAATCTGTGGGAGATTCCTCTGTGTGAACATACCCACAAAGAGTACAATAGCCCGGGGAATAAATGATGTTCTGAACGCTTCTCTGCCACAAAGCTGATGGATGAACCTACCATTGAAAGAGTTTTGCTGACTCTGAGAACCCTAGTAGGGGTTAGAGGGCCCTTGTAGAGGGTGTAAGGGATTACTTATAATAGATTTGAATTTCCTATTAATTCTCTGTTTTACTATACTTTTCCATCTGCCAAGTTGATGTCCTACCACAGCATCGGCCCTTTTGATCAATTTTCCATTATTGTTTATGTCAGTCATCCCTGTGTTCACTTCTTAAACAGTGACCACATAGAGCAAAGCTCCTACAATCGCAGACTCATAGGAAATTTCCAGTAGCTCGCTGTCTAAGAAAAATAGCTTACTTGACCCCTTCTTGAACATCTTTTCATCATTCGGTCTCCAGTCTAGTTTATAGTCCAGATGTATAGCCAAGTACTTCTATGATTTAACCCTTTCTACCTTCTGCCCCTCAATGTAGACTGATGTAATATCAATGCAAGCATTTCCAAAATTTGTCATCATGCCCTTCATTTTGGCCACATTCAAGATAAGACCATTTCCACTGCACCATGATGAGAAGATCCACTTTGATGTATTCCATGTAGTAAAAAACGCAGAAGGTCATAACATAGCATAACCGCAGTGAAGGTGTGACTGCTGAGGCCACAGATCCTGAGAATAGAGGTCCTTTCTCTAACGCTGAGCAGTGATTGTAATAAAAGCTTTTCCAGGGTCAATGCAGTGCACCCTGAAACATCAAAAAGGTGCTAAAGTTGGTAGCACCCTTTAGTTAAGGGATACAACAATCACCAGAATAATAATATTATAATCTCAGCACTGATGAAAAATAAAACTTAACCTTTAATAAATACCCCGTAAAAACACACAAACAATACACATATCAAGGAGTGTCAGCAAAAAATCTGTATTGAGGATAACTAGTTGATATAGTCAATCAGTATAATCGATCATTAGAAATCAGGTACCAGTTGGTAACCAACAAAACGTCACTGGGTGTATATTGCTTCAGTCTTACCCTTCTGGCATCTTCACATGGTCCCAGAGAAGCCTAGGAGTCCCTAATCTCACCCAAGGTCACTTTCCATGTATTCCCCAGAACTCCTGCCCTAACAAGGGCAGTACCAAACTGTACCTCCAAAATTAATAGCCTTCTCAGACCCTACGCATTTCAAGGCACTTGGACCCTGTATTCCTACCGGTCTCCCTAGATGTGCCACTTAGAATGCAAGAGGTTCAAATACACAATACCCAAAACAGGTCCCCGCTCCTACATCTAAAGCCATCAATTAAAACTATCCAAATCTATATATCAGTTGCGAGTTACCTCTTGTGCTCTAAGTGGCACATGCAGGTACGCGTCTCCGGCCTCAAGACTTCATGCGCGCTGGTGTTGAAAACTTAGGTGTCTTGGGTGCGTGCACGAGAGTATACACTTGTCTCGTGATACTAACGAGAGGATCGCTTGATTGGTGGATGAAAAGGGCACCAGTTTTTGCCTGAGGTGCTGCGTTGGCTTCCTCCATGAGATGCTTTGTAAATGAATGATGCATAGACCCCTAGAGATGAGCACGTTGGTGGGCGGAGTCAGACCCTATTTAGGGTTCACACAGGTAAACGTCTGTTGCCACTGCCATGTTTTATAGTCAGAAGTGAGGATGCTACTGATTGATATAAGGGACTGACTAACTTCATACTTACCTATACCTGGTAAAGATGGGTATTGCTATACCCTAGCCACCACTGTGTTGGGCTGATGCCTGATGTTGCTATACTTGCTCTCAGGTCTCTTTGATATATTATAGATTAGAATTAGGTCCCCTTACTAGATTAGAATTAGGTCCCCTGATGATAGGCGCAAAAATACCTTGAAACGCATAGGGTCTGAGAGGGCTATTAATTTTGGAGGTACAGTTTGGTACTTATTAGGGCGAGAATTTTGGGGAATACAGGGAAAGTGCCCTATGGTGGGACTAGGGACTCCTAGGCTTCTGTGGGACCATGTGAAGACACCAGAAGGGTAAGACTGAAGCAATATACACCCAGTGGCGTTGTGTTAGTTACCAACTGGTACCTGATTTCTAATGATCGATCATACCGATTGACTACATCAACTAGTTATCCTCAATATGGACTTTTTGCTGACACTCCTTGATATGTGTATTGTTTGTGTGTTTTTTAGGGGGTATTTATTAAAGGTTAAGTTTTATTTTTCATCAGTGCTGAGATTATAATGTCAATGCAGTGCACCCAAAAATAACAAGGAGGTGCTCTGGTGTCCACTGGAGCAGCCCATCCTGGCACAGTACAGAAGTGCAGGACTCTTGATTTGGAATGAAATTATTCATACCAAGATGAATCTGCCATCAGAATCTTCCAAAATAAAGCTGAAACAAAGCTCAGGCGTTTCGCTCATCTACACTTATACAATTCACAGTTGCTTCTTTTTTTTTTAACATTGTAGGAATAGATTTTACGACTTGATGTAACTGTTGGTCTTGGGACCAATAACTTTATGACAAATAATTTTATTACAGATCTTTTTCTTCAAATATATTTATTTGTTTGTTACCAGAAAACCTCCCAATCCGCAAGCTGCCGACCAGAATTTGTTTACTCGTTTATGTATTCGGAAGGAAAGAGTTTACTATGGAGAAGCAATTGAAAACTACCATCATACCGTCCTGCTTGTCTGCTGGTGTTCATCACTTGTTTTGTATGCATCTAGCAACATACAGTATCTGCAATCCTCCCCAGATAATGCCAGCACCAGACCGTGCCGCAGCTGACACCAGGCAGCTGTGTGCAAGTCCCCAGATCACGCTGATTGCAAGAGGACTACAGGGCATATGTAGCGCAGAGCAGGCGGCATGTTCTGCCCTTAAATCTGCTGTTTTACAGATGTTTATCATAGTTAATATACTGTATTTATAGTACCTAGATTATATATATATATATATATATATATATAAAAAAATTCTATCATCTATCTATCTATCTTCTATCATCTATCTATCTATCTATCTATCTATCTATCTATCTATCTATCTATCTATCTATCTATCGCTATCTATCGCTATCTATCTATCTATCTATCTATCTATCTATCTATCTATCTACATACAGTATATTGAAAGAAATCAGATTTTGTATCACAGCCAATAAAAGTTTAGATTATTTTAAAGAGGAAGGAATTCTTCATTTGCAGAAGGTAAGGCGACATTCACAGTGATAAATCTCCATGTGATGTCCATTTTTTTCATGGACATCAAATGGCAGCCTTTTATTCAATGTCAGTGAATGACGCTCCATTTTACAGTACCAGCAAAGTGAACAAGATTCTGGCTAAACCAACACACACATTGCAAATGAAACATGTCAATTTAACCCGCGGAAACACTTCGGTTTTCCCTATAGATTTAACAAGAGAAGAAAAATGCTCATAATTTTGGGCCTTAGCTTAATGGGATTTATCCATGAGCATAAGCATCTAAATTTGTAGACCAAAGATTTTTTTGCAAATGTAAATAATTAAAAATGGACTTTTAAAGATTTTCACCATTTCAGTTGGGACAGACTGTTGTCCTGTTAGTTGCCAGTGGATACAACCATGGATGTGGGAATTTTCTGTGATCCAGTCATTATTTCCTTATTGAGGACAGTAACATTCCTTCCTGCTAATCCCATCACAAGTAGAAATCATGGCTGGGTTTCTGTCAAATGGCAGACCATATAACTCTCTCTATCAAGGTTCTCGATAAATACCTTTTCAGCATTAAGTGATAGAATCGTCAGAGGGATGTAGTTGCTTTGGGCATATTAGATGATGTCTAATGATTTTAGAGTGTTTCCCCCCTCCCCACCTGGGCAAGAGGAATATGATTTAAAGAATAAGTCTCAGCCTCTCTGCCTATTGGTCAAGAGTAGAGTGAAAGCTCAAACACATGGAAGAGATGGGGCCACAATAGAGTACCTTACTGAGCTAGGCAAGATGGTGGCTCCCACAAGGAGAGCTGGGTCCCCAGTACTGTGCAATGGAAATATGGGGAGTAGGCAGGGCCGCACCTCTAATGAGGTGACGTGAGACAGCAGCCTCAGGCGGCACTATCAGGGGGGGGCGGCATGGAGGAGCACTGGTCTGCGTGATTTGCTCCAGACCATTATTATATGCTACCCCTCCTGATAGTGGATGTGCTGTTAAATAGATCAGCGTCTTCAAGACACCAATCTATTTAAAACTAATGCTGTGTTGCTGTAGACACGGAGAAGACAGACGTCACGTCTGATTCTCTGTGTGGGAGGTGCGATGTGATGACGTCACGCGCCTCCTACGTTGAGACGCAGCAGGCGTCCTGCACGTTGTGATCCCCTGTGAAGTGGAGATGGCGGCTGCATCTAGGTAGGTGATTATAACTTTTTTTTTTAAGGCTAGTTGTGGGTATTTAAGGGGTCGTTAGGAGTTGGCACTTTATTTATTAACAGGAGTTATTAATATAAGGGCTATTAGGGACATTATTAATACAAGGGGGGTATATAAATACCCTCCGCCCCTTGTATTAATCATGCACCTATAAGCCTTTATATAAATACTGCATATCATTAATAAAAGGGGAGGGTTTATATAGGGGCTATTAGGGGCATTATTAATATAAGGGGGGTATTATTAGTAAGGGGCACTATTTAAAGAAGACCTTTCATGAGTTGGGGAAAATGCGGTTTTATATAGCACTGGAAAGCCGACAGTGCGCTGAATTCCGCACACTGTCAGCTTTCACGATCTGTGCCCCAGGTGAAGATCTATTGGTGCCGGTACTGTAGCTCTTCATCGTCAGAAGGGCGTTCCTGACAGTCATTCAGGAACGCCCTTCTTCACAGCAGCACCAATAACGCTGTACTGTGAGAGTGGGGAGGAACATCCCCCCAGTACTTGTCTATGGACGAGGAGGGGAGGGGGCATTCCTCCCCGCTCTCACAGTACAGCGCTATAGGCACTGCTGTGAGGAAGGGTGTTCCTGACTGTCAGGAACGCCCTTCTGACGATGAAGAGCTACAGTACCGGCGCCAATAGCTCTTCACCTGGGGCACAGATCGTGAAAGCCGTCGGCTTTCCCTCTACATCCCTTTGTCGTCCGCCTCAGGCAGCAGAAAGGCTGGGTTCACCACTGGGAGTAGGGCATCCACAGTATCTAAAGCCGTGCCCAGAAGTGGTGGCATAAGGATGCTGCAACACAGGGATCTCCCAAAAAAAGAATGCTATCGGATCCAGGAGAAGAAGGCTGGTTCTAGCAGGAGAATGTGAAACAGGTACATATGTCTCCCTAGTTGAGTGTTGGGGAAGGTTGGCCTTACTCTTTTAGTTTTCCTCATGTGCTATGAAAAGGATAATAATTTCTTCCTGATCTTTGTAATGGATGAATTTAGCCACAACGTGTCCACACTCCACCATAGCTATATATGCCCCCCTCACACACCTTTCCTATTTGATCCCAAACTTAGACCCATTGGTCCATTATACTCTTTTCCAATACTGTACTGTCTCATGTTTTGCTCATTATAAGTTTTGTGACTTTTTTCTTGACTCCTCTGCTGGTGTTGCAGATTACGTACAGTACATTGACTGTGTGTGTCAGTTACAGCTGTGCTCCTGCTCTAACCTCTGATGCCTGCTACTTAACCCATTTAACACCACAATCAATGTGTTAACAAAAGGTTACTGCCCCTGCTAGACTGATATTAATAATAAATTGAAATCTATAAATTTAAGCATACTAGTCATTTGTAACACTGATGTTTAAAGGAGTATTCCCATCTCTATGATTACGTTTAAAGTTGTAGGAAATTATGCTGAATGGAAGATTATATAGATAATCTGTTTTCCCTTAGCCCAAACAGCAGCACAAGATTGGGGTATTCCTGTCCCTGTGTGCTGTTAGGACAGGTGGGAACTTTTAATTAAACTAACAGATCCCCTATAAGAGGCCAGAGAGACTTCCCCCACC
This sequence comes from Leptodactylus fuscus, assembly GCF_031893055.1. Lineage (NCBI taxonomy): Eukaryota > Metazoa > Chordata > Amphibia > Anura > Leptodactylidae > Leptodactylus > Leptodactylus fuscus. The sequence goes on from NC_134271.1 coordinate 33,581,409, forward strand.
CTGTGTTAGTCATTAAGTATCATAAATAAGAAAAAATAAGTACAGAAATAACATACATATTACAACAAGATAACAGGGAGGGAGCCTTGTGCTGCTGTTTGGGCTAAGGGAAAACAGATTATCTATATAATCTTCCATTCCTCCTATGGCCAACAACAGCACAAGATTGGGGAACTAGTAAGTATAATCCCCTAGAGAGGGATATCTTGGCAAGTGGATGACAAGACTGAATGGCCAAAAGCAGCTGCTTCAGAGGTGCACCAATCCAGCCTATAAGTATCTTGCAAAGGTTAGGTGAGAGCTCCAGGTTGCTCTCTCTGGTCCAGAGAGAGAGAGAAAGAGAGAGAGAGAGAGAGAGAGAGCGTCTTTCAGCCCATGAAGTTGATTCTGCCCTATTCGAATGGGCCCGTAAGAACTCAGGAACCAGAAGGCCCTGAGCATGGAGAGAACAAGAAACAGCCTCCCTAACCGACCTGAATAAAGTGGGTTTAGAGGCTCTGATACCTCTGTTATGACCACAGGTATTAATCAGTAAGTTCTCAGATCTTCAGAAAGGCGATGTCCGGTCTTAATAGATCCGCAAGGCTCTCACAAAATCCAATTTATGTAATTTCTCCTCCCACTCTAGGGAGGGGGGAAAAAAAGCTGGTAATGTAATGACTTGATTGACATTTTGAAAAGATAGCACTTTAGGTAAAACCCCCCGGACAAATCTAAGCTGAACCTTGTCCGAGAAAAAGGCAATGTATGGTTCAGACACAGCCAATGCCTGAAGCTCACCAATGCGCTTAGCTGAAGTAACAGCAAGCAAAAAGGTTACTTTGTAGGAAAGGTAATTGAGGTTAACCTCCTGCAAGGGCTCAAAGCGAGGAGAACATAACCCCTGGAGCACAGATGCTAAGTCCCACTGAGGAACAGGGGACAGAATATGAGGGCGGAGCCTAGAGGCCCCTTTAAGGAACTGTCTTATCAGTGGATTGAGAGATAGACGTGTCACTAGAAGAGCCGAGAGTGTAGGGACATGTATCTTTAAGGTTGTAGGAGCCAAACCCTTGTCAAACCCGCTTTGCAAAAATTCCAGGACTGACTCAACTGCAGTGTTTTCCAGATGCTTCTCCAAGCACCACTCTTGGAATATCCAGATGGTTCTCTGATAGCTCCAGTTTGTAGACTCAGGTCATGAGCTGGCTAACGTCCTCCGGATGGCCTGAGATAATCCTCTGTCTCCAGATATGGCATTGTCAGCCTCCAGGCAGTAAGGTTGAACCTGTTCAGGTCCTGGCAGAGTTGATTGTTTAGAGTTACCAGGTTCTGAACTTGTGGAAGCCTCCAGTAGGTCCCTTGACTCATTAGAATGAGGTGGGTAAACCATGCCCTTTTTGGCCAGCATGGCATGATCACGATTGAGGAAGTCTGCTCCTGCCTGAGTTTTGCCAATACCTTTGGGATCATCAGGATGGGAGGGAAGACATAAGCCAGTATTGACAGGGAATCTACCATCAAGGAGTTGTCCTCCTGGTAAAGGGAACAAAATCTTTCCACCTTGGTGTTGTACTGGGTGGCCATCAGATCCACCTCTGGGAGACCCCACATCCTGGTGAGCTGAAGAAATATCTCCTGATTCAGGGACCATTCGCCTGATGTCACTAGGCCTCTGCTCAGTTGATCCGCCAGGACATTCAATTGACCCCTTATATGGACCGCAGACAACTGGGACAAATTCTTTTCCACTCCGGAAGAATATCCTGTTTGTGACTTGAAGGAGGGAGTGGGATCTCGTTCCCCCTTGCTTGTTGATATAACGAACCACAGTCAGGTTGTCTGACCTCACTCTCACTGCTTTCCCTTGCAGAAGGGGAGCAAAATACAGGAGTGCCCGGAGCACTGCACTCAGCTTGCACCAGTTGGAGGACTGAGCTCTCCAGATGGTATCAGGTCCCTCTTGCCAGGGTCTCCCCAGATTCCCTCCCCAACCTGTGAGGGAGGCATCTGTAGTCAAGAGGGCCCAGGATGTCTGGACCGTGGACCTCTCGTCCTTGAGCTGAGACCACCAATCTAGTGATTGATGGGTACTGCTGGTCAACTGGATAGGTTTCCTTAACCCCAGAGGGCTGTGGTTCCACTCTCTCATGATCTTGGTTTGTAATGGGCGCATGTGCCACATGGCCCAAGGTACTATCTCCACGGCCGCGGACATAAGACCTAGGACCCTCATGGAGGTCCTGATAGAAACCTTCCGGGTTACGGACAGCTGATGAACCGCTTGACCAATCTTCTCCTTCCGAGGAGAGGGCAGGGAAATCTTCATGCTAAGAGAATCTATGATGTACCCGAGGAATTGAATCTGGGTTGATGGAACCACTACTGGTAAAATACAAAATACAGGAGTGCCCGGAGCACTGCACTCAGCTTGCACCAGTTGGAGGACTGAGCTCTCCAGATGGTATCAGGTCCCTCTTGCCAGGGTCTCCCCAGATTCCCTCCCCAACCTGTGAGGGAGGCATCTGTAGTCAAGAGGGCCCAGGATGTCTGGACCGTGGACCTCTCGTCCTTGAGCTGAGACCACCAATCTAGTTATTGATGGGTACTGCTGGTCAACTGGATAGGTTTCCTTAACCCCAGAGGGCTGTGGTTCCACTCTCTCAGGATCTTGGTTTGTAATGGGCGCATGTGCCACATGGCCCAAGGTACTATCTCCACGGCCGCGGACATAAGACCTAGGACCCTCATGGAGGTCCTGATAGAAACCTTCCGGGTTACGGACAGCTGATGAACCGCTCGACCAATCTTCTCCTTCCGAGGAGAGGGCAGGGAAATCTTCATGCTAAGAGAATCTATTATGTACCCGAGGAATTGAATCTGGGTTGATGGAACCACTACTGACTCCTGCCAGTTTACCAGCCAGCCCAGCTCTTTCAGGAAAGCTACCGTAGTTCTCAGATGAGTGGCAAGAACCTCCTCTGACTGGGCTTTCAAGAGCCAATCGTCTAGGTATGGAACTACAAAGATCCCTTGGAGGCGCAAGACGGCTACGACCAGAGCCACTACCTTTGTGAAGGTGTGGGGGGCCAAGGATATGCCGAATGGGAGGGCCGTAAACTGGAAGTGAGAGAGACTTCTGTTTAGATAAACAGCAATTCTTAGAAATATCCTGTGAGGGGGGAAGATACGTAAATGAAGATACGCATCCCTTAGGTCTAGGGTGACAAAAAAACTCTCCGGGTTGAAGGAAGGGAAGTACCGACCTGATGGTCTCCATGCAGAAATGTACCTTGTGAATAAATCGATTCAAATACCAGAGATAGATAATCATACGCCATCCTCCTGTTGACTTTGGTACTAGGAATACCAGAGAGTAGGCACCTTGACCCTTCTCTGGCAGAGGAACAGGTTCCAATGCAGCCTTGTCTACGTACTCTTGTATCAATATTTCCAGATGAATTTGCTTGATGCCCTGAAGAGGGAAGGTCTCTACGTATCTTACTGGAGGAGGACTGTACTGTACCGTACTGTAGCAGTTGGAGGACCCAGGGATTTTGAATTAAACGAAGCCAGGCGAGAAAATGGAAAGAAAGCTGACCTCTTACCGCCGCAAATTTTCCGGCTGTGAGGATGGAACGAATCAGAAGGGTCTCTTGTTGTCAGCGTCACGGAGGCACCGCGACCGCCACCTCTCGCCTGGCCTCCAGGACACCATTGGGATTGACCTCTAGGTGCTCCTCTTGAGAACCCACGGCCATGAAAGGAAGAATGTTGTCTTCCTCTAGAGGACTGGGGAAGACTCTTCCCTTTAGAATCTGACAGACCCTACATGATGCGGTCTAGTTCTGAACTAAATAACCTGCCCAGCTCAAACAGGAGAGCACAGAGGTTAAATTTAGAGGTTTTATTAGCCTGCCATGGCTTGAGCCATAGGGGACGCCTCGCCGCTGTAGACAGGGCCATAGATCTGGAGGCTAATTTCATCTGATAGGATGACGCGTCATACAAAAAATCCACCGCTACGGAGATATTAGACTTGGCAGATAAAAGATCGTCCCTAGGGACACTAGAATCAATAGCTCTCTCCAAAAAGTCTAAATCTGACTGTAATTTAGTTACCACTTCAGAGGAGGCAATGCCCACAGAGGCTTAGGCAGCTGAGGTGGAGTATATACGCCTGAGAGAACCTTCAGTGCGGCGATCCATAGCGTCCTGAAGATTGGATCCGCCTTCAGCCGGAACCACCATTGGCTTTGAAAGCTTGTGGACAGCCATAGCAACGCGAACCTGGGATTCAGGGAATGGGGAATAAGGCTCTTTAATGTCTAGAGACATTAAATGCCCTCTCAGGACGCTTCCACTCAACCTCCATCTTAGTAGCCAAATCAGTATTGACCCTAAAGGTCCTGGGGCCTCTAGAGGGCCCGGGCTCCGAAAAATAACCATTCCTGGGATATGGATTCCTTCATCTCCCTCATGGACTCTTCTACAAAGTCCTTTACCCATCCAACCACGTTACAGACAGATGTATCCTTGGTAGGGGTGCCACGGCACCGACGGCAACACTGATAATCATATCCATCTGGTAATGGTACGTCACATTTTCTGCAGTCAAGATTCCTGCGCTTAGAAGACGTCTTCCTCCTGGGGTTCACCTGGGAGGGAGAGAATGAGGATGACATCTAGTAATAAATAAAAAAAAGGGAGACAAAGGGTTAATACCCAGAAAAGAAGACCATACGAGGTCTAAAAGAAAATTCTGACCTTTCAAACAAGGAAGGTATAGAGCAACACAGATTAGGCAATAGGCCAACAGAGAGCTTGAAAAAACTCAAGGAGCAGAAATAGGCTAGACACAGTGACAACTATGGGCAAGCCACCATACCTAGGCTAAGCCCAGGTTTAAATAGGGCACCAAACGATAAGAAGGGGCGGAGATAACCTTGGCTCCACCCCTCCTGCCAGCCACAGCATAGGCCGCGGGCAATAAAGACATAATTCTGCCGTAAAATAGATAAACAGAAGGCCAGGAGCCCACCCTGGCCCTCTGAAACGGTTAATACCGTTAAAACCAGCGGCCTGTTGACGTCAATCCCTGTTGCCTACATTGAGTCAGGGGAGGGTGGGAGAAATGTGGGAATAGGGGAATAGGGGTTGCCTTAGTCATCTTTACAACATCTGTTACCTGTGCTTGCCTGTAATTCTGTAATTGATAGTTATAAGACAAGTTTATCAACCTGGAGCTGTCTGTCAGTGCTGCAGATACAGTAGTGACTGAATATGATTATGCAGAAATAATGGGGATGACTTTACTATAAGTGAAGTGCTGGTCCCCCAATGTGCAGCATCCCAGGAGACACTACTAAAATTAGTGCACGGCATGATCTCCACTTTCTGCAACTTGTATATAGTTTTGTGTGAATGCTGATGCTGATTCTTTGCCAAAAAGCTAAGTTTTTTGTTGCGGCTGTTAAACCAAAGCCAGGAATGGATATAACAGAATGGAGAAGTGTAAGTGTTTCCTTTATATTTCCCATTCCTTTTAAAGCTACTCTTGGCATAGGCTCAGAAAGCAGAAGCAAAAAAATAAAAATAAAAAAATCTGCAACAAAAATGCAGCTCTTCCGCAAAGTGTGTCCTCAGCTGAAGATAGAAAAGAAAGAGACTGTGCTTAAGTGATGAAATCTTTGTATGCTATTACCTCGCTTCAGCTGAGACCGGTTGGCAGCAATATACTGCTGAAATGCATAAGTAAATACACCATTGAGCCACGTGTTGTCTGTGTGACTCCATATGCCTTAAGACCTTTCACACTAATGGAGAAATCCATATGTTTTTCTTTTCCATGTACTGAGACACATAAAATTGTGGCATGCAGTTTTTTTGTTTTTTTTTTCTTTACTCATTTTGGCCTTTCAAGTCTATGGGTCAATAAAAAAAAGTCCTTCATCTGTGTATTGTCTGTTATTTTTTTTTCACTGAAATAATAAAGATGACAGCATCAGTTTTTTTGGGGATGCAAAAAAAAAGTATAGCATAGAGATTGGACATGGATGGCACATGGAAATACACTAGGATGTTCAAAGTCTAATACTTCTCACAGTCTGCAAAACAGATAGTGTGAAAGCAGCCTGATAAAGAACCTACCATTGTAGTCTACGATTGTATCTTCCTCCATCACCCTATTCTTAAGGATCCAACACAAGTCGGAGGCAAGGGTTTCTGTAAGGGTAGTATCACTCACAATTTTTTTGGGAAAAGGTCTAAGTTGTAGCAGTTGCTCAAGTGAAAGTTAGTGATAGATTCAGAAAAAAGGAGAAGTATTAAGGCACATGGTTGATACGTGGTGTGTACATTGGCAGAGTGGGCACAGATGGAGACAAAGAGCTGAACTCCATATTACTATGATGAAAAGATGACCATGGACATCTTCAATCATGTAAGCTCGAACAATTGACTGATATATTTATTATTCTGCAAATTTTTCCTGTCTACTTTCTACATTTCATTTCGATAAATATCCATTTTTTTTCTTTAGTTTAAGAAAGCATGAGTTCTCCAGTAATACCACATGGGTCTTTTGTGGGTATGTACTGTATTATATCATAATCTCAAGATTATCATTTTTGTACATTTTCCAAGTACAGCCACTACTGTTGTCCTTCACCTTGAAAAGTGGGAAGGTGATATCCCCAAGAAACTGAAGATGAAATTTGAAGTTTCAAGATATTGTATGTCAGTGAACTTAGAGCTCTGAATGAAGACTACAGATGCCAGACATACTAAGATGTGTTGAAGAAAGAAAACAGGAGAAAATACAAATTGAAAGTCTTTTAAGGATTATGAGAAGGTGACAAGCAGAGTGCTTGCAATACTGTCCTTTGTACACCTGAAGAAGAAACCAGCTTCCGGTTTCGAAACGCGTTGTGTGCGAGGCTTTAATAAACAAATGCAACAAGAACTACGGTTGGTAAGCGCGGATCCTTTTATCCATTTGATATTTCTGTAGAAGTTGGTTGGATAGGTCCTTTTCTATATAGTACCAAGCAGAGTGCTAGAGTCCAGATAGAGTCCAAATCCCAAAGCATTTGATCAAGCTGAGCAGGGACATTCCCCATACAAGATGTAAATACCTTTGTGTGCAGGAATTCAAAGATTTTGGAAACTTAGATTTATCTAATGAACGGAAAAATGACTCATTTAGAATTCGGCTTCCTGAAAACCTTTCTAGGGATTTCTTTGTAAAAATGTCTTATGATAATGAATCAAATGAATGGTTACAGAATAGTGATTGTTACAGAAATGAATCTGGCGTACTAGAAGTGACAGCATGCCAACATCTGAAATTCTTAAAATAAAAACTGGCAGAAGTGAGTGCACCAATGTATTTATGTCTAAATTTGATATGGGAAGAATATGCAAATCTGACTTCCATGATGTAATTAGGATGCCAGTGCCTCGAATATGCACACCAATAGAGGGCACTGACTAAGAATGTGCAAGTCTGTCTTCCATGATGTAATTAGGAAGGCAGAGTCTCAGTCAAGCAAGCCTATAGAGGGCGCTCCCTTTAACATTATGCCGACCTTCTCAGAGGCCTTTGTTTGCAATGATGTTGGGATTATACCAGATACAGTCTTCTCAGCCAAGGACAGCTGTTTCGATGTACTTGCATCTCATCAGCTTGGCGCAGAGAGGACTGATCTGGCAGAGGTGAGAGGCTTAGACAGAGTTAAGGGCATATCATCACATATGACATATAGTGGGATCTTTTCTAAAGAGATTCAGATTCTTGGAATCTGTTACTCAGATATAAAGTCACTATTTGAAGTTAGAAACTTATTAGACGCAGCTAGAAAACATCAGAGACAGACGATCTCACAAGCACCCATAGCTTGTGCAGAAAGAATACAGACAGATGTGAGTATAAAATCACATAGAAGACACTTCAGTTGGATTGGGCAGATTCCTTCTATTTCTAGAAAGAAAAGTGACAAAATTCATGAGGAGCCATATACTATGAATATGAAAGCAAATCCACACATTAAAATCCTATTATCAGTTGTAAATAAGCAAATGTCACAATGTCAGCCATCTAATTCTACAGTCATTTATGTGCAGTGCCCAAAATAGCAGCTCTGATGTATCTCCTGCTGTTAAATCCACAGTGTTAGATGTTCAGAGAAACCTGAGATTCCTTTATTTATCATAGGCAGCTTAGAGGAATTGTCACTGATATTTCTATATGTAGCAAGTGACGTAGGGTATCCTAAATAGGGGCAAACTATGGGTAGAAATAATTGATAGAAAGTTTATTAGGAGAGGATTTGGTGCTGGCTAAGAATATATACTTCTATTGCTGACTACTGCTCTATTGGTATAATGATTATTGAATATTGAGTAACTGAATGATCAGATATTATTCAGAGATTTGTGTAACAATATATGAGCTAATTATGATATTGGAAACATACAGTCCTATGAAAAAGTTTGGGCACCCCTATTAATCTTAATCATTTTTAGTTCTAAATATTTTGGTGTTTGCAACAGCCATTTCTGTTTGATATATCTAATAACTGATGAACACAGTAATATTTCAGGATTGAAATGAGGTTTATTGTACTAACAAAAAATGTGCAATATGCATTAAACCAAAATTTGACCGGTGCAAAAGTATAGGCACCTCAACAGAAAAGTGACATTAATGGGGGCCACACGGTGACTCAGTGGTTAGCACTGCAGCGCTGGAGTCCTGGTGTTTAAATCCCGCCAAGGGCATAAAACCATTTGCAAGGAGTTTGTATGTTCTCCCCATGTTTGCGTGGATTTCCATCCCATATTCCAAAGACATACTGATAGGGAAAAATGTACATTGTGAGCTCTATGTGCGGCTCACAATCTACATAAAAAAAAAAAAAAAAAGTGACAATATTTAGTAGCTCCTCCTTTTGCCTCTAGTCGCTTCCTGTAGCTTTTAATCAGTTCCTGGATCCTGGATGAAGGTATTTTGGACCATTCCTCTTTACAAAACAATTCAAGTTCAGTTAAGTTTGATGGTCGCCAAACATGGACAGCCCGCTTCACACCATCCTACAGATGTTCAATGATATTCAGGTCTGGGGACTGGGATGGCCATTCCAGAACATTGTAATTGTTCCTCTGCATGAATGCCTGAGTCGATTTGGAGCGGTGTTTTGGATCATCTTGCTGAAATATCCATCCCCGGCGTAACAGTGCTGCGGAATATGTTGGTGCCATATAAATAAAATGTAATTTATATATAGTCCGCTCTATACAAATCCACAGTTCTCGCCCGATTTGGGTGAAATTTGGCACACCCCCTCTCCACCTATAGGAGCAAAATACTGCGCAAGTTACATCTCACTAGCGTCCCCCCGTAATTGAGATTGGGGCCCCCGAAGTTAGGTCCTATACATATAATGGTGAAATGTGAAAGTGCGGAGGGGAAAACAACAGTTGTGACTGACAGGAGCGGATTATAGCGCCGCCGCCAAAGAGTCAATGCTAAAGGGGCTTCAACACCACACACAACACACAAATGTTTCACAAACATCATATAAACATCACACAGACAACACACATACACCAACCCATGAGCAAAACACCACACAAATGCCACAACACCACCCCATAAATACCACATGCACACCACACACACAAGGACTACACACACACAAACACAGATGGATGCACCCTACGCACATGCGCATTCACAAACAACTACCGCACGTATGGACACTTGCATTGTGCACGCACAAACGCATGTGCACATACATGCATACATATACATATACACGGACCACATGTACATGCACACATGCATACATACACATGGATCACGTGTGCACACACACACCCACACATACATGCACTCGCACACACACGCATACATATACACGGACCATACCTGTGCATTGCACACATGCATACACATGGATCACATGCGTGCACACATACACGCACGTGCACTCACACGCATACATATACATGGACCACAAACATGCATGCACACACGCATACATACATATGGATCCCACGCGTGCACACAAACATACGCACTGACAAAACAGGTCTGGTATCCTTAGTGGCTGTTTGCACACTACAGTATTTTTCACGGGCCTCCGGGCCATGGATTTGGCGCTTCCATAGACTTCTTTGTGCACAAAGCGGAAATTTGCAGGCTCCATAGAAGTCTATGGAAATGTGGATTCCACGGCCCAGAGACCCGTGAAAAATCCTGTAGTGTACAAGCAGCCATACTGACAAACGATTCAGGATATAAATAATCCCAAAAAAAAAAAGGTATGAAGTATTCAACATACACAAAAAGTGTTATAAAATGACATACTTTATTATCATTAATAAAAAGTTATATACACATATAAAGACACATAGAACACCAATAATTCAAACGAAAAGGACAACCCACAGATACGGGTGTAACACTGTCAGACCACTGGAGTAGAAATACACAATGACACTAAGAAACTATCTGTTACCCACATGGCAAAATGGGCACACATACATATCTAGGTGTACATCATCTCCCTCCTAAAGTATGTAAGTATATGCAGTATAAGGGAGGAGAGAAAAAATATATACTCACAGAAAAAATATATACCAGGGGGTAGGGGAGACCCAGTAAATCATGCAAAGTAAATGCTATACATGTTCATCCATACCCTTACATGGCATATCTGAATAAACTCAATAGTAAAGAGACATGAAAAGTTAATCCTCAACATAGATTGGCAGAAAGCCCAACAGACATGCCTGAGGGGAAGAACATAAATCCCTTACCCATAATAAAGTGATCCGCAGGAGCCCGTAGCTGTGGGGAGTCCTAGCCCGACGCGCGTTTCGGCCGTATGACCGGCCTTCTTCCGGGGGTGGAGTCGGGTGCATACATGTGGCAATATAAATATGCCTCACCTTAAGATGAGGAGCCAATAACCTACGTCGAGGAGGGGTCTAAGTTTGTTGCAGCAAGTAATATACTTCCTGTTCACGGGGCGAAGATGTGCTGGGGGAAGGACCGTCCAACTCATTGTGACGCATGTCCACTGCGTGAAAATAGCTTAGTCCGATCACGTGATCGGCTAACCGAAACCGAGGCGCGGCTGTAGAGCCAAGCCTCGATTTCATCAGCCGCACGTGACCCGAGTAGCTCGCAGGGGCATGCGTGCCGGGCATGGACAAAGTTATCTATACCTAGTGCCGATAACATGTGTAACCAGCACAGTAGAGAGATTATATATATATAGGAATAATAAATACTAAACAAAATAATAAGGAAATCATATTAAAAAATGAGTGTGATATGATTGGGGTGAAAAAGAGGAAAAAGGAGTGCAAGAAAGGTGAGTGAAAAGTGAAAAGAAGAAAGTAAAAGGCCATAAATACCGAACCATCTTTATTTATTATAATAAAAGCCTATCATAAAATATATGCCATGCAAAAATACAAAAACTTAATATACAGCCCAATGTCGCAACAGTGGGTATTATATGCCATACAAAGATACAAAATCTTAGTATACAGCCCAATGTCGCAACAATGGGTATTATCAGTGTCAGTGAATATAATATAGAAAAATAAAGTAGATATATATCCATAAATTGATAAGTTACCCCACAAAAACCATAAAACACACCCCAAATATAACAATAATGAATGCTGTAAAACTAATTCATCATTGAAATACACAGTTAAGTACAATATATAATAAATAAACCCAAAACTATATAAATTATATAATTGAAGGGAAAAAAAAAAAAAAAATTATTATTTATTATTATATAATAATAAATAAATAAATAAACAAATAATAAATAAATAAAGAAATAAATAAAAATAAAAAATATATATATATAATGAAATATTTTTTAAAAAATATATGCATAAAAATGTCCATAAATATCCCGGATCCAAAAGATTCTCTTATGTCACAATCATGATGAGGAAAGTCGCCGCTTTAGTCCGAAGGAAGAATAAGCAGGAAAACGAATCCTTAAACATCCAGTTGAGGTTATAACGCTATCAAGAACAAAAAAAGAAAATCACCACAAAGCAATACAACTAAGAAAAAAACTTATTAGCCACAATATAAAACATAAAAGACACACACACAGACGCCATATACACTACACAAAAAGGATACATAGATAAAATAACTAAATCACTAAACAATTAAAAATACGGTACTATTCCGTTATCGGGCCAGCAGCAGCGCAGTTCAGCAGCAGCTTTCGGGACAGCAGTTCAGCAGCGGGAATTACAATGACATCCGAGGACTGCTGGCCCGATGCTTGTGCCCAGTAACCAGTACATCGATGACCCCCCTCCCCCATCCTTCTCCTCCTGCCAGTGCTGCCCCCCAGCTCTCCTTACATCTTCCCCGTACCCTCTCCCCGCCACACGACTAGGCCTCACCTCAGCGCTAGTACCGAGACCGAAAGGAAAGACACCGGGGCTCAATCCAGGCCCTGACAAGAAACACGCCGACTATAGGAACGGTGAGCTACAGCGAGCCGGAGGGACAAACTTTCTGCAGCGTCCGGCGGCTATCTAGTAGCATTCATTGCTCAAGATTTACGGTGAGGCCTATTACAGGGAGAGGGTACGGGGCAGATGTAAGAAGAGCTGGGGGGCAGCACTGGAAGGAAGAGGAGGATGAGGGCATCGATCGATGTACTGCCTACTACACACAAGCACGGCCTCTATCATCGGGCCAGCATCGGCTTAGTCATGTGGCGGGGAGAGGGTACGGGGTAGATGTAAGGAGAGCTGGGGGGCAGCACTGGAAGGAGGAGGAGATGGAGGGGGGGTCATTGATGTACTGGCTACTGGGCACAAGCATCGGGCCAGCAGTCCTCGGATGTCATTGTAATTCCCGCTGCTGAACTGAACTGCTGTCCCGAAAGCTGGTGCTGAAATGCGCTGCTGCTGGCCCGATAACGGAATAGTACCAAAAATACATACAAGGCTATCGTGGAACAATGGGAGGTATCCAGGTACAAACAGGACTAGAGAAAAGCGCCAAAATTCATTGTTTCATTTAAACCGTGTGGAGTCATGGTCCCCAAGGTCCATATCCACCGTGCCATACTGAGCAGCAATATTGGTCAGGCGAAAACTGCCTGATAGTAAGATTGTCATTATTGCTGACTATACAGGGAACTTTCATCACTGAAGCTGCTGAGGTAAAGTGAAAGCTGGGCTCTGATTGGTTGCTATGGGCAACTCCACAAGTCTGCCTGTGAGGCGGCTCCTTCAGGACATAGTAATACTGTGAGGGCGGCTCTGTATAGTAATACAGTAATACAGTAATTCATCCTATTACATCTCTATCAGTGTCAGGACATAGTAATACTGTGAGGGCTGCTCTGTATTACTATTCATCCTATTACATCTCTTATCAGTGTCAGGACATAGTAATACTGTGAGGGCTGCTCTGTATTACTATTCATCCTATTACATCTCTTATCAGTGTCAGGACATAGTAATACTGTGAGGGCTGCTCTGTATTACTATTCATACTATTACATCTCTTATCAGTGTCAGGTCCTAGTAATACTGTGAGGGCTGCTCTGTATTACTATTCACCCTATTACATCTCTTATCAGTGTCAGGTCCTAGTAATACTGTGAGGGCGGCTCTGTATTACTATTCATCCTATTACATCTCGTATCAGTGTCGGGACATAGTAATACTGTGAGGGCTGCTCTGTATTACTATTCATCCTATTACATCTCTTATCAGTGTCAGGTCCTAGTAATACTGTGAGGGCTGCTCTGTATTACTATTCACCCTATTACATCTCTTATCAGTGTCAGGTCATAGTAATACTGTGAGGGCTGCTCTTTATTACTATTCACCCTATTACATCTCTTATCAGTGTCAGGTCCTAGTAATACTGTGAGGGCGGCTCTGTATTACTATTCATCCTATTACATCTCTTATCAGTGTCAGGACATAGTAATACTGTGAGGGCTGCTCTGTATTACTATTCATCCTATTACATCTCTATCAGTGTCAGGACATAGTAATACTGTGAGGGCTGCTCTGTATTACTATTCATCCTATTACATCTCTTATCAGTGTCAGGACATAGTAATACTGTGAGGGCGGCTCTGTATTACTATTCATCCTATTACATCTCTTATCAGTGTCAGGACATAGTAATACTGTGAGGGCTGCTCTGTATTACTATTCATCCTATTACATCTCTTATCAGTGTCAGGACATAGTAATACTGTGAGGGCTGCTCTGTATTACTATTCATACTATTACATCTCTTATCAGTGTCAGGACATAGTAATACTGTGAGGGCTGCTCTGTATTACTATTCATCCTATTACATCTCTTATCAGTGTCAGGTCATAGTAATACTGTGAGGGCTGCTCTGTATTACTATTCGTCCTATTACATCTCTTATCAGTGTCAGGTCCTAGTAATACTGTGAGGGCTGCTCTGTATTACTATTCACCCTATTACATCTCTTATCAGTGTCAGGTCCTAGTAATACTGTGAGGGCTGCTCTGTATTACTATTCACCCTATTACATCTCTTATCAGTGTCAGGTCCTAGTAATACTGTGAGGGCGGCTCTGTATTACTATTCATCCTATTACATCTCGTATCAGTGTCGGGACATAGTAATACTGTGAGGGCTGCTCTGTATTACTATTCACCCTATTACATCTCTTATCAGTGTCAGGTCATAGTAATACTGTGAGGGCTGCTCTGTATTACTATTCATCCTATTAAATCTCTTATCAGTGTCAGGTCCTAGTAATACTGTGAGGGCTGCTCTGTATTACTATTCACCCTATTACATCTCTTATCAGTGTCAGGTCATAGTAATACTGTGAGGGCTGCTCTGTATTACTATTCACCCTATTACATCTCTTATCAGTGTCAGGTCCTAGTAATACTGTGAGGGCGGCTCTGTATTACTATTCATCCTATTACATCTCTTATCAGTGTCAGGACATAGTAATACTGTGAGGGCGGCTCTGTATTACTATTCATCCTATTACATCTCTTATCAGTGTCAGGTCATAGTAATACTGTGAGGGCTGCTCTATATTACTATTCATCCTATTACATCTCTATCAGTGTCAGGACATAGTAATACTGTGAGGGCTGCTCTGTATTACTATTCATCCTATTACATCTCTTATCAGTGTCAGGACATAGTAATACTGTGAGGGCTGCTCTGTATTACTATTCATCCTATTACATCTCTTATCAGTGTCAGGACATAGTAATACTGTGAGGGCCGCTCTGTATTACTATTCATCCTATTACATCTCTTATCAGTGTCAGGTCATAGTAATACTGTGAGGGCGGCTCTGTATTACTATTCATCCTATTACATCTCGTATCAGTGTCGGGACATAGTAATACTGTGAGGGCTGCTCTGTATTACTATTCATCCTATTACATCTCTTATCAGTGTCAGGTCATAGTAATACTGTGAGGGCTGCTCTATATTACTATTCATCCTATTACATCTCTATCAGTGTCAGGACATAGTAATACTGTGAGGGCTGCTCTGTATTACTATTCATCCTATTACATCTCTTATCAGTGTCAGGACATAGTAATACTGTGAGGGCTGCTCTGTATTACTATTCATCCTATTACATCTCTTATCAGTGTCAGGTCATCGTAATACTGTGAGGGCGGCTCTGTATTACTATTCATCCTATTACATCTCTTATCAGTGTCAGGACATAGTAATACTGTGAGGGCGGCTCTGTATTACTATTCATCCTATTACATCTCGTATCAGTGTCGGGACATAGTAATACTGTGAGGGCTGCTCTGTATTACTATTCATCCTATTACATCTCTTATCAGTGTCAGGTCATAGTAATACTGTGAGGGCTGCTCTATATTACTATTCATCCTATTACATCTCTATCAGTGTCAGGACATAGTAATACTGTGAGGGCTGCTCTGTATTACTATTCATCCTATTACATCTCTTATCAGTGTCAGGACATAGTAATACTGTGAGGGCTGCTCTGTATTACTATTCATCCTATTACATCTCTTATCAGTGTCAGGACATAGTAATACTGTGAAGGCCGCTCTGTATTACTATTCATCCTATTACATCTCTTATCAGTGTCAGGTCATAGTAATACTGTGAGGGCGGCTCTGTATTACTATTCATCCTATTACATCTCTTATCAGTGTCAGGACATAGTAATACTGTGAGGGCGGCTCTGTATTACTATTCATCCTATTACATCTCGTATCAGTGTCGGGACATAGTAATACTGTGAGGGCTGCTCTGTATTACTATTCATCCTATTACATCTCTTATCAGTGTCAGGTCATAGTAATACTGTGAGGGCTGCTCTATATTACTATTCATCCTATTACATCTCTATCAGTGTCAGGACATAGTAATACTGTGAGGGCTGCTCTGTATTACTATTCATCCTATTACATCTCTTATCAGTGTCAGGACATAGTAATACTGTGAGGGCTGCTCTGTATTACTATTCATCCTATTACATCTCTTATCAGTGTCAGGACATAGTAATACTGTGAGGGCTGCTCTATATTACTATTCATCCTATTACATCTCTTATCAGTGTCAGGTCATAGTAATACTGTGAGGGCTCCTCTGTATTACTATTCATCCTATTACATCTCTATCAGTGTCAGGACATAGTAATACTGTGAGGGCTGCTCTATATTACTATTCATCCTATTACATCTCTTATCAGTGTCAGGTCATAGTAATACTGTGAGGGCTGCTCTGTATTACTATTCATCCTATTGCATCTCTTATCAGTGTCAGGTCCTAGTAATACTGTGAGGGCTGCTCTGTATTACTATTCATCCTATTACATCTCTTATCAGTGTCAGGTCCTAGTAATACTGTGAGGGCGGCTCTGTATTACTATTCATCCTATTACATCTCTTATCAGTGTCAGGACATAGTAATACTGTGAGGGCGGCTCTGTATTACTATTCATCCTATTACATCTCTTATCATTGTCAGGACATAGTAATACTGTGATGGCCGCTCTGTATTACTATTCATCCTATTACATCTCTTATCAGTGTCAGGACATAGTAATACTGTGAGGGCTCCTCTGTATTACTTTTCATCCTATTACATCTCTATCAGTGTCAGGACATAGTAATACTGTGAGGGCTGCTCTGTATTACTATTCATCCTATTACATCTCTTATCAGTGTCAGGACATAGTAATACTGTGAGGGCTGCTCTGTATTACTATTCATCCTATTACATCTCTTATCAGTGTCAGGTCCTAGTAATACTGTGAGGGCGGCTCTGTATTACTATTCATCCTATTACATCTCTTATCAGTGTCAGGACATAGTAATACTGTGAGGGCGGCTCTGTATTACTATTCATCCTATTACATCTCTTATCAGTGTCAGGACATAGTAATACTGTGAGGGCTGCTCTGTATTACTATTCATCCTATTACATCTCTTATCAGTGTCAGGACATAGTAATACTGTGAGGGCGGCTCTGTATTACTATTCATCCTATTACATCTCTTATCAGTGTCAGGTCATAGTAATACTGTGAGGGCTGCTCTATATTACTATTCATCCTATTACATCTCTATCAGTGTCAGGACATAGTAATACTGTGAGGGCTGCTCTGTATTACTATTCATCCTATTACATCTCTTATCAGTGTCAGGACATAGTAATACTGTGAGGGCTGCTCTGTATTACTATTCATCCTATTACATCTCTTATCAGTGTCAGGTCATAGTAATACTGTGAGGGCGGCTCTGTATTACTATTCATCCTATTACATCTCTTATCAGTGTCAGGACATAGTAATACTGTGAGGGCGGCTCTGTATTACTATTCATCCTATTACATCTCGTATCAGTGTCGGGACATAGTAATACTGTGAGGGCTGCTCTGTATTACTATTCATCCTATTACATCTCTTATCAGTGTCAGGTCATAGTAATACTGTGAGGGCTGCTCTATATTACTATTCATCCTATTACATCTCTATCAGTGTCAGGACATAGTAATACTGTGAGGGCTGCTCTGTATTACTATTCATCCTATTACATCTCTTATCAGTGTCAGGACATAGTAATACTGTGAGGGCTGCTCTGTATTACTATTCATCCTATTACATCTCTTATCAGTGTCAGGACATAGTAATACTGTGAAGGCCGCTCTGTATTACTATTCATCCTATTACATCTCTTATCAGTGTCAGGTCATAGTAATACTGTGAGGGCGGCTCTGTATTACTATTCATCCTATTACATCTCTTATCAGTGTCAGGACATAGTAATACTGTGAGGGCGGCTCTGTATTACTATTCATCCTATTACATCTCGTATCAGTGTCGGGACATAGTAATACTGTGAGGGCTGCTCTGTATTACTATTCATCCTATTACATCTCTTATCAGTGTCAGGTCATAGTAATACTGTGAGGGCTGCTCTATATTACTATTCATCCTATTACATCTCTATCAGTGTCAGGACATAGTAATACTGTGAGGGCTGCTCTGTATTACTATTCATCCTATTACATCTCTTATCAGTGTCAGGACATAGTAATACTGTGAGGGCTGCTCTGTATTACTATTCATCCTATTACATCTCTTATCAGTGTCAGGACATAGTAATACTGTGAGGGCTGCTCTATATTACTATTCATCCTATTACATCTCTTATCAGTGTCAGGTCATAGTAATACTGTGAGGGCTCCTCTGTATTACTATTCATCCTATTACATCTCTATCAGTGTCAGGACATAGTAATACTGTGAGGGCTGCTCTATATTACTATTCATCCTATTACATCTCTTATCAGTGTCAGGACATAGTAATACTGTGAGGGCTGCTCTGTATTACTATTCATCCTATTACATCTCTTATCAGTGTCAGGTCATAGTAATACTGTGAGGGCTGCTCTGTATTACTATTCATCCTATTGCATCTCTTATCAGTGTCAGGTCCTAGTAATACTGTGAGGGCTGCTCTGTATTACTATTCATCCTATTACATCTCTTATCAGTGTCAGGTCCTAGTAATACTGTGAGGGCGGCTCTGTATTACTATTCATCCTATTACATCTCTTATCAGTGTCAGGACATAGTAATACTGTGAGGGCGGCTCTGTATTACTATTCATCCTATTACATCTCTTATCATTGTCAGGACATAGTAATACTGTGATGGCCGCTCTGTATTACTATTCATCCTATTACATCTCTTATCAGTGTCAGGACATAGTAATACTGTGAGGGCTCCTCTGTATTACTTTTCATCCTATTACATCTCTATCAGTGTCAGGACATAGTAATACTGTGAGGGCTGCTCTGTATTACTATTCATCCTATTACATCTCTTATCAGTGTCAGGACATAGTAATACTGTGAGGGCTGCTCTGTATTACTATTCATCCTATTACATCTCTTATCAGTGTCAGGTCCTAGTAATACTGTGAGGGCGGCTCTGTATTACTATTCATCCTATTACATCTCTTATCAGTGTCAGGACATAGTAATACTGTGAGGGCGGCTCTGTATTACTATTCATCCTATTACATCTCTTATCAGTGTCAGGACATAGTAATACTGTGAG
The DNA here is from genome assembly GCF_031893055.1 of Leptodactylus fuscus. Taxonomy (NCBI): domain Eukaryota; kingdom Metazoa; phylum Chordata; class Amphibia; order Anura; family Leptodactylidae; genus Leptodactylus; species Leptodactylus fuscus. The sequence goes on from NC_134271.1 coordinate 33,601,034, forward strand.
GGCTGCTCTGTATTACTATTCATCCTATTACATCTCTTATCAGTGTCAGGTCATAGTAATACTGTGAGGGCGGCTCTGTATTACTATTCATCCTATTACATCTCTTATCAGTGTCAGGTCCTAGTAATACTGTGAGGGCTGCTCTGTATTACTATCCATCCTATTACATCTCTTATCAGTGTCAGGTCCTAGTAATACTGTGAGGGCGGCTCTGTATTACTATTCATCCTATTACATCTCTTATCAGTGTCAGGACATAGTAATACTGTGAGGGCGGCTCTGTATTACTATTCATCCTATTACATCTCTTATCAGTGTCAGGTCATAGTAATACTGTGAGGGCTGCTCTGTATTACTATTCATCCTATTACATCTCTTATCAGTGTCAGGTCATAGTAATACTGTGAGGGCTGCTCTGTATTACTATTCATCCTATTACATCTCTTATCAGTGTCAGGTCCTAGTAATACTGTGAGGGCTGCTCTGTATTACTATTCATCCTATTACATCTCTTATCAGTGTCAGGACATAGTAATACTGTGATGGCTGCTCTGTATTACTATTCATCCTATTACATCTCTTATCAGTGTCAGGACATAGTAATACTGTGAGGGCGGCTCTGTATTACTATTCATCCTATTACATCTCTTATCAGTGTCAGGTCATAGTAATACTGTGAGGGCTGCTCTGTATTACTATTCATCCTATTACATCTCTTATCAGTGTCAGGTCCTAGTAATACTGTGAGGGCGGCTCTGTATTACTATTCATCCTATTACATCTCTTATCAGTGTCAGGTCATAGTAATACTGTGAGGGCTGCTCAGTATTACTATTCATCCTATTACATCTCTTATCAGTGTCAGGACATAGTAATACTGTGAGGGCTGCTCTGTATTACTATTCATCCTATTACATCTCTTATCAGTGTCAGGACATAGTAATACTGTGAGGGCTGCTCTGTATTACTATTCGTCCTATTACATCTCTTATCAGTGTCAGGTCCTAGTAATACTGTGAGGGCTGCTCTGTATTACTATTCACCCTATTACATCTCTTATCAGTGTCAGGTCCTAGTAATACTGTGAGGGCGGCTCTGTATTACTATTCATCCTATTACATCTCGTATCAGTGTCGGGACATAGTAATACTGTGAGGGCTGCTCTGTATTACTATTCACCCTATTACATCTCTTATCAGTGTCAGGTCATAGTAATACTGTGAGGGCTGCTCTGTATTACTATTCATCCTATTACATCTCTTATCAGTGTCAGGTCCTAGTAATACTGTGAGGGCTGCTCTGTATTACTATTCACCCTATTACATCTCTTATCAGTGTCAGGTCATAGTAATACTGTGAGGGCTGCTCTGTATTACTATTCACCCTATTACATCTCTTATCAGTGTCAGGTCCTAGTAATACTGTGAGGGCGGCTCTGTATTACTATTCATCCTATTACATCTCTTATCAGTGTCAGGACATAGTAATACTGTGAGGGCGGCTCTGTATTACTATTCATCCTATTACATCTCTTATCAGTGTCAGGTCATAGTAATACTGTGAGGGCTGCTCTATATTACTATTCATCCTATTACATCTCTATCAGTGTCAGGACATAGTAATACTGTGAGGGCTGCTCTGTATTACTATTCATCCTATTACATCTCTTATCAGTGTCAGGACATAGTAATACTGTGAGGGCTGCTCTGTATTACTATTCATCCTATTACATCTCTTATCAGTGTCAGGACATAGTAATACTGTGAGGGCCGCTCTGTATTACTATTCATCCTATTACATCTCTTATCAGTGTCAGGTCATAGTAATACTGTGAGGGCTGCTCTGTATTACTATTCATCCTATTACATCTCGTATCAGTGTCGGGACATAGTAATACTGTGAGGGCTGCTCTGTATTACTATTCATCCTATTACATCTCTTATCAGTGTCAGGTCATAGTAATACTGTGAGGGCTGCTCTATATTACTATTCATCCTATTACATCTCTATCAGTGTCAGGACATAGTAATACTGTGAGGGCTGCTCTGTATTACTATTCATCCTATTACATCTCTTATCAGTGTCAGGACATAGTAATACTGTGAGGGCTGCTCTGTATTACTATTCATCCTATTACATCTCTTATCAGTGTCAGGTCATAGTAATACTGTGAGGGCGGCTCTGTATTACTATTCATCCTATTACATCTCTTATCAGTGTCAGGACATAGTAATACTGTGAGGGCGGCTCTGTATTACTATTCATCCTATTACATCTCGTATCAGTGTCGGGACATAGTGTGAGGGCTGCTCTGTATTACTATTCATCCTATTACATCTCTTATCAGTGTCAGGTCATAGTAATACTGTGAGGGCTGCTCTATATTACTATTCATCCTATTACATCTCTATCAGTGTCAGGACATAGTAATACTGTGAGGGCTGCTCTGTATTACTATTCATCCTATTACATCTCTTATCAGTGTCAGGACATAGTAATACTGTGAGGGCTGCTCTGTATTACTATTCATCCTATTACATCTCTTATCAGTGTCAGGACATAGTAATACTGTGAAGGCCGCTCTGTATTACTATTCATCCTATTACATCTCTTATCAGTGTCAGGTCATAGTAATACTGTGAGGGCGGCTCTGTATTACTATTCATCCTATTACATCTCTTATCAGTGTCAGGACATAGTAATACTGTGAGGGCGGCTCTGTATTACTATTCATCCTATTACATCTCGTATCAGTGTCGGGACATAGTAATACTGTGAGGGCTGCTCTGTATTACTATTCATCCTATTACATCTCTTATCAGTGTCAGGTCATAGTAATACTGTGAGGGCTGCTCTATATTACTATTCATCCTATTACATCTCTATCAGTGTCAGGACATAGTAATACTGTGAGGGCTGCTCTGTATTACTATTCATCCTATTACATCTCTTATCAGTGTCAGGACATAGTAATACTGTGAGGGCTGCTCTGTATTACTATTCATCCTATTACATCTCTTATCAGTGTCAGGACATAGTAATACTGTGAGGGCTGCTCTATATTACTATTCATCCTATTACATCTCTTATCAGTGTCAGGTCATAGTAATACTGTGAGGGCTCCTCTGTATTACTATTCATCCTATTACATCTCTATCAGTGTCAGGACATAGTAATACTGTGAGGGCTGCTCTATATTACTATTCATCCTATTACATCTCTTATCAGTGTCAGGACATAGTAATACTGTGAGGGCTGCTCTGTATTACTATTCATCCTATTACATCTCTTATCAGTGTCAGGTCATAGTAATACTGTGAGGGCTGCTCTGTATTACTATTCATCCTATTGCATCTCTTATCAGTGTCAGGTCCTAGTAATACTGTGAGGGCTGCTCTGTATTACTATTCATCCTATTACATCTCTTATCAGTGTCAGGTCCTAGTAATACTGTGAGGGCGGCTCTGTATTACTATTCATCCTATTACATCTCTTATCAGTGTCAGGACATAGTAATACTGTGAGGGCGGCTCTGTATTACTATTCATCCTATTACATCTCTTATCATTGTCAGGACATAGTAATACTGTGATGGCCGCTCTGTATTACTATTCATCCTATTACATCTCTTATCAGTGTCAGGACATAGTAATACTGTGAGGGCTCCTCTGTATTACTTTTCATCCTATTACATCTCTATCAGTGTCAGGACATAGTAATACTGTGAGGGCTGCTCTGTATTACTATTCATCCTATTACATCTCTTATCAGTGTCAGGACATAGTAATACTGTGAGGGCTGCTCTGTATTACTATTCATCCTATTACATCTCTTATCAGTGTCAGGTCCTAGTAATACTGTGAGGGCGGCTCTGTATTACTATTCATCCTATTACATCTCTTATTAGTGTCAGGACATAGTAATACTGTGAGGGCGGCTCTGTATTACTATTCATCCTATTACATCTCTTATCAGTGTCAGGACATAGTAATACTGTGAGGGCTGCTCTGTATTACTATTCATCCTATTACATCTCTTATCAGTGTCAGGTCATAGTAATACTGTGAGGGCGGCTCTGTATTACTATTCATCCTATTACATCTCTTATCAGTGTCAGGTCATAGTAATACTGTGAGGGCTGCTCTGTATTACTATTCATCCTATTGCATCTCTTATCAGTGTCAGGTCCTAGTAATACTGTGAGGGCTGCTCTGTATTACTATCCATCCTATTACATCTCTTATCAGTGTCAGGTCCTAGTAATACTGTGAGGGCGGCTCTGTATTACTATTCATCCTATTACATCTCTTATCAGTGTCAGGACATAGTAATACTGTGAGGGCGGCTCTGTATTACTATTCATCCTATTACATCTCTTATCAGTGTCAGGTCATAGTAATACTGTGAGGGCTGCTCTGTATTACTATTCATCCTATTACATCTCTTATCAGTGTCAGGTCATAGTAATACTGTGAGGGCTGCTCTGTATTACTATTCATCCTATTACATCTCTTATCAGTGTCAGGTCCTAGTAATACTGTGAGGGCTGCTCTGTATTACTATTCATCCTATTACATCTCTTATCAGTGTCAGGACATAGTAATACTGTGATGGCTGCTCTGTATTACTATTCATCCTATTACATCTCTTATCAGTGTCAGGACATAGTAATACTGTGAGGGCGGCTCTGTATTACTATTCATCCTATTACATCTCTTATCAGTGTCAGGTCATAGTAATACTGTGAGGGCTGCTCTGTATTACTATTCATCCTATTACATCTCTTATCAGTGTCAGGTCCTAGTAATACTGTGAGGGCGGCTCTGTATTACTATTCATCCTATTACATCTCTTATCAGTGTCAGGTCATAGTAATACTGTGAGGGCTGCTCAGTATTACTATTCATCCTATTACATCTCTTATCAGTGTCAGGACATAGTAATACTGTGAGGGCAGCTCTGTATTACTATTCATCCTATTACATCTCTTATCAGTGTCAGGACATAGTAATACTGTGAGGGCTGCTCTGTATTACTATTCGTCCTATTACATCTCTTATCAGTGTCAGGTCCTAGTAATACTGTGAGGGCTGCTCTGTATTACTATTCACCCTATTACATCTCTTATCAGTGTCAGGTCCTAGTAATACTGTGAGGGCTGCTCTGTATTACTATTCACCCTATTACATCTCTTATCAGTGTCAGGTCCTAGTAATACTGTGAGGGCGGCTCTGTATTACTATTCATCCTATTACATCTCGTATCAGTGTCGGGACATAGTAATACTGTGAGGGCTGCTCTGTATTACTATTCACCCTATTACATCTCTTATCAGTGTCAGGTCATAGTAATACTGTGAGGGCTGCTCTGTATTACTATTCATCCTATTACATCTCTTATCAGTGTCAGGTCCTAGTAATACTGTGAGGGCTGCTCTGTATTACTATTCACCCTATTACATCTCTTATCAGTGTCAGGTCATAGTAATACTGTGAGGGCTGCTCTGTATTACTATTCACCCTATTACATCTCTTATCAGTGTCAGGTCCTAGTAATACTGTGAGGGCGGCTCTGTATTACTATTCATCCTATTACATCTCTTATCAGTGTCAGGACATAGTAATACTGTGAGGGCGGCTCTGTATTACTATTCATCCTATTACATCTCTTATCAGTGTCAGGTCATAGTAATACTGTGAGGGCTGCTCTATATTACTATTCATCCTATTACATCTCTATCAGTGTCAGGACATAGTAATACTGTGAGGGCTGCTCTGTATTACTATTCATCCTATTACATCTCTTATCAGTGTCAGGACATAGTAATACTGTGAGGGCTGCTCTGTATTACTATTCATCCTATTACATCTCTTATCAGTGTCAGGACATAGTAATACTGTGAGGGCCGCTCTGTATTACTATTCATCCTATTACATCTCTTATCAGTGTCAGGTCATAGTAATACTGTGAGGGCGGCTCTGTATTACTATTCATCCTATTACATCTCGTATCAGTGTCGGGACATAGTAATACTGTGAGGGCTGCTCTGTATTACTATTCATCCTATTACATCTCTTATCAGTGTCAGGTCATAGTAATACTGTGAGGGCTGCTCTATATTACTATTCATCCTATTACATCTCTATCAGTGTCAGGACATAGTAATACTGTGAGGGCTGCTCTGTATTACTATTCATCCTATTACATCTCTTATCAGTGTCAGGACATAGTAATACTGTGAGGGCTGCTCTGTATTACTATTCATCCTATTACATCTCTTATCAGTGTCAGGTCATAGTAATACTGTGAGGGCGGCTCTGTATTACTATTCATCCTATTACATCTCTTATCAGTGTCAGGACATAGTAATACTGTGAGGGCGGCTCTGTATTACTATTCATCCTATTACATCTCGTATCAGTGTCGGGACATAGTGTGAGGGCTGCTCTGTATTACTATTCATCCTATTACATCTCTTATCAGTGTCAGGTCATAGTAATACTGTGAGGGCTGCTCTATATTACTATTCATCCTATTACATCTCTATCAGTGTCAGGACATAGTAATACTGTGAGGGCTGCTCTGTATTACTATTCATCCTATTACATCTCTTATCAGTGTCAGGACATAGTAATACTGTGAGGGCTGCTCTGTATTACTATTCATCCTATTACATCTCTTATCAGTGTCAGGACATAGTAATACTGTGAAGGCCGCTCTGTATTACTATTCATCCTATTACATCTCTTATCAGTGTCAGGTCATAGTAATACTGTGAGGGCGGCTCTGTATTACTATTCATCCTATTACATCTCTTATCAGTGTCAGGACATAGTAATACTGTGAGGGCGGCTCTGTATTACTATTCATCCTATTACATCTCGTATCAGTGTCGGGACATAGTAATACTGTGAGGGCTGCTCTGTATTACTATTCATCCTATTACATCTCTTATCAGTGTCAGGTCATAGTAATACTGTGAGGGCTGCTCTATATTACTATTCATCCTATTACATCTCTATCAGTGTCAGGACATAGTAATACTGTGAGGGCTGCTCTGTATTACTATTCATCCTATTACATCTCTTATCAGTGTCAGGACATAGTAATACTGTGAGGGCTGCTCTGTATTACTATTCATCCTATTACATCTCTTATCAGTGTCAGGACATAGTAATACTGTGAGGGCTGCTCTATATTACTATTCATCCTATTACATCTCTTATCAGTGTCAGGTCATAGTAATACTGTGAGGGCTCCTCTGTATTACTATTCATCCTATTACATCTCTATCAGTGTCAGGACATAGTAATACTGTGAGGGCTGCTCTATATTACTATTCATCCTATTACATCTCTTATCAGTGTCAGGACATAGTAATACTGTGAGGGCTGCTCTGTATTACTATTCATCCTATTACATCTCTTATCAGTGTCAGGTCATAGTAATACTGTGAGGGCTGCTCTGTATTACTATTCATCCTATTGCATCTCTTATCAGTGTCAGGTCCTAGTAATACTGTGAGGGCTGCTCTGTATTACTATTCATCCTATTACATCTCTTATCAGTGTCAGGTCCTAGTAATACTGTGAGGGCGGCTCTGTATTACTATTCATCCTATTACATCTCTTATCAGTGTCAGGACATAGTAATACTGTGAGGGCGGCTCTGTATTACTATTCATCCTATTACATCTCTTATCATTGTCAGGACATAGTAATACTGTGATGGCCGCTCTGTATTACTATTCATCCTATTACATCTCTTATCAGTGTCAGGACATAGTAATACTGTGAGGGCTCCTCTGTATTACTTTTCATCCTATTACATCTCTATCAGTGTCAGGACATAGTAATACTGTGAGGGCTGCTCTGTATTACTATTCATCCTATTACATCTCTTATCAGTGTCAGGACATAGTAATACTGTGAGGGCTGCTCTGTATTACTATTCATCCTATTACATCTCTTATCAGTGTCAGGTCCTAGTAATACTGTGAGGGCGGCTCTGTATTACTATTCATCCTATTACATCTCTTATAAGTGTCAGGACATAGTAATACTGTGAGGGCGGCTCTGTATTACTATTCATCCTATTACATCTCTTATCAGTGTCAGGACATAGTAATACTGTGAGGGCTGCTCTGTATTACTATTCATCCTATTACATCTCTTATCAGTGTCAGGTCATAGTAATACTGTGAGGGCGGCTCTGTATTACTATTCATCCTATTACATCTCTTATCAGTGTCAGGTCCTAGTAATACTGTGAGGGCTGCTCTGTATTACTATCCATCCTATTACATCTCTTATCAGTGTCAGGTCCTAGTAATACTGTGAGGGCGGCTCTGTATTACTATTCATCCTATTACATCTCTTATCAGTGTCAGGACATAGTAATACTGTGAGGGCGGCTCTGTATTACTATTCATCCTATTCCATCTCTTATCAGTGTCAGGTCATAGTAATACTGTGAGGGCTGCTCTGTATTACTATTCATCCTATTACATCTCTTATCAGTGTCAGGTCATAGTAATACTGTGAGGGCTGCTCTGTATTACTATTCATCCTATCACATCTCTTATCAGTGTCAGGTCCTAGTAATACTGTGAGGGCTGCTCTGTATTACTATTCATCCTATTACATCTCTTATCAGTGTCAGGACATAGTAATACTGTGATGGCTGCTCTGTATTACTATTCATCCTATTACATCTCTTATCAGTGTCAGGACATAGTAATACTGTGAGGGCGGCTCTGTATTACTATTCATCCTATTACATCTCTTATCAGTGTCAGGTCATAGTAATACTGTGAGGGCTGCTCTGTATTACTATTCATCCTATTACATCTCTTATCAGTGTCAGGTCCTAGTAATACTGTGAGGGCGGCTCTGTATTACTATTCATCCTATTACATCTCTTATCAGTGTCAGGTCATAGTAATACTGTGAGGGCTGCTCAGTATTACTATTCATCCTATTACATCTCTTATCAGTGTCAGGACATAGTAATACTGTGAGGGCTGCTCTGTATTACTATTCATCCTATTACATCTCTTATCAGTGTCAGGACATAGTAATACTGTGAGGGCTGCTCTGTATTACTATTCATCCTATTACATCTCGTATCAGTGTCGGGACATAGTTATACTGTGAGGGCTGCTCTGTATTACTATTCATCCTATTACATCTCTTATCAGTGTCAGGACATAGTAATACTGTGAGGGCTGCTCTGTATTACTATTCATCCTATTACATCTCTTATCAGTGTCAGGTCCTAGTAATACTGTGAGGGCCGCTCTGTATTACTATTCATCCTATTACATCTCTTATCAGTGTCAGGACATAGTAATACTGTGAGGGCCGCTCTGTATTACTATTCATCCTATTACATCTCTTATCAGTGTCAGGACATAGTAATATTGTGAGGGCTGCTCTGTATTACTATTCATCCTATTACATCTCTTATCAGTGTCAGGACATAGTAATACTGTGAGGGCTGCTCTTTATTACTATTCATCCTATTACATCTCTTATCAGTGTCAGGACATAGTAATACTGTGAGGGCTGCTCTGTGTTACTATTCATCCTATTACATCTTGTATCAGTGTCAGGACATAGTAATACTGTGAGGGCTGCTCTGTATTACTATTCATCCTATTACATCTCTTATCAGTGTCAGGTCCTAGTAATACTGTGAGGGCTGCTCTGTATTACTATTCATTCTATTACATCTCTTATCAGTGTCAGATCATAATAATACTGTGAGGGCTGCTCTGTATTACTATTCATCCTATTACATCTCTTATCAGTGTTAGGACATAGTAATACTGTGAGGGCTGCTCTGCATTACTATTTATCCTATTACATCTCTTATCAGTGTCAGGTCCTAGTAATACTGTGATGGCCGCTCTGTATTACTATTCATCCTATTACATCTCTTATCAGTGTCAGATCATAGTAATACTGTGAGGGCTGCTCTGTATTACTATTCATCCTATTACATCTCTTATCAGTGTTAGGACATAGTAATACTGTGAGAGCTGCTCTGTATTACTATTTATCCTATTACATCTCTTATAAGTGTCAGGTCATAGTAATACTGTGAGGGCGGCTCTGTATTACTATTCATCCTATTACATCTCTTATCAGTGTCAGGACATAGTAATACTGTGAGGGCTGCTCTGTATTACTATTCATCCTATTACATCTCTTATCAGTGTCAGGACATAGTAATACTGTGAGGGCTGCTCTATATTACTATTCATCCTATTACATCTCGTATCAGTGTCAGGACATAGTAATACTGTGAGGGCTGCTCTGTATTACTATTCATCCTATTACATGTCTTATCAGTGTCAGGTCCTAGTAATACTGTGAGGGCTGCTCTGTATTACTATTCATCCTATTACATCTCTTATCAGTGTCAGGACATAGTAATACAGCAACCCTAAAAGGCTTTTTGAAACCTTTCACTCCTTACTCACACCCAAGGTGCAGACGCCATTCACAGACCTTAGTGCTGATGACCTGGCCATGTATTTCCATGATAAAATTGATAAGATCCGTCAGGAAATTACTGCCCAAGCCCCAGGTGGCATTGACTCCCACACCTACGATAGTACTGATTTCCTCACCAGCCGCACTTCAGACTGTCCATTCTCATGTTTTGAACCTGTCACAGAAGAGGAAGTCTCCCAGCTACTTTCTTCATCTCGCCCCACAACCTGCTGTAGTGACCCCTTCCCCTCACAGCTTCTCCAATCTCTGTCCCCTGCTGTCACTACTTACCTTACTAAAATATTTAACCTCTCTCTCTCTTCTGGAATCTTCCCATCCTCCTTCAAGCATGCTGTTATAACCCCGCTACTGAAAAAACCCTCCCTGGACCCATCCTGTGCTGCTAACTATCGACCCGTCTCTAACCTCCCCTTCATCTCTAAACTTTTGGAACGCCTGGTTTATTCTCGGTTAATCCGTTATCTCTCTGCTAACTCTCTGCTTGACCCCTTACAATCTGGTTTCCGCGCTCTGCACTCTACAGAAACAGCTCTCACAAAAGTCTCTAATGATCTACTAAAGGCTAAATCCAATGGTGACTTCTCTCTTCTTATTCTTCTGGACCTCTCTGCAGCTTTTGACACTGTTGACCATCAACTTCTCCTCACTATGCTCCGCTCAGTCGGCCTCAATGACACTGCACTCTCCTGGTTCTCCTCTTATCTCTCAGACCGCACTTTCAGTGTATCATTCGCGGGCTCTGTTTCCTCCCCTCTTTCCCTTGCTGTTGGGGTTCCTCAGGGCTCAGTCCTCGGCCCCCTGCTCTTTTCTCTCTACACAGCCCCCATTGGACAAACCATCGCCAGATTTGGCTTCAGGTACCATCTTTATGCTGATGACACCCAATTATACACATCTTCCCGTGACATCACCCCTGCACTCATACAGAACACCAGTGACTGTCTCTCTGCTGTCTCTAATATCATGTCCTCGCTCTATCTGAAACTAAATCTCTCTAAGACTGAACTACTACTGTTTCCACCATCTAACAGATCTGTCCCTGATATATCCATTGCAGTCTCAGGCCTTACTATAACTCCTAGGCAGCATGCCCGCTGCCTTGGGGTCATATTTGACGCAGACCTTTCCTTCACCCCTCATATTGAATCACTCGCACGTTCATGTCACCTCCACCTCAAAAACATCTCCAGAATACGCCCTTTCCTTACCAGAGATACACTAAAGACACTTATTGTCTCTCTGATTCATTCTCGCCTTGACTACTGTAACTCCTTACTAATCGGTCTTCCCCTCACTAAACTCTCTCCTCTACAATCTATTCTGAATGCAGCAGCCAGGCTCATCTATCAGGCTAGACGCTACAGTGATGCCTCCGGTCTGTGCCAGTCACTACATTGGCTGCCTATTCATTATAGAATAAAATATAAAGTTATTACTCTCATCCACAAGGCTCTCCATAATGCCGCACCGCCCTACATTTCTTCCCTCATCTCTGTCTACCGCCCAACCCGTGCTCTCCGCTCACTCAATGACCTAACACTTACATCCTCTATTATCAGAACCTCCCACGCTCGTATACAAGACTTCTCCCGAGCTGCACCACTTCTCTGGAATGCTCTACCCCGGACAACAAGATTAACTCCCAACTTCTACAGTTTCAAACGCAAACTAAAGACGCATCTTTTCAGACAAGCCTATCACAATTCCTAATGCACAAAATTGTCTGAACACTGTATAAGCAACGCCGCCCCTGCTACCTCTTGTGTCACCCCCTCTACCTCATAGATTGTAAGCTCTTTTGAGCAGGGCCCTCAGTCCCATTGTGTGAAATGACGTTCTTTGTTATGTATGTCTGTATCTGAACCCTATAAATTGTACAGTGCTGCGGAATATGTTGGCGCTATATAAATAAAATGTATTATTATTATTATCAGTGTTAGGACATAGTAATACTGTGAGGGCGGCTCTGTATTACTATTCATCCTATTACATCTCTTATCAGTGTCAGGTCCTAGTAATACTGTGAGGGCTGCTCTGTATTACTATTCATCCTATTACATCTCTTATCAGTGTCAGGTCATAGTAATACTGTGAGGGCTGCTCTGTATTACTATTCATCCTATTACATCTCTTATCAGTGTCAGGTCCTAGTAATACTGTGAGGGCCGCTCTGTATTACTATTCATCCTATTACATCTCTTATCAGTGTCAGGTCCTAGTAATACTGTGAGGGCTGCTCTGTATTACTATCCATCCTATTACATCTCTTATCAGTGTCAGGTCCTAGTAATACTGTGAGGGCCGCTCTGTATTACTATTCATCCTATTACATCTCTTATCAGTGTCAGGTCATAGTAATACTGTGAGGGCTGCTCTGTATTACTATTCATCCTATTACATCTCTTATCAGTGTCAGGACATAGTAATACTGTGAGGGCTGCTCTGTATTACTATTCATCCTATTACATCTCTATCAGTGTCAGGACATAGTAATACTGTGAGGGCTGCTCTGTATTACTATTCATCCTATTACATCTCTATCAGTGTCAGGACATAGTAATACTGTGAGGGCGGCTCTGTATTACTATTCATCCTATTACATCTCTATCAGTGTCAGGTCCTATTAATACTGTGAGGGCTGCTCTGTATTACTATTCATCCTATTACATCTCTATCAGTGTCAGGTCCTAGTAATACTGTGAGGGCTGCTCTGTATTACTATTCATCCTATTACATCTCTTATCAGTGTCAGGTCCTAGTAATACTGTGAGGGCTGCTCTGTATTACTATTCATCCTATTACATCTCTATCAGTGTCAGGACATAGTAATACTGTGAGGGTTGCTCTGTATTACTATTCATCCTATTACATCTCTATCAGTGTCAGGACATAGTAATACTGTGAGGGCTGCTCTGTATTACTATTCATCCTATTATATCTCTTATCAGTGTCAGGTCCTAGTAATACTGTGAGGGCTGCTCTATATTACTAGTCATCCTATTACATCTCTTATCAGTGTCAGGACATAGTAATACTGTGAGGGCTGCTCTATATGGATGGAGAAATCTGAATCAACAGACCCAGAAACAGATGAAGAAACAGAAATTTCAGGACAACAGACTTTGAAAAGATCTTCTGTTGCGAGAGAAAGGCGAAGGCCGGTTACACTTACTTATGATTACAGGTACAGTGATTAATTGCTGCAGCCATGTTGTTGTTATATTCTCATATTGTATTGTTCAGTATATGTTGATACAGTCACTGATGTTAGGAATGACTGAGAACTTGATGCTAATGTATAACTACTAGATAGTATGTAAGGACACTTATTGTAGTGCACCTCAGATAGCAAGAAGAAGGGAGGTCCTACTCTCGATATTGATGCATGTCCCTTATGATTTCAGATAAAGTGAATAAAGAATATAAACCCCCCCAACCACACCAGTGTTAGTTCATTAGGTGTGCAACAAAAATGGCGACGAGGATGGGATTGAGTGACAATTCATAGAAGATACAGAGCAGAATTCACTCAATAAGAGATAGAAAAGAACCAATTGTAAAGTGCAGCCATCTCAGTGATATCCTGTGAGTGTCCCCTCAGTGAGATCCTGCCCAACAGACTGACAATGGATGTGGAGAGCTGTATTAATGACATTAGTGAGTCCTTGCTGCATCTAACATTTGATGAACTGGGTGCTGTTAGCAAATATCTTAAAGTGCCAGGGGAGCAAATCTCCAAAGCCAGAACCCGCAGGCACCTGCTGAATGCTATCAATAAACTGCTTGATGAAGTGGGAGAAACAGAGGATGAAGATGTTACCTGTCTGTTCCTCCAAAAGTGCAAACAGTTCATTACAGATCTGCATTCAGAGGCAGAGGTCGGGGCACAGGCAAAAGAGACTAAGACCCAGACTCAATTGGAAGATTTAAAGGCACAGTACCTTGCTTTGCAGAAAGCATTCCAGGAATCTAGCAAACTGTTAGAAAAAGCCCTTGTTTCTGAGACATCAAGTCAAGCAAAGCAAGAGGTGTCAGAGAGAGAGACTTACTGCAGGACTTCTCCACAGAACATGTGGCCAGAAATGACAATACGGAAAGACTTTAAAATTAGTGGTCAAATTGGTGAAAGAGGTCAAAAAGACAAACTGTCTTACACAAATCTCATGCACCAGATAGACATGGGACTGCAAAAGGGCTACAGTGAATTAGAAGTGATTGAGGCAGTAGTTAAAGCAATAAGCCCCGGCCTGAGTATAAGAAATATGTTAGAGATGAAAAGTGATCTAACACTGCCACAGCTGAAGACTATCCTAAAAGGACACTACAAGGAGGAGAGCAACTCGGACTTATACCACCGGCTGGTAAATATCTCGCAAGACAGCAAAGAATCTCCTCAAAATTTCCTCTTCAGGGCTATAGAACTAAAGGACAGACTTCTCTTTGCCTCTAGAGAAGTGGGAGCAGAGGAAAAATTTGAAACGGATTTGATTCAAAGGAAATTCCTGAGATCAGTAGGAACAGGACTGCTCAGTGAACACATTAAATTCCAATTGAAACCTTATTTGGATGATCCCACTGTCACTGATGACGTATTAATAAAGAAAATGAATAAAGCTGCCAGTTGGGAACAAGAGAGGGAACAGAAATTAAAGAAGTACTCTTCCAGCAAAATCAGCAAACTTGGCGAAATGCAGGCTGGTACCACACAACAAGGATTACTTACAAAAGTAGAGTCATCTACAACTCAAACCGCCCCACCTACGCTAAAATCAAAGAAAGTTCCACCTTCAGGAGATACAGAAGTGACAAACTGGGAGGAGGCTGTGAAAGAACTGAGGAATGAGATGTCAGAATTGAAAAAGTTACTTAAGACTTCTCAAGAACCAAGATTGGTTTCATCCCAAGTAACTTCCAGAAATAAGCAGAATCCAATTTGTGAGGCCTGCAAGACATCAAATCAAGGTCATACATGTCGCCACTGCTACAAATGTGGTAAAGAAGGACATTATGCTAGGGGATGTTGTGCACCCAGATCTGCACAGTTAAAAGACAGGAGGTTGCTGATGAGGGACAATCAGTAACCTGTGCCAAGCCCCAGTCCCAACCAAAGAAAGTACCATCTTCAGGTATGGAAGCCAAAGAAAATCTGCTACATACTTATTTCCAAAATGTATGTGATCGTATCCAACAACTGGAGCTTCAACAGAACAATATACAGCAAGTCACTTCTAGGAAGTGCACGACAACTAACTTACAGATGAGTGAAAGTGTGTCGAGAGGCCAAAGAAAACTCATCAATTTAATAGGAAAAAGGTGTATGGTCCTATGTAAACTAAATGGGGTTCCTCTTCAGGCATTATGGGACACTGGAGCTCAAGCAAGTATCATCAATGAAAGTTGGCGGCAGCAGTACCTTCCTCAAACAGAAGTAAGGGCAGTGGAAGAATTACTAGGCTCTGAACCATTATGCGGGAGAGCGGTAAACAAGACCGAAATTCCTTTCATTGGTTGGATAGAAGTAACCTTCCAGCTGTCCTCTGGTAATGACAACATAGAACTTCTGGTGCCTTTTCTAGTATCCAGTGACAATAATGTAGCTGAAGAGCCAATCATTGGATATAATGTGATTGAGGAAGTCATCCTGAGAAAAATCCCTTCATCATCTTTGGTGAGTACACTGGCTGCATCATTTTCACTGCCGACAAGAAGAGCAGAGATGGTGGTAAAAGCCGTCCAAGTGAGCCAAGCAGAAACATTTGTGAAGGAGGTAAGAACTGGAGTACGTCGTACCATTATTCCTGCAGGTACTATAATGGGTGTCAAGTGTGGTGTCCATGTGGGACCTCATAAGAAGAACCAGGAAAAGCTCTTTGTGCCAAGTAACACTGCACAGTTACCAGAGGGAATATATACAGATGAGACAGTTGTGATTGTACCTTATGACAACTATGCTCGGGTAACCATTCCAGTAATGAACCCCACTAAACATGATATTGTACTGGATCCAAAAACCGTGTTGGGTCACTTGGAAACAGTCAAAGCGGTATATCCAGCTTGCATAAAACCTGTTCAAGTTTCTTCTCTGACTGCAAACATACAAACAGTGGAAAATGTTGACAAAGCAGAGGGTGAAGTGTCTTCAGTTAAAGAGGAATGGGATCCTCCGGTTCCTACGGATCATCTTGATGCAGACAAACAGTGCATAGTAAGGCAGATGTTAAGAGAAGAATGTCATGCCTTCTCCAGAGATGAGTCTGATGTTGGATGTATTCCATCACTCCAATTAAAGATTAATCTAAAAGACACCACCCCCGTTAAAAAGACATATACTTCGGTGCCAAAACCGCTTCATAACGAAGTGAAGGAGTACCTACAAGACCTGATAAATAGAGGATGGATTAGAAAGTCAAAATCATCCTACTCTTCTCCTATAGTATGTGTAAGAAAACGAGATGGTAGCCTGAGACTCTGCTGTGATTATAGAGAACTAAACCAGAAGTCAGTTCCTGACCGTCATCCTATACCGAGAATCCAAGATATGCTGAATAGTTTGTCAGGAAGTTCATGGTTTTCTGTGCTTGATCAAGGGAAAGCCTATCACCAAGGATTTATGGAAGAATCCAGTAGGCCTTTGACAGCCTTTATAACACCTTGGGGATTATATGAATGGATCCGTATTCCTTTTGGGCTCACCTCAGCTTCAGCGGAATTTCAGAGAAGCATGGAAGAATGCTTGGAAGGACTGAGAGACAGTATCTGTCAACCATATCTTGATGACAACCTGGTTCACAGTAAGTCTTTCACTGAACATGTGGAACATGTACGGACTGTGCTTCAGCGCTACCAACAGCATGGAATCAAGCTAACACCGAAGAAATGTGAGCTGTTCAAAAGACAAGTCCGGTTCCTAGGTAAGAGTGTCTCTGCTGATGGCTATACTATGGATCCAGCAGAAATTGCTCCAGTAATGGCTTTGAAAAACAAACCTCCATCTACAGTGGGAGAGCTTAGAAAAATACTAGGTTTTCTGTCTTACTACCGGACATATATTCAAAATTTCTCCCGGATTGCCGCTCCACTGTATGATCTACTGTCGGTAGGGCCTTGTTCACCATCACCCACACAAAAGAAAGCAAAGAGAGATAGATCCAAACAGAAGGAAAAAAGTCAACTTCCTGCACATCAGCCCATCAATTGGACTGCCTATCATCAAGAAATCCTGGAGAGACTGATTGATTTGTTAGTTAAGCCACCAGTGATGGGATATCCAGACTTCAACATCCCATTCATACTGCACTGTGATGCGTCTCAGGAAGGACTTGGTGCTGTCCTATATCAAAGGCAAAATGGCAAGTTGAGAGTTATTGGTTATGGCTCAAGAACTCTTACTGCAGCAGAGAAAAACTACCATTTGCACTCGGGGAAACTTGAGTTTTTGGCAATGAAATGGGCAATATGTGACCGTTTTAGAGACTACTTGTACTATAGTCCATCATTTGTTGTATATACAGACAACAATCCACTTACCTATGTTCTCACTACAGCGAAATTAAATGCAACTGGCCATAGATGGGTGTCAGAACTTGCAGACTTCAATTTTAGCATTAAATACCGCCCAGGGAAAGCAAATGCAGACGCTGATGGATTGTCAAGAATGCCACTAGATCCTGACCAGTATATGAAGGAATGTTCCCAAGAAATCAGCATGGAAGCTATTAGTAGCACTGTCCAAGCAGTTCAGATACAAGAGGAGGAACATATGCCATGGTGGTGCCCTGTAACTGTAGAAAGTACAGCTGGAGAAGCTGAACAAAGCCTCAGAGCAAGTGTTAACCAGCTCCCAAAAGAAACTATCAGAAAAGCACAAGAAGAAGACAAGATCATTGGGAGACTGCTACACTACAAACATCAAAATAGATTTCCGGCTAAGAAGGAGAGACACAATACACAGGGTTTAGGGACTTGTACCAAACTGAATAAACTGAAATGTTTCCCTATTCCATTAAAATATAACTTTTATTCTAATATATATAAAAGCGTAGACCCCTTCAATAAAGTAACAATTAGAGAGAGAGAAGGTGATGTAGCATTTATGCACTTGCTAGGACAGTATTGTGACCACCATCCAGTCCCCTCTATTTGCTGGTAAAGATCAGCCACATTGTCCTGCTACTCTAAGTGTGAACATCCAACCCACTCTATCTCGAAAGATAAATAAATAAATAAAACTGAAGTTCAGTGAGAGTAGGGGTAGCAGTATTGGTCCTGCATTCAATTGCTAATAAGGACCTGCCCCGTCGATCCCAAGGGCAGACAGCACAGCCAAGGACCACATCTGTTTAGTTTCCCTAAACTCTAATAAAACCTCATTCAGACCTCGACGCGTTTCCCCCTATGGTTTATCAAGAGGCACGATAATATGGCACAATCGCTAAATGATATAGACAAGTGCGGTAAAAACCGCAGTTCACGGGACCATGAGGGTTGGCCCCGCTACTTAATAAGGATCGACCATATTAAGGGTCGATCCTTATTAAGTAGCGGGGCCAACCCTCATGGTCCCGTGAACTGCGGTTTTTACCGCACTTGTCTATATCATTTAGCGATTGTGCCATATTATCGTGCCTCTTGATAAACCATAGGGGGAAACGCGTCGAGGTCTGAATGAGGTTTTATTAGAGTTTAGGGAAACTAAACAGATGTGGTCCTTGGCTGTGCTGTCTGCCCTTGGGATCGACGGGGCAGGTCCTTATTAGCAATTGAATGCAGGACCAATACTGCTACCCCTACTCTCACTGAACTTCAGTTTTATTTATTTATTTATTTATCTTTCGAGATAGAGTGGGTTGGATGTTCACACTTAGAGTAGCAGGACAATGTGGCTGATCTTTACCAGCAAATAGAGGGGACTGGATGGTGGTCACAATACTGTCCTGGCAAGTGCATAAATGCTACATCACCTTCTCTCTCTCTAATTGTTACTTTATTGAAGGGGTCTACGCTTTTATATATATTAGAATAAAAGTTATATTTTAATGGAATAGGGAAACATTTCAGTTTATTAAGAAGGAGAGACAAACAGAACCACCAGCTGTAACTGCCTTATTCAGAGAATGGTCTAAGTTATACCTCAATTCAGATGGTATTCTTTATAGGAAGACTAGCCATAACTTACAATTAGTCCTGCCAAAGGTCTACCATAGGACAGTATTCAAAGAACTCCATGAGCAAATGGGACACTTAGGAGTAGAAAGAACTGTCAATCTTGTCAGAGAACGCTTCTTCTGGCCATACATGCAGAAGGATATTGAGCATTATGTCACCAGAGAATGCAAGTGTCTAAAAGACAAACGTCCCAATAAACCAACCAGAGCACCATTGAACAACATTGTCTCCACCTATCCTTTTGAAATGGTATCGATTGATTTTCTGCATCTGGAAAAATGCAAAGGAGGATATGAGTACATCCTTGTTGTAATGGATCATTTTTAGAGATGAGCGAACAGTGTTCTATTGAACACATGTTCGATCGGATATCAGGGTGTTCGCCATGTTCAAATCGAATTGAACACCGCGTGGTAAAGCGCGCCAAAATTCGATTCCCCTCCCACCTTCCCTGGCGCCTTTTTTGCACCAATAACAGCGCAGGGGAGGTGGGACAGGAACTACGACACCGGGGGCATTGAAAAAAATTGGAAAAAGTCATTGGCTGCCGAAATCAGGTGACCTCCATTTTAGACGAATAGTGGATTTCAAATCCGGGTCATATGAGAATGTGAACTTTGTGACTATGAGACAGGGATAGCTGTACAGGCAGGGATAGCTAGGGATAACCTTTATTTAGGGGGGAATGTTATTAAAAATAACTTTTTGGGGCTCTATCGGGTGTGTAATTGTGATTTTTGTGAGATAAACTTTTTCCCATAGGGATGCATTGGCCAGCGCTGATTGGCCGAATTCCGTACTCTGGCCAATCAGTGCTGGCCAATGCATTCTATTAGCTTGATGAAGCAGAGTGTGCACAAGGGTTCAAGCGCACCCTCGGCTCTGATGTAGCAGAGCCGAGGCTGCACAAGGGTTCAAGCGCACCCTCGGCTCTGATGTAGGAGAGCCGAGGGTGCACTTGAACCCTTGTGCACACTCTGCTTCATCAAGCTAATAGAATGCATTGGCCAGCGCTGATTGGCCAATGTATTCTATTAGCCTGATGAAGTAGAGCTGAATGTGTGTGCTAAGCACACACATTCAGCTCTACTTCATCAGGCTAATAGAATGCATTGGCCAGCGCTGATTGGCCAGAGTACGGAACTCGACCAATCAGCGCTGGCTCTGCTGGAGGAGGCGGAGTCTAAGATCGCTCCACACCAGTCTCCATTCAGGTCCGACCTTAGACTCCGCCTCCTCCGGCAGAGCTTAGCACACACATTCAGCTCTACTTCATCGGGCTAATAGAATGCATTGGCCAATCAGCGCTGGCCAATGCATTCTATTAGCGTGAACTGAGTTTGCACAGGGGTTCTAGTGCACCCTCGGCTCTGCTACATCAGATTGCTACATCTGATGTAGCAGTGCCGAGTGTGCATCAGATGTGTAGTTGAGCAAAACTGACTCAGCACTGCTAAGTCTCTGCATTCGCATAGGAATGCATTGGCCAGCCTTCGGCCAATCAGCGCTGGCTCTGCCGGAGGAGGCGGAGTCTAAGGTCGGACCTGAATGGAGACTGGTGTGGAGCGATCTTAGACTCCGCCTCCTCCAGCAGAGCCAGCGCTGATTGGTCGAGTTCCGCACTCTGGCCAATCAGCACTGGCCAATGCATTTCTATGGGGAAAAGTTAGCTTGCGAAAATCGCAAACTGACAGGGATTTCCATGAAATAAAGTGACTTTTATGCCCCCAGACATGCTTCCCCTGCTGTCCCAGTGTCATTCCAGGGTGTTGGTATCATTTCCTGGGGTGTCATAGTGGACTTGGTGACCCTCCAGACACGAATTTGGGTTTCCCCCTTAACGAGTTTATGTTCCCCATAGACTATAATGGGGTTCGAAACCCATTCGAACACTCGAACAGTGAGCGGCTGTTCGAATCGAATTTCGAACCTCGAACATTTTAGTGTTCGCTCATCTCTAATCATTTTACAAGGTTTGCACAGGCATATGCTACCACAAACAAGTCTGGTAAGACTGCAGCAGACAAGATATTTAATGATTTTGCTCTAAAGTTTGGCTTTCCAACAAAATTACACCATGATCTGGGAAGAAAATTTGAAAATCAGTTATTTGCAAGACTTGGGAAATACTGCAGAATTCAGAATTCTCATACAACTCCATATCACCCAGAGGGTAATGGACAGGTTGAACGTTTTAATCGTACATTGTTGTCAATGTTGAGAACTCTTACAGAGGAAGAAAAGCAAGACTGGAAAAACTCTTTGTCAAAAGTTGTCCACGCTTACAATTGTACAAAAAGTGAAGCAACAGGGTATTCACCTTTCTACCTATTGTATGGTCGATCACCAAGACTTCCAATTGACATAATGTTTGACACTCCAGTATCAGAGAAATACAAAACTTACGCAGATTATGTTACAGTCTGGAAAAAGAGAATGGCAGAAGCTTATAAAATAGCTTCAGAAACAGCAAAGAAGTCAGCATGTAAAAGCAAGGAATACTATGATCAAAAAAGTCATGGTGCTGAACTGACTCCAGGAAGTCGAGTTCTAGTGAAGAACTTACATGAGAAAGGAGGACCAGGAAAACTTCGCTCCTATTGGGAAGATAAGATTTATGTTGTCGTGAGAAGAAAACACGAAAACAGTCCAGTGTATGAGGTAAAACCAGAGTCAGGTGGCAACAGATCAAGGATTTTGCACCGTAACCTGTTATTATCTTGTGACTATCTTCCAGATGTACAGCAGACTGCTGAATTGTTAGGCCAAGAGAGATCCTCCAAAGCAAAGCGACCAAAACCAACATCACATGTAGGATATGAAACTGATAGTTTTGATGAAGAAGATGAAATGTGTTCATTAAGTTCACCTACAACAGATAACTATACAGCACAAGGCAGTAAACTTAATCCTGACGCAGCAGAATTTGAACCACAAAATTCATCAGAGATCTTGGCATCACCTGAAGGTCTACTGTCAGATTCAGAAAAGTCATCAGAGGAATCTGCAACAACTCCAGAGGAAGAAGTATGGATGGAGAAATCTGAATCAACAGACCCAGAAACAGATGAAGAAACAGAAATTTCAGGACAACAGACTTTGAAAAGATCTTCTGTTGCGAGAGAAAGGCGAAGGCCGGTTACACTTACTTATGATTACAGGTACAGTGATTAATTGCTGCAGCCATGTTGTTGTTATATTCTCATATTGTATTGTTCAGTATATGTTGATACAGTCACTGATGTTAGGAATGACTGAGAACTTGATGCTAATGTATAACTACTAGATAGTATGTAAGGACACTTATTGTAGTGCACCTCAGATAGCAAGAAGAAGGGAGGTCCTACTCTCCATATTGATGCATGTCCCTTATGATTACAGATAAGGTGAATAAAGAATATAAACCCCCCCAACCACACCAGTGTTAGTTCATTAGGTGTGCAACATCTATATTACTATTCATCCTATTACATCTCTTATCAGTGTCAGGACATAGTAATACTGTGAGGGCTGCTCTGTATTACTATTCATCCTATTACATCTCTATCAGTGTCAGGACATAGTAATACTGTGAGGGCTGCTCTGTATTACTATTCATCCTATTACATCTCTTATCAGTGTCAGGTCATAGTAATACTGTGAGGGCCTCTCTGTATTACTATTCATCCTATTACATCTCTTATCAGTGTCAGGTCCTAGTAATACTGTGAGGGCTGCTCTGTATTACTAGTCATCCTATTACATCTCTTATCAGTGTCAGGTCCTAGTAATACTGTGAGGGCTGCTCTGTATTACTAGTCATCCTATTACATCTCTTATCAGTGTCACGTGAATACTAAAGGCTCATAATACTAAGGACTGGTTTTTAAAATGCCACCCAAAAAAATGACCCTCTATTGGGCAAGTTTATCCAAAACTGTGTCAAAGAGCTGAGACAAGTGAACAACTCGTGGCTTGAAAAGAGATGGATGTTTTTAGCTAATATAACAAACAATTTAACACATTTTTCGTGAGCGAAGCTGTGGGTATTCTACTAATAATTAATAAGACATCCAGGCCCTCTTTGAACTTGTTCAGTGAATCCGCCATCACCACTTCCTGGGGCAGAGAGTTCCAGAGCCTCACTGTTCTTACTGTGAAGAATCCCTGTCTATGTTGCTGGTGAAACTTTCTCTCCTCCAGACGTAGAGGATGTCCTCTTGTCACTGTCACTGGCCTTGGAGTAACAGTGCAGGAACCAATTCCTGCACCCCTTGCCCACAAATTATTTAAAAATGCGAATTACTGTCTTGTCAGCACGCATCTGGCCAGATCATAAGAACTAAAATTGGCAGAGGTGGAGAAAAGTCCTCTTTAAATATTATCTTAATATAAGGTATCTCCATTGTGTAAGGAAAAAAAAAAAAGATGTGTGTTTCATTTGGCTCAGAGCATGTGACTTACCGTATGGTTAGTTGATTGATAGGAACACACTGTGACACTTGACAAGCATAGAGTCATTGTACACCATGCTATACTTTTCCTGTGATAAGTCTATGCTATTGAAAGGACTAATTAAAATTCAGGATGCGTCCAAATAAAAAAAGTAAGACACCTACAGATAAAGACGTCTAATATTCATTTATTTTTGTGCTATGTGCGCCACTATATTGAATGCACTTTATGAAATAGCAAATATATTTGAGTTGCATCAATCAAAAGGAAATTTACATACATTAAAGCTATAGAAAGGTGAGTTTATGTTTGTATAAAAGTTACACGTTAGGTGCGACATGTGGGTGTCAGTAACAGCTGCCATGACAAGAATGCTAAGATGTTTGAATGACAAGTAAGGTTATTTAAGTGAATATATGCGTCAATGTTATATTTTAGTTATCTTCATGCTTAATGATAATATAGTGTACAGTACTCTCATCATCTACATTAAATGCTATTTATTTAATGTTGATACATGTTTATTAGGAGTAATTTATTATTTTTTTATGTAGATTGTGAGCCCCATATAGGGGTCTACAATCTACATTTTTCCCTATCAGTATGTCTTTGGAATATGGGAAGAAGTCCACGCAAACACAGGGAGGACATACAAACTCCTTGCAGATACTGTCCTTGGCAAGATTTGAACCCAGGACTCCAGCGTTGTAAGTTTGCAGTGCTAACCACTGAGCCACTGTGTTGCCCCTAGGGGTAATTTTTTATTGATGGCATGTAAATGTATTAAAAAGAAACAATACTTGTCATACATTTTAATCACTGGTTATACAGTGTTGGCCAAAAGTATTGGCACCCCTGCAATTCTGTCAAATAATACTCATTTTCTTCCAGAAAATGATTGCAAGCACAAATTCTTTGGTATTATTATCTTCATTTATTTTGCTTGCAATGAAAAAACACAAAATAGAATGAAAAAATTCAAATCATTGATCATTTTACACAAAACTCCAAAAATGGTCTCTAATTTGTGTAATTAACAGCACGTTACTTACTTGAGGCACCTAACAGGTGGTGGCAATAACTAAATCACACTTGCAGCCAGTTGAAATGGATTAAAGAAACTGAGTATTATCTGACAGAATTGAAGGGGTGCCAATACTTTTGGCCAACACTGTATATTCTTACAAACGTACACTTACATGCATAAGCACGTTGATCGACACCTACAAACATGGGGAAATATCTTTTATAAATCTGCAAACAAGGTTAACTAATCTTCATAATAAAAGAAAACTAATATTAATTATTGAAGAAAGTATCTGAAGAGGTATTTTGTAATGAGAACACAAATAATATGTTTATTATTTACACTTTTGAAAGCTGTTGACCTTTTATGTTAATTTTTTGTGATATTATATTAATGTGTATATACACGCGCACACACAATCATTACATAAAAATATATACAATATTATAGAAAAACTAATGTATTTTTAATTTGGCGTTAACAGCATCATCCTGCTCATTGTTAGCGGTCTCTCAGCTAAGAAAATTGCCACACTGTATCATGTGAATCCCATGACAGTTGGAAGAGTATGAAATAAAGTCTGTCCATCCCTTCAAAAGCCAGGAGGTGGAGAAAATATCAGAGCCAACAAGTCAGATCATAACAAGGTCTATCAGTTCTGGCATGACAAAAACGACAGTGGAGGTGGCTTGTATGCTTCATAATAGTGAGATCACAGATGCCCATGCAAGCACTATTGGATGTGCGTTGACTTCAATATCATCATAAGAATCATTGGCTCAAGTTTGCAAAAAAGTACAAAAATTGGACAATTGAAGATTGGAGCAATGGGATGAAAGTCAATAGACTGGGCTCTGAGGGTAAGTTCACACTGAGTTTTTTGGTCAGGGTTTTGAGACCGTATCCGCCTCAAAACCCTGACCAAAAAGGCGGCTCCCATTGAAATAAATGGGAGTCGCTCGGGCCTTTTTTCTGGGAGCCGTTTCTTCTGGCTCCCAGAAAAAAGAAGCGAGATGCTCATTCTTCAGGCAGAGTCGCCTCGCAATTCGGCCTGAAGAGACACCCTCCTTCGGACTAGGCCCATTCATTGGGCCTTTTCCAGAGCAGAGTGCGCGGATGGATGCTGATGCAGTTCACTGGCTTTCAGTCGCGGCTACCCGTTTTTTGGATTGGAATCTGAAGCGGCCTCTGCCTCAGGTTCCGATCCAGAAAACCCTGTGTGAACTTACCTTGATGGTTGCAAATGAGAACTGTCAAATGTGGTGGAGGACGCTTGATGATATAAAATTGTGTCATAGCCAAAGGTGTTGGATACTTGACCAGGATTGATGGTGGTCTCAATGCTCAGGTATATGTGAGTACCCTACAAGACAAGTTACTTTGTACACGCAAGTACTATTGGTATGAAAAAGATGACATAGTATTCCAGCAGCACAACGACCCAAAGCATGAGTTGAGATTAGCAAAGAAATGGTTCAATGATAATTAAATAGAGATTCTGGATTGGTCACCACAGTCCCCAGACCTCAATCTAATTGAATACTTGTGGGTAGAGTTAAAGATAAAGCTGTATTCATACTTAAGTGAGTTGACCAGTATGCACCAACACTGGGCACATGTAGAAGAGACCTAGGGTCAGATCTCAGTTGAGTCGAGAGCATGCCCAGAAGGATTCAGGCAGTGTTGGAAGCCAAAGGAGGATTTACAAAATAATAAAATATTTCATTTTGATTTTTAGGAGAAAACCAGTAACAATGCAGTTACATGACATGAATCTTCATAACATATCATATGCTAAATAGTTGCAAGTCAAATTTATAAGAAAATAACTGGAAAAACACAGTACAAAGCTACACACTTAGGCGAAAGGACTGTGTTCATTATTAGATTTTCATCAGTGACAATTCTTACCGGAGTTTAGAAACCTTCATAAGATGATGATGGGACTGACTTATTATATAGTGTGATTTTGATTAATGTTCCTGTGGCATCTTATCAACTGCTAAACGTCAATGGAAGTTCAGTTGGTGAGCAAAAGGTTATGAATGATGATACAAACCTAACATATATGATTATATTGTGTGTCATTGATGCATTAAAGACTGTCTGAATGGTCCAATTTGCTTAAACAAGCAGGGATCAGTGTCAAATTTAACACTTGCAGTGCTGCTCCAGAAATATCACATCTGTTCCACAGTGATAAAGATAATTACTCAGAAGAGCAAGAGAGTTCCTGAATTACTACTGAAAAATTCCAGCCTGTGTTCACGAGATATGCACAAATGTACTGATATCAGAAGTGATACATAATATATACAGTATACATATACTTTATTGTTGTTATATCATCATCTTCATGATACAAACTTTGTTAGGACAATGCTATTATAATATCTGCACAACACGATCCAATAAATGTCTAATCTTGGAAATTTATAACCTACTAGCTTTTACCCGCGACTTCGTCTGCGGTGAGTTGAGCATTGGGCGGACACAGTTGTGTGAAACTGTAAAAGTGCTTTAAAAAGTTTGGTGGGCTAGCAAATGTGATTTGATGTGTTATATTGTGTATGTTGTGATACAGACAATGTGATGTGTTATACAGCCTGTGTACAGGAGTATATATGTATCAGGTACTGTATATAGCAGTGATAGGAGATACATGTAATATATAGTATATACAGCCTGTGTACAGGAGTATATATGTATCAGGTACTGTATATAGCAGTGATAGGAGATACATGTAATATATAGTATATACAGCCTGTGTACAGGAGTATATATGTATCAGGTACTGTATATAGCAGTGATAGGAGATACATGTAATATATAGTATATACAGCCTGTGTACAGGAGTATATATGTATCAGGTACTGTATATAGCAGTGATAGGTAATACATGTAATTATATAGTATATACAGCCTGTGTACAGGAGTATATATGTATCAGGTACTGTATATAGCAGTGATAGGAGATACATGTAATATATAGTATATACAGCCTGTGTACAGGAGTATATATGTATCAGGTACTGTATATAGCAGTGATAGGAGATACATGTAATATATAGTATATACAGCCTGTGTACAGGAGTATATATGTATCAGGTACTGTATATAGCAGTGATAGGTAATACATGTAATTATATAGTATATACAGCCTGTGTACAGGAGTATATATGTATCAGGTACTGTATATAGCAGTGATAGGAGATACATGTAATATATAGTATATACAGCCTGTGTACAGGAGTATATATGTATCAGGTACTGTATATAGCAGTGATAGGTAATACATGTAATTATATAGTATATACAGCCTGTGTACAGGAGTATATATGTATCAGGTACTGTATATAGCAGTGATAGGAGATACATGTAATTATATAGTATATACAGCCTGTGTACAGGAGTATATATGTATCAGGTACTGTATATAGCAGTGATAGGAGATACATGTAATATATAGTATATATAGCCTGTGTACAGGGGTATATATGTATCAGGTACTGTATATAGCAGTGATAGGAGATACATGTAATTATATAGTATATACAGCCTGTGTACAGGAGTATATATGTATCAGGCACTGTATATAGCAGTGATAGGTAATACATGTAATTATATAGTATATACAGCCTGTGTACAGGAGTATATACAGTCCTATGAAAAAGTTTGGGCACCCCTATTAATCTTAATCATTTTTAGTTCTAAATATTTTGGTATTTGCAACAGCCATTTCAGTTTGATATATCTAATAACTGATGGACACAGTAATATTTCAGGATTGAAATGAGGTTTATTGTACTAACAGAAAATGTGCAATATGCATTAAACCAAAATTTGACCGGTGCATAAGTATGGGCACCTCAACAGAAAAGTGACATTAATATTTAGTAGATCCTCCTTTTGCAAAGATAACAGCCTCTAGTCGCTTCCTGTAGCTTTTAATCAGTTCCTGGATCCTGGATAAAGGTATTTTGGACCATTCCTCTTTACAAAACAATTCAAGTTCAGTTAAGTTTGATGGTCGCCGAGCATGGACAGCCCACTTCAAATCATCCCACAGATGTTCAATGATATTCAGGTCTGGGGACTGGGATGGCCATTCCAGAACATTGTAATTGTTCCTCTGCATGAATGCCTGAGTCAATTTGGAGCAGTGTTTTGGATCATTGTCTTGCTGAAATATCCATCCCCGGCGTAACTTCAACTTCGTCACTGATTCTTGAACATTATTCTCAAGAATCTGCTGATACTGAGTGGAATCCATGCGACTCTCAACTTTAACAAGATTCCCGGTGCCGGCATTGGTCACACAGCCCCAAAGCATGATGGAATCTCCACCAAATTTTACAATGGGTAGCAAGTGTTTTTCTTGGAATGCTGTTTTTTTTGGACGCCTTTTTGTATGACCAAACAACTCAATCTTTGTTTCATCAGTCCACAGGACCTTCTTCCAAAATGAAGCTGGCTTGTCCAAATGTGCTTTTGCATACCTCAGGTGACTCTGTTTGCGGTGTGCATGCAGAAACGGCTTCTTTCTCATCACTCTCCCATACAGTTTCTCCTTGTGCACAGTGCGCTGTATTGTTGACCGATGCACAGTGACACCATCTGCAGCAAGATGATGCTGCAGCTCTTTGGTGGTGGTCTGGGGATTGTCCTTGACTGTTCTCACCATTCTTCTTCTCTGCCTTTCTGATATTTTTCTTGGCCTGCCACTTCTGGGCTTAACAAGAACTGTCCCTGTGGTCTTCCATTTCCTTACTATGTTCCTCACAGTGGAAACTGACAGGTTAAATCTCTGAGACAACTTTTTGTATCCTTCCCCTGAACAACTATGTTGAACAATCTTTGTTTTCAGATAATTTGAGAACGGGCTGTCCATGCTCGGCAACCATCAAACTTAACTGAACTTGAATTGTTTTGTAAAGAGGAATGGTCCAAAATACCTTCATCCAGGATCCAGGAACTGATTAAAAGCTACAGGAAGCGACTAGAGGCTGTTATCTTTGCAAAAGGAGAATCTACTAAATATTAATGTCACTTTTCAGTGACAGTGCCCATACTTTTGCACTGTCAAATTTTCGTTTAATGCATATTGCACATTTTCTGTTAGTACAATAAACCTCATTTCAATCCTGAAATATTACTGTGTCCATCAGTTATTAGATATATCAAACTGAAATGGCTGTTGCAAACACCAAAATATTTAGAACTAAAAATGATTAAGATTAAAAGGGGTGCCCAAACTTTTTCATAGGACTGTATATATCAGGTACTGTATATAGCAGTGATAGGAGATACATGTAATTACAATGTGATGTGTTGTATTGTGTATGTATAGTGGAAAGCTATATGTAAATGTGAGTGAGTAGAGTGAGGGCTACTCCTGAGGTGACAGTAAGGAGTGTGCAGGCAGGTTGAGGCAGGAAATGCCAGGCAGTGTGTGGGAGTCTATAGCTGGGGCTAGGAGTCCTGCTTTTGTGAGTCTCCTGCTAGGAAGCCATGTTGTTTAGTGGCACCAAAAGTAGCCTGTGACTCAATCCTGAGGGAAAACTATGTTTGTGGAAAATTGCACTCAAATCCGTCCAGGCGTTTTAGCGTGATTGAGGAACAAACATCCAAACTCACAAACATCCAAACACACAAACTTTCACATTTATAATATTAGTAGGAAGAGTCTACCATAACATTTAATAACACCATCATTTTTTGCAATTTGATAAAATTATTGTTCTATGAACAATCACTTTATTTATGAGCATGAAGTTTACAGTACCAGCATAGTGAATACATTTTGGCTAATCCCATCCATATACTGTAGGAAAAAAACTGCATCTTCAAATGCAGCAAGTCAATATTAGCTGCGTAAATGTGAACATTTTCCCTATAGATACAAATATAGAAAAACTGCTGAGAAAAGTGCAGCAAAAATGCAATGAAAAATGCTGTGGAAAAAACCCAATACTCTTTCATTGCATTTTTTCAGCAGTTCTTTTAGGCCAGGGCCCCTTGGGACAGAAACACCACAATTTGCCCATGCCCAGTGTTTTACAGTAATTCCATGCTCACTTTGCTGTAAAAACCGCTGTGCAAACACACTGCGATTTCCAAAACAGGGGCGCAGTTTTGGAAATCGCAGCATATTAATTATACCTACGGAAACGCCTGCGGTTTCCCCATAGGTATAATTGTAACAGAAAGTCAGCGGAGGAAAACACTGCAAACTTTCTGTTTAAAGAGGACCTTTCACCGATTTGGGCACAGGCAGTTGTATATACTGCTGGAAAGCTGACAGTGCGCTGAATTCAGCGCACTGTTGGCTTTCCCGATCTGTGCCCCGAGTAAAGAGCTTTCGGTCCCGGTACCGTAGCTCTTTACAGTCAGAAGGGCGTTCCTGACAGTCAGTCAGGAAGGTCCTTCTCCACAGCAGCGCCTATTGCGCTGTACAGTGTGAGCGGGGAGGAACGCCCCCTCCCCTCCTGATAATACTCGTCTATGGACGAGCACTGTGAGACGAGTATTATCAGGAGGGGAGGGAGAGTTCCTCCCTGCTCACACTGTACAGCACTATTGGCATTGCTGTGGAGAAGGACGTACCTGACTGACTGTCAGGAACGTCCTTCTGACTTTTAAGAGCTCTGGTGCCGGGACCGATTCCAGCAATATATAAAACAGCCTGTGCCCAAATCCATGAAAGGTCCTCTTTAAAGCGCTGTGGGAAGAATGGTGATGTGTTGCAGTTTTTTTTCAGGGCTGAAGTTCCACACCAAATTCCTCCCCATTTTCCTCCCTGTGAATGGACCCTAAGACAAAGGAATATATTTATGGAGCTCAGATTTTTGCTGTCAGAAAGGAGGGAATTGACCTTTTAAGGGGGGGAGACAATGGCAGAAATGTAGCACAATTACCGTGTATGGAGCACTAAGAGGGGATGAATTATGGAAAGCCTGTGAGCACAAACATATTGTGAACAAGCCTTTATGGTGGTCTGAGCCCAGATAGATAATGAAAGGGAAAGGCGACCATTTAGTTATACCCCCGAGTACAAGAAAGGTTAAAAATTTGATGTGAATCTGTAACCTCACTTTGCTCTGTGAGCTTTAGTTGCAACATGTGGCTATGACAATCTCATCCCCAATATTCCTGCTGTACAATAGATTGAGACGGAATAGCCACGATTACTACATGTGTGTCCCAAACTGCCTGGTGTAGTTACACATTCAGAGTGTCAGATGCAGTTTATGAAGCCAAAACCTTGTGTGTATCATAAAGTGAATGAAACTAAAAGGACAATTGATTCCTCTTTTCTTCCTTCAATTCACTCCTGAATTTTAAAATTGCATCCAAAAAACATGAATTTGTAAATCATCTCTAAGAAGGAGGCCAAGGGAAAGCTTTTTCGTTGCAGATTTCGCTGGTGTTTTTTGAGACAAAGAAAAAGAGCGTCTTGAATAGGAATGGAAAGTGTAAATGAAGTATACATACATATATACTAAATCCATTCCTGGCTTTAACTCAAAATATTGCAGCAAAATCTGCAACCTTTCCAAGCTCATGCATGTCTACACACCATTTCTATGAGTCTGTTACACATCCCATACAATTTGTACCACTTTTACAATAGTAAACACTATTTCTAAATGTGTCTCATTAAATTTACATAAAGATGAGCCATTGCCATGGTTTTTATTGAGATTGAAGAGAAAGGAAACAAACATTATTTCTATAGTGTTTGTGACATTTTATGCAGCGTGATATCTGAAAACCATTTGTGTGGGTTCATTTTTTAACTTCACTGACAAATCTGCATAATTGGGGCTGAATAAATCTACAAATGATTCCTGACTCCTGGTATACTGATATACTGGTATATTGGTGTACTGATATACTGGTAAACCGATATGCTGGTATATTGATATACCAATATACTGATATACCAGTATACTGGTATACTATACTAATATACTGGTATACTGATATGCTGGTATACTGATATACCAATATAATTGTATTCTGTGTGGGTAAAAAGGCTCAAGGGACCCAGATAGTCAGAGACAGACACAAAAATTCAGGTTCAAACAGGTTTTACCCTATATGTTTATGTTGCGAAAATAACTTCAAGCAAAACAATAAAAGAAATCCTGCTCGTCTGAGCTACTAACTATACAGCAAATATACCCTAACTGTACGTGTGACTTGCTTCAGCCACACGGTCAGCACAGAGCACAGTAACAACAACAGTTCAGACTGGACTCTCACCAGTTTTCAGTGTGTTAGGACAGTACCCGGCTCCTTCCCTCTCCCCCAGGAACTGCCCAGGACAGAGATCTTAGCTACCTTTTATAGGCCTTTAATGAGGCCCAGCTCCCACCTGTATATAAACCTATATGGTATCCGTATAGAAATAACAACATAAATAAGAAAAAAACAAAACTAGTTCTTAATGCAAAAATAATTTTATTAATATTACACATCAAGAAAAAAAGAAAAGACAAAACAGTTAAAAACAATAAGAATTGCATCGAAAATGTGAGTGGAGGTCGCAGTGTCACATGTACATCACAATAGACAACATACACTCACCGGCCACTTTATTAGGTACACCATGCTAGTAACGGGTTGGACCCCCTTTTGCCTTCAGAACTGCCTCAATTCTTCGTGGCATAGATTCAACAAGGTGCTGGAAGCATTCCTCAGAGATTTTGGTCCATATAGACATGATGGCATCACACAGTTGCCGCAGATTTGTCGGCTGCACATCCATGATGCGAATCTCCCGTTCCACCACATCCCAAAGATGCTCTATTGGATTGAGATCTGGTGACTGTGGAGGCCATTGGAGTACAGTGAACTCATTGTCATGTTCAAGAAACCAGTCTGAGATGATTTCAGCTTTATGACATGGCGCATTATCCTGCTGAAAGTAGCCATCAGATGTTGGGTACATTGTGGTCATAAAGGGATGGACATGGTCAGCAACAATACTCAGGTAGGCTTTGGCGTTGCAACGATGCTCAATTGGTACCAAGGGGCCCAAAGAGTGCCAAGAAAATATTCCCCACACCATGACACCACCACCACCAGCCTGAACCGTTGATACAAGGCAGGATGGATCCATGCTTTCATGTTGTTGACGCCAAATTCTGACCCTGCCATCCGAATGTAGCAGCAGAAATCGAGACTCATCAGACCAGGCAACGTTTTTCCAATCTTCAATTGTCCAATTTCGATGAGCTTGTGCAAATTGTAGCCTCAGTTTCCTGTTCTTAGCTGAAAGGAGTGGCACCCGGTGTGGTCTTCTGCTGCTGTAGCCCATCTGCCTCAAAGTTCGACGTACTGTGCGTTCAGAGATGCTCTTCTGGCTACCTTGGTTGTAACGGGTGGCTATTTGAGTCACTGTTGCCTTTCTATCAGCTCGAACCAGTCTGGCCATTCTCCTCTGACCTCTGGCATCAACAACGCATTTCCGTCCACAGAACTGCCGCTCACTGGATGTTTTTTCTTTTTTGGACCATTCTCTGTAAACCCTAGAGATGGTTGTGCGTGAAAATCCCAGTAGATCAGCAGTTTCTGAAATACTCAGACCAGCCCTTCTGGCACCAACAACCATGCCACGTTCAAAGGCACTCAAATCACCTTTCTTCCCCATACTGATGCTCGGTTTGAACTGCAGGAGATTGTCTTGACCATGTCTACATGCCTAAATGCACTGAGTTGCCGCCATGTGATTGGCTGATTAGAAATTACGTGTTAACGAGCAGTTGGACAGGTGTACCTAATAAAGTGGCCGGTGAGTGTATATGAGTCAGTACTGTTGTTGTATTATGCCCATTAATTAATTAGATGTACATCCATTGTAAGCCCATATGGTGTGGGTGATAAAAAATAATCATATAAATATATGGGGTCACCCAGCTAAAGCAGAATGAAATATAATGAAGTATAATAAAAGGTAGATATCAATCACATATAGATGATATCAGATGGGAGAAGGAGTACATATAACTGTTATATAAAGAGTTCCTTATACAGGTAAAACAGTATGCTTACCACTGAGACCTCCACCCAGAGCCCCGACATGTGTTTCGCCCTGCTTCCACCTGTGTTTGAAGGCTGCACTCTAGTAAGACAAAAAGTAGTTAACAGAAGGAGCCATCTCATAGCTAAGGTGTTACCTGAATTGTAGACTTACCACACATAAGTGAGGAATCTGGGGGAGATATAGCGACCTTTCAGAATCTCACTTGTCACCTTTGTTTGAACCTATAGGGGCGAACACTTTTCGCCACCATACAGTGTGTCCTGGACAGGTCATCCACATTCCCTTGCAACCTACTGGATCGGTGCTCCACATCAAATTTGAAATTTTGTAGGATGAGGAACGATTTTCTGACTTGGGCATTTCTCTCTTTGGCACGAGATATCCATGTGAGAGGGTAGTGGTTGGTAATTAACCTAAAATGTCTGCTCAGCAAGTAATATCGTAGAGACTCCAGGGCCCATTTGATGGCCAAATATTCCTATTCCACAATACTGTAATTCATTTCGGCAGAAATAAGATTTCTACTTAAGTTAGTGACTGGATGTTCCTCACCTTCAACCACTTGTGAAAGGACTGCACCTAACCCTACATCAAGATCATCAGGCTGTACCACAATTTTTTTGGCATAGTCGAGAGCAATCAAAACTGGTTGTTTACATAAGACCGATTTTAACTCCTGAAATGCCCCCTCAGCCTCTTTACTCCACTTCATGAGATTAGATTTTCCTCCCTCGGTAGTATATACTGGTGATTTGGGGTATAACAGTCCATGGAGTCTCAACTTCCTCTTAGTTGGTGACCGCTATATGGGGAGGTGGGGTGGGGTGGGGCAGGTGGTTTGGGGTATAACAGTCCGTGGAGTCTCATCTTCCTCTTGTTTGGTGACAGCTGGACACGTATTGGGCAGCGATCTCCACAGTGGCCTCTTCTTCTCCCAGTAGGATGTAGAATTTCCTCTTCTTGTCAGCAGATATGAAGTCTGGGATGTGGGCAGAGAGTCTTTGGTAGTAGAGGGCCCTCACAGCTGAGTATTTGGTGCAGTGTAGCAGGAAGTGGGTCTCGTCTTCTAGGGCCCCCTGGTCACAGTGCTGGCACAGTCTGTTCTCCCGTGGCTTGTACGTCTGCCTGTGTTGCCCCGTCTCCATCTCCATATTGTGGGCGCTCAGTCTGTACCGGCTCAGGGTCTGTCTGTGTTTGGGATGGCGTATTCTCTCCAGGTAGGTGGCCATGGTGTAGTCTCTTTGCAGTGACTGGTACACAGTGAGTTTCTTGGAATTATTTATTGTGCTTCTCCATTCCTCGATGTACCGCTCTTTGTCTCTCTCAATGACTCCTTTTATTTGAGCCTTTTTCAGGGCATGTTGGGGGTTTTAGCTTAGCAGATGGCTGATGCTTGGTTCGGGGGTGTCAGTTTTTCTCTGGGCTCTGTGGCTCAGCCAGGCTTGGTGGTGGTAAGAGCCAGGACTGCTGGCCTGTATGTGAGTCCAGAATGATAGTGCCCTCTTTTGCATGGTGAGCCATAGGGGGAGCCTGCCTAGCTCTGCCCTGCAGGCCATGTTGGTGGTGTTGCGATGGACATGGAACAGGTACTTGCAGAACTCCAGGTGGAAGTTCTCTGTTGGGCTGGAATCCCACTTTGACTGGTCTGGGTAGGTCGCTGGGCCCCAAACCTCGCTGCCATAAAGAAGGATCGGAGCAATGACTGCGTCAAATATCTTCAGCCAGACCCTCACAGGTGGTTTGAGGTGGTACAGTTGTCTTCTGATGGCGTAGAAGGTTCTGCAGGCTTTTCCTTTCAGGGTTTCTATTGCTGCTTTGAAGCTTCCTGATTGGCTGAGCTCCAGCCCCAGGTAGGTGTAGCTGTTGGTTTTCTCCAGTGTGGAGCTGTTCAGTGTGAATTGTGGGGTGGAGGCTTTATTGTGGCCCTTCTTCTGAAATACCATGACTTTGGTCTTCTTGTTGGGAAGAGCCCATGTGGTGCTGAATATTTCCAGCATATATACTGGAATATATACTATATTTTCCAGCAGGTATACTGATATACTGATAGACTGGTATACTGACATACTGATAGACTGGTATACTGATATACTGGTAAACTGATATACTGATGGACAGGTATATACTGATAGACTGGTATACTGATATACTTTTATACTGACATACTGATAGACTGGTATATACTGATAGACTAGTATACTGATATACTGGTATTCTGGTATACTGATATACTGATAGACTGGTATCCTGGTATACTGATATATTGATATACTGATATACTGACATGCTGACATACTGGTATACCAAGTCAGAAGGAAAATTTCAGCAGTTAAAGTTTATTGTATACCTTGGAGTAGAAGCAGAGCCACAATACAAACCAAATTATAACCTATTTTAGAACTGTTTTTATAGTTATAACAATGCTATTGTAGCAGTCCCTGTACAGCATCACACAGAGTAGCTACAGGTCTATGATTTTATGCTATAGGCTGGTTTCCCACTGAGCACACTTGCAGAGTAATAGACACCATGTCTTATTATACATTAGCCTGCTGTACAGTAGCACAAACTGTGCAAAAAAATCTGCAGCTCAAAATGATCTGTACATTGCATTGACTTTTCATCCTTTCCCATGACTTTTAGCACAGGGATTCCTGCAAAGAAATTCCACCAATACCCCATTTTGAGCTTTACCTATAAAAAAAAATAGCAGCACTTCCGTCCCAACGCGATTTATTGTAGTTTTCTTCTTGAGACATCAGATTTTTTTTGTAGAAACACGCCACAATTTTTTCTGCATGAACCTGTTAGTAAAAGAAAAAAAAAAATTAAACCTCTATATAAAAGGCTGACAAAAGCAAAGTAACGTCAGGTTCAGGGGCGTAATTTGAGGGGGTTGTAAGCCGATGGCCGGCCAGGTAATGGAGGGGGTGTACATCTCACCCAGACTACTAAGGTGGGTGAGATGAGAAAACTCCAGAAAGAACGTTTCTCAGCAGATAACTATTGTCTGATGAGGGTTATTTCAGAGTTCCGGTTACTGGGCTGGATTTTTAGGAATGGCAGGTAAGTTGGTAGTGGGACCTGTCATTCTGCCCCCTCCAGTCCACACTTTGGGGATGTTCTGGCAGCGACTCAGCTGCAGAGAGTCTGCCCATCAAGGGAGGCTTAAGAAGTTGCTCCAACAACAGACTTTGGGCAGAGCTTGGCTGGATAGCCAAAGAAAGAGGTCATATTTTTGGAGCTGTGTCCTGAATGATCCTACTGGCTTTTTTATTTCTGTTATTCTAGGTGAGGTAACCTATTCTATGTTTAGTTAGAGCCTAGCCGGGCAGGGATTTATTTTTGTATTGTTTCCTTTTCTTGCTGCACTGTATTTTTGAGTGTAAATAAAACTCTACCTTTGTTTTGGACTAAAGAAACTGGACTTGTGTGTCTATGCCACCACACCTAGCAACCCCCGACACTGACAGGGTGCAGAGGGTGCAATCGCATGTGGCCCGCCTTAGGGGGGCCATAAGCATCAGTATTGAGATGGCAGCTTCCATCTGGCCCATAAGCCAAGGAGACCCGCAGATTCCCCTAACCACACTAAGGTGGATCAAACTCCTTAACACTTGTAACCATCACTGTCAAGGATTCGCCATTTTACAGGGACTGCTGAGCATTGTTCCACATTACAGAAAAATACGTGCAGCGGTTGCAGTTTTGGAAACCACAACATGTCAATTATACATTCGGAAACACAGACAGTTTCCCTATGGATATAATGGAAACAGAAAGTCTGCGGTCTTCCTGTGAAAAACACTGCGGCACAAACCATGATGTGTTGCCACTGCGGTTTTTCCCACTGTGTTTTTTTTCTGCAGCTTGCTACATGGAGCCTTAGCTGTGTTTATCTCTGCGTTTTTTTCTTCCCCTATATAATATATAAGGAAAACACTTGCGATTCCACAGCTAAACATATCATGCTGAGTTTTTTTAAAATACAGCTTTTTTGCTGCTCTATTTTTCCACAACGTGTAGGTAAGAATCTTGAAATCTTATGTAATTTGCTTGTACTGTAAAATGCAGCGTTTTTTTCCACTGCAGCCAAAAATGCTCTGTTTCTGCAATGTGGGGCCTTAGCCTGAGGTTTCTTCCACACTACATAGTTTAATGCAACCTGTCGCAAGCAACATCGTGATGGCAGCCTCATGGATCTTTTCTATGGTTATTTGCATAAAACTGCATCGTTGCTACTGGATGGACATGAAGTCTACTTTGTTAAATGTGGATCCTATACCTCCATAACGAATCAGGCATCCACATTTCTATATAACCTATTGTTAGAAACTACACAGACTGCAAATGAAGGTAAGGGCCATTTAGGTTTGGTAGTCAGAAGGATTTGTAGGCACACAGCAGCGGTGAGTCTTATGCCTCACAGTGTCTAACATGCTGCTATGGGCTAAAGCCATCAGTAGAGCTCCTGAAATCTCCTCGATGATCATTTCTACAATACAGACGCCTGAGTCATCTCACCTCGGGCATCCACAGAATTGCATCAACTTTCACACGCTACTCTATATTGGCATAATCTTCAATCCCCCTTAAGAGCCAGAGATTGAGTCATATAACTGTACCGTACTGTACTTTAGTATCCACAGGACTCACGACTGAATTTACACATTTTGATAGGAAGTTTTTTTTCATTTTGCAAATATAAATGGCCCGTTGTCTTGTCTTGTGTACATGTGGTATATATTGAGCTTACTGAGCACTATATGGACTGGAATTCAGTAACATATCCTTTTTGGGATATTCTCATACTGTGTTTGCTTAGGAACTACTTTTGGCTGATATGTATCTGGCGCACAGTTAGAAGCTATCCATCAAGTGCAAGCTTTTCTGGTTAGCACAGTAAATTTATGGCCTATCCTTATATTGACTTATTTTTGTCTACATAATGTACACCACACCTTTCTTTGGGTTTTACATAGAAATATAGAAGATTATCATCAGAAAAAGACCACATAGTCAATCTAGTCTGCCTTTATATTATTTTTATTTTATCTTAGGATAGGCACTTTTTTCACCTTCTCTAAAAAGAGGTGGAGCTTAGGGAAAAAGAGCGGGGCTTAATATGTACAATATGCTCCACAATTGTGATGCAAAGTACCTAGCTGACACGTTTCGAAACGCGTCAGCTAGTATTGGATCTACCACTTCATTTTGCACCATCCTGTGTCTGTGATTGCCATTTTTAAAAGTTTTTTGTAAACCAATAAAAAGAAGAAACATTTTAAACAAGGATATGCTGGACTACAATCTTTTATTGCATCGCTATTGTATCTACACGTTCCGAGACGGTGGAATGACAAGTCCGTGCGTCCAGTCCTTCAACTTGGGAGACAAATGTTCGGGTCAGTAATTTAATTATAAGTTACTGATTTTTGGGCTTTTATACTGCTAGCATTGCACTGTATTGCCTTGTGATTTTTTTCTGGGTGGCTGTGTTTCCTCTCTCCCCCCCTTTTTACTATCACAATGGACATGTATAGTTAGTTTATTAGTTCTATTTAGTTAGTTGCTCAGACGAGCAGGTTTTTATTTTGCTTTTGCCTGAAGTTAAGGCTGTATTTTATTTTGCTCATTTTGTGCCTGAAGTCTATTTGTTTTCCTGTTTTTTTTTTTTTTCTAAATAAACCAGTTTGCTGCATATCTTGTGTCTCTGTCTTGACTGTTTGGGTCCACAGCACTGCTTCTAAAAAGCTATCTTCCTAAAAACTATAGAAATCAATGGAGCTGTTTTTACATAGATACATAGTAGATGAAGTTGGATGAAGACACTGGTCCATCAAGTGCAACTCATATCCCTACAGTGTTGAACCAGAGGAAGGCAAACCCCCCTCCCCAAAACATGAGGTTTATGCCAATCGCCCCATGTTAGGGTAAAAAATTCCTTCCAAACTCCAATCTGACAATCAGTATAAAACCCCGGATCAACTTGTCCTTACTAGAGATGAGCAAGTAGTACTTGATCGAGTAGGTATTCGATTGAATACTACGGTATTCGAAATACTCGTACTTGATCGAGTACCACTCGCTGTTCGAATGTAAAAGTTCGATGCAGAACCAGCATTGATTGGCCGAGTGCTATACAGTCGGCCAATCAACGCTGGTTCTTCTCCTACCTTTAGAAGTCTTCTCCGTGCAGCTTGTAGTGCGGGCATGCGCAGTCGGCTCTGCCCAGGCCCGATGCCTGTCAGAGTGAATGAAGAGCCAGAAGACACCACGGGAACGCTGCAAGGAGAAGACTGCTCAGAGGATCCAGCCCGACCCTCACTCGTGGACTTGGTACCGTGTTTCCCCGAAAGTATGACACCCCCTGAAAGTAAGGCATGCGGGGGTTTCTGTTGAATTGCCTAATATAAGGCATCCCCTGAAAAAAAGGCATGCCCGGCAGTGGTGTGCGGGGTTTCGGGGGGTGGGACTTAGCGGATGTTTCATGGGCGGGGCTTAGCTGAGGTTTCATGGGCGGGGCTTAGCGAGCTCCACTTCACTGACACAGCAGCCATGCTCTGTGCTCCGTGTGCATAGCAAAGCCGACTGCTGCCTCTGCTGTTGTAGGATGAGCTCTCCCAGCTCATCCCAGAGGCAGAGACAGCAACTGCCATACAGAAGAGGCAGCAGCCGGCTTTCCTGTGCACACGGAGCACAGAGCACGGCTGCTGTGTCAGTGAAGTGGAGCTTGCAAAGCTCCGCTAAGCCCCGCTCCCGAAGCCTCGATAAGCTCCGCCCCCCGAAGCCTAGCTAAGCCCCGCTCACCACTTCCAGGACGAACAGCAGCACCAGCGCTGCTAGGAAGAAGGGAAAGGTAAGTATGATACCTTCCCCCCTCCCTTACACTACACTGCCTACAACCGGCAGTCATGCTGACGCTCCACTAAGGAAGTGCCGGCATGACTGCCTGTTGTAATAAGGCACCCCCCCGAAAATAAGACAGGTCCTATATTTAGAGTGACAATTTAATATAAGACACTGTCTTATTTTCGGGGAAACACAGTAAGTATAATTTGGTCGAACGTTGCCTACCCCTGAAACGAGCATTTTTCCCCCATAGACTATAGTAGGGTTTGATATTCGATTCGAGTAGTCGAATATTGAGGGGCTACTCGAAACGAATATCGAACCTCAAACATTTTACTGTTCACTCATCTCTAGTCCTTACCAAAATCTAAAACCCATAAACCGTAATATTTTTCTGTTCACGTAAAACATCTAGGCCCTTTTTGAACTTGCTCAATAAATCCACCATCATCACTTCCTAAGGGAATGTGTGAGCTTTTTTTGGCAGTTTTCACAGTGAAAAACATCCATTTTTCATGGCCATCTTAAACCCAGGGGGAATCCGTTTTCACAGATTCCCCATACAATTCAGGGTATGGAGTAATCCATGAAAATGGCCATACGTTTTGATAGTCCTTGACAATGGACCATGTACTTGAGCATCG
Source organism: Leptodactylus fuscus (assembly GCF_031893055.1). Lineage (NCBI taxonomy): Eukaryota > Metazoa > Chordata > Amphibia > Anura > Leptodactylidae > Leptodactylus > Leptodactylus fuscus. The sequence continues at coordinate 33,643,727 of NC_134271.1, forward strand.
TTGCAACGCCAAAGCCTACCTGAGTATTGTTGCTGACCATGTCCATCCCTTTATGACCACAATGTACCCAACATCTGATGGCTACTTTCAGCAGGATAATGCGCCATGTCATAAAGCTGGAATCATCTCAGACTGGTTTCTTGAACATGACAATGAGTTCACTGTACTCCAATGGCCTCCACAGTCACCAGATCTCAATCCAATAGAGCATCTTTGGGATGTGGTGGAACAGGAGATTCGCATCATGGATGTGCAGCCGACAAATCTGCGGCAACTGTGTGATGCCATCATGTCAATATGGACCAAAATCTCTGAGGAATGCTTCCAGCACCTTGTTGAATCTATGCCACGAAGAATTGAGGCAGTTCTGAAGGCAAAAGGGGGTCCAACCCGTTACTAGCATGGTGTACCTAATAAAGTGGCCGGTGAGTGTATATAACGGTCATGTGAATAGCTCCCATTCACTAATATTGAATTTAATGCTGCCGTGTGAAGTATGTTAATGGACATTACATGTCCAGTATTCACTGTCATGCGAATCAAGCCTTAGACTAGACCATATAAAGATTTACCCTATTTAACCTCCGGCATCAACCATTGTGATAAATCTGGTGCATTATAAACCATCAAGTGTATTCTCTCTAAAAATAGGACAGGACTAGTAAACCTGCACCAGAGTCTTACAGAGCTGCAGGAACTCTAAGTGACATTGTATAGCTTCTGTGCATAGGAGGCCTTGAATGAATAAGTAGTGAAATATCTCCGGGGACTTCTATCACTAGAAACATTGTGGCAGAGTCTGGATTAGGCAGAAGAGCTTGAGTTGTATTGAGTTTGAAAGCGCGATGCAAAATAATCTGAAGACTCTCAAAGTATCCCTTGAAATAATTGAAACCGTGATTGAATTTATTTGACAGCTGCTCTGTCCTCTATTCTGTGCTCTTGCTGTAAAGTAGAAAGTAGAGAAGCATAATAAGCAAGCAGTGTGCACAGGGTATGATCTCCAATTGACTGTCTCAATTAGAAAAATAGTGCTTGCGTCATACAAAGCTTGATCTGGACCCTGGCAAATACACACACAATCTGTAACTGCAGTCTATAACAGCTGGACAGTTTCCCATTTCCTTCACTTGCTGTATTTTCATACACAGATGCCAAGTATCTGTATAGCAGTAGGATATATAGTTATTCTAAGGCCGCAATCTGATTTGTAAGGCAATGTAAGCAAAGACAACAAGGGAAGGACTAAGCAGGTATTTTCAGTGAAGACAACTGCAAACACATTGTTTACGTTCTGCGATGTAATCTGATGAGATTAATTTCTTAAGAACGGTATGATTGAAGACAATTTTATGCAATTAATCTCATGAAATTAAATTCTCAAAGGGAAGAAAACACATCCAAGGCACCCTGTTTCTAATAAGCCTTTCTGGCCCACAAGATCCAAAAAATCCCTCTAATGAGATTTTAATCACCAAACCAATTAGCTGTATCAAAGTGATTAATGAACAAAAGTTCATGTATGTCGATTCAATTGTAGGACTGTGCGATCATAGCACTTAGACTGGTGTTACCCTATCTGTAATCACTGTATAGACTACCACATGGGGGATTCAGTTGTAATGTATCACAGATTTTCATGGGCAAACATTTACTCTTTAGGATAGGTTCTGTCTGGGTTTTTGACATTCTTTCCAATATTTTGATGCCAGGGATACATTTTTTGCTACTAAGAATTCCAGAACCCTGACCGACCCCATAAAAGTCAATAAGGTCCAGCACAATCTACATTCATTGAAAAACAGATCTGTTACAGCAGCATTAGCTCCATTAAAAAATGAAGCTGCGATGCTAACATTAATGGAGCCTAAACAGATTTAGCCTGTAATGTGCTGGCTTTTATACATTGACTTTATTATTAGCATGCTATGGTATGCCACTACTCCAAAAACAATATCAAAAATATTTTTCATTGAAATGGCTTAAAGGGTTATTCTCATTTTAGGAAATCATGGCTGAGATGGAAATAATTGGCTAAAAGTTCTGATCACCATTAGGTGATGTATAGAAATAGATGAGTGGACTTGCTCTAGGCTGTTCCATAATTTCCATAGAGGTGAATGGGAGTTATGGCAAAAGCATAGCATAGATGTTTACATAGTGTCACAGTTTTGTTTTTTTGTTGTCCCCATTCGGTTCTATCAGGGAAACAGCATAGAGCAGCCTTGGTAGTGGCCAGTTATTCCTGTCCAGGGGCATAACTAAATGCTTATGGAGCCTGCTGGAAAAGCTTGGGTTCCCTTGTGCAACTTATCATTAGAAGTATCAGTTGTATCCAATCCATACATTTTAGCAGCATCTACATTTTGTTATCCAGGCTCAGATCAAACCCTTTTATTCCATATTCTCTCCGACAGAATTCCTCCTTGACTATTCCTGATAATTTTGCCAGGAAAGGGTTAATGTCTCTTTCTTTTCTACGATGAAAGGGTGTCCGCCATAAATCTTCCCACACCAACCCTAGAGGTAGAGGGTGACCTGTGAGCGTCCTGGCCTCTGAACCTGGTCAAAGCTGAGACCACTTGCAATCTTATTCAAAAAAGGCAATATGTTGGCTATAGAGTGGCATCTTATCAAGGCGAAAACAAACACCAGCTTGAGAAAGGCTCCTCATGAAGGATATATAGTCTCTTTTTACATGTTGGGGGGGTGGGGGATTAATAAAGATTGGATTTTCTTAGAACAGGTTTGTCTTGGACTCTCTTTGCTTGGTATATTTGCAGCAGAATGGAAGGCTGCTGCAAGGTCAGTATGTAGGATGATGAATAGTGCACGAAACTATCATATTTTCTTATGTATTCTGAAGATTATGATATAAGTATCACTGTTCAAAGTACTCGATGTCTTCAAACAACGTCTCAGAATTGCAGCAGGAACATACTTTACTACAACTTGACTTTGCAGAGATTCTACCACTGAAAGGATATTATATGTACAGAACATGTACAGTAGCCTGAAAGGATGCTACGTACAAGGAATCACCACAGGACAGAAAAAACGGATACAAAAGATGCCCATTAAAACATAACTTTAATTCATTGGTAGAATAAAACGGTAACTCAAAAAAACGGCAAAGGTGACCCAACAGTTAATAAACACACTAAGAAGAGATGAGTATGCTTATAAATAGATCACACCTTCCTGGACTGTGAGACAATAATGGTAGACTTAAGCTGCATAACATATGTAACCATCTGGAAGACCAATGTGCAAGGATATCAGTTCATGAGATTAGATACTATGTTCTTAATGGAGCAACAAATCACAAGCTAAATGCATTGGTCTTACTCTAACAAGAAGAAAGCTGTGTTTATACGCTAATGTCTTCCAATGTCGACCTTTTCGTCTGGAGTATAGAATTCATGGTCGATTAGTAATATCATGGTCAAAGAGTGATATCCTGGGAAGTACGTGTGAGCCCTGGTGAGTATCCTAAAAATGTAACTGTCCGGGGGACAAAGGCCGGTACCGTAGAAATCCCTTGCAATGATTATCCTTTCCCTAAGTGTAACTTGGACTCATAGGCATATAAAGCTGTCACCTGACTGGAACCTGGCCCAATATCCCATACTCTGGTAAACTCTACCTATTTCGAGGACTCTGTTCAGACCTGTGATTATAATAATCGGAGCCCCAGGGGAGGTGAGAGAACATAATAAACACTGTTACTCACCTCTCCGGGATCCGATGTTACTCCTAGAAGGCTTCGGGCCTATATGGTAATGCCCAGACGTCACGTGGTCTGGGATATTACCATATAGGCCCAAAGCCTGTGCTAGCAGTACCATATAGGCCTGAAGCCTGTGCTAGTAGTAATAGGCTAGCCTGTTACTGCTAGGACAGGTTTTGGGCCTGTATGGTACTGCTAGCACAGGTTTTGGGCCTATATAGTAATATCCTAGACCACGTGACGTCTGGGCATTGCCATATAGACTGAAGCCTGCTAGGAGTAACATCAGATCCCGGAGAGGTGAGTAACACTATTTATTATGTTCCCTCACCTCTCCTGGGGCTCCGATTATTATACTCGGGGGTCTGAAAAGACCCCTGAGTATAATAATAGTTCATGGGTGGGTAACTGTGGGACATAATAGAGCTTGAAGGGTCCACTGTGGCCCCTGTAACCTCTATTATGCCCCACAGCGCCCCCCCCTGCAACCTCTATTATGCCCCACAGTCTATTGTGCCACTGTGGGGCATAATATAGGCTGCAGGTGACACTTTGGGATACATATATATATTTAAGGGTTGGGTGCGTGGAGAAGTGAGGAGTCAAAGATGTCTTTTTTTCAAACTCTTCCAGCTGAGTCAAGTCACAGCTGGAAGAAGTGGTCATGACGATCCAAAGGGAAGAGACGGGAAATGTGGGAAGTTGTCTCCTGTGAGTATTACTGCACAAAATATTACTGCACTGTATTTATTGTAATGTTACCGCTAGCATCCCCAACCCCCTGCTGTCTGAGGCAGAAGATCAAAAGATGAACAACACCCCCCGCACTCAATACGTGTGTGGGGGGGGGAAACTTGAATTGTTTTGTAAAGAGGGATGGTCCAAAATACCTTCATCCAGGATCCAGGAACTGATTAAAAGCTACAGGAAGCGACTAGAGGCTGTTATCTTTGCAAAAGGAGGATCTACTAAATATTAATGTCACTTTTCTGCTGAGGTGCCCATACTTTTGCACCGGTTAAATTTTGGTTTTAATGCATATTGCACATTTTCTGTTAGTACAATAAACCTCATTTAAATCCTGAAATATTACTGTGTCCATCAGTTATTAGATATATCAAACTGAAATGGCTGCTGCAAACACCAAAATATTTAGAACTAAAAATTATTAAGATTAATAGGGGTGCCCAAACTTTTTCATAGAACTGTACATACGGATGTGCCCACACTTAACTGATCTCCAATTTGGCTGAAGCTTTCACCTTCTTATGAAACCAATTCAACTAAATATTGTGACAAGCTAACAAAAGATCCCTCTCCACACTCCCAATGTCTACATGTTCAAACAAATAGAATATTTAGTATATCAATTTATGCTAATTTATCAAAAAACCCATTCTTTGTTAAAAACAAAACAAAAACTACATAACTTCTGTTACACATATCTGGATATGACCAGGTAAGGAAGGACACATGAATACCTTTCTGATTTATATGTGCTTTAGAAAACTCAGTGACTGTAGTTATCTCTCCATAAGTGAATATTCTGCCTAGTTAAAGAGGACCTTTCACCATATCTGGGCACATGCAGTTCTATATACTGCCAGAAAGCTGACAGTGCGCTGAATTCAGCGCACTGTCGGCTTTCCCGATCCGTGCCCGGTGTAAAGCGCTATCGGTCCCGGTACCGTAGCGCTTTACAGTCAGAAGGGCGTTTCTGACCATTAGCCAGAGACGTCCTTCTGCCTCGCGGCGCCAATCGCGCTGTGCTGTGGAGCCGGGAGGAACGCCCCCTCCCTCTCCTGATAATGCTCGTCTACGGACAAGCTGTGTGAGCAGAGGGAGGGGGCGTTCCTCCCCGCTCCACAGCACAGCGCGATTGGCGCCGCGAGGCAGGACGTCTCTGGCTAATGGTCAGAAACGTCCTTCTGACCATAGAAGAGCTACGGTACCGGGCCGTAAGCTCTTCACACCGGGCACAGATCGGGAAAGCCGACAGTGCGCTGAACTCAGCGCACTGTCAGCTTTCTGGCAGTATATAGAACTGCCTGTGCCCGGATATGGTGAAAGGTCCTCTTTAAGAAGTGATATTTGCTTCTCAGAACAGAGAGGACGCCTTGTATAAGATTTGGATACTAATATAACAGACAAATTGGAATTTGCTAAATAAATAAATAAAATTGGAGGAAAATAACCATTGTATTCTACACAATTTCAGAAAAGCTGCTGCGCATTTTGTTGCATAATAGACATCTTAGCTTTTTGACAACTTGATATCTGAAGCTGTGAAATGGGTAAGATTTTCATGCTAGTCATGCTTAGACTAATTGCCAGTTTAAACCAAGCTCCTTTTGTCCATGAAATTATTTGCTTTCTTCCATTTCCACCCTCCGTTATTCCCCTTTCTAGGAAAATGTTGTGTATATTTCATTTGGACACACTCCAACAATTACATTCATTACACACAGAATCAGATGCCGTTAGCTCGGGCTGAATTCTCTTCTAATTACTCCTGGGACAGCAGGTTAATTTTCTGCACTGTAATTAGATGTTAATTAATGTTTCTTCATTAGTATCTGGGTGTGTTGTAAAAAAAAACAAAACCCTGCAGCTTACAAAATAAGTAAGAAATCTCCCCAAAATGCGTTCTCCTTGAAGAAATGACAATATGAAAATAGGGAGATGAATGATTCTGTATGTTTTGTAGGTTTTACTGTAAATAACTTTTAGCTAAATGTCATCATGTAGGAGAAAACACTTACCAGCCTCCTAAAGAATTGAGTCCAGATGTGGCAATAAAATAACAAATGTGTAAGATAAGCACTTGCGTTTTTACTGTATACAGCACTCATTTTTTGTATTATCTCTTAAAGGGACTATACAGGATTAAAAGATGGCCGCTTCCTTATAGAAATAGCATCACACCTGTAACATCTTCATCCATCCGGGCTTTGGCGCCATCCTCCGACTGTGGGGCAGGAGATGTGTCTGGCTGTGATTTCTTCTTTTGGGTTCTTGTATTTTCTGAACACTGTCCTATTCCTTCACCTTGGTGATTGATTTTCCACCACTCTCATCTCCTTCACCTTGGTTTTCCTCTGCTCCTCTAATAGTTAATGTTAGCCTTACCTGTGTGATTGACAGCCTATCTTCCTATCAAGGCTGGGGCGGGTTCTTCCTCCCTATTTATTCTTGGCTTACATTCACCTTGGTGAATTTGTTATTGCTATTGCCTTGTGCTTGCTGGCTGTTACTCTTGCTGATTTGTTACCTGTATTCTGGCTTTACCTTTGACTATTCTCTTGGATCTCATTTCAGTACTTCATTGCTCGACTGTTACTAAACCCTTGGTAGCTGACATCCCTTTGTTGTTGTTTGTCTTGTCTGCATTCTGTGTCACACATATGCCTAGGAAAGGCGTGTCGACCAGTTGTCACCAGTTGATTAGGACAGGATAGGCAAGAAGGAAGGGATGGGGAAGGGGGGGATTCAGTTTAGGGTACACTGTCTTGTTGTGTCCCTCTCCCCAGGATTCACCAGCAGCTACTGGGGAATTGCCCCTCTAGCAATTCCCTTACAACATCTGTGCCTAGGTTGTATCTGGTATTGTAGTTTAGTGCCATTGAAGCTGCAATACCTTGAATAATTTAAGGACAAGTGTGCCTCGAGCAGAAGACTTTATTGTCCAACCCTGTACAGCCCCTTTAAGGATCATCCTGATATCTACCCTAGGCACCATTCCACGCAGGAAATCCAGATTCACAATATCAGCCGACAAGCCTGATAGGACCAAGTCCCATTTACCATACAGCATAGAGAGGTTCATTCACTGAAGGAGTAAATCTAAAACTTAACCTTTATTAGGTATGTTAAAAATAAACAAGTGCCCAAAATGTGATGAAAAACAAGTGAGGGAGCGTATATCCGTTAATGGAGATGAAGTAGGTAGAACCCCAACCCCTGTTATAAATACATACTCCCAAGTTCCTTTTTCCCAAAATTAAGTAGATATATATGGATTATAGTGTCTGCTACACCACTGATTCCAGGGGCAGGTAGGGGCTATTGTTATAGAGGTGTGTGGATTGCTCCCAGTGAACCAACTTATCCATCAGATAAGGATAGCAAATAAGACCTAGCAAGGGCTATTGTTATAGAGATATATAGATTGCTCCTAGTCAAAGGTCCATCAGATAAGGATAGCAAATAGCCCTTAGCAAGTGTCCACTACTGTTATTTGTTTGGGAAAAAGGAACTTGGGAGAATGTATATATAATAGGGGTTGGGGTTCTACCTACTCCATCTCCATTAATGGATATACACTCCCTCACTTGTTTTTAATCACATTTTGAGCACTTATTTATTTGTAACATACCTAATACCTACTTCCTGGCGCCTGCCTTGTGTGGCTGCCTGTGTTACAGCTGCTACAAACTAAACTGATCTTTCAGACACCCCCGGAGCCATCAGCAAAAGGGGACATGACTTTGGGATGGGGGAACCAATAACTCCTGCAGTTTCTTCTTTGTGCAGTAGTTGAGTAGATTTATACAGACTGGGTCAGCTTTAAGAATATATCGGTGTATATTCAGCTTTAGTGTATATACAGCTGTAGGAGTATATATCTGTGTATGTTCTGCTGTAGGAGTGTATATCTGTATGTTCTGTGTAGGAGTATATATCTGTAGTAGGAGTATATATCTGTGTATGTTCTGCTGTAGGAGTGTATATCTGTATGTTCTGTGTAGGAGTATATATCTGTAGTAGGAGTATATATCTGTGTATGTTCTGCTTTAGTGTATGGTGCTTAGTGTGTTACTGTAGGGAGGGAGGAGTTAGGAATAGATGTCACTTCCTGTCTCATCCATCTTCATCCTCTTTCTCATCACAAGACCTGGATGAAGCATGTCTGCTGTATCAGGGAGTATAAGACTGAGATTTATCACCTCACACAGCGCTGGTGTCACCACATTACACAGCACTACTAGTGTAGTATCACCAACTATACTGTATATGATGCAGTATTACCACAAGATGTCTGCAGTCACAGAGTCCTCTCATGTACAGTATTTACCACACTGGAGACATGGCTGAGTCTCCTCCTGTAGTTACCACACATTGGAGACATGGCTGATATATCATATGTATATTACTATATTTCTCAGGATAAGATAATCCTTAAATAGTCCCACATTGGGGAAATTTCATATATACAGCTACAGCGTCCCCTCATGTATTTACTGCACACTGCTCCACACATACATGTATTTACCATAGACACTGCAGACATGGCTGATATCTCATATATACTACTATATAATACAGGCTGTTCATGAGTGCTGGGGACTGAGGGTCTGTCTATGGTGGAGCTGAGAGGACACATGTAATGGAGGTCCTGTGGTGAGAGAGAGACAGCCTGGTACAGTGTAGTGAGGGTAATGGAGGCCGCACTGATACTCCCTGTATATGTCTCCAGCTCTGCTAATACTGGCCATGCTGGGGATAAGTTAAAGTTGATCATTTCTATGTACTTTCTCAGGCCTGTATACAGGTCATACTGTATATACTGGCCATACTGTATACAGGTCATTTATAATTGGTGGGGGGTTCTTGGAGCTGGTTGAAATTGTAAACAGTGGGGAACATGGTGGTTAGTTCCCCTGAGCCAGTGCTTGCGGCTGGGGGTAATCTGGTGTGATGCAACAGATTGGCAGACAGATTTTTGCTTGTGTTGTTATTCCTACTGCTCTATTTATGACCTCTGTATTAGGGCCCAACACACTTAGACAATGGATATCAGACAAATACTGCACTGGATTATTGTATTTCTTAGTCTTCATGTAGCCGGTGTCTTAAGAGCATTTACAGTCTGTATCCAGATAAGTATATGGATCACCATTATGTTATGTTACATCATACACTGCAGCCGGTCCCATTACTATGGTATATACTATATGATGGGATATTTCTCAGTGGGGTCCTATAACAGTATAATTCAGCTGCTAGGTCTTTCCTTATTACCGACTCTGGATTATTCTGGAGCTGGTATGACTTAGTATTATTGCTTGTACAGTATTTAGGGTGAGCCATGTAAGTTATTGTTTCTTTTAGAGCACCTTTAATTTCATGCTGTTACATATATATAAATAAAGGGATTTTCATGCATAGTCCCAACATAAGTACAATACTGTACACAAATGTCTAACTAGCTGAGTGATCTAGTACGAGTAGAAGAGAGGACCTGGTGTGTCTGGGGCTCCAATTTTTAGGCCAGTGTTGTACTTTGTTACTGTCACTGGCCTTGCCTTATTATGTAACCCTAAATGACATGATTGCTTAGGAGTGGGATGCATACAAGTGCTTCCAAGCCACTATGTAACAGGTGGTTTGCGATACACTAACAAGTTGTTTTTTTTTTTTGTTTTTTTTTGGGGGGGGGGAGGTTGCCACTTCTTCAAACGTGTATAACAGAATGTAATATAGTTATTTACTAATGGGTTTTCTTAATACTAAATGTAATCCTAAACTATAGCTATTGTTGTGCATCATAATTCGCACTATTGACATTAAATAAGTTTTTTACTGGGTCCTTGAAGTTACTTTTAATTGGCAACCACCTTGGGTTTAGCCCAGTGCAGGGGTAACCATCGGAGGTATGACCCCCCTGGTGGGGAGGGGTGACCATCGGAGGTATGGCCCCCTAGTGTGGAAGGGTAACCATCGGAGGTATGGCCCCCTGGTGTAGAGGGGTGACCATCGGAGGTATGGCCCCCTGGGTGTGGAGGGATAACCGTCAGAGTAACAGACCCCCTGGTTACGCCAAACTAATTAAATTTAAGAAGACCCTGTTAGGGTAAGTCCCTAGGGTCATGGCTGTCATTTTTCACATGCCTGTGCACTAAATTGAGCCCTCCGAGCTGGAGCTGGTTGCGACTGGAGGTAGAGAAAAACATTTTATTTAAAATGTTTAAATTAAAAAAAACAAACAAACAAACAAAAAAACATGTTTTAATAAAAATCTAATGGCTTCAAGGACCCTCCGAGCTGGAGCTGGTTGCGGCTGGAGGGAGAGAAAAACATTTTATTTAAAATGTTTAAATTAAAAAAACAAAAAACAACAAAACAAAACAAAACATGTTTTAATAAAAATCTAATGGCTTCAAGGACCTTTTCTGATGATTTGTACTTTTCTTAGTGAAGATATATGACCACTTATATTGACCAACCCATGTTTCTCTTCATGTTGCTGACAGTGTGATACGGCCAGTGCCGTACAGTGTCTATCGCAGCCAGCTAGTGAATGGAGCCCAGCACTGCTTACCATGATAACCCCATGCTCTGTGTGCAGGAGTTATATAGGCCTATGCCCCCCCCCCCTTCCTTGCGGAACGGGTAGCATCAGTATGGTGCTGTTCCATGTCCAGCAAAGACGAAAATTTCAGCTTCTACTTTCAGTCTTGGTGCCCTTGGGTCGGTGCATGCGGCTAAGGGTAAAGGTCATCAAGTGCTCTGAAAATGATTGAGAGATGACATTACAGCCTTCTCACTGCCTTCAGAGACTACGGTATCTCAAGCGGATCATGGGCTTCTTCTCATCATGCTAAGCATCATTCAATGGCTTGTTTTGCTGTTATTGTGGTTGTGACCCATCAAACAACAATGGAGGGTTATTTCACTCCAGTAAGTGCCCTGGGGTTGCTGTAGTATCTGGAGAAGCCACAGCACCACAAGTACTTCTCTCTTCCCTTCTTTATACTCTCTATGTCTTTCCTTGCAGTATCAGTGGGTATAGGGTTGCCAATGTATGTAAATCGACAGTTCTAGTTTTTAGTGGGAGAGGTATTCCTTGAAGAGGTGTTATCTTGTACATGGTATATACACTCACCGGCCATTTTATTAGGTACACCTGTCCAACTGCTCGTTAACACTTAATTTCTAATCAGCCAATCACATGGCGGCAACTCAGTGCATTTAGGCATGTAGACATGGTCAAGACAATCTCCTGCAGTTCAAACCGAGCATCAGTATGGGGAAGAAAGGTGATTTGAGTGCCTTTGAACGTGGCATGGTTGTTGGTGCCAGAAGGGCTGGTCTGAGTATTTCAGAAACTGCTGATCTACTGGGATTTTCACGCACAACCATCTCTAGGGTTTACAGAGAATGGTCCGAAAAAGAAAAAACATCCAGTGAGCGGCAGTTCTGTGGGCGGAAATGCGTTGTTGATGCCAGAGGTCAGAGGAAAATGGCCAGACTGGTTCGAGCTGATAGAAAGGCAACAGTGACAATAGCCACCCGTTACAACCAAGGTAGCCAGAAGAGCATCTCTGAACGCACAGTACGTCGAACTTTGAGGCAGATGGGCTACAGCAGCAAAAGACCACACCGGGTGCCACTCCTTTCAGCTAAGAACAGGAAACTGAGGCTACAATTTGCACAAGCTCATCGAAATTGGACAATTGAAGATTGGAAAAACGTTGCCTGGTCTGATGAGTCTCGATTTCTGCTGCGACATTCGGATGGTAGGGTCAGAATTTGGCGTCAACAACATGAAAGCATGGATCCATCCTGCCTTGTATCAACGGTTCAGGCTGGTGGTGGTGGTGTCATGGTGTGGGGAATATTTTCTTGGCACTCTTTGGGCCCCTTGGTACCAATTGAGCATCGTTGCAACGCCAAAGCCTACCTGAATATTGTTGCTGACCATGTCCATCCCTTTATGACCACAATGTACCCAACATCTGATGGCTACTTTCAGCAGGATAATGCGCCATGTCATAAAGCTGGAATCATCTCAGACTGGTTTCTTGAACATGACAATGAGTTCACTGTACTCCAATGGCCTCCACAGTCACCAGATCTCAATCCAATAGAGCATCTTTGGGATGTGGTGGAACGGGAGATTCGCATCATGGATGTGCAGCCGACAAATCTGCGGCAACTGTGTGATGCCATCATGTCAATATGGACCAAAATCTCTGAGGAATGCTTCCAGCACCTTGTTGAATCTATGCCACGAAGAATTGAGGCAGTTCTGAAGGCAAAAGGGGGTCCAACCCGTTACTAGCATGGTGTACCTAATAAAGTGGCCGGTGAGTGTACATCTGTATCATGTGTATACAGTTACCACCATAAGTGGAACCTCACACCTCATAAGTGGGATGTAGGTACTTCTGTGCATATATGGTTGGCAATTACATGTTTGTGGTAGGGCGGTATCCCCATGTATACTGATTTATGGCAATTTCAGTGTTATAGTCTATTTCTCTTTACTAGTTTCTGACTACAGCCAGATCACTTTTGTTGCATTTTCAGCCACATTCATAGCTTGGTATTGTCGGGCAGGTAGTATGGGGACTTGTAGTATGTAAGGTTTCTAGAGGCTAGTGCATTCCTACTCAGTTTGGTGGCGGTCGAGTCCATTTAAGGTGTCAAATGGCCTCTTCTGTGGCGGTTGAGGAGTCAGGTGGAAGTTGCAGGCAAGTTATTGTAGACTTATTTTAACTAATAGAGGAGGTTAAACCTCATGGTGGTGAACAGGCTGAGCTTTAGAAATGGCCAGCCTGAAGGATGTCGTAATAGTAACGTCATCCAGGGGCGGGCACAGTGGTTAAGCACAGGGTCGTTGGTGCCCTTAAAGTGTACTGGCTCTGCTAGAATTGCAAGCCGGAGCGTGCTGCCCCCCTTTATTTATTTATTGCTGTCTGACCGGGTGCTGTATGTCAGACAGCTGGGGATCTCACAGTATTCGTGAATCCCAATGGTCTAGCACTTCACCTGACTCCTTCTGTCATTATTTTACTTCTGTGAGTTTAATAAAGCTGTGGCCATTTTTACAACCAAAATAAAGTGTTTTGTGCATTTATTCCAAAGTCATTATTTACCGTAGTTTGGGTGGTTTTAGGTAGGAGTGAGGGACATCCCATATCCAAAGTCATGTATCCCGTCCTTTTTCTTCACTTCTTTTCTATTACTATAAGAAACATTAGTATAAGAACTTACCGTGGGCTGGAATTTGATGCAGAAACACTTTTAAAGAAATCCTTTTTGAGCCTTTTGTCTGAAGTATGCCTCCACACATACAAGGAAGACTGGTCTACACTAAGGAGACACTATTACACCTTAGAAGCATGCTGCAGGACAAGCTACAGGGCAAGCATGCTCTCACCATCCCCCACGAACTAATAAGAAAACTTAGAAAACGCGGAAAACAAGCCGGCATACTGAAATGCGAAGGAAAAAAATGCAAAAAGCACATGATTCCGTCCATCATTATGGGGAATGTGAGATCAATTGTGAATAAGATAGATGAACTGACAGCACTGACCAGACATCAACAGGAGTTTCGTGAGTGCAGTATGATGCTGTTTACAGAGACTTGGCTTACTGAAATCACTCCGGACATACTTACCTCCGTAGAGGGCTTCAAACTTCTTCGTGTGGACAGGACGCTGGAGGGAGGTAAGCAAAAAGGAGGAGGGCTTGCAATGTTTGTGAATGAGAGATGGTGTAATCCAGGACATATTATAGTTAAGAAACAATCATGTGGAAAAGACATTGAACTACTAGCCGTGAGCATGAGACCTTATTACCTGCCAAGGGAACTATCACATGTTATCGTACTAGCTGCCTATGTCCCCCCCCTCTGCAAAAACTGATGCTGCCTGTGAAGCCCTCCATGCTGCTGTGAGCGAGCTGCAATCGTCTCACCCGCATGCCCTGCTCCTAGTGTCGGGAGATTTCAACCATGTCTCTCCAGGATCCACTCTACCAGACTTCACACAGTATGTAACCTGCCATACAAGAGACAACAAAACACTGGACTTGCTCTTTGCCAATTTAAGGGATGCATATAACTCATCTGCCCTACCGCCCCTAGGCAGATCAGATCACAACCTGGTACATCTGCAACTCACATACACTCCACTGTTGCGCAGAGAACCGGTGGTTTCCCGTACAGTGAAAATTTGGTCAGAGGGAAGTGTCGAGTCTCTAAGGGACTGTTTTAATATAACATTATGGGAAGTGTTTCAAGACTCATTTCCAGAGGACATTGAGGGACTTACACACTGCATAACAGACTACATTAATTTCTACGTGGACAGCACGGTACCAACTAGAAAGGTGAGGTGTTTCTCCAATAACAAACCATGGATCAACTCTGAAATTAAAAGTCTTTTCAAGGAAAAAAAGAGAATTTTTAGGTCTGGGGACAAAAATAGCCTGGGGGCGGTGCAGAAACAGCTAAGACAATTGATCAGAGAAGGGAAAGCCAACTACAGGTGGAAGATGGAGCTACAGATGGGGGAGGGTAGAATCTCCGAGGTGTGGGACAGCCTTAAGGCAATATCAGGACACAAGAAAAAAACAGGGCATCGAACAGTAGGGGACAGGAAGTGGCTTAACGAGCTTAATCTATACTTCAATAGATTCGACTCCAAGCCAATGCTCCCTCCACCAGCATGTCAGCCAACCCCCCTCTCCTCACACACCAAGACCCAACCCCCACCGACTGGTGGTAAACTGCAATATGACTATCTGACCCTGCAGGAGTCTCTAGTGTGTAAGGAAATGAAGAAGATTAAAGCAGAAAAAGCGGGAGGACCTGATGGTATAAGCGCAAGAGTTCTTAAAATGTGCAGTGACCAGCTAGGTGTAATTATTACGCACATGTACAATATGAGTCTAAAGCTGGGAGTGGTACCTCAACTGTGGAAAACATCTTGCGTGGTACCAGTCCCAAAGAAACCCAACCCGATGGGCTACAATGACTACCGACCTGTAGCACTGACATCCCACCTGATGAAGATCCTAGAGAGACTGGTCCTGACACACCTATGCCCCCTAGTGAGCTCCGCTCTGGACCCCCTCCAGTTTGCCTACCGGCCGGGCATTGGGGTAGATGACACCATCATCCACCTTCTTCATAGAGCTCTCTCTCACCTGGAGAAACCCGGGAACACTGTGAGAATAATGTTCTTTGATTTCTCCAGTGTGTTCAACACCATTCAGCCAGGGCTACTGAGGGAGAAGCTGAACCTTGGTGGTGTGGACCACCACCTGTCCAACTGGATACTAGACTACCTGACAAACCGCCCTCAGTATGTGAGAGCCCAAGACGGTGTGTCTGACACTGTGATCTGTAGTACGGGGGCACCACAAGGTACAGTTCTTGCCCCATTTCTCTTCACACTGTACACTGCTGACTTTAGGCACACCTCATCCAGCTGTTACTTACAGAAGTACTCCGATGACTCTGCAATAGTAGGCCTTATCACTGATGGCGACAATAGGGAATACAGAGACTTAAACCGGGAATTTGTTGAATGGTGCCAGCAGAACCAGCTCAGGATTAATGCTGGAAAGACCAAGGAGATGGTGGTGGACTTTAGTAAACGGAGAGGTGCTCCGTCCCCAGTGGAGATCCAAGGAACATGTATTGAGATAGTCAGGACCTATAAGTATCTAGGCGTGATCCTCAACAATAAATTAGACTGGGCTGATCACCTGGAGGCGCTGCACAGAAAGGGCCACAGCAGACTACCTGCTCAGAAGGCTGAGGGCCTTCGGAGTCCAGGGGACACTTCTTAGGGCCTTCTTCAACTCTGTGGTTGCCTCAGCCATCTTCTTTGGTGTGGCCTGCTGGGGGAGCAGTATATCAACCAGGGACAGAAATAGACTTGACAGGCTGATCAGGAGGGCCAGCTCTGTCCTGGGGAGCCCCTTGGACCCAGTACATGTGGTGGGTGACAGAAGGATACTGTCTGTGGTGAGCTCCATGCGGGAGAACAAATCCCACCCCATGTATGGGACCCTGATGGGACTTGGCAGCACTGTAAGTGACCGTCTGCTTCACCCCAAGTGTGAGAAGGAGCGCTATCGCAGGTCCTTCCTTCCAACCGCGACCAGGCTGTATAATCTACATCAGACCAAGCGAAGATCACTCCGCACAGAGAACTAATGATTATGACGATGACCATGAGGTCTTCCTCTTTCTCTTCTGTTTTTCCTTAGCTGCTATGGACTCCTAGTATATCTTCTCTTCTCAGCTTATGTGGTTCTACGTCTGTAATATATTACTGTGTATTATCCTGTATCTGTATTACTATGCTGCTGTAACATGCTGAAATTTCCCCAATGTGGGACTATTAAAGGATTATCTTATCTTATCTTATAAAGGTTAAGTTTTAGATTTACTCCTTCATTGAATGTATCTACAATACTGAGTAAATTACCCATCAGTGACTTTATTAGCATAGAGAGGTTGTACAACAAATACGGTTTGTACTGATATGGTTCATATTCATTCATGCTGGGACTTCTACAGACTTAAGTGACTAAATATGAAGCATTATTGTCATCAAAGACTGGGTCAATTTTTTGTTTTTTAAGAAATGTGTTGTATTTTATAATGAAAACATTTAATGTTAAATACAGTCCTATGAAAAAGTTTGCGCACCTCTATTAATCTTAATCATTTTTAGTTCTAAATATTTTGGTATTTGCAACAGCCATTTCAGTTTGATATATCTAATAACTGATGGACACAGTAATATTTCAGGATTGAAATGAGGTTTATTGTACTAACAGAAAATGCGCAATATGCATTAAACCAAAATTTGACCCGTGCAAAAGTATGGGCACCTCAACAGAAAAGTGACATTAATATTTAGTAGATCCTCCTTTTGCAAAGATAACAGCCTCTAGTTGCTTCCTGTAGCTTTTAATCAGTTCCTGGATCCTGGATAAAGGTATTTTGGACAAACAATCCAAGTTCAGTTAAGTTAGATGGTCGCCGAGCATGGACAGCCCGCTTCAAATCATCCCACAGATGTTCAATGATATTCAGGTCTGGGGACTGGGATGGCCATTCCAGAACATTGTAATTGTTCCTCTGCATGAATGCCTGAGGATTTGGAGCGGTGTTTTGGATCATTGTCTTGCTGAAATATCCATCCCCGGCGTAACTTCAACTTCGTCACTGATTCTTGAACATTATTCTCAAGAATCTGCTGATACTGAGTGGAATCCATGCGACTCTCAACTTTAACAAGATTCCCGATGCCGGCATTGGCCACACAGCCCCAAAGCATGATGGAACCTCCACCAAATTTTACAGTGGGTAGCATGTGTTTTTCTTGGAATGCTGTTTCTTTTTGGACGCCATGCATAACGCCTTTTTTTATAACCAAACAACTCAATTTTTGTTTCCAAAATGAAGCTGCCTTGTCCAAATGTGCTTTTTCATACCTCAGGCAACTCTATTTGTGGCGTACGTGCAGAAACGGCTTCTTTCTCATCACTCTCCCATACAGCTTCTATTTGTGCAAAGTGCGCTGTATAGTTGACCGATGCACAGTGACACCATCTGCAGCAAGATGATGCTGCAGCTCTTTGGAGGTGGTCTGTGGATTGTCCTTGACTGTTCTCACCATTCTTCTTCTCTGCCTTTCTGATATTTTTCTTGGCCTGCCACTTCTGGGCTTAACAAGAACTGTCCCTGTGGTCTTCCATTTCCTTACTATGTTCCTCACAGTAGAAACTGACAGGTTAAATCTCTGAGACAATGTTTTGTATCCTTCCCCTGAACAACTATGTTGAACAATCTTTGTTTTCAGATCATTTGAGAGCGGGCTGTCCATGCTCGGCGACCATCAAACTTAACTGAACTTGAATTGTTTTGTAGAAAGAAATGGTCCAAAATACCTTCATCCAGGATCCAGGAACTGATTAAAAGCTACAGGAAGCGACTAGAGGCTGTTATCTTTGCAAAAGGAGGATGTACTAAATATTAATGTCACTTTTCTGTTGAGGTGCCCATATTTTTGCACCGGTCAAATTTTGGTTTAATGCATATTGCGCATTTTCTGTTAGTACAATAAACCTCATTTCAATCCTGAAATATTACTGTGTCCATCAGTTATTAGATATATCAAACTGAAATAGCTGTTGCAAACACCAAAATATTTAGAACTAAAAATGATTAAGATTAATAGGGGTGCCCAAACTTTTTCATAGGACTGTATAATGTATTGGTAATCTGTAAAAAATGTATTTATGGGATGGAATGGAAAAACTAATTGCGATTGTGCAATAGGGCATTCACTGGTGAAAATGGCATACCGTATTGTCTTCTATCTTCAGAACACAATGGGTACATCTTACTACTTTTTGTTACATCTTACTACTTTAAAAAATTTTTACTTTTTTTTTTTTAATATTTGCTTTACCTCACTACAATGGCATTCCGTGATAAACTCAACACCCAAATCAGCTGAACATGCAGCTGTGTACATGGACTCTTACCTGGCCATTTTTCCCTTCCCTCTTTCTCATGCACTGATCACTCTCTGAATTTCTTATTACATCTACAGTATACACAGAAGTTCATACACAGATGAGGTTAGGGAGCGTTCACACTACCGTCGGTGTTCGACAGCTAGTGTCCGCTTCTAATGTCCGTTCAAAATCTTGCGCAGACATTAGCAGCGGACACTAGCTGTGTCCATGACATTTTGCATTCATTTAAATGGAGATCGGGTGTGTTCTTTTACAGTCTGTGTCTGTCCTTAACTGTCCGTTCCTAAAATGTCCGACTTTTCAAGCGGACAGCAAAACACGACATGTAGGTGTTTGCTGTCCGCTTGAAAAGTCGGACATCTTTGCAAAATGTCACGGACACAGCTAGTGTCCGATGCTAATGTCTGCGCAAGATTTTGAACGGATATTAGCAGCGGACACTAGCTGTCGGACACTGATGGTAGTGTGAACGGCCCCTTACCGATGTAGTCCATAGAAATATATGGAGAGGGAGGAGCTGTTGAAAGGAGACAGAGAAACAAACAGAAGTTGCTGTAGAGACTAGTAAGTTTTCTATCTCACCTAGTTGTGGGTTAGCTAAATATGGGGAAATGAATCTCCCCTTCTTTGTGTTTTCTGTGGTAAATATAATTGCAGCTAGTGTCCACCCCATTCTTGATCCGAGTTCAGAGAAAGATTAACATTACATTAACAACACGCTGTGCCTTTATGTTGTCATGGAAGACAACAAAAGCTATTGAAACTGTGCCATAAATATATATATATATATATATATATATATATATATATATATATATATATAAAACTATATGTTTGCATGTACTCAGCACAAATTGAAATCTTTCAATGAATCACGAGGAACACTAAAAAATTCTAGATCAATCTCTTGTGTGAAAATATGATGTAGACTTAAACTCGGAATTACCTGTAACTTTTCCATTAGTTTTTTTAATAGTTTTTTTTATATACCCTTTGTACATGTTCTATAAACTGATATAAAATATAATAAAAATAATTGAAACAGAAATCTAGGAAATAGTTGAGTCAACACTCAGAGTTAACTCCTTGCGTAGAATGGAAATCTGTCAAACAAAAGGCATATAGTGGTCTGTAATATTGTTATTCATCATGTAGCCCCCACGTGATAAATTAGCCCCCCCTCCAAAATGTAATTATGTTTTATAAACTGCTTGTGCCTCTAGAGTACTGTAAAACACTAATGTTTTAGATTAAAGCTTTTTCAAGAGGAATGTGGGTACTTATGAAAGGGTTAAGTACAGGATGACAATAATGATAATTATAGGAAACATAATACTTCACAATACTTCGCATTTATTATTTACCGAGAATCAAACTCTCCCTAATTTTTGATACCCTTCCTTGCTCATAAAGATTTGCATCTGTTAATGAATTTGTTTGTTCCCGCTACTATTTTATCTGACCATCTGTTGTCATACACTGTATGCAAATGTTCAGATTTAAAGGGGTAATATGGTTTCAGCAAATAAAGCTTATGCTTTGCATAATGGAAATCTCTACAGTCATCCAGTATATTATCGGTATTAATTCCTCATGGTGAACAGGAATCTAACAAATGGATCCTTCATTGTTTATTCCACGGAGATGTGATTTGATTGTAGAATTTAATTGCCATTTATTGTATATACATGTGGTGGCGACCATTTTTCTTGAGCTTTCAAGGCAACCCATCAGGCTGTTTGGGACCACTAAATCATCAACATGCCATTAAGCAGTTGGGGTTTAGGGTATCAGACCTCTGTATCACATTGCTGTTCACTACTGATATCCTTAGGAATCCAAGCTTGAAGATCCCCGGAGTCCACCAGGAGACTCTGGCACAGACGCATTGCACGCAGTCAGGCTGAAGTCAGTACACCTCACTTTACTGTACATGTTCCCAAAGTATAGAGGATTGGGACCCAAAATCTCAGATGCTTAACAGTAGGCTGAGGGTTTAGTGATCCCAACAGACATTCAGAGACAACAATTAGAAGTTACATTTATGGTGCACCAATTACAAAGAACAACGTGTGAACACACACATGCAGGCAGACTACGTGAGCTATTTTTTCTTGCAATTAGTGAAATTTAGTGAAAAAAAAATTCAGGCTGGTTATGAGTGAAGGCATCACTGTGGCTCTTCCCGATGCCCGATGGCAGAGCCGACTGCACATGCGTAGAAGTTTGAACCTAGCGGTGGAAGAAGACGCGGAGAGAGGCCGTTCCAGATGAAGATGGAGGCGGCGCTGGAGAGTTCTCTCGCAGCATTCGGGAAGCCCCCAGTGCTGTAAGAGATCTCATTTGCATACTGAAGAAAACCAGGATTTCTACTGACTGGTGGTGCGGAGAAGACATCTAAAGGTAGGAAAAGATTAGCCTTTCTCAGGGTCCCTTCACACGGCGTAAGTGCACCGCTCATTTAGACGCGTATACGCGAGCGCTTCAAAACACATCCCATTCACTTCAATGGGAGCGCGCATAAAGCCGGTTTCACGCGTACTCCCATTGAAGTGAATGGGATGTGTTTGTAAGCGCTCGCATGTACGGGTCTAAATGAGTGGCGCGTTTACGCCGTGTGAAGGGGCCCTTAAGGCTATTCTGACGTGGTAGTGAGAAAAAATAGCATTTTAATGATAGAATCCCTTTAAGTTCTGTTTGCAATGCCATATATTACATCACAGTACAGGAAACAGTTATATCACTGCCTTTATACTGCTGCAAAGTAGACAACCTTTCTTTTTATCTGTGAATCCTCAGAATCCTAGGAAATTCTCTATTATTTGGAGGCTTTATTTTTTCTTATATTCTTTACTGAATGTGTGGGCACAAGTCAAATGCAGCAATGTTGTTGAATACAGAATATGAACTTTTGTTTATAAGTTTTCTGAAATATTCTGTAAATGTTTCAGCAGCTTTCCTTTAAATATTGTCATGGGTGGGAGTCTGTACCCTGAGAATTCCTCCGATCAATACAATGAAGTGGATGCATTAGCTCCTCTAAATGCCATTCTCCTCTAAACTTTACATTCGGAGGTCTTTGAATTGTTAACTGTCCCTTTACAATAAATGGGAGATCTGAATGTAAAGGGATAGCACCACGGCCTCTGTTGTTCTAAAATGTAGATGGAGGTCATCAATTACATCTTCTCAGGAGTGGACACAGACAACTTAGAACCTCTATGCAAGAAC
Organism: Leptodactylus fuscus; assembly: GCF_031893055.1. NCBI lineage: Eukaryota > Metazoa > Chordata > Amphibia > Anura > Leptodactylidae > Leptodactylus > Leptodactylus fuscus. The sequence continues at coordinate 33,665,985 of NC_134271.1, forward strand.
AGTTTTGGCCTCCATGTTTTCCAGTATTAGCATACAGAACCCCCTCTAATGTTTCTCTAACCAGTGCTTAAATTGAGAATTTTTTTTTTAGGGGGAACACTCTTTTCAGACCCCAGAGTATAATAATCAGAGACCCACGGGAGGATACAAACATAAAAATAACACTGCTACTTACCTCTCCCTGGCTCCAGCGCACTACCTGCAGATGTACAGGATGTCATGTGAGCAGGGTCTTGCATCACAATGCATAATGACACAAGCTCCGGCCCATATGACATCTGGAATATCACCAAGTAGGCCTGAAGCCTTCCGGAGCCAGAAAAGCTAAGTAACATTGTTTTGTATGTTCTGCATTCCATGTCAGACACATTTTTTTACACCGGAACTCTTTAAGACATTTTTTAATTATGCCAGAACTGAGTTCCAGTGCATTTCAGCCCAATTTAGCCATTGTCTCTAACGCTAGGTTCACACTTGCATTTGAGTCTCCATACGTGACTTCACCCCAGATTCTGCTTAAAACCAGCAGAGAAACAAGTTCTGCAAGAAGGAGTATTCTCTCCGCCAGATCCCATTATACTCTGTAACTGCTTTATAAGTGCATAGGGTTCCCATCTATCGGATTTTCATGTGGACCCAAAAGACAGAAATCTGAACGCTAGTGTGAACCCAGTAATTGTTAGCCATGCAGTTAATTAGCTTTATTACTGGCAATCTAATAGACAGTAGAAAGCAGGTGTTAATGTAATAGGGCTGCACAGCTTGCGCCAATGGTATGGCTGCCCTTACATCTTCTAATATGTCTTAGTACCTGTCTTCGTTTCTCTGATGCATTTAATACAGGCGGATCCTGTTGGAAAAAAAATAAGATAGAGACTTCTCTTTTGTATCTGATGGAAAATTTCAAAAAACTAATTAAAAAAACCATGTGAACAAGACTTAAGTGAATTTTAATTGAACATTACCATTAAACGAATAAATTAATTTCTTTTAAAGGGTAACAAACAAGGTAAGAAACTTTGAAATCTATTTTATTAAGTAAAATTTCTTCTTTTTTCACTTATTTCCATTTCCTTAACCTGCTGCATTGACCACTTCCTCTAAATGATAAATCTGTACACAGAGGGATCTGTAGAAGTCTATGGAAAGTCAAGGAGGAGCTGCAGGAGGAACACAGAAGCAGGCAGACATTGAAGCCATCTACAGAACATCTAGTAAGTAAACACTCACTCTAGTGTTGATCTCCAGGTACAATCATTGGTATTATTGTACCATTGTGTTGTATTGAAACTTCAATAACTCTACCGTCATCTGGATAGCTTCTAGTTCACATACTGTCTCCTTCTCTATAGACTGTAAGGCCTCATTGGTAGGGTCCTCTCTCCCACTGTACCAGGTGGTCACTAAATTAGCTAATATGTATAGCACTATGGGATTAATGGTGCTCAAAATGTAATAAATAAAAATAAATAATACTTGTATAATGCCAGTACTTTATATTACTGTAGATTCGAAACAAATCACAATGCGTTTGTATGGTTGGTGTGATCCTATTAAATATATGATCTTTTAGCGTTGTAGCGTTGCCGTGATTTGGCCACTCAGACTTGTACGAAAACGAAGAACAGTAAAACCTTACTTACATTGAAGCAAAAAGCATGGTGGTTAAAGTATAACACCGATTATATTATGTTCTGTGCTATTGTATTTGATAAACATTTTTGTAATATACTTAATAAAATTATCTAACTCCCTAGCAACCCCTTAACTGATCTATTACTAAGTAAGGGTGCATTCACACTATGGAACGCCAGCGTGTATCACAGCCGTACACGCCGGCGTTACAGCAGGGCTGCCGGACACTTCCCATTCTTTTCTATGGGAGACGGCATGCGAGCGCTCCCCATAGAAATGAATGGACTGCTTTTTTCCATTCATTTCTATGGGGAGCGCTCGCATGCCGGCTCCCATAGAAATGAATGGGAAGTGTCCGGCAGCCCTGCTGTAACGCGTGTACGGCTGTGATACACGCTGGCGTTCCGTAGTGTGAATGCACCCTAAAATGAGTACACGTGTATTGTCAGTATGTAGAATTTTAGCATTTTCGAAGGGTGAATGGTCACTTCAAATGACTGTATCTCCGATTCTATACAACCTAGACAAAGTGGTTTAGAGATTTTGAGATTTTCAGCTTTCATTTACTTCTAGGATTACAGTAATAGCTATAAGATAATTTCAGATATTGCTAGTTAAAAACACTTGTGATATCAATCTATGCTGCATATAAAATATCACATTCCCAACTAGTGATATCTTAGTTTATCTTATTGCTAGTAGTGTAACCTTGGACAGTTTATAGGTTGTGTAGAACCAGAGATAAAGCCATTTGAATGACCACCCCTTTACATCTCTACTTACTGCATTGAGTACAAGTGTACGGGACAGACTTTCACTTAGAGAATTGCTAACGGGAACGTTACAGCCTGTTTTATATTAAAAGGAACTTAGTTTAATAAACCGTATAACAATATCATACTTTAATATTATTTTCTTTCGGGTGCATTGTAAATATATGCCTGTTATTAATAGAAGCTTCCCTGCTAATATCCAAAGATGGAGAGAAGCAAAATGTTTTGTTCCCTCTAGATCGGCTACAAATACACATGCTGTTTTAATGCAGTTTCTGATGTGTTTTAACCAAATACAGTAAAAAACAGGGACATGCTTATCTTTCCTTTATATTTTTTCTCTCTATTTTGAATCTATTTTGAACTCTTGACAAACAAAACAAAAAAAGTTGGACGTTGGATGTATGGGCAGCACGGTGGCTCAGTGGTTAGCACTAATGTCTTCCAGTGCTTGAGTTCTAGGTTTGAATCTGACCAAAGACAACACCTGGATGGAGTTTGTATGTTCTCTCCATGTTTATGTGGTTTTTCTTCCCACACTTCATAGAGATACTGATAGGGAATGTAGATTGTGAGCCCTATATGGGACAGTGACTGACAATGTCTACAAAACACTGCGGAATATGATGGTGCTTTATAAGAAAGCTAAATAAATAACTGTGCATTTGATCACTTTCAGATGAACACAATACTGGCATATTTTAGCACCCATATCTAAATTATGACTGGCCCTTATTGGAGTAGACCATCACCTGTCCAACTGAATCCTAGACTACCTCACAAACCGACCTCAGCATGTAAGAGCCCAGGACTGTGTGTCTGACACTGATCTGTAGTATGGGGGCACCACAAGGTACAGTTCTTGCCCCATTTCTCTTCACACTGTAAACTGCTGACTGTAGGTGCAACTCATCTAGCTGCTACTTACAGAAGTACTCCGATGACTCTGCAATAGTAGGCCTTATCACTGATGGAGATTTAAACCAGAATTTTGTGGAATGCTGCCAGTGGAATTACCTTAAGATTAATGCTGGGAAGACCAAGGAGATGGTGGTGGACTTTAGTAATCTGAATCTGGTGTTCATCCAGGGGACAGGCATTGAGATAGTCAAGACCTATAAGTATCTGGGTGTGCTCCTCATTAATAAGTTGGACTGGGCTGATCACATAGATGCACTGTACATAAAGGGTCACAGTAACCTCTACCTGTTCAGGAGGCTGAGGGCCTTTGGAGTCCAGGGGCCACTTCTTAGGGCCTTTTTCAACTCTGTGGTTGCTTCAGTCATCTTCTTCGGTGTGGCCTGCTGGGGGAGCAGTATATCAACCAGGGACAGAAATAGACTGTACAGGCTGGTTAGAAGACCCAGCTCTGTCCTGGGGAGCCCCCTGGACCCAGTACAGGTGGAGGATGACAGAAGGATACTTTCTATGGTGAGCTCCATGCTGGAGAACAACTCTCATCCCAAGTATGAGAGCGTGACAGCACTGGGCAGTACTGTCAGCGACGGACTGCTTCACCCAAAGTGTGAGAAGGAGCGCTATCGGAGGTCCTTCCTCCCAACCATGGTTAGGCTGTATAATCAACATCAGGCTAGGTGAAGATCAATCCACACACAGAACTAAATGATCCTGAATTCTTCTTTTCGTTTTTAGTTGCTATGATCCTAGTATCTTTTTCTATCTGCTATGAGCTTGTTCTTTCTTGTAATATATTACTGTATTATCATGCTGCTGTAACACACTGAATACACTGAATTTCCCCATGGTGGGACTATTAAATGATTATCTTATCTTATACCTGGAAATCCTGTAGTTCTATACAACCTGACCAGATTGTATATTTCTTTTTTTTTTTTAAATGTAGATTGTGAGCCCCACATAGAGCTCACAATGTACATTTTTCCCTATCAGTATGTCTTTGGAATATGGGATGGAAATCCATGCAAACACAGGGAGAACATACAAACTCCATGCAGGTGGTTTTCTGCCCTTGGCGGGATTTGAACACCAGGATTCCAGCTCTGCAAGGCTGCAGTGCTAACCACTGAGCCACCGTGTGGCCCCTCAGATTGTATATTTCTGTAGCATTTTATAGTGATTTAGGTCAAGTTCAATTGAGCCACAGATAATAGGGCATTGTAACTGTAATATGGACACTAAACCGCAGCTGCATTACTCTGATAGTCTATCAGCGACTCATAAACCAGTGTTTACAGCAATTTATATCTTGCAAATAGAAAGCATGTGGACAACATGCTGTTTAGCACTTTCCATCCTGCGCCATGGGGAGACAGAGAATTCTCTAGTGGACTTGCTGCATTTTGTGATGACAGAAGGAGAAATTCTATGAATTACAATATATTAAGAAAATGCTGCATAAGCAGTTCTCCAACATTATATTTATAATATCCTAAACTGCAACTTTTGAGATCATTATTATCCTATTATAGCTTGCTTAAAGTTTGATAAAGTCTTAAAATGTTCTCCTTCTCGTATACAATATGAATGTAATGTATTTGGTTCAATCACTCACTAGACTTGTCATGCTTAGTATATTACAAGGTATAATGTATGAAGATTTGCAGCATTGTAGTAGCTATGCAATCTTGACTTACATGGGTGATGAGACCTCTGTACTATGATGTTAAAATATGAATCCACACTTTAGGGATCTTAGAAAATCAGGTCAGCCAGAAGCCCTAGGGACTGTAGACTCATCTGTAGCCACTTAAAAAGAATAAACATGACCACACAACTCACCTACATAAAGGAAGAAGGAAAACACAGGGCAGCCAAGCAACCTTGTTCTCGCCTTACATGAGTAAGATCTATGGAATCATTATCAGAGCAGCGGCTCAAAAATAATGTAGTTAATGTAACACAAAGAATATGGCTAAGTGAAGAGCAGATATAGAAAGTTACATTTCAGTGATTAATGTACGGAGTCTAATGGAGACCACAAAACAATTACGGAACACGCTGTTTAAATGTTTCATATATGTGCAGATGTAAATTGCTAGTCATCACAATCCCAGTTTCTGTGTAACAGTCCCAGTTTGCACAATAGCAGAGATAGTTACATTAAAACCAGACCACTTTATTGAGGTCTTTATTGCCTTTCTCTCCCACCCCCTTTTCCACTCTATCCCATGAAATTCTATCAATGTATAACCATGAATTATCACATGATTTTTATGTTAACCAACTTCTTTGCTAATGATTTTCATACACCATGAAAATATATTTTCTTGTTTGTCTGTAAAATATGTAGCCTCCTAGTGTGTCTCATATGTAGGAAGCCTCATATTGGTGTCCAAACATCCACTGATCACTATTACATTGCAGCCTATGAGGTTCTTAAAGCCTGAGCACCAATGACAATGATGGGTTATGTAGATAACCTGTTTTCCCTTACTCCCAACAGTGGCACAAATCTCCCCATATTGTGCCGCTGGTGGGACGACAGGGAATGATGGGTTATGTAAATAACCTGTTTCCCCTTAGTCCCAACAGCAGCACAATATGGGGAGATTTGTGCCGCTGGTGGGAGGACAGGGAATGTCCTTGCTAGGCTCGGACTAGGTAAGGTAAGCATTTAAATTCCCTTGTGGACCTGTGAGTCAGATCGGTCCCCAGCTCACCCTGGTATGGCACAATATACTAATTGTACTTCATACAAATAATCATTATATAGCATCTTATCCAAGTTATGAGTCAGTAGAATATACTGGGTAAATTATTTAAGATATTTCACAGTTTGTCTTTCATACATAGACACACTGGGCACCTAGGTACAGAGCCAAGCATTAACCTTCCTTCCTGGGTCCCACCTTATTACACACTAGGGGCCCCAATCACCAGTCATCTTGCTACTCCCTGTGGCTTGCTGTTGTGTGGGCGCATATCCCCAGCTCAGAGCTAAGAGGGCAACAAACTAAGAACAGGACTCCAAGACAGAAATAATCAGTAGGTCCCTAAATGAATTTCACTGATGGGTCCTCGCACCCCAGTGTGACGCTATGATAAGACAGAAACATCTATGCCTCACAATTACTGCTGCAGCGAGGGATTTTCTTGAGAATTATGAATGAAGTGACTACCATTCAACTGTTATCAAATTGGAACTCAACTGTATACAGATGTTTCACAAGGATCCTCTGTTGTAGGTGCTTGCACCTTGGGTAAGCTATTGTGATATGATAACAATTTCCACTCTGGTAGCTGCAAGGACATTGCAAGTGGTTCTTAGACTAGGTTCACAACAGATTTTTTAACAAGGCAATATTCAGCAAAAAATAATTTTCTTCTAGTTTAAAAAATCAGCTAGTGGAAAAAAAGAAGCATCCTATTTGATCTGCATATGGATTCCACCTGAAGCTCCCTTTGAAGTGAATGGGAGTAGAAGATCCTTCAGCCACCGGCAGTAATGTTTTCCACAGTGGATTTTGCATGGTGGGTGCTGTTGCAAAATCTTCTGTGTGAATATAGCCTTAGTTAGGTAAGCTACTGAAACCTTAGAACCTTGTTTGAGTTGAGCGTCTGTAATATTATAGGTACCATATTTTTCGGACTATAAGACGCACTTTTTTCCCCCCAAATTTGGGGGGAAAAGAAGGGTGCGTCTTATAGTCCGAATGTGGCGCCTGGCACCCGCTGTACTAGAGAGGCGGGAGCCGGAAAGGGATAGATGCCGGGGCCTTGAGACATCGCTGCGCTCCTCTGCCCTGCATGAAGCCAGCAGCGGGAGGAGTGATGCTGGCTTAATGCAGGGCAGAGGAGCGCAGCGATGTCTCAGGCCCGGCACCTGTGCCAGCGTCTATCCCTCCCCGGCATCCGCCTCTCTAGTACAGAGGATGCCGGGTCAGTATCGGTAGCCCCTTCTCCCCCGGGGCCGGTCCCCACCGGCCCCGTACCTGTAGAGTTGCAGGCCGGCTCCTGCGCGGCGATATCGCAGGAGCCGACCTGTTCGGGTGAGAGCCGGGAGCCTAATGAGGCTCCCAGGCCTGTCACTGCTGTATTAGTATTGTGGCTGGGTCTATGACCAGCCGTAATACTAATATACAGAATGTCCCATAGACGGCAATACAGTTGTATTGCCGTCTATGGGACTTGCAATCAAGTGACCGCAAGCTCAAGCCCCCGGGGGGGGAATAAAATAGTAAAAAAAAAAAAAAAAAAAGCTTTAAAAATATAAATAAAAGTTCTAAATCACCTCCTGTCCCTAGAAAAAAAAAAATATATATATATATATATATATATATATATATATACATATATATATATATATATATATCATAAACCACCGGTTTTTTTTTTCAATACAAGATGATCTAAGCAATAGATATTCCCCAAAATGGTATAACTAAAAAGTACAGCTGGCCCCACAAAAAAAAAAACACTCTATGCATCCCCGTACAGCTGCAGGGTCACCTGTCAATGTGGCCTTGCAGCTGTTGCAAAACTACAACTCCCATATATTAAATATTTTACCATTTTTTGCTTCAAAAATTTTTTTCCGAAAAATACGGTATTTCTCAGTGAGGTAAGCTTCTATGACATCATAAGTGGATTATAATCCTTCACATCACAGATGTCTATGAGCAACTGCGACATCATACATATATTTCCTGTGATGTCACGACCAGTTTTGGTTGGAGTCGGAAAATAAAATGATTAATTATATATTATAATTCTATAATGCAATCATAAATATTATATCATTAATTAGAGGCATAAAATACATTCATAGGAATACAATCTATAGCTATTTTCATGGTTAAGAGAAGGTTAGTTGGACTAATAGTTAATATTGGAATTGGAGCCGGGCTGTTGAAAAATTGAGGAGTTGGAGTCATTGGCTTGGCTTACCAACTCTGTAGCATTGGTTAGTACTGCTTACATTGAAAAGGCAGAGAATAGGGAAGGTGAATTTGTTAACCTTAGACATTTATACAATAGGCTTGTCCTTTGTTGGGCTCAGGAGTCATGACTAGGGTGTCAACTGCTTCATTTTATTCAGATTCAGGTCCTTTTATCTCCACCATGGGTCTAAGAACAGATTGTCAATGTAGCTTGGCTGTAGAAAACAGAAATGGAAATAAGACAGGGGTAGGTGTATCTGTTAGCTGTTCTCAGCCAGTCAATGTCACTGGTTCTCAACAAATCAAAATGGCTGAAAGCACTTGTCTAATAGGAACGTCCTCCTAATGCTCCTCCCGCTTATGCCTGTTTCTGAAGATGTTTTTCTCCTAACACAAGCTAGTTTTACATCCATGAGAGCCTGTAAAGAATTTGCTAAACAACTTGTAGAGGGGATATTTTATTTCTAAGCGCTCAGTAAATGAAATTAGTCTTTCACTTTTCATTACATTTAACACAAATGCTCTTTGAGCCTTCATGATTTACACAACGAAAATATTCTTTGATGACCAACCAAAAAAAAAAAAACACAAAAAAGGTTTTATGAATCATTTATCCATGGCCTGCTGCACATAGCAGTATTTATCAGTAAATTTCTAATTTGCATGGATTCCTAGTACGCGTCTTATTTCGTATATTGTATAGAATCTGAATAAAATTGCAGCACGTTCAAACAGTTTTTTTTTTTTTTATGTAGATTGTGAGCCCCATATAGGGATCACAATGTACATTTTTTTTTTGCCTATCAGTATGTCTTTGTAGAATGGGAGAAAATCCAACATACAAACTCCTTGCAGATGGTGTTCATAGCAGGATTTGAACCCATGACACCAGCATTGCAAGACAACAGTGCTAACCACTGAGCTATCGTGTTGCTCCGTTCAAACACTGCTTCTGTGGGAGAATGTGGCAGATTTATTAAGACGGGCATTTTGTACAACAGTCTCAATAAAGGTCCCCACAGGTGCAAGGTAGTACTGGTATAGGTCTCCAATATAACGCATGCCAGAAATTTGATATGCGTTATAATAAGTATTTATTTTGTTTTCTTGCATAGCACCATCATATTCAATATTACAACACTTTTCCATATTAGGCTCATAATCTAAATTTCTTATAAGTATGTCTTTGGAGTGTGGGCAAATAAACCCATGCAAACACAAGGGAAAAAATATTAAAGGGGTTGTCCAGGATAAACTGATAATTAACCCCTAAACTAACCCTCCCCGCCTAACTTCTAATTTACTTCAATTTTAAAAAAATCTATAATTACCCGAATCCCGGGAGCAGTCGTGTGACCACTCCAGGGACACTTACTGATAATCCGGTGACGTTCCATTTTACCGCTTCCGAAATGGAATGTCACCATCATTCTTCCCCCTCCCCAATCCCCATCAATACTTACCAAGCCTTCTTGTGTCCAGGGACGGCTCCTCCCTGTCCTTCTGTCTTCTAGCAGTGGGCAGAATAGGTGAGCTAGGAAGACGGTAGGGTGGGAGGGGCTAGTAAATGTCAGGATCGATAGAGCGTGAGCTAGCGAGGGTGGGAGGGACAGTAATGAGCGGGATCAATAGACTTAGTGAGCTAGCAAGGGTGGGAGGGGCTAGTAATGGGAAGGATTGTTAGTCACTGAGAGTGGGAGGGGCTAGGCTTCATGAGACAACAGGGGTGGAAGGGGCTTATGGAGATGGATGTTTTTCTTTTAACGGAGTGAGGACGGGGGCTGAGTGAGAGGGTGTTAGTGCAGCAGCTACACAGGAAGCAGCACAGCAGAAAGGTAGCAGCAAGTAAACACAGAGAATGCAGCAGCAACCAGAGACACCCACAAATCACTCCCAACACTGGTAAAGGTATATGGGTGTATTTATTAACCCAATACTAGCACTAACACACCTTTATAAAAAAAAAAAAAAAAACTCCAATTTCTTGCAAACATTGCCCTTGACTGGATTTGAATCTAGGACTCCAGCGCTGAAGGCAACCATGCTGCCCATATATACCCAGTTATGTCAGGCTGAGGCATCCCTGTCCCGGACTGCTCTGCTCTCCACTCCTCTCCACTCAGGTATGTGGCACACATTTAAAGCAAGAAAGGTTCTTGCACCAAATGTGTGCAACAATATCAGCCATCTATGCCAGAAACTGGGGTAGAAACTGGGGTAGGGTTGATAAATTGCCCCAATATATCACCACAGTGGTGCCTGAAGCCACAGGGATTTTGTGAGCTGCCATACAGATTCCTCTGTATGAGAGATGAGCGAACACTATTCGGAACAGCCGTTTTGAATAGCACGCTCCCATAGAAATGGATGGAAGCGGCCGTCACGCCGACTTTGCCGGCGGCTGGTCGCTTAATCCCCTGCTTGCCAGCTACGTCCATTCATTTCTATGGGAGCGTGCTATTCGAAACAGCTGTTTCGAATAGTGTTCGTTCATCTCTACTCTGTACAACTCTATAATGTGTACAAGGTCTTACTGTCAATAAACCAGAATTAGGGGGAGAAAAGAAATAGTATCCGTCTGTAAGTTATCACTCTGCAGTAACAAATGTCTAATAATCTTACCATACATATATTTGCATTTCATTGCAGCGAGATAGGATGTGGTATGTAATACATTTCTGCAAATTTACACTTAGAATGATTGTCCTTTATTTTTTTGGCAAATCAAAACAATTTTTACCTTTGCATTTGGGAATATTTTCCATCAATTCCACAGCCAAGATGCAAAGCAGAAAACAATGTCTCAAATGTTATCTCCATAGGGACTGAGAAAGAACGATATATTAGATTGTAAGTAGATAAAGGAAAGGTTATGCAACGAGGGGGAGGTAATAAGATTGCATTATACACTAGGGGATCTGTTTTTTATATATTCTACCTATTGCATATGCTATCATGTGCTGCTAATCTTGTAAATGATATCATATATTAAACCAAACTGAAAATGCAGTACTTTGCAGCAAGTTCTTCTGTGCTTGAAATGTGAAGCTGAGCCAAAACCCAGACCCACATGCAGTGGCGCAACTAGGAATAGTGGGGCCCTGTGGCGAACTTTTGACATGGGGCCCCTCTCCCCCCCCGACACTGAAAATCTCGACCAAGCCCCTCTTACGCATTCCTGCGCGCTCTATTATGCCTCATAGTAGCCTCTGCACACAGTATTATGCCCATAGTGGCCCCTGCACACAGTATTATGTCCCTTAGTGGCCCCTGCACACAGTATTATACCCCACAGTGGCCCCTTCACACAGTATTATGCCCCATAGTGGCCCCTGCACACAGTATTATGCCCCATAGTGTCCCCTGCACACACACTATTATGTCCCTCAGTGGCCCTTCCACACAGTATTATCCCTCATAGTGGCCCCTGCACACAGTATTATCCCCCATAGTGGCCCCTGCACACAGTATTATGTCTTCAGTGGCCCCTACAGGACTAAATACTGTCACATCACCCGCTGACCGCTATACCAGGACAATTGTGGATATAAAGTCTGGTATAGCGGTCAGCTATACCAACTGGGGGCCCCTTCAAGTGCTGGGGCCCTGGGCAATAGCCAAGTTTGCCCCCCTAATGCCAGCCCTGCTTACCTCTCCTGGGCCGCCGATCATTATACTCGGGGGTCCGAAAAGACCGATAGCAGCGGTAGCGGCTGTCACCGGGCCCTAATGTCCCGGGCCCTGTGGAAACTGCTACCACTGCTACCACGGTAGTTACGCCACTGCTCACATGAATAACATAAATATAACTCATCACATATGGAAAATAGTGTTTTATATTAAAGAGGGAGTCCAAGACAAAAGGCCTTGTTCACATCTGCGTCAGTAATCTGTTTGTGGAATCTGCATAGGGACCCCCCTGAACGGACTACCGAAGGCATTGGCAAGCGGTGTGCAGTGAAAGCATACAGACTTCATAGACTATAATGGGGTCTGTGTGCTTTCTGCGCTGTCTCTGCAGGGAACATTTCGTGAACTACTTTTCTGTCCTCATGACTCGTGCGGAGACCATGCAGAAAGCATACGGACCCCATTAGAGTCTATGGAGTCTGTGTGCTTTCACTGAACACCGCTTGCCAATGCGTTCGAGAGTCCATTTGGGGGGGGGGGTCCCCTGATTGGATTACCGACGCAGATGTGAACGAAGCCTAAGATATTCTTGTCTGACTTTACATTAATGACTTTTCCTAAGGATAAGCAATCAATATCTAAGTCTTAGACTTTAATGAAATATTTTGCAATTATTTTTGGTCATAATTTCCAGAACTGATTTGTACATTAATTGTTTTGTAAAGTAAAATAGAGAGCAAAAAAGAGTGGGAAAAAGAGTTTCATCATACTAAAAATGTAATTGTGACTCAGATGTGAAAGAAACTGCTGCTAAATGAAGACACTTCATTCTGTACTGACCTATCTTTTGTCTCAAGAGTAACATAAATGTAGTAATCTCTATCAGAATGTAGCTCAAAGTGGCTCAGGTTAAGGGCAAGTCATACTGTAAATGCCAGCATTGCTGAGACCTGATTCTAATCACTAAACACATCACAAGTTCACATTAGGTCACTGCTATGGAAAAAGCATGCCTTCAGTCACAAGAATTTCTCTGCTGCATGGGTTTTGTAGGATTTTTCTTTCCCCCTATGCCCAACAGCAGCACAACTGGGGTCTTTCTGCCCCTATGAGCTGTTAGGACAGGTGGAATTTTTAATTACCTAACAGCTTTTGACCCCTATAAGAGGCCGGAAGACCTGCTCCTCCCTTGTGTTTTTTCTGTCCTGTGGGACAGGACAGGTAGTCAGGGGGGAGCAGGTGTTCTGACCTCTCAGAGGGGTCCACTGCTCTCCCCCTTCCTTACCTGACAGCGGAAGACCTTCATTTTTTCTTTCTCATCAGGAGGTTTCTTCTTCTTCCCGGCGGAGGAGCCTGCCGACTCATGCGCGCGCCTGTGTCTTTGTCGCGCCGGGTCCAGGGCTTCCCCATGTGCAGGATCTTCAGACCTAGGAACCTTTCTCAGGTTCCTCGGGTCCACCGGCTAACTGGTCTGCCGCGCACGCGCAGTGCGTGGTCTCGCGGCGGACGTAGAAAGAAACCCCTAGACGCGAGCTTTGCCTTGGAGATTCGGGGGGGGGGGGGCCCTCCCTTTTCCTGGGGGTCCCAGGCCTGAGTTGAATCCCCCTGCCCCCCCCCACACTCTTTTTAGATTCAGATTGCCTCCTTGCAGGCCCCGCCCCTTTTTGGGTGTCACCCCGGGCAAACCCCAACCCCTGGCCTATTTAAAGTCCCCTAAACCATCATTCAGTGCTTGTCGCTCCGGTTACAAGCACATCAACTGGAGAAGCTCCTGGTCATTTAGTTGCCCTGGAAAGCTGTACTTCATTGATTAAGGTTTGGTGGACATGGCCGGGGGGGGTGGGGGGGAAGGAGGTGTAGTGGATTTGTATCCCTGGGGGCAGTAAGTTGTTAGTGTATCTCTCTTTCTTCCTCCTCAGAATGTCTTCCTCTTCCTCCTCCACTGTTCCTCCTCAAAGGAAAGCTGCGTCCAAGAGGAAGCACCTGGCGTGCGCTACTTGTAAAATTCCGCTTCCTGACGACTCCCAGTACCGGTTCTGTCAGGGGTGCAGAGCCCCCCCCCCTCTGAAACAACTCCCATGCGAGAGATGGTTTCCTGGGTGAAGGGGTATGTCCAGGACTCCATGAAGAGGATGGAATCTGTCTCCCTGGCCAAGAGACCGCGCCTGGACTGTGAGTTGTCCCTGCTGCCCCTGGAAAAACTTTGCCTCAGGGATGTGGAGTTGTCATCAAGTACTGAGGAGGAGAAGGAGATTTTTCCCCTGGACAAGATGTCCAGAGTATTCAGGACCCTGAGAATCAGAGACCGGGAAGGCGGGGAAGGCTCAAGCCGCAGGTCCCGTACTTTCAGGCCGTCTTCGGAGATGCTCCGCCTGATGGAGGGCGAATGGAGGCACCCGGAGAGGTCCTTTGCGCCATCCAGGCGTTTTAAGGAGCTTTTTCTCGTCTCTGAGAGTCAGCTGAAGACGTGGGGTCCTCCACCAAAAGTGAACGTCGCCGTGGCCAAATTATCAAGGCGCACCGTCCTTCCATCAGAGGACGGGTCTGGTCTCAGGGATCCCATGGATCGCTGAGTGGAAGGATCTCTGAGGCGGGTATATTTGGCCGCCTCTGCCCAGGCCCAGGGTATTGTCACGAATGAGGTAGTGACTGGCTTACGGGCAGAGCTTTTATCTCTTGCCAAGGACATTGATTCCGGCGTGGATCGAGATGATCTCCTCGCAGCAATGTCGGACATCACTTTACTGGTGGATCATCTGACAGAGGCTACCCATTTCCAGACCCATCTGGCGGCCAGATCCATGGCACTGGCTACTGTGGCTCGCCGACCCCTGTGGCTGAAGCCCTGGAAGGCTGATCTCACCTCCAAAAACAGCCTGTGTGGTCTCCCCTTTGAGCCCGGACGGCTGTTCGGGAGGGAGCTCGACCACATCATGGAAGGATTGGCCGATTCCAAAGGCAAGAATCTGCCACAGCCTCTTGAGGGTCGGAGTTCCTCCTTTCAAGGAAGAGGAGCCACCAGGAGAGGAACCAGAGGCCAGCGGCAATTCGGCAGAGGTAGAGGTCGGGGCTCATCCCGTGGGTGTAAGAGTGCCCCCTTCTAAATCCCCCACAGTACCCCCCCCCCTCCCCTGTGGTGGGCGGTCGTCTTTCCCACTATGTGGATGCCTGGCGCCAGAATATTCGGGACCCCTGGGTCATCCAGACGATCCAGGAAGGCTATAAAATTAATTTTGTTTCCCAGCCGCCAGAGAAGATGGTAAGAACCTGCCCTCTTCAGGGCCCCAAACAACTTCATCTGGAGAAATTGATTCAGGAGTACGTGGACAAAGCCGCGTTGGAGGTGGTTCTTCGCGTAGATCAAGGCACAGGCATCTATTCTCCAGTCTTCTTGGTCCCCAAGTCATCAGGCGAGTGGCGTATGATCATCGATCTCAGGTATCTGAATCGCTTCATCCGCAGGCTGCGGTTTTGCATGGAGACCATCAGGTCAGTGCTACCTTTCATGCACCCTGGAGATCACTTCATCACTCTGGACCTGAAGGATGCCTACCTCCAAGTACCCATCTTTTCGGCACACCGAAAGTTCCTAAGGATTGCCGTATACATAGAAGGGAAAGAGGCGCACTTCCAGTTTGCAGCCCTCCCGTTCGCATATCCTCCGCCCCCCATACCTTCACAAAGGTCATAGCTCTGGTCGCTGCCGCCCTGCGCCTTCAAGGCATATTCATAGTCCCGTACCTGGACGACTGGCTTCTGAAGGCTCATTCAAAGGAGGTTCTTACCACGCAGGTGCAGACCGTCGTAGCTCTACTAGACAAGCTGGGGTGGCTGGTAAACTGGCAGAAGTCAGTAATGATGCCATCAACACGAGTTCAGTTCCTGGGACTTATTCTGGACTCTCTCAACATGACGGTCTCTCTACCCTCTCCTCGCAAAAAGAAAATTGCTTGGGCAGCACATCATTTGTCTTCTACATGGAAGGTCACCATCAGGACGGCTTTGAAGGTCCTTGGATTGATGTCCGCTACCCTAGATGCAGTTCCTTGGGCCCTATGGCACATGCGCCCTCTACAGAACGAGATCTTGAGAGTCTGGAATCACAGTCCTTCAGGTTTACAGAAGCCAATCCAGTTAACCATCAGCACCCGGCAGACCTTGCCCTGGTGGACCCATCTGCGAGATGGGAAGTCCTCGGTCCAGCCCGCCTGGACCCTGTTGACTACAGATGCCTCCCTTACAGGCTGGGGAGCTCATCTGGGGGAGACCCCGGTTCAAGGTACATGGAATCAGCGGGAGAGGACGCACTCATCCAACTGGCGCGAGCTTACCGCAGTTCATCGAGCCCTTCTGTCATTTGCACCACTTCTACGAGGGAAAACGGTCAAAGTAAGATCAGACAATCTGACGACAGTCCACTATATCAACAAGCAGGGAGGAACCAGGTCCCCCTCGCTCCTGCAAGTCACCAACTTGATCTTCTCCTGGGCAGAACGGAACCTCTCCCAGCTGGCCGCGGTACATATCCAGGGCCGCCTGAACATCCTAGCGGATCTACTCAGCAGAGGCCGCCCGACCGCAGGCGAATGGTCCTTGAATCAGGACATCTTCCACTACCTGACCAGGAGGTGGGGTCTCCCCGAGGTGGATCTGTTGGCCACCCAACACAATGCCAAAGTAGAAAGGTTTTGCTCCCTGTACCGGGAAGACAACCCTTTGGCTGTGGATGCCCTGTCAATACCATGGAGGTTCGAACTGGCATACGTGTTCCCTCCCATCCCGATGATCCCAAAGGTATTGGCGAAACTCAGGCAGGACCAGACTTCGGCAATAGTGATCATGCCGTTCTGGCCAAAAAGGGCATGGTTCACCGACCTTATCCTTATGAGTCGGGGGAACTACTGGAGGCTTCCACCAGTCAGGAACCTGGTGTCACTGAACAGTCGGCCTTGCCTGGGCCTAGACAAATTCAACCTCACTGCCTGGAGGTTAACCGCGCCATATGCGCAGACAGAGGATTGTCCCAGGGAGTGCTAAGTACCTTAGCCCATTCAAGAGCAGAGGCAACCAATCAGAGCTACCAAAGGATCGCCCGGATATTCCGAGATTGGTGTACAGGCAGCCACCGCCATCCAGACAGAGATGCAGTCCTAGAGTTCTTACAGAACGGCCTGGAGAGAGGACTAGCACCTGCCACCCTCAAGGTTCAAGTGTCAGCTCTATCTGCTCTCCTGGAGACACGGTTATCACAAGATCCTCTTGTCAAACAGTTCCTTAGGGGGGCTGCCAGGCTCCGCCCCCAGGTATGGCCCCCTGTCCCCAGGTGGGACCTGGCCGCGGTTCTACAAGGGCTATGTGCGCCCCCCTTCGAACCATTATCTGAAGTGGACTGGAAGTACCTGTCATTTAAGGTGACTTTCCTGCTGGCAATAACCTCCGCCAAGAGGGTTGGCGAATTGCAGGCCCTAGCGGCCTCCGAACCTTTCATAACCTTCTTCCCTGACAGGGTACAGCTAAGGTTCGTTCCGGGATTTTTGCCGAAGGTACCAACACTTCAGAACACCAACCAAGTGATCACCCTACCGGGTTTCTTTCCCTCTCCTGCTACGGAGCAGGAGGAGAAGCTACACACACTGGATCTGGTAAGAGCACTACGTATTTACCTAGACCGTACAGCACCATTCCGAAGATCAGAGAATCTTCTGGTTAATGTGTTTGGCCACAATAGAGGCGCTAAAGCATCAAAGGTAACCCTGTCGAGATGGATCAGAGAAGCTATCAGCTGTTCCCTACGGGCTCAGAATCTTCCTGTTCCAGATTTCCTACGAGCCCATGCCACCCGAGCAGTGGCGACATCATGGGCAGAGACACGGTTCCTCTCTCTAGAGCAGATATGTGCTGCAGCCTCGTGGAGCTCACAACTGACTTTTGCCAAACACTACAGATTGGACTGGCGTACGGCCGATGCTACAGCATTTGGGCACTCCGTCTTGGCCTCAGCCTGCCAGGAGGACCCGCCCTAGGGGAAACAATACTTGCTAAATCCCCAGTTGTGCTGCTGTTGGGCGTAGGGGGAAAGAAAGATTATGAATGATAATCTGTTTTCCCTTAGCCCAAACAGCAGCACAAGGCTCCCTCCCTAGGAGGTACTATTGTACGAATATGTTGTGTATATGTGTGTGTATCACCTTTATAAATTGCTCTTTGTATATCATACTTGTTACTAACACAAGGGAGGAGCAGGTCTTCCGGCCTCTTATAGGGGTCAAAAGCTGTTAGGTAATTAAAAATTCCACCTGTCCTAACAGCTCATAGGGGCAGAAAGACCCCAGTTGTGCTGCTATTTGGGCTAAGGGAAAACAGATTATCATTCATAATCTTTCTTTGTAAGCAGGTGAGTTAGTGCTGTTCATAGTTAGAGATGAATGATCCGATTCATTACAAACTGGATTTGACACAAATATTCCAAACAAACTAAAACGGCAGATGCCACATGTATTGTGCAGGAAAAATACAAAAGAGACAGGTGTCTTATAAGTCAATGTAACATTCTAGCACCACCTCCCAGCAGCTGACAGCCTCTCAGCCAATAGATAGTGGTAGGTGGATACCTTACACTGCCGATGTCATATACTCTATATAAGATGGCATAAGCATGATCACAGGCGTTTACAATAATGGTGGAGATAGAGAAGGATCTGTGATTTAGCCTACAATTTCAAGTAGTAGAGTTAGAGAATCCTAGGAATAGGACAGTTTATTCAGATTTAATTAATTACAGGCAGATTATTGATAGAATCATAGATTTTAGGAATGAAGGAGAATAGCTGTGCTACTGTGACTGTGAGCTAGATAGCATCATTGCTGCACTGATACACAGACAAAGGATAGTTAATAGAGATGAGCGAACACTAAAATGTTCGAGGTTCGAAATTCGATTCGAACAGCCGCTCACTGTTCGAGTGTTCGAATGGGTTTCGAACCCCATTATAGTCTATGGGGAACATAAACTTGTTAAGGGGGAAACCCAAATTCGTGTCTGGAGGGTCACCAAGTCCACTATGACACCCCAGGAAATGATACCAACACCCTGGAATGACACTGGGACAGCAGGGGAAGCATGTCTGGGGGCATAAAAGTCACTTTATTTCATGGAAATCCCTGTCAGTTTGCGATTTTCGCAAGCTAACTTTTCCCCATAGAAATGCATTGGCCAGTGCTGATTGGCCAGAGTACGGAACTCGACCAATCAGCGCTGGCTCTGCTGGAGGAGGCGGAGTCTAAGATAGCTCCACACCAGTCTCCATTCAGGTCCGACCTTAGACTCCGCCTCCTCCGGCAGAGCCAGCGCTGATTGGCCGAAGGCTGGCCAATGCATTCCTATGCGAATGCAGACTTAGCAGTGCTGAGTCAGTTTTGCTCAACTACACATCTGATGCACACTCGGCACTGCTACATCAGATGTAGCAATCTGATGTAGCAGAGCCGAGGGTGCACTAGAACCCCTGTGCAAACTCAGTTCACGCTAATAGAATGCATTGGCCAGCGCTGATTGGCCAATGCATTCTATTAGCCCGATGAAGTAGAGCTGAATGTGTGTGCTAAGCACACACATTCAGCACTGCTTCATCACGCCAATACAATGCATTAGCCAGTGCTGATTGGCCAGAGTACGGAATTCGGCCAATCAGCGCTGGCCAATGCATTCTATTAGCCCGATGAAGTAGAGCTGAATGTGTGTGCTAAGCACACACATTCAGCACTGCTTCATCAAGCCAATACAATGCATTAGCCAGTGCTGATTGGCCAGAGTACGGAATTCGGCCAATCAGCGCTGGCTCTGCCGGAGGAGGCGGAGTCTAAGGTCGGACCTGAATGGAGACTGGTGTGGAGCGATCTTAGACTCCGCCTCCTCCAGCAGAGCCAGCGCTGATTGGTCGAGTTCCGTACTCTGGCCAATCAGCGCTGGCCAATGCATTCTATTAGCCCGATGAAGTAGAGCTGAATGTGTGTGCTTAGCACACACATTCAGCTCTACTTCATCAGGCTAATAGAATACATTGGCCAATCAGCGCTGGCCAATGCATTCTATTAGCTTGATGAAGCAGAGTGTGCACAAGGGTTCAAGCGCACCCTCGGCTCTGATGTAGCAGAGCTGAGGGTGCACAAGGGTTCAAGTGCACCCTCGGCTCTCCTACATCAGAGCCGAGGGTGCGCTTGAACCCTTGTGCAGCCTCGGCTCTGCTACATCAGAGCCGAGGGTGCGCTTGAACCCTTGTGCACACTCTGCTTCATCAAGCTAATAGAATGCATTGGCCAGCACTGATTGGCCAGAGTACGGAATTCGGCCAATCAGCGCTGGCCAATGCATCCCTATGGGAAAAAGTTTATCTCACAAAAATCACAATTACACACCCGATAGAGCCCCAAAAAGTTATTTTTAATAACATTCCCCCCTAAATAAAGGTTATCCCTAGCTATCCCTGCCTGTACAGCTATCCCTGTCTCATAGTCACAAAGTTCACATTCTCATATGACCCGGATTTGAAATCCACTATTCGTCTAAAATGGAGGTCACCTGATTTCGGCAGCCAATGACTTTTTCCAATTTTTTTCAATGCCCCCAGTGTCGTAGTTCCTGTCCCACCTCCCCTGCGCTGTTATTGGTGCAAAAAAGGCGCCAGGGAAGGTGGGAGGGGAATCGAATTTTGGCGCACTTTACCACGTGGTGTTCGATTCGATTCGAACATGGCGAACACCCTGATATCCGATCGAACATGTGTTCGATAGAACACTGTTCGCTCATCTCTAATAGTTAACCTTTGCCAATCAGCAAAATGCTGATTCTAACTGTGCCAAACTGAAAAAAAATCTTTCATATCTAAGCATTTTTTTGTTGTACACACAATATTCAGTCTCACAGCCTGTGCTTATCTAAAAAACCCTGTTATTTAAGTGACTGAGTGCGCTAATCTAATATATATATATATATATATATATTTATTTATTTATTTTTCTTAAGCAAATTTTGATGCTGCTCAGGAATTCAGGCTCACAGTCTGTGCTAAAAAAATCTCTGTTATATAAATATGGTATAGAGTGTGGTAATCTTAAAAATATTCTTTTTTTAAACCTTTTTTTTGTTGCTCATATATGATGTAGTTCTGAGAGCCACTGACCAGGTCACCATGAAAAAAAAAAAAAAGAAAGAAAACAAAACAAAAAAAAAGAAACAGTGCCAGGATTGTTCCCAATCATCTTTATGATGAAGCAGTTCACAGTAAAAAAAAAAAATACTGGAAAAAACAGAGAATAGAACAAGCAAAAGTAGCGGAAGGAGGAAACACTTGTGCGAGTGCTAACAATAAGAATGTGGGTGATCATAGCAACACTATTTCTGGGTTTGGTGACACTTCACTGTGAAATGAGACCACTGCAACTGCCAGTTGCAGAATGTGTACCCAGGTGGTCTCTCCTGAGCCCCTTACTCAGCTAGCGCTCCACCTCCTCTATCAGTGTCAGGATTAAAAACACCCACTTCAGCAGCCAGTACAGTATCTGGAACATAATGAACTAGAAGTTTTTCAGACAGAACAGGCAACAGGCCTGTTGTAACACCTAAAAGGACAACATTGTCCACATTAGCATGGATAAATTTACTTTTGTCAAAATGAATCAGCCATTAATCCATGAGGATTTTGACACACCACTGGTTGACACTTCTGAATAGTGGTGCCACTGTCTCCCTGCTACTGCCTGCTTCTCCTAAACAACTACCACCACTTCCATCACTCAGCCAGACATCTCCTGCGGTCTGGTCTACCATATCATTTCATATTGTTCTGCCATTCATGTTGCCATAGCTATCACTACTCAGCCAGACATGTCCTGCAGACTGGTCCATCACATTCTTCTATAGTATGCTGTTGTTGCCAAAGTGTTGGAATAAAAAAAAAAAAACAAAGGCCATTTTGAATTCAAATTTGCTCCCACTCTTCAAGTGGCTCACAACCACAAATGTGTGTCCTAAATAACAACAAGCCTGTGGCACTTACAAGTCATCAAAACAGACCAATTATTCTCAAACTATTGCTTTTTTTGCAATATAACTTTCATCCGTGTCTAAAAAAACATGGGCATTCACCTTTTTGGCATTACTTGAGGGAAATCACACCGGATTACCCCAAAAAGTCATTTATTACTTGTCCAAAAAAGTTCAGCAGTAATTCTTAGTTATTGATCTATTTTCAATGACTTTTTGTGCCTTTTGGGGGCCATATCAGATGGGATCCCCACTGCTTTTTTAATAGGCAGTGGAGGTCTGGTAACATCCCCTATTAATTTACCTATCCCTGCTTCTGCTCACTGCAGTCTTCCTCTTCAGCCTCCAGGGGGCCCTTTTGCGCCTCACATTACATTATAACAACATGATGTGTGGCGCACAGGGTCCATTGAAGGCTGCAAAGGGAAAGAGGAGACCATAAGCAGGAACGGGGATCAATTACTAACACACTCAAAAACAATGTCTGTATGGAACACAGCTGACAGTTGTGAGAGAAGTTGCTTAGTGATCCCGAGTTAGATTTTTCCACAAGGGATCAGGAGTCTTTAGTTATGCTTTTGGGCGTGGATATTATGTGGGAGACACTTTTCACTTTTCGCCTTAGGCAGCAGAAAGGATAGGGGCTTCTCTTGGTCACTGAGAGTAGTTTAATCACTAGAGATGAGCGAGTAGTATTCGATCGAATACTTCGCTGCCATAGGAATGCATGTAAGCTGCCGATCACCAAGGGGTTAAGCGCATCGAAGATTCGATGCGCTTAACCCCTTGGTAATCGGCCGCTTACACGCATTCCTACGGCAGCAAGGTATTCGATCAAATACTACTCGCTAATCTCTATTAATTACCTATTTTTAATGGCCAAGACGAGTGCCCCCACTTTGAGCAATTTGTCCTAAATGAATCCTTAAACTTTTAGAAAATTCTGAACAAATTTGATTTTTGACAAATCGATTCGCTCATCTATAGTTGCAATTGCTTGTATTTAAACAGGCCCAAAGTCCACTCTATCACATCAGACACCAATATTATAAAAGGCACATGGTAGATGGGCCTGGTACAGACTTCACGAGGCCAAAGAACTTCAAGCTATGCCTCTGTACAAGAATGATTGGAGGTGGAGGAGAGTGGCTCTCCACATATCAGCAATGCTTAGTGAATCTGTCACTGTTTTTTGATGTTATATTACAATATATTTTATTAGCAGGGGCTTGGAACAATAATGTACTCTAGCTTACTGGTGGACGTGAGGTCATATGGCATCATGTCCTTGGAGCTGCTAAATTATCTTCTCTATGAGGGATAGGCAGGGTTGAACTTATAACCCTTATCAATATTCATGTCAGCCATATTGATTAAGATGCTCCTGCGAGATAACAACTACAGTGCCCAGGACCTGATGCCCGAGGGAGCCCAAAGGCTCCTCTGCCATGTTTCAACAGATTTTTACATTGGAGCCAGGAGCTTAGACTTACGCCTCTGTGAGTTAAACAACCTATCTTTCAGGCTGATACACTTTACCTATAGTGAGACAGCTTTGTGTTACTGATGTTCTTAGCTTACAGAAAATAGTCTGGGCTCGATACAATTATAGCAAAGTACAGCAGTGAGAAGTATTTCAGTACATCCGGATGTGGTTTCAGGGTTTCTGATATAAACAACATTGTTTTTATTTACTTAAAGGAAAAAAAAAAGAAATCTTGCAAATAGCGAGTATCACAAAATAAAATATTTATACGGTGATGGATTTTCATTAACACGAGCAACTTCTGCCAGTAAATAAAAAAACTCGAGTATATACTCGAGTATAAGCTGAATTTTTCAGTACAATTTTTGTGCTGAAAAAGCTCCCCTCTGCTTATACTC
This sequence comes from Leptodactylus fuscus, assembly GCF_031893055.1. NCBI lineage: Eukaryota > Metazoa > Chordata > Amphibia > Anura > Leptodactylidae > Leptodactylus > Leptodactylus fuscus. Next base: position 33,689,810 of record NC_134271.1, read on the forward strand.
GAGTCAAGCAAAAAAAATTTTTTTTTTTTTTTGGGAGGGGGTGTCTATGACCAGCCACAATAGTAATGTATAAAATCTCCCGTAAAACAGTGAAAAAAAAGAAGCTTTAAAAAAATATAATAAAAAAATAAAGTAAATAAAAGTTCTAAATCACTCAATCCTAAATACCCTATATTCAGCCAGGCTGAATTCCAAGTGGGGGAAAAAAAAACCCAGTCCTCAAGCTCAGGGAAGGGGCAGACAAACAACCAAAACACCCCCTCCCCTTCCCCAGCAACTACTGCACCCAAAAACTCCGACCATTTTAATTTTTTAAATTTTCCAGTAGCTATTGCATTTCCCCCCCTTGGCTTATACTCGAGTCAATAAGTTTTCCCAGTTTTTTGTGGTAAAATTAGGGGCCTCGGCTTATATTCGGGTCGGCTTATACTTGAGTGTATACGGGTAAACTAAAATATAACCTGTATACGGGAACCTGTCACTATGGAAATGCAGTATCGTCTGTAGGCGGTATGTTATAGAGCAGGAGGAGCTGAGCAGATTGATACAGTATATAGTTTTGTAGGACAAAATTCAATAAAACACTTTTTTTTATGTAGATTGAGCACCCCATATAGGGCTCACAATCTCCATTTCTCCCTTTCAGTATGTTTTGGAGTATGAAACCCACGCAAACACACTGAGAACATACAAAGTCCTTGCAGGAGTTGTCCTTGGCACGATCTGAACCCAGGACTCCAGCGTTGACAAGGCTGCAGTCCTAACCACTAAGTCACCGTGTGACCCCTAAATCTAGTCATTTATTAATTTATCTGTTCTTATATCCTTAGAGGAGTAATTGAGACCAGTGGGCGGTTCTATTAGTGATTGACAACTATCTTTGTATGCAAAATCATAGAGGGGTGACTATCAAACATTGTCGGAATCACCCACTGGACTCAAGATGACATATTCCCTTTAAAGAGGACCATTTATCACCTCCATCAACTCCAACTCTTTACGTCTTTCAGTAGGTGCCGCTCCACTGATTCCTGATCAATTGTATTTTTTTCTCTAGCCCACACCATTACTGAGTAATTGCTCAGGAATAGTTTTAGCATATATTATGCCATATACTGTTCATTGGGCTGTCCCAGTTTTTCAGTTTCAACTCCAAAAACAATTGCTCAGGAACAAAGGGAGCTACAGAAAAAAAAAATCTGACTCGTGCATAATACTTAAGAAATTGCTATAATTTGCTGAAATGGGCCTGAATGTATAAAAGACTATTTCCCATAGCAAGAAGTAACCTAAGTAATCTAAAAGACCGCGTCAAGAAAACAATAGTTGAGACTGTAAAATATGTAGCTAATAATGTATATGTACACTCTAGAGACCTCAATATTGGGACACGTTTTAAGTATTGAATTCAATATAAAACTATGCACGGGGAAGTTCATTGCATAGGTTTCCATTGAGAAGCATGTGCATACAAGTCTTATATCAACAAGCACAATGCCAGGAATCTGATGGAGTTGTGTAAATTACACTAACACTTGACTTAGAGCAATTCAAAGTTGTTCTATGGACTGATGAATCACACTTCTCTATCTTGCAGTCTGTGTTTCAGTGAATGTCTAGAGAAAACTAACTGTCTAACTACATCGTGTATAAGGAAAATGTTCGTTCTTGTACCGTGTTAGCCAGTGGGTTAGAAATATAAAAAAACAAAAAAACTTGATAGTCTTCAGTAGTTGATACCTTTTTAATGGCTAACTCATAATGATGACAAATTACTGACGTTTCGGAATGCTTTGGCTCCTTTATCAAGGTAAATTTAAAACATTTCTGAAGGATGCATATTTATATACAGAGAAGGCACACAGGGTGTTAGAATTCCAGGAGGAAGGGGGGGGGGGGTTGTTAGTAATTGGTAGAGAAAATGTAAACACTTACAGGTCCTTATCAGTTCACACGTTCCTGTAAAGAGACATGAAACTCTGTGACACATTCAATCCACACTCCAGTGTCTGAAGCAGGGTCATGAATTTGCACTCATGAATGCGTCGTTCTCTCTTTGATCTGAAATTCCCTCTCAAAACCAAAACTTTCATGTGATCGGTGATATTATGATCCCCACTGCAGAAATGTTTTGATACGGGAAGGTCAAATCTTCGTTCTTTAATTGTATGGTGATGTGAATTCATCCGCATTCTAAGCTGCTGTCCGGTCTCTCCAACATATAGATTATCAGTGGAACATTTGGTGCATATTATTAAATACACTACATTGGATGTGTTGCAGGTGAACATACCTGGAATTTTATATTCCTTGTTCGAGTTCGGTATCCTTATCCTGTCAGTCGATGGGATGGGATAGCTTTCATCCGAAACACATAAAGACACCAGGCCATCAGATACCATCGCATATGTTCAAACCCTGCAGATAGAGACGAACACCTTGGAGGCCTCAGAAACACATTCTTGAGGCAGGGTTACCATCCAAGAACAATTGATAACCAAATCACCAGGGCCACCAGAATACCAAGATCGGAGTTATTAAGATATAATACCAAAAAGGAAAACAATCGGGTGCCCCTGGTTGTCACATATAACCCACACCTGGAGACACTAAGAGGTATCACACGCAAACTACATCCACTATTACAAAAAGACAACCGTCTAACATCCATATTTCCAGATCCCCCTCTCCTGTGCTACAGACAGCCACCAAACCTCAGGAATATGGTGGTCAGTAGCTCCCTGTCACCCCCAACTAACACAGGATCATTTCCATGCGGCCAGCAACGTTGTAAAACCTGCCCGCACATACTAACGACTGACAGGTTAAGGATACCGAACTCGAACAAGGAATATAAAATTCCAGGTACGTTCACCTGCAACACATCCTATGTAGTGTATTTAATAATATGCACCAAATGTTCCACTGATAATCTATATGTATGAGAGACCGGACAGCAACTTAGAATGTGGATGAATTCACATCACCATACAATTAAAGAACGAAGATTTGACCTTCCCGTATGAAAACATTTCTGCAGTGGGGATCATAATATCACTGATCACATGAAAGTTTTGGTTTTGAGAGGGAATTTGAGATCAAAGAGAGAACGACGCATTCATGAGTGCAAATTCATGACCCTGCTTCAGACACTGGAGTGTGGATTGAATGTGTCACAGAGTTTCATGTCTCTTTACAGGAACGTGTGAACTGATAAGGACCTGTAAGTGTTTACATTGTCTCTACCAATTACAAACACCCCCCCCCCTTCCTCCTGGAATTCTAACACCCTGTGTGCCTTCTCTGTATATATATATGCATCCTTCAGAAATGTTTTAAATTTACTTTGATAAAGGACCCTAGAGGTTCCGAAACGTCAGTAATTTGTCATCATTATGAGTTAGCCATTAAAAAGGTATCAACTACTGAAGACTATCAAGTTTTTTTGTTTTTTTATATAACTACATTGTGTCACCTATAAATGCTATGGAGTTGTGTTTCAGGGGTTGTCAGTTCCAGTGAAGGGAAATCTCCACCAAGACATTTTGGACAATTGTATTCCAAGTTTGTGGAACAAATTGGGAAGGCGATTTTCTAATCGAGAATTACTGTTCCGCTAGTGAACAAAGCAAGGTCCACAAAGGCATGGCTGGTTGAGTTTGGTGTAGAAGAACTTAACTTGTTCTCAAAGAACTCCTTCCAACACCTTTATAATGAAGCTGCATAGAGGGGATTATATGGGATGGGATGTAAGAATGGGTTGTTGTATAAGCTCCTGTAATGTTTAAGTGACCCTATACACAGTTGTTTAAATAGGTCGGAACGTGCTGAAACTCAGTTACGGCATAATTTTAAAATTTTTTGTCAGCGTTCCGGTATAATTTCTTAGTTTGTACTGTATAACTTATATGGTATAAACTAAGAAATTGTGTGACCCACGATGTGGAACATAATAAACACTGTTACTTACCTCTCCCATCTCTGTAAGTCTTCAGTCCTAGTTGGGTGACATCCCAGACGTCACTTGGGCCAGGGCTTGCGTCCTTATACGTCGCAACGCAAGTCATGATCACATGACGTCCCATGACATGGCCAACATGCATCTGCAGGGAGAGCCAGAGAGAGGTAAGTATCATAAGTGTTTTTTGTATCCTCCCCAGGCCCTGGGTCTCTGTTTATTATACTCTGGGGTCTGAAAAGACCCCAGAGTATAATAATTGTTCATGGGGGTGGGGTGTCCACAATGGGGCCGCATACATAATACTGTGTGCAAAGGCTGCTTGGCCCATAACACATGGACATGATATGGGGTATTTTGCAAAGGGACCCATATGGGGCATGTATTATGTAGTATTTAACTCCTGTGCAAAGTATTATGCCGTATAAAGTTTTATCCCCCTAAATATTTTTCCTAATGTAAGAAATGCCTATACGTTGGTCGCTATAGTGTACCTTTGCAGTGTTCAGTATTATGGTTACGTCAGTTTACTTTTCTTTATTTATGTAAATAAGCTAAATAAGGGTATGGCAGTGTGTCCTGGTGTTCTAGGAGGTGTCGATACCCCCTGGTACAACATTGAACTCATTTGCATAAATAAAAAAAGCTTATTTTTTTTGCTAAATGACATGTCGCTGAAGCTTAGGAAAGCCATGTTTATAAAGCTTATCCATTGCCCCTACACACCACCGCTAATAGCTGCATTAATTTCTTATTAGTCTCTCTCTTTTTGTTTCTGTGGCAGCACATTTCCTAGTAAAGTCTAATAAAAGAAACGAGTAGATAAACAATTAATTAGAAGCCAGAATCCCCTTGGAGCATTGCCCTATCTTGGCACTGTGAATATTAATATGTTTAATTGTCTAATATATATGTACATCACATGCTACGGCATGCAGAATAAAAGGGATACTGAGCAGTAAGTCTGTGCTGCTGCAGGCCCAAAAGATTTAGATTCGAAATTTTTGATTTACAAGGCAGTTTCTAAAAAATGATGTGTGCATAAAATATAGAAGTGTCACCAATGTGACGTGCGCCTTGTTCACATTGTGTGTAGTTACTGAGCATTATTGAATCTTAAAAAAAAAAGAAAAATGATAAAAGTTTTCATTGTGTTTTACCATTGATTCCGTGTCTGACTAAAAACAAAACCCTCAGAAAACTGCATTGTGTGAACCGACCTTTAGATTCTGTTCTTTTCTTCAGATGTGTTCATTTCTGATGTATCAAGATAGATGACTTCTTTTTAATGTGTGAAAATGGCAGTGACCCCAAACAATGTAAATCTGAGACAGAAGATAACTGATACCCAGTAGGATGGTTAAAGTTGGGTAAAATATTTTAGAGTTCCAAGAGATGTCACAATGGAGTATGTCAATAATATTAGGCATGGGTCTATGACGTATATATAAGGAGGTAAGGCCTCGTTCACATCTGCGTTGGTAATGGTAACGGACTACCGAACATATTTGCAAACGGTGTGCAGTGAAAGCACATGGACCCCATAGATTATAATGGGGTCCGTGTGCTTGCCACGAGATCTCCACAGGGAACATGCAGACAGGAAAGTACTTCACAATCTACTTTCCTGTCCGCATGATTTGTGCAGAGATTTCGCGGCAAGCACACGGACCCCATTATAGTCTATGAGGTCCGTGTGCTTACATTGCACAGAGCTTGCAAATGCAATCGGTAGTCCATTCGGGGGGTCCCCATGCAGACTCCTCGAATGGATTACCAAACACAGATGTGAACCAAGGGTTAAGGTTTAGATTAGACATGGAGGAGGTTGTCTATGTCGTGTAGATGAAGCATACTTTTTTGGTTTGCCATCCCTGTCTTCTGAGAGACATTACTTTTTCTTTTTTATATTGTCATTGTCATATGATGGCTTGATTTTACGGAAACAAGTTGTATTTTTAATTTGAACCATTTTGGGAGCGCATTGAAAAACTTTTTGGTGGGGATAACAAAAAAAGTAGCAATTCTTTAAATTTCTTGGTTTATTCTAACTTTATTCTTTGGGTCAGTAGATTACAGCAATGCCTAAATATAAAGTGATTTTTACATACTTTCACACACAAAAAAAACACTTAAAAACTTTTAAAAGTTTTTAACTGATCAAGCTGTGAAAAGCTATATTTTGCATGCTGTAATTTTCCTCTGTACTCTTGTGATGCAACTTTTTTCGTATTTTTTGGGAGGCAAGATTAACAAAAAATAATTTTTTGTGCGGTCATTGCAGTGTTGCAGTGTTTTTCTTAAATAATATGTGTTTTTTTTTAGTGGGGGATGCCTTGATGCAGTGATACAAAATTTGTTTGTTATTTATTCATGTTTATTATTGCTTTTTTTTTTTGCTTTTTTTTTACATTCTTCTTTAGTTCCACTAGGGGACTTGAGCTGTGCCATCGTATATATTGCAATGTATTATACATCAGTGTTAGGTCGGGGTGCCACAAGTGACATAAATGCATCGCCACTTTGTGGTAAAATGCTCGCAGTGTTGCATTTTTGGAAATCACAGCTTATACTGTAGGTTTCCCTATAGTTAGAATTGAAGCAGAAAGGCCGCAGAGGAAAACTCTGTGAACTTTCTGTGCAAAGTGCTGCAGGAAGAACCATGATGTGTTTCTGCTGTGTTTTTGCTGCGGGACGCCACGTGGGGCCTTAGCCTTGCACTGAAATTCAGTCTATTAGACCCAGACTCTGATTGGACTTAATAGGCTTCCATACATGGCAGTACCAGAGGTCATGGACAGGTCCCTGGATGCCAAGACAACCTTCTGCACCCCATGACTGTGCTGGGGGTCAAGGGGCTGGAGGAGTCAACCCCTTCCTTCTGCCCAGCTCCTTGGGAATTGGAGTTAGTGATTCTCAGACCGCACCTGGAGTGTTTCTCCTCAGCCATAACCTTATAGTGATCCAACTCTTTTTGTGAAAACAATCTTTATCGATTCATATAAAAAATATAGAAGAAATGACTGGAACAAGCAATTCGGCGATGTAAAAAAGCAAACTGTGCTTAGTATACATATACAAAGTGCTGCACACTTAAGTTTCTGTGAGGCAACGAGGACTATTCAAAAGTTACAAATTTTAGTATTTACCTTTCAGGGGTAGTTCCTCTGGTGGACCAAGACATTTTCCATAGAAAATCCGCATAGCAGGTTTAGATATGCTTTTCTATTGCACAGTCAAAAATGGACCAAATTTGTTAAGAAGCATGCACCCATGACAATTAGTAGGGTGGTGGAGAGTGGTTCAGTTTGATTGCTTGACTCAGGCGGTGGTAAGTCAAGGTGCACCCATAAAAACAGGTACAGAGATATTTCTTTTTTTTTTTTTTTAAATGTAGATTGTGAGCCCCACATAGAGCTCACAATGTACATTTTTCCCTATCAGTATGTCTTTTTTTGGAATATGGGATGGAAATCCATGCAAACACGGGGAGAACATACAAACTCCTTGCAGATGTTTTTTTGCCCATGGTGGGATTTGAACACCAGGACTCCAGCGCTGCAAGGCTGCAGTGCTAACCACTGAGCCACCGTGTGGCCCCATACAGAGATATTTCTAATAATCTCTAGGTATAGGCATGAAACCACAAAAAGGCCATTCTTTCTGTAAGATCAGTGGGTCTATGAAACACACTACCGCAGGTGATTATAAAAGTTCAAGAGAAGGAGGAAATATATCCCAAATTATTGAAATTTAATTTATTGTCTCAGATATTGCTAATTCATAATTTATTGGGACTGTCATATCTTGGGTCATTAAATAGGACCTTTCATGTCCTCCTGCCCATGTGGTTTTATATACTGCTAGAAAGATGACAGTGCACTGAATTCAGCACATTGTTGGCTTTCCCTGTATGTTTCCTGATTTTGAAGATATTGGTGCCATTAGTTTCTGCAGCAATATATCCCCACTGTTAGAAGGGTGCTCCTTTCAGCCTAGTGTTATCGCTGGGCTGTAAGGAACTCCCCCTGACAGGACATGTCCATAGCTCTTTACTGTGAAGAGCATATCTTAAGGCCCAGTGATGACACTAGGCTGTGAGGAGCGGACTTCTGACAGTGGGGAGATATCAGTGCTGAAACTAATGGCACCAATATCTCCAGCCCTGGGGAACATACCTGGAAAGCTGTTGTACTGTCGCCTTTCTAGTGCTATATAAAGCTGCATATGCATGAGGACATGAAAGCTCTTCTTTAAGGAATATTTCCCCTAATATGGGGTGATTAATATCTGTCTTCATGGGGATTTTTCCCTTCCTCTGGTAGCGTTATAGATTGGACTTGATGGACCTTTATTTAAACTAGAACTAGAACCATTGGGCATAGGATGTAAACTGTATCTTCTTAATGGTGGCTGTATTAATGGTGTCTGTATTAGTGACCACTCTTTTCTGATCCATAGTGGTGCCATGTGGCCAACAGACCAAGGGGCACAACTTCCAGAGTGTGAGCAGTCAGTTTCTGTATTAATGGTAATCACATTTAGACTGTCCTACATATGAATAGCGAGACCATTGTCCTGTCCACACAAGACAAGCTGTGTCAGCTGTACAAGTTGGAGAGTCTGTTTGTCACATGACACAGCTGAGGGCCAGAAAAGAGTGAATAATTCACAACTACAATAACCACTAAGAAGTTTATCTTTGCTATAATTCACATCATGTGTCTTTCTAACAGACAGAGAGAAAAAAAAATTGTGGGAGTTCTACTTTAACCTTATCATCTATAGTTAATTTATTCATACACTTGTAAAAGTTATCAGAAAAGAAGCTTCAGAATTGTTATTTCATAGGGAATACAAATATTTTCTGAAACAGACATGGCAGTGTATGTAAAAACTTATTTGATAGACAATGCTCCATGGGGCAAATTAGTTTATAGCAACCAAACCAGAGAAAGCCATCTCTAGATAGACTGTGCTTCAGGGTGCTTGGTATTCATCAGTACTGAGCAGTTTGCTGGATGAATGTAAGGGTGAACCTAGATACTCTGCAGCCTGAGGCCAACTATAGAAAGATGCCCCTCATGAGGATATGTTATCAATATAAAACCCATAACACTGGCCATACAAAATCTGCCACTCAAATCTCCTATTTATTTCAAGGGGGAATTCGGGCAGAATTTACCTGAAGATCAGACAGGACGCTTTTTTTCCCCCTGCTATGTTATTTTTTCAGCTAGACATGTCTGGCTTCAATTGAAATGAGTAAGAGACATTTTTTTGCAGTGCATTCTGTTACAAAGAAATTTCTCCTGTGTTAATATACAATACGTGTCCATTTGTTCAGTGCTTTCCTGCTGCTTAATTTGCCCTTTCCTGCCCATTTGGCACCCTTTGTCACAGCTCTAATGGGGCAATAAATGATATATGGACATTAAAGGGGCTCTATCATTGGGAAAAGTAATTTTTAACTAAGCACATCCTTGCATAGCCATTAGAAAGGCTATTTCACACGTACCTTTTGTATGTAAATCATCTCAGTAGTTTTTGAATGAGCCCGTTTTTATTTATATGCTAATTAGGCTCCTGCGACCACCTGGAAGTTCTTCAGCGAGCACTCCTCTCTGCTGTGTGAGAGCAGGCCTGTGCTGTACACACATGAGAGAGGAGTGCTCAATGAGACTTCCAGAGTGCACGCTGGAGGCTAATTAGCATATTAATAAAAACAGGCTCATTCAAAAACTACTGAGGCGATTTACATACAAAAGGTACATGTGGAATAGCCTTTTTAATGGCTATGCAAGTATGTGCTTTGTTAAAAATGACTTTTCCTAATGATAAAGCCCCTTAAAGGGGTCATTGAGCAAAAGGTGGCAAAAAAGCAGCAAGGTGGCATGAATTCTCTGTTATTTAATGCCCTCTGTCAAATGCCTCATTAAATAACCTACAGCCCGCAGTCTGTGGCTCCCACAAGTTAGCAGTGTTCCCCACAGGTAACAGTCCCACCCACCTAGGATAATAGTACCCTCCACAGTTAATAGTCCTATTCATTGGAAGATAGCACCTGCCACAGGTAACAGTCTTCCCTATTACCTGTGGAAGGACAATATTAGGGCCCACTTATATGATGGAATCTTGTGTAGATTTTGAGGCAGATAACACCGTGATTCTGCCTCACATTATATACAATGGGAAACAGGGATTAAAAATAAAAAATAAGCAGTCTTGCTGCAGATTTTATGGCTTATTAAGCCACAGAGTTTGTGGAACAAGACTCTCAGTGATTAGGTCCATACATCTGCTTAGATTCGGCCACAGAGCAGGAAATGAAGATCTCCCCCTTAAATTATTCTTCATTTTCTGAATTTAACCTTACTGTAATAGAACCCTAATAGCACCCCTACAAAGTTTATAGTCCCTTCCCAGAGGTAATAGTACCTCCCCAGGTAATAGTCTTCCAACATAAGCAATTCATAGATACACAAGATAATAGTGAGAGAGCTGTGCATCAGCCATAGCCCACATGTCTACCATCCATATTGGCCACACTTCATTTTATCAGTCACCCTGTTGCCATTAGAAAGGAACTCAGAAAGACTAAGACAACCAAAGCCTCAGGGTCAGATGGCATCAGTGCTAGACTACTTAAGACTTGTGAAGACCACCTGTGTGGTGTTATTACATGTATGTTCAATATGAGCCTGAAGCTGGGAATGGTACCACAACTGTGGAAATTATCTTTAGAGATAAGCGAACAGTAAAATATTCAATATTCGTTATTCATTTCGAATAGCTGCTCAATATTCCACTATTCGAACGAATATCGAACCCCATTATAGTCTAGGGGGGAAAATGATTCGTTTCAGGAGAACCCACAATTTGACTCAGGATGGTCACCAAGTCCACTATGACACAGGAACAGGTGTTACAAGGGCTAGCGGATAATGCTTCCAGTTGATTTTCCACCAGCCAGTCAGCCACTACCTGCAGTCATCTTCATACCCAAGATTCTGACCCTCCTTCCTCCCAACATGCCCAATCTTCCCAACAGAGTCATCCCACCCTTCCCCCTCCCAGGATCTCTTTTTAGGTCATTTTACTGTCTCTCCCTCTGTTGAACCACTTCCCAAATCGCAGGAGCTACCAGACGACTTTGTGTGTCCTGATGTCCAAATACTGGGGCATCTGCTATTTCCTACCAATTTTGTGGTTGTGGAACCGCAAACAGCGTTTCTGGTCCTCAGTGATGATGACGAGACACAGTTGCCATCAGGGCAAGCTGTGGTTATGTGCAGTTTGCAGTAAGGGGAGAGTGATCAATTGGAAGAGGAGTTGGTGGACAACGAGGCCACCGGTCCGACATGGACAGGGGTGAAGACTAGGGGCGAAAGCAGTGTAGATGTGGAGGCAAGCTAAGTAGGAAAAAAGGTGGCTAGAGGCAGAGGCATTGACAGGGGTGATGTCTAGGGGCGAAAGCAGTGTAGATGTGGAGGCAAACTAAGCAGGAAAAAAGGTGGCTAGAGGCAGAGGAATGGACAGGGGTGATGTCTAGGGGCAAAAGCAGTGTAGATGTGGAGGCAAGCTAAGCAGGAAAAAAAGGTGGCTAGAAGCAGAGGCATGGACAGGGGTGATGTCTAGTGGGGAAAGCAGTGTAGATGTGGATGCAAGCGCAGCAGCAAAAAAGGTGGCTAGAGGCAGAGGCATGTCCAGAGGCAGCAAGATAAAAGATTTTCCATGTACTAGCCACTTGCGCAAAACTCGCCCATGTTGGCAGACTTATGCGAGATCTCTCCATGTCTTTGAGGAGTCCACCAAGAGGGTCAGCTGTGACGACGCACTCATGAGTGTAACAATCCAGTTCCTGTGTGTGATACAAGAATCCCTCCTCGCCATCAGGGATACGCATTGTACGCTGAAGAGTCAGGCATAGGAGCAGAACAATCCCAGCAGGATAGTCAGTGCACACTTCTGTCCGCTTCACAGCATATATATTGATGGAGGAAGAAGAGGATGACGAAGTGGCAGATGATCTCATTGTCACACAGGAGACTAGCGGCATCCCCTCGCCAAACTACCGCCACTGAGGGGCCTAGTGTCACCAGGAGGGACAAGTATAGACGCATGTTGCGGGAGTACCTGGCCGACCCCAGCCCTGTCCTTTCCAATTCCACTGTGCCCTACACTTATTGGGTCTCCAAGTTGGATTTGTGGCTGGAACTTGGACACCCTTGGAGTTCCTTTCCTGCCCTGATGCCAGCGTGCTATTGAAAAGTGTCTTCAGCGCAGCTGGTGGCATCATCATGGCTAAGCACAGCCGGCTGTCAGCTGACAGTGCTGACCGGCTGACTTTCCTCAAAATGAACAGCCAATGGATAGACCCATCATTTACATGTCAGTTACATGACAAATTTAGTGCGGTTTGCACACTTTGCAAGTCTAAACTGAGTAGGGGCTCTGAAAAGAGCAACCTTACAACCTCTTGCGTGCGCTCTCATTTGGAAGGCAAGCCCTGGGCTCAGTGGGAGAGATCAAACGCAGGACAATTGTCGCCGTCGTTGCCAACACTGCCTCTTCCACTGTTTACAGTGCTGGTGCTGCAGTCCAGACCACCAGCTTGGATATCTACACATCTGTCTCTGACACTTTGGGGCGTTCACCCCCATCCGCCCTTTTTTCCTGCACCATCATGCGCCTCTTCCCAGCCATTCCCCATCTCCCAGGCGTTTCATTGCAGGCAGAAGTACAGCGCAAAGCCGTTGGGCGAAACGCGCGTCGGGGCGCGGTACGGGTGGTAGGTGCTTTACACTATAACTTTGGTCTTAGGGCTGGTTCTTTACCTTCTATGTATGCAATTTTCACATATGTCTCTCTGTTGTGCATTCTTACTGATGAGATATTTTTATCTGCTTTGGAACTGCCACACTTGCAACAACATGTGAGCCCTTATTATTTGACTGTGATATACACTCACCGGCCACTTTATTAGGTACACCTGTCCAACTGCTCGTTAACACTTAATTTCTAATCAGCCAATCACATGGCGGCAACTCAGTGCATTTAGGCATGTAGACATGGTCAAGACAATCTCCTGCAGTTCAAACCGAGCATCAGTATGGGGAAGAAAGGTGATTTGAGTGCCTTTGAACGTGGCATGGTTGTTGGTGCCAGAAGGGCTGGTCTGAGTATTTCAGAAACTGCTGATTTACTGGGATTTTCACGCACAACCATCTCTAGGGTTTACAGAGAATGGTCCGAAAAAGAAAAAACATCCAGTGAGCGGCAGTTCTGTGGGCAGAAATGCGTTGTTGTTGCCAGAGGTCAGAGGAGAATGGCCAGACTGGTTCGAGCTGATAGAAAGGCAACAGTGACTCAAATAGCCACCCGTTACAACCAAGGTAGCCAGAAGAGCATCTCTGAACGCACAGTACGTCGAACTTTGATGCAGATGGGCTACAGCAGCAGAAGACCACACCGGGTGCCACTCCTTTCAGCTAAGAACAGGAAACTGAGGCTACAATTTGCACAAGCTCATCGAAATTGGACAATTGAAGATTGGAAAAACGTTGCCTGGTCTGATGAGTCTCGATTTCTGCTGCGACATTTGGATGGTAGGGTCAGAATTTGGCGTAAACAACATGAAAGCATGGATCCATCCTGCCTTGTATCAACGGTTCAGGCTGGTGGTGGTGGTGTCATGGTGTGGGGAATATTTTCTTGGCACTCTTTGGGCCCCTTGGTACCAATTGAGCATCGTTGCAACGCCAAAGCCTACCTGAGTATTGTTGCTGACCATGTCCATCCCTTTATGACCACAATATACCCAACATCTGATGGCTACTTTCAGCAGGATAATGCGCCATGTCATAAAGCTGGAATCATCTCAGACTGGTTTCTTGAACATGACAATGAGTTCACTGTACTCCAATGGCCTCCACAGTCACCAGATCTCAATCCAATAGAGCATCTTTGGGATGTGGTGGAACGGGAGATTCGCATCATGGACGTGCAGCCGACAAATCTGCGGCAACTGTGTGATGCCATCATGTCAATATGGACCAAAATCTCTGAGGAATGCTTCCAGCACCTTGTTGTATCTATGCCACGAAGAATTGAGGCAGTTCTGAAGGCAAAAGGGGGTCCAACCCGTTACTAGCATGGTGTACCTAATAAAGTGGCCGGTGAGTGTACATACTTTTTTCACCCTAGACCTATATACTATTTATTACCACACACCACCAGCCTTTTTGTGAAGCATTTATCCCCTGTTTATGTGTAATTTATGTTTTCATATATATATTCACCCCCAAAAGCTAAGTGGGATACACAGCAATTCAGTCACGCTATATCAGCTCACTCCAATTTTTAAGGGTCTTCCCCCAAAAACTAAGTGTGATACACAGCAATTCAGTCAGGCTATATCAGCTCAATCCAATTTTTTGTTCAATCCAGTTTACGCGTTTCGGGGTTTAGGCGTCAGAGCGTCTGCCCCTTCATCAGATCTTAGTCATTTAGTTAAAGTTGCATACAGTGAGAAGCATGTAAGCCATCCTAATACTAGGAAGCTCATTGCTAACACCAGTTATATCTGTATAATATGTAGCTGTAGCGGCAGTTATGTTGAATCTATAGTATATAGATAATGCATTTGTTGATGTGTATACTATATGTATTTCACAGTTCTCCATAGTGCACATATCCCTTGATTGCCTTTTATACTATCAGTGATTTTAATTGGTGTCATACAGAATTGAAAGCTTGGAACATATGGGTAATTGCTTTATGTTTCCCTTAGAATGGATTTATCCATGTGTGCTACCAAAGGGTCTGGTATGAGGCTGAAATCTAATATCTCATTCTGTGATTAAAGCTGCATTACCATCTGGATTTTCCTGTCCTTTTCTAATCCATCATATTAAAATACTTCTAAGTACATGAATCTATTTGCATTTTCTTTTCTTTATATTTAGAGCTATAGGACTAAATGGCTTATATGCTTTAAGGAATTTTTCATGAAAAGATACTACTGTAAAATTGTGAAAAAGATTATACTATATCAGATCCGTGAAGGTGTTATAATCCTGGTTTCTGTAATCCGGACCGTTAAACAGGATTTTTACATAATTATGTTTCATATGATTATCCTTATTGTGTATGAAATTCTTGCCTGGATCCAGTTTTACCATAGCAGGGCAAATATAGAACCTGCTAGGTTTGATAATGATATCAGTGTACGGCACAGAGCCCCATAGATTAGTGCGCTCCCTCCTTGTCAGAATACGTAGAGTGGCTGCTATGTAACAGTGGTGAGCAGTACATTGTCTATTCTAGGAGACAGTGGTACATTGAGTGTTGCAATAACTTAAGGTTAGGAGACAAATTCATCATATGGGAACGAAATATAGCCATACCATGTTCACATAATGCCAGATAACGCTGTTGTGCATCAGTAGTGTACAGTGGGGCAAAAAAGTATTTAGTCAGTCACCAATAGTGCAAGTTCCACCACTTAAAAAGCTGAGAGGCATCTGTAATTTACATCATAGGTAGACCTCAACTATGAGAGACAAAATGAGAAAACAAATCCAGAAAATCACATTGTCTGATTTTGTAAGAATTTATTTGCAAATTATGATGGAAAATAAGTATTTGATCAGTAACAAAATTTCATCTCAATACTTTGTTATATATCCTTTGTTGGCAATGACAGAGGTCAAACGTTTTCTGTAAGTCTTCACAAGGTTGGCACACACTGTTGTTGGTATGTTGGCCCATTCCTCCATGCAGATCTCCTCTACAGCAGTGATGTTTTGGGGCTGTCGCTTGGCAACACGGACTTTCAACTCCCTCCAAAGGTTTTTTATAGGGTTGAGATCTGGAGACTGGCTAGGCCACTCCAGGACCTTGAAATGCTTCTTACAAAGCCACTCCTTCGTTGCCCTGGCGGTGTGCTTTGGATCATTGTCATGTTGAAAGACCCAGCCATGTTTCATCTTCAATGCCCTTGCTGATGGAAGGAGGTTTGCACTCAAAATCTCACGATACATGGCCCCATTCATTCTTTCATGTACCCGGATCAGTCGTCCTGGCCCCTTTGCAGAGAAACAGCCCCAAAGCATGATGTTTCCACCCCCATGCTTTACAGTAGGTATGGTGTTTGATGGATGCAACTCAGTATTCTTTTTCCTCCAAACACGAAAAGTTGTGTTTCTACCAAACAGTTCCAGTTTGGTTTCATCAGACCATAGGACATTCTCCCAATACTCTTCTGGATCACCCAAATGCTCTCTAGCAAACTTCAGATGGGCCCGGACATGTACTGGCTTAAGCAGTGGGACACGTCTGGCACTGCAGGATCTGAGTCCCTGGCGGCGTAGTGTGTTACTGATGGTAGGCTTTGTTACATTGGTCCCAGCTCTCTGCAGTTCATTCACTAGGTCCCCCCGTGTGGTTCTGGGATTTTTGCTCACTGTTCTTGTGATCATTTTGACCCCACAGGGTGAGATTTTGCATGGAGCCCCAGATCGAGGGAGATTATCAGTGGTCTTGTATGTCTTCCATTTTCTAATTATTGCTCCCACAGTTGATTTCTTCAATCCAAGCTGGTTGCCTATTGCAGATTCAGTCTTCCCAGCCTGGTGCAGGGCTACAATTTTGTTTCTGGTGTCCTTTGACAGCTCTTTGGTCTTCACCATAGTGGAGTTTGGAGTCTGACTGTTTGAGGGTGTGCACAGGTGTGTTTTTATACTGATAACAAGTTTAAACAGGTGCCATTACTACAGGTAATGAGTGGAGGAAAGAGGAGACTCTTAAAGAAGAAGTTACAGGTCTGTGAGAGCCA
Source organism: Leptodactylus fuscus (assembly GCF_031893055.1). Taxonomy (NCBI): domain Eukaryota; kingdom Metazoa; phylum Chordata; class Amphibia; order Anura; family Leptodactylidae; genus Leptodactylus; species Leptodactylus fuscus. The sequence continues at coordinate 33,706,606 of NC_134271.1, forward strand.
GAAATCTTGATTGTTTGTAGTGACCAAATACTTATTTTCCACCATAATTTGAAAAAAAATTCTTACAGTAGTATTCAGTAGTAGTATACAGTAGTATTCTTACAGTAGTTGAGGACTACCTATGATGTAAATTACAGAAGCCTCTCATCTTTTTAAGTGGTGGAACTTTTGGTGACTGACTAAATACTTTTTTGCCCCACTGTATATGTTACAGACACTGTACGAAATAAGTAGCAGATACTGGTTTAAGTGCATGAATACGACAAAGTGCAAATTTTATTTTCAGTGACCCTTCATTCACATCTGCGTTTGGTATTCCGTTTAGGGAGTCCGCATGGGGGCCCTCCCAAACGGAATATTGAATGCAACTGCAAGCGCTGTGCAGTACAGGCACACAGACCCCATAGACTAATGGGGTCCGTATGGTTGTTGCGTGCTGCACGCACAAATCATGCAGGCAGGAAAGAAGATTGTGAACTACTTTCCTGACCGCATGATGCCTGCGGATATCATTATAGTCTATGGGGTCCATGTGCTTTCACTGGCACACCACTTGCAGTTGCGTTCGGTATTCCGTTCCGGGGGGGTCCTCATGTGGACTCCCCAGACGGAATACAAACACAGATGTGAACGAGGCCTGACATATACTATGCAGTTTAAGTTACACTGTTGCCATAAATAGAAACATAAAATGAAGCAATGTTATATTTTAGAGTAAGGGTAAGCATACATAGTGAGGCACTGGCATTCTCCAAAGCCTAAGGATAAATGTCCAGGTTTTGTTTATGTGGATTTGGCAAGAACCTATAAAGAACAGATGGTATTTTTTTCAGTCTACTCGTGGTTTGGGGTTAAAAAATTGCATCGACAAAATCTGCCTTTACCCTTGGAGAACTGTTTGTTAATAAATAGAGATGAGCGAGTAGTGTTCGATCGAGTAGGTGTTCGATCGAATACTACGGTATTCGAAATACTCGTACTCGATCGAACACTACTAGCTGTTCGAAGTTTAAGGTTCGATGCAGAACCAGCGTTGATGGGCAGAATGCTATACATTCTGCCCATCAACGCTGGTTCTTCTCTTAACTCTCCGAAATCTTATCCGCTCTGCGTCCCTGTGTCTTCTTCTGGGTGAAATTCACTCTGCCTAGGCATCCGGCCTAGGCAGAGCCGACGGCGCATGCGCGGGCATGCACGCGGACACACGCGCATGCGCAGTCGGCTCTGCTCAGGTGTCGGACCTGGGCAGATCCGACTGCGCATGCGCGTGCATGCGCATGCATGCCCGCGCATGCGCAGTCGACTCTGCCTAGGGCGGATGCCTAGACAGAGTGAATTCCACCCGGAAGAAGACGCGGGGACCCTGCGCCGGGAGAAGACTTCAAGCAGAATCCAGCCCGACTGTCACTCGTGGACTTGGTAAGTATGATTTTATCGAATTTTGCGTACCCCTGAAACGAGCATTTTCCCCCATAGACTATAATGGGGTTCGAAATCCGTTCGAACAGTCGAACAGTGTGCGGCTGTTCGAATCGGATTTCGAACCTCGGACATTTTAGTGTTCGCTCATCTCTATTAATAAACTTTTGCCACCCATTATAATTTTATCATTAGATAGCAATTTATTAAAATGTATTTCCAGCTCAGATGTCGAAATTATCAGAGGGTGGGTAAGGGGTTAAAATAAAAAAGCTGTAGCGTCTTGGTCTCCGTCATTAACTTCTGTTCTAGTGATGATGTGCCTCCACATGGCTGCCTTAGGGGTCATGTACAGTTGGTTGGATATGTTAACATACAGAACCTGGGCTGTACTGAAGGATCTATACAGAAACATTCGGAAGTGCCTGATGTAATACCAATAAGCAATGTGGTTTTATTTTAGCTAGGTACACGTCCTGCCTTTGGTATCCTTCTGCTGTCTTGTCTTAATCCCTTTGAATACAGATGAGGAGTTTCTATCCTTGCAATTTAATGGTTGCATCTTACTTTAAGTATAAAATATATTGCTACCATTCTGTGAGATATTTATACAAACAGATTTCTAGCACAGTAGTATAAAGATCTTTATGATAAGCCATTCAAAGGGTCACAGACAAACCGGAGGAGGTCAGTAGGGAATGTAAATATAAATGGTTTTGGAAATTAAGTTTAGAGCAAGTACTGTTAGAAATGGGATCTTCTGGTATAGTGATATACTAAAATACAGATACGATCAGACTTAACTGATCTCCAGTATAGTTAACCAACACAACCAATTCAGCACAATATCATACTATACTAACAAGAATCGAAAAGCTCTCCTTATAAATAACAGTCCACCTTTATAAATCGATCCGCCATATCCACAATAGTCCTTCTTATAAATAATAATTCCCTTCCAGGCTTATTAATAATACTTCCTCCTTATCCTCCTTATAAATAATTCCACTTCTAAATAATATTTCCTCAAGCCTTATTAAATGGGATGTCAGGGATAACCTTTTTTTGAAGTAATATGAGGCTTGGGAAGGTAAAACAAACAAACAAACAAACAAACAAACAGAACATACTCATCTTTCCCGATGCTCTGGTGTCTCCCAGGTCCTGATGCTCTGGGGTTTTCTTCTGGCAGAAGTCCCTATCTCACATGAATGCTGAGACCAATCAGTGGCCTCAGCAAAGGGCACAGAAGCCTCTCCCTGTGTTTGGTAAACCTCAGTAGTCATGTGACTGAAGCAGCAGTCACAGAGGCGGGGACTTCTGCCAGGAAGAAAACACGGGAGTGACAGGACTAGATAATAATGGGAGACACCAGAGCGTTTACACAGGTGAGGCTTGGTTCCGTCTGCGCTTGCACTCCATATGGGGATTCTGTTTTCCTCTCTGCTGCAAGCAGAAACCAAATGGGAATGACACAAACCCGTTATAGTCTATGAGGTCTGCAGGTTTCCAAAGGTCACCCCTTTTTTTGCAGATTAGGTTTCCGTTCAAGGGGTCCCCAAGCAGACCCACTGAACGAATGCAACTTAGTGCATTTGGCCAATCAACGCTGGTTCTGCTGGAGGCTCGTCTGTGAGGAGGCGGAGTCTAAGATCAGACCAGAATGGAGACTGCTGTGGACCGCTCTTAGATCTCCTTAGCACTGCTATAGCATTCAGCCAATCAACGCTGGTTCTGCCGTTGGAGGCAGAGTCTAAGAGCGGTCCACAGCAGTCTCTCTTCTGATCTGATCTTAGACTCCGCCTCCTCACAGAAAAGCCTCCGGCAGAACCAGCGTTGATTGGCCGAATGCCGTACTCTGTATGGCATTCGGCCGATCAACACTGGTCAATGCATTCCTATGGGAAATAGGATCGCAAGCTGACAGGGATCCCGACCAGATAGAGCCCCAAAGAGCTGGGTGAGTGACATTCCCACCTAAATAAAGGTAATCCCTAGCTAACCCTGCCTGTACATCTATCCCTGTCTCACAGTCACATAGTTCACAGTCTCATATGAACTGGATATTAAATCCACTGTTCGTATAAATTGGAGGTCACCTGAATTAGCCAGCCAATTACTTTTTCCGATTTTTTTTCGATGCCTACGTTGTCATAGTTTCTGTCCCACCTCCCCTGCGCAGATATAGGTGTAAAAAAAAGCATCAGGGAAGGTGGGAGGGGAATCAAATTTTTAGTGAGTTTGCCACCTGGTTTTCAACTCAAATCGAACATCTCTAACAGCCTGATATCCGATCGAACATGTACTCGATCGAGCGCTGTTTGCTCATCTCTAATTATTAATAATAGTTACAGCCCCACTATATAAATTGACTTTTTTCCATAAATAATAGTTCCTCCTTATAAATAGCACCCACCTTATACAGTAAGTAAAGATTCCCCTGAAGCCTTATTAATAAAAGCCAGTTTATATACATATATAAGTGCCACATTAGCATCCTTTTATTTTTCAGAAAATAAATTTCACCTTACCCGATCCCCTGATGAATGGAGCAATTGAAGTCTCTCTCTGGCACATTCATTGGGATTTCTGTGCGTCAATCTTAGTCTGATATGGCAGATCAGGGACTTTTCTGCTCCCTGCTCTGTCATAGGTTTCAACAGTATCAGTGTGTAGAGAAAAAGTCTGGTGCTCTGAACTCCAGGGGTTTATTTAAGGGGTTGTCTAGCAATTTTTTAATGTTTAACAGTGCCTAGTAATAACGTGCCAGGGATTCTTGATCTCATCAACCCCATTCTGACAAAACAGTCCCTCACACGCCTCACAAACATAGTCCTGACAGGACAACAAGTGATAGTTGGTCATCTGTGCAACATCTTTATAGGTAGAACTCTTATAAATTAGTTAACCAGAATTAGACCAGAATGTAATGAACCATGTCTTCCATAAATCCTCTGCTTGTTTATTGTCACTGTTTTTTAACCTGCTATTTGTTTGTACAGTCATGGCCAAAAGTTTTGAGAATGATACAAATATTAATTTTTACAAAGTCTACTGCTTCAGTTTTTCTAATGGCAATTTGCATATACTCTAGAATGTTATAAAGAGTGATCAGCTTAACAGCAATTACTTGCAAAGTCAATATTTGCCTAGAAAATGAACTTTATCCCCCAAAACACATTTCAACATCATTGCAGCCCTGCCTTAAAAGGACCAGCTAACATCGTTTCAGTGATTGCTCCATTAACACAGGTGTGGGTGTTGATGAGGACAGGGCTGGAGATCAATCTGTCATGATTAAGTAAGAATGACACCACTGGACACTTTAAAAGGAGGCTGGTGTTTGGCATCATTGTTTCTCTTCTGTTAACCATGGTTATCTCTAAAGAAACATGTGCAGTCATCATTGCACTGCACAAAATTGGCCTAAAAGGGAAGAGTATTGCAGCTAGAATGATTGCACCTCAGTCAACAATCTATCGCATCATCAAGAACTTCCACTGTGAGGTGGAGACTCTTGGAGCAAGGCCTGGTCTCAAGGAGGGCAGCTAAGAAGCCACTTCTCTCCAGAAAAAACATCAGGGACAGACTGATATTCTGCAAAAGGTACAGGGAGTGGACTGCTGAGGACTGGGGTAAAGTCATTTTCTCTGATGAATCCCCTTTTCGATTGTTTGGGACATCTGGAAAACAGCTTATTCAGAGAAGACGAGGTGAGCGCTACTACCAGTCTTGTCTCATACCAACTGTAAAGCATCCTGAAACCATTCATGTGTGGGGTTGCTTCTCAGCCAAGGGAATCGGCTCTCTCACAGTCTTGCCTAAAAACACAGCCACGAATAAAGAATGGTACCAGAATGTCCTCCAAGATCAACTTCTCCCAACCGTCCAAGAGCAGTTCGGCGATCAACAATGCCTTTTCCAGCATGATGGAGCACCTTGCTATAAAGCAAAGGTGATAACTAAAAGGCTCAGGGAACAAAACATAGAGATTTTGGGTCCATGGCCTGGAAACTCCCCAGATCTTAATCCCATTGAGAACTTGTGGTCAATCATCAAGAGACAGGTGGACAAACAAAAAACTACAAATTCTGACAAAATGCAAGCATTGATTGTGCAAGAATGGACTGCTATCACTCAGGATTTGGTCCAGAAGTTGATTGAGAGAATGCCAGGGAGAGTTGCAGAGGTCCTGAAGAAGAAGGGTCAACGCTGCAAATATTGACTTGCTGCATTAACTCATTCTAACTGTCAATATAAGCTTTTGTTACTCATAATATGATTGCAATTATATTTCTGTATGTGATAAAAACATCTGACAAACACACATAAAAACCAGAGGGCGGCAGATCATGTGACAATATATTTGTGTCATTCTCAAAACTTTTGGCCATGACTGTACTTCTGTTGAACTTTGAGGGTACTGTCTGTATCCTCCTACTGTGACAGATTGTCTTGTACACCCTGATTTTTCACCTGATTCTTCCCTGTCTTTGATTCTGTCTCCATTAACCCACATGTTTCTTCATTCCTGTTCTCACCTGTAAGGGGGTGTTCACACTACCATTGTTAATGTCCATTGCTGTCTTCCATCATAGGATGAGAGCAACGGATGTTAAACTGTTGCAGAGAATGGTAACAGACTGATTCTATGTCTGCTCCCATTGACACTAATGTAAATCATATGACGGAAGTTATCTTCCGTCATGTTTGTTTACCATTGTAACAGAAGACAAATTGCTGTATGCACAACTTTATCTTCCATTACTAAAGTGAACAAATGTGACCATTCTCTGCAAAAAGTGCCAAATCAGTCTCCCTACGCTATGCTGAGAAGGCCCAATAGGCCGAAACAGCGCTGTCCACAGCTGGGAATCTGTTCCTTTTGGAATAGAAATGCTAATTTGGCAATTAAATCCGCATCATAATATTAGACTTTTTAACTGAGTCATGCATGATGTTAAGGATGCTGCCCTCTAGAGGGCGGCGTACAGAGTGCACTGTTCTCCTAATTACATCCTGGAGAATAGATTTGCATATTTTTTACCCAGAATCCCTAGCGGAGCAGGAATGACTTGTAAGTCTCCGTACTGCCTATGTAGGCACACACTCTAACCCTGGTCTATAGTCTCTCACTCTGCCAAATCAGTATCCCTACGCTATGCTGAGGAGGCCCAATAGGCGGAAACAGTGCTGTCCATAGCTGGGAATCTGTTCCTATTGGAATAGAAATGCTAATTTGGCAATTAAATCCGCATCACGATATTAGACTTTTTAACTGAGTCATGCATGATGTTAAGGATGCTGCCCTCTAGAAGACGGCGTACAGAGTGCACTGTTCTCCTAATTACATCCTGGAGAATAGATTTGCATATTTTTTACCCAGAATCCCTAGCAGAGCAGGACTGACTTGTAAGTCTCCATACTGCCTATGTAGGCACACACTCTCCCTCATGTGTACGATTATCCCCTGACACTAAAAAAACACAGGCATGCATCTTTCCCCAAAAATGTTAAAATGCATAAAAGTGAGTATCAGCACAGTTTATGGTTACACTCAATTTGTATCTACTGCTTACCATCCATTTTTCCATAGTCGATACATGTCACATTCACTTTGAGATAACTTTGGCTGTGTTTGCTGTAGAGAGAAATTGTATCCAAAAGTTCATAGGAGTCCTGACAGCTGTGGTTCATACTGAACTTATTCAACCCAAAACTGGGTTACCCGAACCATGAAACAAACCTTGAGAGTTGCTCCCACCTCTAGTAGAATCCTTCTTTACTCTAAATGTAATAAATATAGAGAAAAACAAAGAAAGTTTGCGCTTGACCACTAAATATAGGCATCAGAAATATGGAATTACGTTTTGTGATCTGGTTAGCTTAAATCTATGACGTTTGGAAGTAACAGAAGGCACCATGTTTGGAGGTTTATATCAAATATCTGGAATAGGTGATTGTTAACTGAAGGTGAAGGTCACATGATAATACCCAGAACAGTCTTTTTTGGGTACATGACAGTACGGGGGCCCATATGCTAGAGCTCCATAAATTTGATCAAGAGTTGAATTTTAGATGATGTTCAATAGTTTACCATTGGAGATAAATGGGAACATTACTGTGAAACTGCGTCCAACTGACAAAAACAAGGCATTTCCATGATTTTATGATAATTGTGGCAAAGAACTGATTTGATGGGAAAATGTAAATGTACTGTGTCCAAGTCAGAGCAGCCCTATGACTAGAGATCATTCAATAGCACCTTAACATTTCATTCTGTTATACTTTCCTGTTTCGAAGCTGGATATTCACCCTTTACGGCTCCTAAGGAGACTAAAGCACCAAAACAAGTACCAATCCCATATTTCAAGACACAAACCATACCGTATACAAGCACACACAATAATATATATTACTTTGAATGCATTTTACATTGATCCAAAACTGTTCATTCAATTGTGTTGGGTACCCAACATTTCAGGAAAATCTGTCAGTAAAAGATATGTGGCATAATGGGATTTCAGGTTGTGATACAGGTACCATACAACAACAAAAAGAAGAGGGAGTGGACATTATATGATGGGGTAAGGCCACAGGTCAAAACACTAAATAGAAAAAAAATTAACAATAGTGGAAATCAAACCCAAGGTTCCAGCACGGTAGGTTGATATGGCCATGCTGGGGTACAGAGTAATGATGTATTAATTGCAACAGAAGAAAAAATAACAATTCCTTTATGTTTGTTTGCAGACATGTTAGAAAAAAAAAAAAAATACAGGGCACATACAGTATATATCATAAAGTAGGGGAGTGGAAACTCTGGCAGCCGGGACCTTAATAGGGAAACTACAGAAGTGAATCAAAACTGAGCAATAGTCAGAGTAAATAAAGGCAGTCCTGGCATGTGGAAAGAACGTTCCAATACAGAACTTATTAAAATGTTCCAATTTATTAGCAAAACATAAATACAACTAAGTAAAAAAAAATGAGCGCCTGTGATGTACAACGCATAAGATGCTCCAATAGCACTTTCTGTAACCTCATTTTATCCGGGAGGGTAACTCATGACATTTTAAAAATATAGAAAGCCTCCCACTGTTTCAATTTTTGGAATCTGTTCGGAGTCTCAGCAGGAATTTATGCTATTGGAAAAACAGATATGCAACTGAAAGTCAGAAATATGAAGGAGGGCACAATGCCTTCGTATACTGTGCCTCATAAATCCATCGCTTACATTGGATCTCTGCTTATTAATTCTGTTTTGTAGGGGCTGTACACTACGTCCCATGTATTGTAGGTTGCACCTGCGCTCAAGCAGATGGATTATGTATTGAAAGATGCAAGAGAAAATCTTCTAGAAACACAGAACTAAATGTATCGGAATTATGCATTACATTATGCAGTAAATATTTCCACACTTCTAGGATCAGTTAACAATGGAAACATTTGCTGGTTTTACAATATTTCTGTGCAGACGGCTAGAAGCCAAGACACTGCATAGTGCAGGGCTCTTCTGTAGGATATTTTTGATTTAGGAGGAAGATGATCCTTGTGTAATGGGTCATGGAGGAGAATATGCTAGCGTCGAGTTACAATATTCCTAATAGTGCCATGTACTCTGGTGTACTGTGGTGTATGTGGTTATGTGGAAATTGTGTTGAAAGTTGCATCTGTTATTATAATTTTTTATTTGGATAAAATATTCCTGGGGAACTTTTTAAGCATTTTTATTATTACAGCAAGTGGATAGTTTTTGTCCTTAAAAGGTTTTGCTAGACTAATGGGTATTCAATAAAACAATTGTTAGTTAAACTGATTTTTTTTCTGAATCCTCTCAAATTGCCCGAATCGAATAATATATGTTTTTCACCAAGGTGGATCCAAATATCATGTCAACTGTTCATTGAAGAAGTATTGCTCTGATTTGTGTTATTACTGTCAATAGCCATGGGAAAAGATGGCCGACTACATTGAACATGCTTGCATAGTTGCATGGTAGATGAGGTTGGATAAAGACACTGGTCCAAGTTCAGCCTGTAACCCGTATATCATCTAATGTATGGAAGGACAGCAGGATCTTAAACTTGTCTTCTCAGGGAGATAAGCCACATTTAGAAGTATCTGGGAGCTGGTTTGTCCCCTCTTTCAGTTTAGTACACATGCATTACTCAGCTGAATGTGCATATTTATAGGGGAGTCGGCTGAGGCAGCTGTCTACTAAATGGGTGTTTGACCAACAGCTATGTAAAAAGGATAAAGTACATGAAGGTCAAACCAGTAATAATAATAATAATAATAATAATAATAATAATAATAATTAGAGATGAGCGAACACTAAAATGTTCGAGGTTCGAAATTCGATTCGAACAGCCGCTCAATGTTCGTGTGTTCGAACGGGTTTCGAACCCCATTATAGTCTATGGGGAACAGATACTCGTTAAGGGGGAAACCCAAATCCGTGTCTGGAGGGTCACCAAGTCCACTATGACACCCCAGGAAATGATGCCAACACCTCTGGAATGACACTGGGACAGCAGGGGAAGCATGTCTGGGGGCATCTAACACACCAAAGACCCTCTATTACCCCAACATCACTGCCTAACAACTACACACTTTCCACATTCAAAAAAACCTCTATCAAAGTGGGAAAATACCTGGAAACCTTCTTTACTCCCCAAATGGATGGACACAAACCCCAATTTAAGCTCAACAAACAGTAACAACCACCCCTTTAAATCACGTTCCCCATGACAACCACAAATGGAATAGGCAATGGGAATTCCAAAAGCCCTCACCCTTAACTGTCATTTTGAGTGTGTGTGTGTGTGTGTGTGTGTGTGTGATGTGGTAAGACCTTCCAAAATTCACTTTTCTAGCCCTTAACATGAGCCCTTCCAAACAAAGTTACATGACCTTAAGCTGAGCTACCAGCAGAGATTGAGGCCCTTGGCATGAGTAGAGCCTTGCACCAGCAGTGTTTTTGGCACTTAGGGTGAGTTGAGCCTTGTACCAGCGTGTGTCCCTTAACATCAGGCGGGCCCTAAGTTCTGCGCTTTGCACAAAAGTTCCACATTAACTAGGCTGAATGGTACAAAGATTAGTAGGCCCGAGAACCAGGAACAGGTCTTGCAATGGCTGTCGGATAACGCTTAAAGCACATTGTCCACCAGCCAGGCAGCCTCTACCTCCTCTTACCCAACAGTCTTGTCCTCCTTCCACCCAAAATTCCCAATCTTCCCAGAACAATAACCCCAACTGTCCCTGCTCCCCAGAGCTGTTCTCCCTTCCTTTGACTGTACCGCAACCTGCCCCTCCATTTCGCGATTCCACGGACCTAACAGACGAGTATCTGTGTCCAGATGCTCAAACACTAGAGTCTCCTCCATTCCATCTCCGGTCGATTTGGTGGCGGATGACCAGCAACCCACCCTCATCGACGACGATGAGACGCAGTTGCTGTCAGGGCAGCCAGTTGACATGCGCATTGTGCAGGAGGAGGAGGCGAGACAGGAGTTGGAAGAGGAGGTGGTGGACGACGAGGACACCGACCCCACCTGGACAAGGCAGATGTCAAGCTGGGAAAGTAGTGTGGATGTTGAGGCAGGTGCAGCACCAAAAAGGGTAGCTAGAGGCAGAGACATGTCCAGAGGCAGAGGTCAGCTGCTTTGCCGAAGCCAGGCCAGACCCGGAATGTCCGAAGATGTTCCCTTTTGTACCCAGCCCAGAAAAACTCCCCCATCGAGGGCACGTTTCTTGAAGGTGTAGAGTTTTTTCAAGGAATGCGCCGAGGACAGATATAGTGTCGTCTACACAATTTGCCTCTCAAAATCGAGTAGGGGCCCTGAGAAGAGCAACCTGTCCACCACTTCAATGCACCGTCATTTGGAATCCAAGCAATGGAATCAGTGGCAGGCAGCAACGGCAGGACAAACGTCGCCCGCCGTTCATGCCACTGCCTCTGCTCACAGTGCTGGCGATGCACTCCAGAGGACGAGCCAGGACATCACTTCATCTGCCTCCGCCACTTTGTTGACTTCTCCCTCATCCTCCCCTGTTTCTGTCTTATCTCCTTCTCCTGCACCATCAAAGGCACCATCAGGCGCTTCTTTACAACAACCCACCATCTCTCAGACATTGGAGCGCCGGCAGAAATACACCGCTAACCACCCACCCACGCAAGCCTAGAACGCCAACATCGCTAAACTGCTGGCCCAGGAGAGGTTGGCGTTCCGGCTTGTTGAAACTCCCGCCTTCCCGGACCTGATGGCAACTGTGGCACCTCACTATGCCGTCCCTAGCCGTCTCAACTTCTCCCGGTGTGGCGTCCCCGCCTTGCACCAGCACGTGTCACTCAACATCAGGTGGGCCCTTAGTTCCGCGCTTTGCTGCAAGGTCCACTTGACCACCGACACTTGGACAAGCGCCTGTGGTCAGGGATGCTGCAGTGCTTATCTTTAATGACAGGCAGGGTGAATGTGGTGGAGTCTGTTCCCCGGGTGCAAACTGGGGTGGCCTATCTCCTCTCCCAGGCCAAAATTCATGGCAGGAGTAGACTGAAACCCTACGACGCTGCAACCTCCACCACAGCTACTAGCGGCAAACGCTAAAACACTGGTGTGGGGAGACGTCAGCAGGCGGTGCTGAAGCTCATCAGCTTGGGGGACAGACAGCACAGTGCCTCCGAGGTCAGGGATGCCATCCTGGCTGAGATGGCATTTTTTTTTCCCTGCTACACCTGGGGCCTGGCATTTTTACGCCTGTGATAATGGCTGGAACCTGGTAGCGGCTCTGGAGCTTGCCAGCCTCCAACACGTTCCATGTTTGGCCCACGTCTAACCTAGTGGTGCAAAGTTTTTTAAACACATACCCAAATGTACCGAAGCTACTGTTGAAAATGCGGCGCTTGTGCGCCCACTTTTGCAAGTGCACAGGAGTCGCTGCTAGCCTAAAAACACTCTAGCAAGGCCTACATCTGTCCAAACACAGGCTGTTGTCCGTCATTCACACACGCTGAAACCCTACAATACCATATCTTGAGCAGGGTGTGTGAGCTGCACAGACCTTTGATGGAGTTCCATCTACAAAACCCAAGGGTTCCTCAAAGTCAGCAACCAAAGTTTCTGCACCATGAGTTTCCAGGGGTGGCAGAGTTATGGCTAGGGGAAGAGGCATGGATAGGGATGATGTCTAGGGGCAAAAGCAGTGTGGATGTGGAGGCAAGCTAAGCAGGAAAAACTGGGGGTACAAGCTAAGGCATGGACTGGGGTGATGTCTAGGGGCAAAAGCAGTGTGGATGTGGAGGCAAGCTAAGCAGGAAAAACTGGGGGTACAAGCTAAGGCATTGACTGGGGTGATGTCTAGGGGCAAAAGCAGTGTGGATGTGGAGGCAAGCTAAGCAGGAAAAACTGGGGGTACAAGCTAAGGCATGGACTGGGGTGATGTCTAGGGGCAAAAGCAGTGTGGATGTGGAGGCAAGCTAAGCAGGAAAAACTGGGGGTACAAGCTAAGGCATGGACTGGGGTGATGTCTAGGGGCAAAAGCAGTGTGGATGTGGAGGCAAGCAAAGCAGGGAAAATGGTGGCTAGAGGCAAAGGGATGTCCATAGGCAGCAAGGGCAAAGATGCAAAACTCTCCCGTTTCAAGAATTTTCCTGACTTGTTTCCCCACAAAACATTCCTGGGAGGAGGGCTGAAACACCACCCTCCTCCTCCTCCGCTGTTAGATTTACCCCAGCTACGAGCTGAAAACGCTGCAACACTGGTGTGGGGAGACGTCAGCAGGCTGGGCTGAAGCTCATCAGCTTGGGAGACGGACAGCACACTGCCTCTGAGGTCAGGGATGCCATCCTGGATGAGATGGCAATTTGTTTATCCCCGCTGCCCCTGGGGCCAGGTTTTTTAGCTTGTTGGAGGGCTCTGGAGCTTGCCAGCCTCCAACACGTTCCATGCCTGGCCCACATGTTCAATGTAGTGGTGCAATGATTTTTAAAAACATACCCCAAATTAGCTGAGCTAAGGGTGAAAGTGCGGCACTTGGACACCCACTTTCCCAAGTCTACAGTACCTGGAGCTAGCCGCAATACACTCCAGCAAGGCCTACATCTGCCTGAAGCACCTACTGTTGTGCGAGGTCACCACACGCTCTAACCCTAGATACCGTATGTTCAGCAGGGTGTGTGAGCAGCAGAGACCTTTGATGGAGTACCAGCTACAAAACCCAAGGGTTCCTCAGAGTCAGCTCCCTCACTTTCTGCACCATGAGTTTCCATGGGTGGCAGACTTATGGCTAGAGGCACAGGCATGGATAGGGGTGATGTGTAGGGGCAAAAGCAGTGTGGATGTGGAGGCAAGCTAAGCAGCAAAAACTGGGGGTACAAGCAGCCGGTGACATCATCACTGACAAGCACAGCTGTCTGTCAGCTGACAGGCTGACTTTCACCAAAATGAACAGACAATGGATAGACTCATCATATACATGTCAGTTACATGACAAATTTAGTGCAATTTGCAAGTCCAAGATGGTTTGGAGATCTGCGGAGAGGAATCTCACCACCTCTTGCGGGTGTCATCATTTGGAAGGCAAGCCCTGGGCTCAGTGGGTGAGAGCAAGCGCAGGATAATCGTCGTTTGGCCTGGCGGCCACTGCCTCTTCCACTGTTGACAGGGCTGGCGCTGCAGTCCAGACCAGGAGCCAGGACACCTCCACATCTGCCTCTGACACTTTGGGGAGTTCACCCTTATCCTCACCTTTTCCTGCCATTTCTCCTTTTGCCCGCGCCATCATGCGCCTCTTCCCAGCAACTCCCCATCTCCCAAGCCTTTCATTTCATGCTAAAGTACAGCGCAACCCACCCACATGCCCAAGGCTTCAACGGCCTCATCTCAAGAAATCTGGCCCAGGAGATGTTGGAATCCCGGCTGGGGGACACTCTGCCCTTTTTGGGCAGAGTGTCTACTGCGCCACCGCACTGTGCCGTCCACACCAGCACTTTCCCCCAAACATGAGGCGGTCCCTAAATTCAGCGCTTAGCCCTAAAGTTCCATGTGACCAGTTACGAATGGACAAGTGCATGCGGACAGGGACGCTACCTTTCAATTTGGGCACAGTGGTTGAATGTAGTTGAGGCGTGGACCGGGTCGCAAAATGTGGTGGCCTGACTTGTCTCCCCACACAACATTCCTGGGAGGAGGGCTGAAACACCACCCTCCTCCGCTGTTAAATTGACCCCAGCTACGAGCTGGAAATGCTGCAACACTGGTGTGGGGAGACGTCAGCGGGCCGTGCTGAAGCTCATCAGCTTGGGGGCCAGACAGCACACTGCCTACAAAGTGAGTCATGCCATCCTCGATGAGACGGCAATGTGGTTTTTGCCACTGCACCTGGGCCCAGGCATGTTGTCATGTGTGATAATGGCCGTAACCTGGGATTGGCTCTGTAGCTTGGCAGCCTGCAACATATTCCATGCCTGGGCCACGTTTTTAACTCATTGCTGCTAATCTTTTGAAAAAGGTACCCCAATGTTCCTGAGCTACTGGTGAAAGTGTGGCGCTTGTGCGGATAGTTTTTAAAGTGTATAGTTGCCGCTGCTAGCCTCTATGCACTCCTACAACGCCTGTACCTGCTGGAACAACGGCTGTTGTGCGACGTCTCCACACTGCTGGCACTAAACATATCATGTGTTGAGCAGAGTGTGTGAGCAGCACAGACCTTTGATGTAGTTCCAACTCCAAAACCCTCGGGTTCGTCAAAGTCAACTCCCTCAGTTGCTCAACCATGAGTGGCCATGGGTGGCAGACTTATGTGAAATCCCATCCCATCCATTGCACTGGACACGAAACATTAGCATGCGCTCAGCACAACTTCGGATATGGCAGATGCGTTAAGCAGGGTGCAGGGTACAACACAGACCAGGCCCGAGCACCAGGAACAGGTGTTAGAAATACTGCAGCATCTGCCATTTCCTTCCAATTTTGGGGTTTTGGACCCGCCACCGACTTGTCTGGACCTAAGTGGGGATCATGAGACACAGTTGCCATCAAGGCAAGCTGTGGTCATGTGCGGTTTGCAGTAAGGGGGCAGTGCGCAATTGGAAGAGGAGTTGGTGGATGACGAGGCCACCGACCCCACATGGACAGGGGTGATGTCTAGGGGCTAAAGCAGTGTAGATGTAGAGGGAAGCTAAATCAACAAAAAACCTGGGTAGAAGCAAAGGCATAAACTGGGGTGATGTTTAGGGGTGAAAGCAGAGTAGATGTGGAGGGAAGCTAAGCAGCAAAAACAGTGGGTAGAAGCAAAGGCATGCAAAACTCTACCCTGTTGGAAGACTTATTCCTAGGTCTGGAACACGTTAATGGCCCCCCTGGACAAATTACTGCCACTCAGGGGCCTAGTGTCACCAGGAGGGACAAGTATAGGCGCATGTTGTGGGAATACCTGGCCGACACCAGCTCTGTCCTCTCCGATCCCTCTGTGCTCTACAGCCTAAACTTATTTTCTCATCTTTTTTTCTGAACTGCACATCTCTTGCCTGCTTCCTTTGGGATCTTAGAAATGGTGGTCCACTTCCACAGATGGTAACTTCAATAGACAGTGTAACGGGAGTAGCTGAGGGATCGCTGTCTTAACCACTTTTTGGCACAAAATTAACTTCCAAAGCCAAATATGGTGCAAGTATATGATGCAAGGACACCTACACACCTATCTCTGACACATTGGGGAGTTCACCCTCATGCGCCCTTTTGGCCTGCACCATCATGCGCCTCTTCCCAGCCACTCCACATTTCCCAAGCTTTTCATTGCAGGCAGAAGTACAATACAACCCACCCCCATGCCCAAGCCTGTAACAGCCTCATCGATAAACTGCTGGCCCTGGAGATGTTGGTGTTTGTTTATGCTTCTGGAGACCCAGGCCTTCCGTCAGCAGATGGCAGCTGGGGCACCTCCCTATGCTGGGCCTAGCCGTTACTACTTTTCTTGGTGTGCTGTCTCTGCCTTGCGCCTGCATGTGTCCCATAACATCAGTCGGGCCCAGAGCTCTGCACTTTGCTGCAAGGTCCACTTGACCACCGACACATGGACAAGCGCCTGTGGTCAGGGATGCTGCAGTGCTTATCTTTAATGACAGGCAGGGTGAATGTGGTGGAGTCTGTTCCCCGGGTGCAAACTGGGGTGGCCTATCTCCTCTCCCAGGCCAAAATTCATGGCAGGAGTAGACTGAAACCCTACGAAGCTGCAACCTCCACCCCAGCTACTAGCGGAAAACACTGTAACACTGGCATGGGGAGATGTCAGCAGGCCGTGCTGAAACTGATCAGCTTGGGGGACAGACAGCACAGTGCCTCCGAGGTCAGGGATGCCATCCTGGCTGAGATGGCATTTTTTTTCCCTGCTACACCTGGGGCCTGGCATTTTTGCGCCTGTGATAATGGCTGGAACCTGGTAGCAGATCTGGAGCTTGCCAGACTCAAACACGGTCCACGCATGGCCCACGTTTTCCAACTTGTTGGTGCCATGTTTCTTTGAAACCTACACCATTGTGCCTGATATACAGGTCAAAGTGGGGCCATTTTCGTAAGTGAGAACTAGCCTCTGCTAGGCAGAAAACATTCAGAGCACACTCCTCTCATCTTCGCACCGTTGGCTGGCGGAGGAAGACGAGGGGGTTGGAGTGGCATCTGATGTCCCTATCCCACACGAGGCTAGAGGATGCACTTCAGTGCATCCCATTGCTTCACCACAAATGGTGTGAAGGGGAGTGGAAAATGGAGGAAATGGAGAGTGACCCTTACAGTTGGGGCCAGCAAAGGCATGCCAAGTAACACACTGGCACACATGGCTGACTTCATCTTGGGTTGCTTTTCAACACATATTTCACATCATGAAGAACAAATAATACTGGATTTTTTCAAGCCTCGAACCCCGGTCTAGGTCTAATGTCTGTTCCTTTCTTATATTAGGGGAGAGGGAAAAAAAATTACTTCAGTGATACGTTTAGCGTACATAGACTGACTATTAATGTGTATCCCACTTAGTGTTGTTAGGGTTACACACCGTCACAACCTGGCTAAAGCTTCTATAGCTGTTAATAAAGTCAACATAACTTTACGGTATCCAAAAAGACAGCTGGTACCGACAGAGAGCAAGACAAATGTCACCCAAAGCTGTGAGCTCTGAACACCCACAGTGACTTTGGCGTCATCATCATTATAAGGGAGCGGGTGGTAATAAATAACTTGGCAGTGCCTAAAACCCAAAAAGCTTATACAACTATATTTACATTAAGATACACAAATGAAACTTTTCAGTAGCATGTCATGAGACAAGCTGATAAGCTCTTCCTTTGTGCAGTGCTATTTGAAAGTTAAACGCTGCCTTTATTTTAATTCTGGAGAAGGTGCAGACATTAGATTTAGAACATGTTGTCTTCATTGTCCAAATCCTCTATATAGGTAACGTGTTTTTCGGGCCGAGCTGTCTGGGAACGAGCTGGTGCAGCACTGACAACCTGGGTGAATATGGCAAGAGCCTGAGATGTAGGGTGAATGAATCCCCAAATTATTTGTGGAATTCCCAGTGAGACAATGGCACTGTATACCAGTATTAAAAATTGTGGGTGCACATAACCCCCATATATTCTTTGAATTCCCAGTCAGACAATGGAACTGTATAGCAGTATTAAAAATTGTGGGTGCACGTAACCCCCATATATTCTTTGAATTCCCAGTCAGACAATGGCACTGTATACCAGTATTAAAAATTGTGGGTGCACATAACCCCCATATATTCTTTGAATTCCCAGTGAGACAATGGAACTGTATAGCAGTATTAAAAATTGTGGGTGCACGTAACCCCCATATATTCTTTGAATTCCCAGTCAGACAATGGCACTGTATACCAGTATTAAAAATTGTGGGTGCACATAACCCCCATATATTGTTTGAATTCCCAGTGAGACAATGGAACTGTATAGCAGTATTAAAAATTGTGGGTGCACGTAACCCCCATATATTCTTTGAATTCCCAGTCAGACAATGGCACTGTATACCAGTATTAAAAATTGTGGGTGCACATAACCCCCATATATTCTTTGAATTCCCAGTGAGACAATGGAACTGTATAGCAGTAGCAAAAATTGTGGGTGCACGTAACCCCCATATATTCTTTGAATTCCCAGTCAGACAATGGCACTGTATACCAGTATTAAAAATTGTGGGTGCACATAACCCCCATATATTCTTTGAATTTCCAGTCAGACAATGGCACTGTATACCAGTAGTAAAAATTGTGGGTGCACATAACCCCAATATATTCTTTGAATTCCCAGTCAGACAATGGCACTGTATACCAGTATTAAAAATTGTGGGTGCACATAACCCCCATATATTCTTTGAATTCCCAGTCAGACAATGGCACTATATACCATTATTAAAAATTGTGGGTGCACATAACCCCAATATATTCTTTGAATTCCCAGTCAGACAATGGCACTGTATACCAGTATTAAAAATTGTGGGTGCACATAACCCCCATATATTCTTTGAATTCCCAGTGAGACAATGGCACTGTATAGCAGTAGCAAAAATTGTGGGTGCACGTCACCCCAATATATTCTTTGAATTCCCAGTCAGACAATGGCACTGTATACCAGTAGTAAAAATTGTGGGTGCACATAACCCCCATATATTCTTTGAATTCCCAGTCAGACAATGGCACTATATACCAGTATTAAAAATTGTGGGTGCACATAACCCCAATATATTCTTTGAATTCCCAGTCAGACAATGGCACTGTATACCAGTATTAAAAATTGTGGGTGCACATAACCCCCATATATTCTTTGAATTCCCAGTGAGACAATGGCACTGTATAGCAGTAGCAAAAATTGTGGGTGCACGTCACCCCAATATATTCTTTGAATTCCCAGTCAGACAATGGCACTGTATACCAGTAGTAAAAATTGTGGGTGCACATAACCCCAATATATTCTTTGAATTCCCAGTCAGACAATGGCACTGTATACCAGTATTAAAAATTGTGGGTGCACCTAACCCCCATATATTCTTTGAATTCCCAGTCAGACAATGGCACTGTATACCAGTATTAAAAATTGTGGGTGCACATAACCCCCATATATTCTTTGAATTCCCAGTCAGACAATGGCACTGTATACCAGTAGTAAAAATTGTGGGTGCACATAACCCCAATATATTCTTTGAATTCCCAGTCAGACAATGGCACTGTATACCAGTATTAAAAATTGTGGGTGCACATAACCCCCATATATTCTTTGAATTCCCAGTCAGACAATGGCACTGTATACCAGTATTAAAAATTGTGGGTGCACATAACCCCCATATATTCTTTGAATTCCCAGTCAGACAATGGCACTATATACCAGTAGTAAAAATTGTGGGTGCACATAACCCCAATATATTCTTTGAATTCCCAGTGAGACAATGGCACTGTATACCAGTAGTAAAAATTGTGGGTGCACATAACCCCAATATATTCTTTGAATTCCCAGTCAGACAATGGCACTGTATACCAGTAGTAAAAATTGTGGGTGCACATAACTCCAATATATTCTTTGAATTCCCAGTCAGACAATGGCACTGTATACCAGTATTAAAAATTGTGGGTGCACATAACCCCCATATATTCTTTGAATTCCCAGTCAGACAATGGCACTGTATACCAGTAGTAAAAATTGTGGGTGCACATAACCCCCATATATTCTTTGAATTCCCAGTCAGACAATGGCACTGTATACCAGTAGTAAAAATTGTGGGTGCACATAACCCCAATATATTCTTTGAATTCCCAGTCAGACAATGGCACTGTATACCAGTATTAAAAATTGTGGGTTCACATAACCCCCATATATTCTTTGAATTCCCAGTCAGACAATGGCACTGTATACCAGTATTAAAAATTGTGGGTTCACATAACCCCCATATATTCTTTGAATTCCCAGTCAGACAATGGCACTGTATACCAGTATTAAAAATTGTGGGTGCACATAACCCCCATATATTCTTTGAATTCCCAGTCAGACAATGGCACTATATACCAGTAGTAAAAATTGTGGGTGCACATAACCCCAATATATTCTTTGAATTACCAGTGAGACAATGGCACTGTATACCAGTAGTAAAAATTGTGGGTGCACATAACCCCAATATATTCTTTGAATTCCCAGTCAGACAATGGCACTGTATACCAGTATTAAAAATTGTGGGTGCACATAACCCCCATATATTCTTTGAATTCCCAGTCAGACAATGGCACTATATACCAGTATTAAAAATTGTGGGTGCACATAACCCCAATATATTCTTTGAATTCCCAGTCAGACAATGGCACTGTATACCAGTATTAAAAATTGTGGGTGCACATAACCCCCATATATTCTTTGAATTCCCAGTGAGACAATGGCACTGTATAGCAGTAGCAAAAATTGTGGGTGCACATAACCCCCATATATTCTTTGAATTCCCAGTGAGACAATGGAACTGTATAGCAGTAGCAAAAATTGTGGGTGCACGTAACCCCCATATATTCTTTGAATTCCCAGTCAGACAATGGCACTATATACCAGTATTAAAAATTGTGGGTGCACATAACCCCCATATATTCTTTGAATTCCCAGTGAGACAATGGAACTGTATAGCAGTAGCAAAAATTGTGGGTGCACGTAACCCCCATATATTCTTTGAATTCCCAGTCAGACAATGGCACTATATACCAGTAGTAAAAATTGTGGGTGCACATAACCCCAATATATTCTTTGAATTCCCAGTGAGACAATGGCACTGTATACCAGTAGTAAAAATTGTGGGTGCACATAACCCCAATATATTCTTTGAGTTCCCAGTCAGACAATGGCACTGTATACCAGTATTAAAAATTGTGGGTGCACATAACCCCCATATATTCTTTGAATTCCCAGTCAGACAATGGCACTATATACCAGTATTAAAAATTGTGGGTGCACATAACCCCAATATATTCTTTGAATTCCCAGTCAGACAATGGCACTGTATACCAGTATTAAAAATTGTGGGTGCACATAACCCCCATATATTCTTTGAATTCCCAGTGAGACAATGGCACTGTATAGCAGTAGCAAAAATTGTGGGTGCACGTCACCCCAATATATTCTTTGAATTCCCAGTCAGACAATGGCGCTGTATACCAGTAGTAAAAATTGTGGGTGCACATAACCCCCATATATTCTTTGAATTCCCAGTCAGACAATGGCACTGTATACCAGTATTAAAAATTGTGGGTGCACATAACCCCCATATATTCTTTGAATTCCCAGTCAGACAATGGCACTATATACCAGTATTAAAAATTGTGGGTGCACATAACCCCCATATATTCTTTGAATTCCCAGTGAGACAATGGAACTGTATAGCAGTAGCAAAAATTGTGGGTGCACGTAACCCCCATATATTCTTTGAATTCCCAGTCAGACAATGGCACTATATACCAGTAGTAAAAATTGTGGGTGCACATAACCCCAATATATTCTTTGAATTCCCAGTGAGACAATGGCACTGTATACCAGTAGTAAAAATTGTGGGTGCACATAACCCCCATATATTCTTTGAATTCCCAGTCAGACAATGGCACTATATACCAGTATTAAAAATTGTGGGTGCACATAACCCCAATATATTCTTTGAATTCCCAGTCAGACAATGGCACTGTATACCAGTATTAAAAATTGTGGGTGCACATAACCCCCATATATTCTTTGAATTCCCAGTGAGACAATGGCACTGTATAGCAGTAGCAAAAATTGTGGGTGCACGTCACCCCAATATATTCTTTGAATTCCCAGTCAGACAATGGCACTGTATACCAGTAGTAAAAATTGTGGGTGCACATAACCCCCATATATTCTTTGAATTCCCAGTCAGACAATGGCACTGTATACCAGTATTAAAAATTGTGGGTGCACATAACCCCCATATATTCTTTGAATTTCCAGTGAGACAATGGAACTGTATAGCAGTAGCAAAAATTGTGGGTGCACGTAACCCCCATATATTCTTTGAATTCCCAGTCAGACAATGGCACTATATACCAGTATTAAAAATTGTGGGTGCACATAACCCCCATATATTCTTTGAATTCCCAGTCAGACAATGGCACTATATACCAGTATTAAAAATTGTGGGTGCACATAACCCCCATATATTCTTTGAATTCCCAGTCAGACAATGGCACTATATACCAGTAGTAAAAATTGTGGGTGCACATAACCCCAATATATTCTTTGAATTCCCAGTGAGACAATGGCACTGTATACCAGTATTAAAAATTGTGGGTGCACGTAACCCCCATATATTCTTTGAATTCCCAGTCAGACAATGGCACTGTATACCAGTATTAAAAATTGTGGGTGCACATAACCCCCATATATTCTTTGAATTCCCAGTCAGACAATGGCACTGTATACCAGTAGTAAAAATTGTGGGTGCACATAACCCCAATATATTCTTTGAATTCCCAGTCAGACAATGGCACTGTATACCAGTATTAAAAATTGTGGGTGCACATAACCCCCATATATTCTTTGAATTCCCAGTCAGACAATGGCACTATATACCAGTATTAAAAATTGTGGGTGCACATAACCCCAATATATTCTTTGAATTCCCAGTCAGACAATGGCACTGTATACCAGTATTAAAAATTGTGGGTGCACATAACCCCCATATATTCTTTGAATTCCCAGTGAGACAATGGCACTGTATAGCAGTAGCAAAAATTGTGGGTGCACGTCACCCCAATATATTCTTTGAATTCCCAGTCAGACAATGGCACTGTATACCAGTAGTAAAAATTGTGGGTGCACATAACCCCCATATATTCTTTGAATTCCCAGTCAGACAATGGCACTATATACCAGTATTAAAAATTGTGGGTGCACATAACCCCAATATATTCTTTGAATTCCCAGTCAGACAATGGCACTGTATACCAGTATTAAAAATTGTGGGTGCACATAACCCCCATATATTCTTTGAATTCCCAGTGAGACAATGGCACTGTATAGCAGTAGCAAAAATTGTGGGTGCACGTCACCCCAATATATTCTTTGAATTCCCAGTCAGACAATGGCACTGTATACCAGTATTAAAAATTGTGGGTGCACCTAACCCCCATATATTCTTTGAATTCCCAGTCAGACAATGGCACTGTATACCAGTATTAAAAATTGTGGGTGCACATAACCCCCATATATTCTTTGAATTCCCAGTCAGACAATGGCACTGTATACCAGTAGTAAAAATTGTGGGTGCACATAACCCCAATATATTCTTTGAATTCCCAGTCAGACAATGGCACTGTATACCAGTATTAAAAATTGTGGGTGCACATAACCCCCATATATTCTTTGAATTCCCAGTCAGACAATGGCACTGTATACCAGTATTAAAAATTGTGGGTGCACATAACCCCCATATATTCTTTGAATTCCCAGTCAGACAATGGCACTATATACCAGTAGTAAAAATTGTGGGTGCACATAACCCCAATATATTCTTTGAATTCCCAGTGAGACAATGGCACTGTATACCAGTAGTAAAAATTGTGGGTGCACATAAACCCAATATATTCTTTGAATTCCCAGTCAGACAATGGCACTGTATACCAGTAGTAAAAATTGTGGGTGCACATAACTCCAATATATTCTTTGAATTCCCAGTCAGACAATGGCACTATATACCAGTAGTAAAAATTGTGGGTGCACATAACCCCAATATATTCTTTGAATTCCCAGTGAGACAATGGCACTGTATACCAGTAGTAAAAATTGTGGGTGCACATAACCCCAATATATTCTTTGAATTCCCAGTCAGACAATGGCACTGTATACCAGTATTAAAAATTGTGGGTGCACATAACCCCCATATATTCTTTGAATTCCCAGTCAGACAATGGCACTATATACCAGTATTAAAAATTGTGGGTGCACATAACCCCAATATATTCTTTGAATTCCCAGTCAGACAATGGCACTGTATACCAGTATTAAAAATTGTGGGTGCACATAACCCCCATATATTCTTTGAATTCCCAGTGAGACAATGGAACTGTATAGCAGTAGCAAAAATTGTGGGTGCACGTAACCCCCATATATTCTTTGAATTCCCAGTCAGACAATGGCACTATATACCAGTAGTAAAAATTGTGGGTGCACATAACCCCAATATATTCTTTGAATTCCCAGTGAGACAATGGCACTGTATACCAGTAGTAAAAATTGTGGGTGCACATAACCCCAATATATTCTTTGAATTCCCAGTCAGACAATGGCACTGTATACCAGTATTAAAAATTGTGGGTGCACATAACCCCCATATATTCTTTGAATTCCCAGTCAGACAATGGCACTATATACCAGTATTAAAAATTGTGGGTGCACATAACCCCAATATATTCTTTGAATTCCCAGTCAGACAATGGCACTGTATACCAGTATTAAAAATTGTGGGTGCACATAACCCCCATATATTCTTTGAATTCCCAGTGAGACAATGGCACTGTATAGCAGTAGCAAAAATTGTGGGTGCACGTCACCCCAATATATTCTTTGAATTCCCAGTCAGACAATGGCACTGTATACCAGTAGTAAAAATTGTGGGTGCACATAACCCCCATATATTCTTTGAATTCCCAGTCAGACAATGGCACTGTATACCAGTATTAAAAATTGTGGGTGCACATAACCCCCATATATTCTTTGAATTCCCAGTGAGACAATGGAACTGTATAGCAGTAGCAAAAATTGTGGGTGCACGTAACCCCCATATATTCTTTGAATTCCCAGTCAGACCATGGCACTATATACCAGTATTAAAAATTGTGGGTGCACATAACCCCCATATATTCTTTGAATTCCCAGTGAGACAATGGAACTGTATAGCAGTAGCAAAAATTGTGGGTGCACGTAACCCCCATATATTCTTTGAATTCCCAGTCAGACAATGGCACTATATACCAGTATTAAAAATTGTGGGTGCACATAACCCCAATATATTCTTTGAATTCCCAGTGAGACAATGGCACTGTATACCAGTAGTAAAAATTGTGGGTGCACATAACCCTAATATATTCTTTGAATTCCCAGTCAGACAATGGCACTGTATACCAGTATTAAAAATTGTGGGTGCACATAACCCCCATATATTCTTTGAATTCCCAGTGAGACAATGGAACTGTATAGCAGTAGCAAAAATTGTGGGTGCACGTAACCCCCATATATTCTTTGAATTCCCAGTCAGACAATGGCACTATATACCAGTATTAAAAATTGTGGGTGCACATAACCCCCATATATTCTTTGAATTCCCAGTGAGACAATGGAACTGTATAGCAGTAGCAAAAATTGTGGGTGCACGTAACCCCCATATATTCTTTGAATTCCCAGTCAGACAATGGCACTATATACCAGTATTAAAAATTGTGGGTGCACATAACCCCAATATATTCTTTGAATTCCCAGTGAGACAATGGCACTGTATACCAGTAGTAAAAATTGTGGGTGCACATAACCCCAATATATTCTTTGAATTCCCAGTCAGACAATGGCACTGTATACCAGTATTAAAAATTGTGGGTGCACATAACCCCCATATATTCTTTGAATTCCCAGTCAGACAATGGCACTATATACCAGTATTAAAAATTGTGGGTGCACATAACCCCAATATATTCTTTGAATTCCCAGTCAGACAATGGCACTGTATACCAGTATTAAAAATTGTGGGTGCACATAACCCCCATATATTCTTTGAATTCCCAGTGAGACAATGGCACTGTATAGCAGTAGCAAAAATTGTGGGTGCACGTCACCCCAATATATTCTTTGAATTCCCAGTCAGACAATGGCACTGTATACCAGTAGTAAAAATTGTGGGTGCACATAACCCCCATATATTCTTTGAATTCCCAGTCAGACAATGGCACTATATACCAGTAGTAAAAATTGTGGGTGCACATAACCCCCATATATTCTTTGAATTCCCAGTGAGACAATGGAACTGTATAGCAGTATTAAAAATTGTGGGTGCACGTAACCCCCATATATTCTTTGAATTCCCAGTCAGACAATGGCACTGTATACCAGTATTAAAAATTGTGGGTGCACATAACCCCCATATATTCTTTGAATTCCCAGTGAGACAATGGAACTGTATAGCAGTATTAAAAATTGTGGGTGCACGTAACCCCCATATATTCTTTGAATTCCCAGTCAGACAATGGCACTGTATACCAGTATTAAAAATTGTGGGTGCACATAACCCCCATATATTCTTTGAATTCCCAGTGAGACAATGGCACTGTATAGCAGTAGCAAAAATTGTGGGTGCACGTCACCCCAATATATTCTTTGAATTCCCAGTCAGACAATGGCACTATGTACCAGCAGCAAAAATTGTGGGTGTATATAGCCCCAATTCTATTGCTAGGGGACTTGCAGGGTATTTCTGAGGTGAAGGTGGGGGGGCACACCGTTGGAACGGGGATTTGGGGTGTATATATGGGGTATACGGGAATACACTGTCAGTGTGTTCCATTCAGGATCCTGGGAAAGCTGGGTTGCGGCGATTGAGCCCGTCAGTGCCACGTTACACTGACAAGCTTCTCCCTGGAATTTAGCTCTTATAAGAGCTGTTGGTTGTCTTCTCCTTCCTATCCTAGCCTGTCCCTGCCTACCCAGAATCTAAGCCCTAGCTAACTGGACGGAAACCTCCGTCCTCGGTGAATTGCAAGCTCAGAATGACGCGAAGCTGGGCGGCGCTGTTCTTTTAAATTAGAGGTCACATGTTTTCGGCAGCCAATGGGTTTTGCCTACTTTTTTCAACGTCACCGGTGTCGTAGTTCCTGTCCCACCTACCCTGCGCTGTTATTGGAGCAAAAAAGGTACCAGGGAAGGTGGGAGGGGAATCGAGTAATGGCGCACTTTACCACGCGGTGTTCGATTCGATTCGAACATGCCGAACAGCCTAATATCCGATCGAACATGAGTTCGATAGAACACTGTTCGCTCATCTCTAATAATAATAATAATAAGTACATCAAACCTCTTTTTCATAAATGAATCGCACAGCTAAATATAAGAAACTTTGTTATATATTTTGTTTAAGAACTATCTTTCCTTCTACAGTTATCAAGCTGAGTTACTTTTACATATTAGTCTATGGAGAGTAGAGGGAATGACAGAGGCTGTAGGATAGGACATACAAATAGCAGCAGCTGCTAAATTCTGCTTCACTATGAGTAAGGTAGTTCTTTTAGCACTGCTATGTTTCAAGGTAAGACTGCACAGAATGAGGCGATCAATAGGGGCCACGTGGTGGCTCAGTGGTTAGCACTGTAGCCTTACAGCACTGGGACCTCGTGTTCAAATCCCATCAAGGGCAAAAAAACATCTGCAAGGAGTTTGTATGTTCTCCCTGTGTTTGCATGGATTTCCATCCCATATTCCAAAAAGACATACTGATAGGGAAAAAAATGTACATTGTGAGCCCCTATGTGGGGCTCACAATCTACATTAAAAAAAAAAAAAAAAAGAATGAGGCAATCAATTAACAGGTTTGGCTTCTCCCTCCCTGCTCCATAGACTTCTGTGTGTGAGGTGAATATGGAGGCACAGCCTTTTGTAAACATACAGTCTAAATAAAGATAAGGAAGGGGACAACAGTCTATTAACTGGAGATGATTTCCTTATTAGGATATATTGCAAAGTTGTTTTTTTTTAATTTTTTTTATATTGACCTATACTATTCATTAGGCTAAAGTCTGCAAAATAGTACCAGGGGTATAGCTAGCAAAGACCACCCCCAAACAGCTTAGTGCCCCCTTTATTGGCCCTCACAATGTAAAATGCTCCTTTTTCTGGTCTTCACACAGTATAACACCCCCTTTACATACACTATAATGTCCCACAGTGGCCCCTTCACCAAGTGTAATGTTCCCCAGAGACCCTCCACATGATATAATTTCCTATATTGGCCCTTTCACTAGGTATAATGTCCCATAGTGGCCCTTTTACACATTATAACATCCTTGGGGGCCACACGGTGGCTCAGTGGTTAGCATTGCAGCCTTGCAGCGCTGGAGTCCTGGTGTTCAAATCCCCCCAAGGGCAAAAAAACATCTGCAAGCAGCTTGTATGTTCTCCCTGTGCTTGCATGTATTTCCATCCCATATTCCAAACACATACAGATAGGGAAAAAAAAACAAACAAAAAAACATGATAATATCCTTCAGTGACTCCTTTACACAGTATAATGTCCCATTGTGGCCTCCATACAGTATGTCTCACAGTAGCCCTTCCAGGCAGTGCAATGTCCCATAGTGGTTCCTATGGTGTTCATTGCAAAAATGCTGGGTTTGGCCAAACTCGAGATTTTTGGGATTCAAGGGAGTCCCTCATAGTATGTTGTAGAGATCAAAGGTCAGAGATCAGGCCTGGAGAAGTCACACACACACTGTATCAAGTGAGTTCTAATTTAATGGTAGGAAAAAAGTAGTTTAAATACCGTATACAGACAAAGAACAGGTTGGACTAGTATAATTAACATAACATGATTGGTTGCTAAGTTGTAACATAGTTCTGGCACATGGCTATTGGATAAGGCATAATAGGAGCTCAGGGGTGAGCCTTCTCCTTTCGCCGCCCGAGGCTAACTGCAGAAAGCCACCCCCCCCCCCGCCGGGAGGATGGGGCGGATCGGGGGCGTGGCCGGGTGGATCGGGGGCGTGGCTGGGCGGATCGGAGGCATGGCCGAGTGAAGGGGGCGGGGATTAGCCCCGTTCGCCGGCAGAGAGTAGGCCCGGAGACTGCCTGCTCTCTGCCTGAGCGTGAGGGGAGGCTGCTGGAGCTACTCTGCTCCAGCGGCCTCCCCAAATCACCGCTCGGTGATAAGCCAGTCCAGGACAGCTTGTCCTGGACTGGCTTAGGTTATCAAAAATGCCGCCCTCCCTGAGGCCCTGGCATAGTGCCGCCTGAAGCGCTCGCTTCAGGTCGCCTCATGGGAGGTGCGGCACTGTAGGAGCTACATCTCATTATCATCCAGGAGAGGGCGGATGAGCTCTCTCATAAGACAAAGAGGGATACAAAATGCATAATATACGAGCTGACATCCTCCACACTATATTCATATATATATATATATATCATAGGAAGAGAGATAAAAAGATGCTAGGTACCAAGGATGACTTCTGGAATGCAACCTTCGTGATAAGAAGGATATATTGTCCACATTCCTTAGCACTGTCTTAATTAGCCAGGGGGCCCACCATACAAAATGGAAGATTATACACTAACATCACAAATTATTCTCTTGAAACCCCAGAGTATAATGAGTGGAGGCCCAGGGGAGGAGTAACCCATCAGGTAACTGCCTATTAAAAAAAAGCAGCATGGTCATGGGGCCTGTGGCAGCTGCTATGGCTGCTATGGGGGTATTTCCACCACTAAGTAATACCATAAGACTCTATGTTATTTGTGTTAAGCCCAATTCTCTTTAATCTCTTCATTAATGACCTTGTGGATGGAATATAAAGTAAAGTGTCAGGTTTTGCTGATGATACAAAACTTATAGCGTACTTAAAACTGAGCGTGATTATAACATATTGCAGAAAGACCTTGATAAACTGGTGGCACGGGCAAGAACGTGAAGTTTAATGTTGATAAATGTAAAGTAATGCATCTAGGCCACAGTAATGACATCCCTGCATATACTGTAGTGGATATACTGTACGCTCAATGCAATTACACATGGTATAACAGAATAAGACAAGGACTGGGATAGTTTCATTTGGTTTGTTATGTTACCCCTCTACAAATCCCTAAGAGATGATCTGATTTACTTTTTTACTTTACTTTTGAATGATCAGAACTATCTCGTGGACTGTGGAGGAAAAGTGGTTTAGGCGTCTATATAGGAAAGGGGATTTTTTTACAGTTAGTAGCCAAACTATGGAATGCCCTACCCAATTAATTGAATATACCATCTCAGCATTAAAAAAAGACTAAATACTCATGTAAAGGTGGGTTCACATCTACGCCCGGTTTCCACTTTGTGGGTTCCCGTCTTCTGCCTGAGAAACTGGACAGGAGACGGAAACCCGAGAGTCAGTGTATGCCCATGAGCTCCCGTGAGCGTTTTCTGGTCTCCGCAGTGAAACCCATTTTTTTTTTTTCAACCGGACACAAAGTCTTGCATGTTCGACATTGTGTCTGGTTAAAAAAAAAGACGCTCACGGGTGCTCACGGGCAGACACTTAGCAAACCCATTTAAATGAATGAGTTTCAAAACTGATGGTTTCCTTCTCCTGTCCAGTTTTTGGGGCAGAAGACGGAAACTTGCAAAGTGGAGACCGGGCGCAGGTGTGAACCTGCCCTCATAAGGAAATGACTTTGGGTGTTAAGATTAATCTATCTACAATTTTGGAGAAATTGTTTAGAGATTTATTCTGAAAGTCAGATAAAGTCAGGATACAATTCATCTCCTGATATGGGGTAATAAGCTTCTGCCCCATAGCGGTTTTTGCTTCGTCTGGATCAACGCTATAGGATTATAGTTTGGACATAATAGACTTCTGTCTTTTTTCAACCTTGTTAAGACAGTTACTGTCAAAAATCTGATATATAGCACAATGTTGTGAATGAAAATATGAATACTATATTTTGTGGACTGTTCAAAAAGGCCCTAAGTGCGCTCCCCATAGAAATGAATGGAAAAAAG
This sequence comes from Leptodactylus fuscus, assembly GCF_031893055.1. Taxonomy (NCBI): domain Eukaryota; kingdom Metazoa; phylum Chordata; class Amphibia; order Anura; family Leptodactylidae; genus Leptodactylus; species Leptodactylus fuscus. The sequence goes on from NC_134271.1 coordinate 33,737,805, forward strand.
CAGCCCATTCATTTTGTATGGGGAGCGCACGTATGTCGGCTCCCATAGAAAGCAATGGGATCTGTTTAAAACGCCGCTGATTCGGAACATTTACACGTTCAGAATCAGCCAGTGTATACTCCGTATGAAGGGGCCCTAATATAGATTTTCCTTGGCTGTTGCAAATCTAGAGTCAATAGCACAGCCTTAAAACATCTATCTATCTATCTATCTATCTATCTATCTATCTATCTATCTATCTACCTATCTCTATGTAGAATATATGTAGATTGAAGAACATACAATTCAACAAGAAATGTTGCAAAGGCATTGATGGGTTCAGTGACAAATGTTTCTGGTTTGTAGACCCTGATCATGGGGAATGATTAAATAAAGAGCTGTCACTTCCACTGTCATAAAAAATACTCCCAACAAAGCCATATTCATGTTTTTTTTTATTTCAGTGAATATGGAGGTAAAGTAAGGACACATTTCTGTTGTAGATCAAAAAAATGTGACAAGATCCGATGCCTGAAATCATGGGTGGATTATGTGAGCACTTAGATGCTTTCAACAAGTGAAAATAAAATGTCTTAAAGGATATCTCGTCATCAAAAACATTCTCTCCCTCTTTTTAAAGGTAAAAACTATAGACTTTATTTTTTTTTTGGATGTTATAGGGCTGATTCTTGTGGCTTTTGTATCAGAAACTAGTGTACACACCATAGGAAAATGGAGGGGACGAATCCACGGGTATGGACGCCAGAGGATGTTCCTAATTTATGGCCAATTATGTGTCTAATTATAAATTAGGTGCAAACTCTGGTGGGAATTATCAAGAATGGTGTGAAAAATGCCAAGCCTCATAAATCATCCCCTATATTCCTCGGTACATTCACTAATAGAATTAATTTGGAAGGGCTATAAAATTCTGTGTCACACATGAGTCTACAGTCTTTTGCCATGTAATCAGATCTATTTTGTAAGGGAACCCTCTCCACCCCTCATTCTTGTTGGCTGCATGTATGAAAGCGTCAGTATTTCGTAAGAAATTTTCTCTTAATGCGAGGGACTGCCCAATAAAGAGGACCTTTCACCACCTGCACCCTGTCCAGCTTTTATGCATCCTTTGCATAGGCACTACTTCACTGGTTCTGGTGTAGTTGGAATTCTTCTCTAGCCCCCACAGTTCCTGAGTAATCAGTGCTGTTAGTTTTTGTACCTGATATGATAATGAAACTCCCCACTGTCAAGTGGATGGCCATTGCCCAGAACAGGAAAAGGAAAATGATTTGGACAATGTCAGTGAACTCTGAATTATGCGCCTTGCTTGCTCATGCCTGAGACCAGACACTTGACAGTAGAAAATGGAATTAGTATCTCAAGTACCAAAACTGACTGCACTTAATGCTCAGGAATGGTGAGGGATAGAGCAAAACTTCCAACTGCACCAGAATCAGTAGAGTGACCCCTAGTAAATGTTGTAAAGAATGCAAGCTAGTGGAGCTGGTGAAAAGTTCTCTTGAGGTGACGGCTTTATTAAGTTTCCAAATGTCAGAATCCCAGGTGTCACTACCACAGTTCTTAGACCCAGCGCAAGATGCTGCAAAGCCAGAGTCGATGAGATAGAAAGCTGCAGTGGAGTAAGAATAGACACAAGTGCCAGGAAAGACACATGCTCAGACGTAACATTACTACATCCTCCCAGCCTCAGCTGCATCAGCCAAAAAGCCTTGTAAAAGTGTAACTACTATCCCTACATTGTTCAAGGTGTACACACTGGTGGTTGGGATTTAGTAATCTTGTGGTTGTAGAAGTTCTTAATTCTCGTAATCATCACTATCAATAATTCGCTGTAGGGATGAGGTAGGGGCCCCCAGACAAAAGATTGCACAGGGGCCCACAAGACTTTAGTTACAAAACTGAGTATGCGTATATTGCTTCACAAATTCCATATCCAATTCTAAAATTCTAATGATAAAGAAAACATGGCACACATTTGAATGATTTCAAGATGATGATGAGGTTTTATTGCAATATAGCTGAGATGCACGGAAGAACATGAGTCATATGTAAATCCATCTACCTGCAGGCAAAATAGGACATAGGAGTTGCAGTAACACGTGGAGGTATAAACATCAAGGAATACTTACAAATGCATATTACAGTGATATTACACTTTGCCAGTATACACAGGGTTCATATTTAGAGTAGAGATGGCACCAGCTGCTATAACGGAGTAAGATATGTAGAGCCATATACAAATATATAAGCTACTCCAAGGAAAACTTCCTTAGTTACAAAGAGGCAGTGCTCACATTTAAGAACACACTCACCTCTGCAAAGCAGGTCTACTTCACCACACTCATGTCCGCACTCTCTCGCAACCCCAAACAACTATTCTCCACCTTCAACTCCCTCCTCCGTCCTCCCGCCCCCCCGCCGACATCACTTATCTCAGCTGACAACTTTGCCTCTTACTTCAAAACTAAAATTGACACCATCAAAGACAGTCTGGCCCTACTCCCCCGACAACCCCTCTACCCAACTACTCACTGCTCATCATCCTTGACCTGTTTTTCCACCATCACTGATGAAAAACTCTCCTCCCTAATCTCCAAATCCCACCTCACCTCCTGCGTGCTTGACCCGATCCAGTCATATCTCATCCCCAAACTCACTGAAGTCATTACTCCGGCCCTAACCCATCTCTTCAACCTATCTCTAGCCAATGGATGCTTCCCCTCTGCCTTCAAACATGCCACAGTCACACCCATACTTAAGAAACTGTCCCTCGACCCGTCCTCTCCAGCCAACTATCGTCCCATCTCACTGCTCCCGTACACCTCAAAACTACTTGAGCAACACGTCCACTTCGAACTCTCCTCCTATCTCTCGCCCAAAATGCTCTTTGACAGACTACAGTCAGGCTTCAGACCCCGTCACTCCACTGAAACTGCCCTAACCAAAGTCACTAATGACCTTCTAACCGCCAAAGCCAAGCGCCATTACTCTGTCCTCCTCCTCCTTGACCTTGTATATATGAGACATCACACAAGCGATATATTGTGTGCATTTTTTAGCAGCCAAGTTTGGAAAGTCCATTCATCTACAATTTCATTCTTATGCACATTTACAGGACATTTTATAAGATGATAGACGTAAGGAAAAAATCAAATCATTTGTAATATGATGTTGGCTATATACACTTCTCATAGTTTTAGCAGCGAGGGTTTGTAATCATTTTATGATGTTTCTAGTATTTATGTGACATCTCTGATTGCTGCAGAAAATATTTATTGTAAATTTGTTTTTTATTGCAGGTTTCTAAGTTGATGTAAATTTTTATTTTCCTTGAAATGGAATCTGGCACTATAAAAGAATTGCAATTTAATAAATGTCAATATCATTATTTGCTGTTGCTAGGTAGATCTGCAGAAAAGTCTGGAATCCTATCTGGCCAGCCTCTAGTGGCAGGAATATTTTTTATTATTAAAGGCAGCTTGAGCTATTTGTTGTACAGGGTCTAGTTTTTTAGAGTTTAAAGTGAATTTCCACCTTTTAATACTGTGTTGAATAAGGTTCAAAATGTGGTGCGGATATTTCCTAATATACACACGTGGACAAAATTGTTGGTACCCCTAGTTTAAAGAGTACCTTTCACGTCCTCAGGCTTTCCCGTTCTGTGCCCCCGCTGAGGTATCGGTGCCATTACCGTAGCACTTCAGTGTCATAAAGGCGTTTCTGTCAGGAACGCCCCTCCTCACGGTAGCATCTATTGCACTGTACTGTGAGAGGGGGCGTTCCTTACCTCCCAACGATGATGCTGAGTGGTGAGTAATGCCCCCCCCCAGTACTTGTCTATGGATTTGGCGCATTGTCGGCTTTCTAGCGGTGTATTACACTGCATGTGCCGGAGGACGTGAAAGGTCTGTTTTAATGAAATAAAAACCCACAATGGTCACAGAAATAACTTGAATCTGAGAAAAGTAGTAAATAAAAATTCTATGAAAATGAACAAATGAAAGTCAGACATCGCTTTTCACTTTAATAGAATTAAAAAAAAAAAACCCCTCATAAAACAGGCTTGGGCTGTATTCACACAGAGTAACGCCAGGCGTTTTTTGTGTGTTTTTTGCACATAGCGCCGCGTTTACGCCGCGTAGCGGTGGCGTTGCCCGGCGTTAACGCGGCGTATACGCGGCGTTAACGCGGCGCTACGCGGCGTAAACGCGGCGCTATGTGCAAAAAACACACAAAAAACGCCTGGCGTTACTCTGTGTGAATACAGCCTTGGACAGAAATGATGGTTCCCTTAACTTAATATTTTGTTGCACAACCTTTTAAGGCAATCGCTGCAATCAAACGATTCCTGTAACTGTCAATGAGACTTCTGCCCCTCTCAGCAGGTATTTTGGCCCACTCCTCGTAAGCAAACCGCTCCAGTTGTCTCGGGTTTTAAGGGTGCATTTTCCAGACAGCATGGTTCAGCTTCTTCCAAAGATGCTCAATAGGTTGAGGTCAGGGCTCAGAATAGTCCAATGTTTTCCTCTTAGCCATGCTTGGGTGTTTTTAGCTGTGTTTTGGGTCATTATCCTGTTGCAAGACCCATGCCCTGCGACTGAGACCAAGCTTTCTGACACTGGGCATCATATTTCTCTCTAGAATCCCTTGATGAAATCTTGTGATTTCATTGTACCCTGCACAGATTCAAGACACCCTGTGCCAGATGCAGCAAAGCAGCCCCAGAACATAACAGAGCCTCCTCCATGTTTCACAGTAGGGACATTGTTCTTTTCAATGTTTGGCTCATCTGTCCATAGGACATTCTCCCAGAAACTTTAATCCCGCCAAGGGCATAAAAACCCATCTGTAAGGAGTTTGTATGTTCTCCCCATGTTTACATGGCCCTCCATCCCATATTCCAAAGACATACTGATAGGGAAAAATGTACATTGTGAGCTCTATGTGGGGCTCACAATCTACATTAAAAAAAAAAAAAAAAGAAATCTAAATCAGATCAGTGTTTGGTGTGATCAACCTTTTCCTTTGAAATATTATCAATTCTTCTACATAAACTTGCCCACAGTTTTAGGGGGAAGATGGCAGGGAGGTTGTTCCAAACATCTTGGAGAACTAAGCACAGATCTTCTGTGGTTGTAGCCTTTCTCAAATCCTTCTCTCTCTTTGTGTAAACCCAGATAGACTTGATGACATTGAGATCAGGGGCCCATATTATCTTTTCCAGGACTCTTCCTCCAGAGGGCAGTTGCACAAAATTTTGATGTGATTTCGATTCACTCTTTTGTTCATTCAATTGATTTTGTTAATTGAAAAATAAACTATTAACATTTCCTTCTTTAAGAACATTCTTAGGGTCCATTCACACGGAGTAAACGCGCGCTCATTTTGACCAAATACACATGTAAAGAGTACACGTGTAAAAATAAGACTCCCATTGACTTCAATTACATTTTTTTGCATGTGTAAAAAAACCGCGTATTTTACACGTGTTAAGAATGTCATTGAAGTCAATCGGAGTCTTATTTTTACACGTGTATTCTTTACATGTGTATTTTGCCAAAATGAGCGAGCGTTTACTCTGTGTGAATGAACCCTTAGGCTCCAGATTCAGATCACATTTCTTACAGTCAGTGTGTATGTTAGGGAGGTGCTATTTGTACAATTCCCTAGAGCTGCTGCTGAAACAATGGAAGAAGGGAAGAAAGTGAGTCCTAATCTTGACCTAGCCCCTAGCCCTACCTACTTGCTGGAGCTGCCCTAGGCAACAGACAGCAACTTGGATACAGTCCCTTCTCTGAATAAGTGTAACACAGAACAAGACAGAAGCAGAGTCAGCAAGCCAAGGGTCAAAGCCAGAGGGACAAAGCAGTACAAAATCATTATCCAAAAGAGAAGTCACAATGGAAGCCAAAGGTCAGAGGTCAGTAATACAATAGTAAGAGCAAGTAGGAAACTAGATAGGACAAATTCACAGGACAGAATCAAAATATCCAGCAAACCTGTGTGGGCTGATGACCTGTATATAGGAAGTCCAAGACCTGACCCAGACTTGAATGGTAGACAGGCTGTAAATCACAAAGCAAGGCTAAGATTAACAGTTTCATGGACAGATAGGAGATGGATGTGGTGGAATTCAATTACAGAGGAGTGGTAATAGAGCAGTGTTCATACAGAGCAACAAAAAACTCCAAGCAACGAATCAAACTGAACACACCTCCTGCACCGCAGCGTGTGAGCTGAGGGTGGCGGAGAGACCCGAACAGGCAGAGACTTACAGTGTAGCTATAAGGGGGCTATAAGGCTGGAGCGGAGATGGTACTGTGATGCCACCTAATAGAAAGTATGAGAAACACTGGGCTGCAAAGAACCGCCAACATGTTCTGCTACTGCCTGATTTTTTTCTCTGCCAATCACTATATGGTGTTGTGATAAGTTGTATTCCTCTGCTATAACACAAACTGCCCATTATTGCATTTTCATTGAGAGACTTTGTGTTACCACCACATCAGTTGCCTCTTGTAAGACTGTAACCACATAGCTTTCTGTCTTATTTTGAACAAAGCAACTGCTTCAGTTTAAGCGCCATATTGCCTACATTAATATTCCATCTACACATGGGGCCATAGCTAGATCACCCACTAGACATAGGGCCAAAGATTGAGGTAGAGGGAGAGACCCTACATGCATGGCCTAGACTCCCTACCTTCTCCCGGGTAATAGGAATCCTGTAAAAGCCTCCTGATCATATCAGTCAAAGTTGCGCATTTACAAAGTTAGGATGTTATTTGTTAAATAGTATGGAAGGAAATCCATTTTACGCTTCAGTAATAGCTAGATTTAAGAAAAAATTGTGTATAACTCTTAAATTATAATAATCTTCTATCCTAACTTTATAGAATATTACAAATCAAATTTTTTTTAGCAGTACTAATTGAGAAATATTGGTAGATAGATTATAAAAGACAAGTACAATACATTCTCTGTAAATGATTAATTTAAAACAATAAGAACATCGGAATCATTAGAAAAGGTGGTGTTCTGGTCATATGCATTCCAGTAATGCGATAATAGAGCTGTCAGATGCTGAATAAAGCTGTTTTAGGTCTCTCAAGGATCTGTCTTTGACCTGGAGATTAAGGGAATTTAGAAGATCAGATAGTAGAATCAAACGCTGAATTTCTATCAGCTGCTGGATTGCTGAACGTATAATAGTCTATTCCAAATGCTGAAACAGGAATTACCAAATTCTACCATCTTCCTATTGCTTGTCTATGAGACACCGCAGATTTACATGCTTTCATTCTCAATGTAAAATATTAAAAGTGATAAAAGGTACTCAAAGATGGACAGACAAACTTTCCATACTAACAGCAAATACTAGAATATGTCTCCTCCAATCCCATGTTAGCTACAGAGGCGACATATGGGGTGCTGCTGAATTAAAACTGTTATTGATAATTTTGTAGGAACATTCCCTACCTATTCCTCTACCCTCTCAGGAGACTGAGGGCTGTCTGAGTCCAGGGTCCACTTCTTAGGGCCTTTTTCAACTCTGTGGTTGCTTCAGCCATCTTTTTCAGTGTGCTGGGGGAGCAGTATATTAATCAAGGACAGAAATAGACTTGACAGGCTGATCAAAAGGGCCAACTCTGTCCTGGGGAACCGCCTGGACCAATACAGGTGGTGAGTTACAGAATGATACTGTCTGTGGTGAGCTCCATGCGGGAGAACAAATCCCACCCCATGTATGAGACCTTGATGGCACTTGGTAGCACTGTAAGTGACCGTCTGCTTCACCCCAAGTGTGAGAAGGAGCGCTATCGCAAGTCCTTCCTCCCAACCGCGATCAGGCTACATAATCTACATCAGACCAAGCGAAGATCATTCCGCACAGAGAACTAAATGATCCTGAAGTCTTCCTTCTTTATTTCTTCTCTTCCTTAGCCACTATGGACTCCTAGTATATCTCCTCTTCTCAGCATATGTGTGCCTATGTCTGTAATATATTACTGTGTATTATCCTTTATCTGTATTACTATACTGTTGTAACATGCTGAAATTTCCCCACCGTGGGACTAGTAAAGGATTATCTTATCTTATCACATCGCTGTACACTGAACAATAATTTGGACAACATCTCTCTCGCCAGTGCAGGTGTATTAAATGGAGAAAGAGCAAAATCCTCTTTCTGACAACTCTGGCTTAAACTTATCTCATCAAGTACTAAAGAAATGGCCAATGGAAATCAAACAGCCTGATCTTTATCTACCCTGATATTACCTGATAGAATGTGTGGGTGTAATGTCCCGGTCCTGCTCGTCCAATTCCCTTTAATAGTCCTTGCAGACCGAGATGGTATGGACATTTGCATATAAGGTAAAGAGGTTCCTCCCCATTTCTTCTATATATTAACAGTATTTCTACTTCACCAGAGCCAGCACCCAGGGGGGTCTATTAATGCACCATCTTGTGGATGTTTTGTGAACTACGCCTGCCTATACTTCCCATTGTAGTTTATGTTGCCAATGTAAAGGAGAGTCCAGTATGATCAGGTGACCTTCAGGACCAATCAAGCTCCCTTGACTGGCCTGGAGGAGGAGTTACAGCCTCTCTAGAGGGGGTTGGGAACCTTTTGTCTTGGTCTTTTGTGTGAAGACTTCTAGACATGTGGAGCTGAAAATGGCAGCCAAGTATCAGGGGACTTCAAACAGAGATGGCTTTCCCTCTGTACTCAAGATCCACCTCAGAGAGTGTTTCCCTCTGAATTTCCAAGTCTACAATTACTAAAGGATACGGACCTGGTTATCCATACATCTGGGACCTCTGCACGTATTTCTCTATTCAAGTAAGTCTTTCGGACAAATCTATATTTAAGAAGCCCACAGCTAGTCTGGCAGAATTTGAGGGTCTCCCGCTGTCGACACCCCTATTTCCTCTCCTACATACATGTACCCAGTTTGTTGAGGACTAACCCCCTGGATACAAGCCATCTTTACAAGTATATACAAGTTTAACTACCCAAGCAACTACTAATTAAACTATCCAAAGCATTCCTGCTCCAAGCTCCATCACCTGCTTGCCTGGACACTCCTACAGGCATCACTGTATTGTATGTGAAGAATTATTCCATATGTACATTTGTATTACCTTGTCCTGCTAGTAAAAGAGCAACAACTACCCCCGAGACCTGGTTGTCTGTTGTCATTGTCAGGTACCACGTGGGGGTGGGTAGTTGGGGACATCAAAATGGAGATTTGGTGCACATTTTGTGACCCAGGGACTACCTACAAGCCGGCCACATCTGATATATTACCCGTGATACCAGCCCTGGCCCTCCTGAGTGTTACATGGGGGGAACAAAGGGGCATTGTTCTATGTGGGAGCACAAAGAGACTGGGTGAAGTCAATGGGGGCATAGCCAGTTTTAGATGATTGATGTAAAACAAATAAATGTGCTGCAGTAGCATGTTATGTCACATATCCAAAGCATTCAACAGACTTTTTTTTCCTTACCCTGGCCAAAATCTTTGGGTGAAAAAGGTACTCTAGTTACCCTTGGAGAACATTATTAATATGGGTGTACTATTACTAATGGGCACACTATGGGGATCTATCAGAAATAATATGTATGCATGCCACTTTTCATTATAGACTATGTCTGACGTTACAGCTCACTCCCATTCAAGTGTAATATGCTACACAATAAGTATGTTAGTCTATCAGTCCACAATTAGTATGTTTCCCATGTTAAAGAGGATCTTTCTCTATCTCCAGCAGCTCAATATCTTTCTATTCTTTAATAAGCACCACTCCTCTGATTCTGGAACAGTTGGATTTTTTTTCTCTAGCCCCCACCATCCTCAAGCAATCAATGCAGTTATCAAATGGGCAGTGTCAGGCAGGAGCCAGAAGAAGTTTGGGACCAAAGGTCCATGGTAGGAGAACCTGGTGTATAGAAGAGGATGGCAATGCAGAGTTCCAAAATTCAAAACGTAACAGCACAGCACGTGCTGGAGCCAGACAAGGGGTGTGATTGTGAGCTTTGACACTGTCTCTGATTGAACTTCTGAATCACTCCCCATTGCCTCTTCCTGCCTGGCACCACCCATTTGACATTAGACAATCTAGTTAGCATATTAGACACCTCATTTAACTGTTCCTGGAAATGGTGCAAGCTTGTGAAAAACTAGGAACTAGGCCAGTATTGTTAGAGGGGTCGGCTATTTAAGAAATGAAAGAACTGGAGTTGGTGATGGTGGTGAAAGGTCCTCTTTAACTGTATGATTTATATTTACAACTCACGTCACGATTCCTGGGTTCAAATCCAGCCAAGGACATCTGCAAGGAGTTTGTATGTTCTTCTCATGTTTGCGTGGGTTTCCTCCCACACTGCAGAGACGTACTAATAGGAAATTTCGATTGTGAGCGCTACTTGGGACCATGTAGACCAGGGGTGCTCACACTTTGTCAGCATGTGAGCTACTTCATAACATGACCAAGCCCTAAGATCTACTACCCACTTCTTGTGGGCGGGGCCGGGGCAGGCCTATGGGCGGGTCGGGTGGGTCCGTGGGTGGGCAGGAAACAGCGGCGTTCTGTGGCCGCCCAGGCATCCCCGCTGTCTGCTTCTTCACAGCGCAGGCTGAGAGTTATCTCTGGACACTGGCAGGCTGGGGCTGCGGCAGCCCCGCCTGCTAGTGTCTGTAGATGACTCTGAGCCTGCGCTGTGAACAAGCAGCACCCCGGCTCCCTCCATCCCTAAGAGCAGCCTGCAAGTGTCTGGAGTGCTTGTTCACAGCACAGGCTGAGAGTCGACCCTCTCAGCCTGCGCTGTGAACAAGCAGACACCGGGGATCCCTGGCTGCATCCCGCGATCGACCCATACGTCCATTGCGATCGACCGGTAGATCGCGATCAATGTATTGGGCACCCCTGATGTAGACAATATTTCTGTGAAGTGCTGCAGAATATGATGGCACTATATAAGTAAGCCAAAAATAAAATAAAATCAGTACTTCTGCAGTATACATAAGAATAATTGCATTTCCTTGATATTTGCTGGTGTGAACCTTTTCTGCCCCTTGTATGATACAAGCTCCGAAGCTTAAAGTTATCAGAAGGAGATACATAAAACAGCAAAGACACAAACCATTGCTAACACCTCCTCAGGGAATGCCTTCATTATAACCAAGGTATATGTGCCAATTACCGCATTCACAAAGCTTGACCTACCACTGATAATCTGCAGACTTTTGTGTTATTGAATCAAGACAAAGATTTATTATATGTTATATGTTCTTTATGTTTCATTTTTTATTTTAAAGAATTGTTAGCTCTTCAACACTGTAAGCAATGGCTGACACGTCATTATATGGCAGAAATGACCTCAATGTTTGAATTAGGAGTCTGTCCTTTGTGACTGTAGTACTATGCATTTCTATGGTAGCACTAATAGTGTAGCTTTGTGATTCTATGGAAAGTATAGCCTCTATAACTATTAATATCACCACACTGAGAAGTTATACTGCCCATACCATTATCAGAAGGGAAAAAGAAGGGGAAAATGATTGTAAAGCAATGTAAGGTTGCCTGTGCAAGCAGCAGCATGGGGAAAATCTGAAGCTTTTGAAAATCTTGACATATTTACCTATATAATAATGCTGCATATTATAGAAAATGTATTGTTTACCGAATGAAGGAAATGTAATAGCAGCAGCGACTCATATTCATATAGAATCTGTGAGAAAAGAAATGGAAGTTTTCTTCTTTGGAAGTAATATGGAACCACAGAGACTCCCTGTGCCCAGAACTGAATTTACATCTCAAGATCCCATAGGCACGGGTTGTTTGATGCCTTAGGTTATACTGAGCACACCCTGAATTATGTAAAATATTTCTACAGAATAAGAAAAATATAATGGTGTGTTATTGTGCGGAATACTCACATCCCAAGAGGAAATAGTGGCCAGTAGAGGAACAGAGGAATGGGTGGTTATATGCTCACCGTCTTAGGTTGTGATACCACAAATACAACCCTGCAAATGCTTGCTGCTCCATTTCCTTCTTTGTACTTGATTTAATGCATTGGATACAGTATATGTACAGGAAAAAAATTAAGAAATTTTTTTTTCTAGAATTGCCGACCAAAGGAGGACCAGAGGAGGTATATTGATTAAAAGTGTATGAATTACTCACAGATTCTCAGATGATAAATACATTTTTACTCAATATACCTGTTATCTCTTTCAGGCCTTGCCAGCAGTGCCAGAAAACCCTTGTTTGCCCCCTTTCAGTAGCAGGTCTGTTTTGGTAATTTTTCCTTGTTTGTATATTGCTGAATGCAGCTACTTGAGAGCTTGTTTTTTGCAGAATGAGTTGCATTTTTAGTGGCACCACTTTGAGATACAACTGATGGCATGCAATTGGTGGAAACAATTATTGCATCAAGAAGCTTTTTGGATTTTCCAATGTAATACTAGAATAACAGTAATATTAAATTCTAAATCAGATTTATCACCATTTATATTTATATTTTAATGTATTTAGAATTACCGTATTTTTCGGACTATAAGACGCACTTTTTTTCCCCCAAATTTGGGGGGAAAAGAAGGGTGCGTCTTATAGGCCGAATGTGGCGCCTGACACCCGCCGTAATAGAGAGGCGGAAGCCGGCAAGTGATAGACGCCATTACAGGTGCCGGGGCCTGAGACATCGCTGCGCTCCTCTGCCCTACATGAAGCCAGCAGCGGGAGCTGGCTTCATGCAGGGCAGGGCAGCGATGTCTCAGGCCCCGGCGTCTATCCCTCACCGGCATCCGCCTCTCTAGTACAGCGGATGCCGGGTCAGTATCAGCAGCCCCTTCTCCCCCGAACCTGTGCCTCCCCCGTACCTGTAAAGATGCAGGCCGGCTCCTGCGCGGCGATATCGCAGGAGCCGACCTGTCTGGGTGACAGCCGGGAGCCTAATGAGGCTCCCCGGCCTGTCACGGCTATATTAGTATTGCGGCTGGTCTCTATGACCAGCCGTAATACTAATACACAGAATGTCCCATAGACGGCAATACAGTTGTATTGCCGTCTATGGGACTTGCGATCAAGTGACCGCAGGTTCAAGCCCCGGGGGGGGGGGGGAATAAAATAGTAAAAAAAAAAAAAAAAAGCTTTAAAAATATATAATAAAAATATGAAATAAATAAAAGTTCTAAATCACCTCCTGTCCCTAGAATATATATATATAAAAGTAGAAGATCATATGTCATAAACCACCGGTTTTTTTTCAATAAAAGGTGATCTAAGCAATAGACATTCCCCAAAATGGTATAACTAAAAAGTACTTCTGGCCCCGCAAAAAAAAAACACTCTATGCGTCCCCGTACAGCTGCAGGGTCACCTGTCAATGTGGCCTTGCAGCTGTTGCAAAACTACAACTCCCATATATTAAATATTTTACCAGTTTTTGCTTCAAAATTTTTTTTTCCTATTTTCCTCCTCTAAAACCTAGGTGCGTCTTATAGTCCAATGTCCAGTATTTTCATGCCTATCAGGACTGGTATCTTATTATGCAATATTGTTACCATGTTATTATATTATTTTTGCTTGATTCATCTGTAGCTTGTGTTTTTATGTATATTTTTCAAATATGAGTTTACTTCTTATTAATATATATTATGTTTTTCATTTTTCTTAATCATATTTATTGAGAATTTAGCTCCATATCATTGTGTAATTACATCTCTAAGCATCATGCGCATATGTTTTGTGTAGGTTAATTAATCATATAATAGTTAGACTTGGTCGTAGTTTATATTCTGTGATGTTTGCAGGTTTGTTTTTCATGCGCATACATTATTCTATTGTGCTTCCAATTACTCATTATTATCTGTCGATGTGGCAAGTTCTCATCGCCAGTTTTAACCAACCCGGGATCATTTTTTGAGTAACTTATTTCTAACCATAGATATTCATTGATTCTCTTGACCTGAAACTTATTGGTTAGTTTGGGTTATGTGACTTTGTCATGAAATATGTAATATGTTCATCCTTTTTTGCTTTTGTTCTGATTATAGTCATGGTGCCAAATTCACATTAGATGACTAGCAATTTGTGAACTGGATTGTATCATGTGATTATAGCTGTTCTTTGTTGATCTTTATGATATATATATATATATATATATATATATATATATATATATACCCTGTTTCCCCGAAAATAAGACATGTTCTTATAATTAATTAGCTAACGAAATATATGACCTTTCTTATTTTCGGGGGATGTTTTATGCAGTGGCTGGAGCGCGGAACAATCGGCAAACGAAGCGGGGAACAATTAGCGGAGTGCCGGCATGACTGCCGGTTGTATGTGATCCAGAAGGTGAAGGGGGTGTGTGTCTTATTTTCAGGGAAACAGGGTATATATATATATATATATATATATATATATATATATATATATATATATATATATATATAGTAAATATATAATCCTGGCAGGGGCAAGGATTGGTAAGTGACACCACGGGCCCCACAAACATTATTATACTCGGGGGTCTTTTCAGAGGTCTAGGAGAGGTAAGGGAACATAAAAAACATTTTTATTTACCTCTCCGTGCTCCATACAGGCATCGGGCCTAGTTGTGTGACGTCCCTGACATCACTTGACCGGGACCTGCGTCCTGGGTCATGTGATGTTCTGACGTCATTGAAAATGGCCGACACCACCGTGGACTGCAGCAGAGTCGGGGATAGGTAAGTGACAGTGTTTTTTATGTTTGTATCCCCTCTCGGTCTGAAAAGACCCCAGAGTATAGTAATTGTTCATGGGTGTTCATTATGGGGCATAATACTGTGTGCAGGGGCCACTATTGGGCATAATACCATGTGCAGGGGCCACTATGGGGCATAATACTGTGCGCAGGGGCCACTATGGGGCATAATACTATGTGTAGGGGCCACTATGGGGCATAATAGGGTGCGCAGGAATGGGGGGGTCGGTTGATCGAGGTCTTTGGTGTCGGTCAGGAGGGGGCCCCATGTCACGGCCACAGGGCCCCGCAATTCCTAGTTATGCCACTGCTCCCTTAGAGTTTCCTATAAGAATAGTGGCTTTCATAACATTGGGCATGAGACTCTTAATGCATAATGTTGTGCCGTTACACATTTTTGGTGGGTCAAGGTTCCGAAGGAAAATTATTATGGCTCCTATTTTTAAAGTGATCTTATGCTGTGGCATTCCAGGAGGCTCCAAAAAATTCAGGAACTCCAATGGATACATTATGGCTTGTTCACCCTCCATGACTGAATCAATGGACATGTATGTGGTTGCTAGACCAGGCAGCCTTCCCTGAATTAGTAGATTTATGGAGCTGGCACTATCATTTTTAGGCACGAGGATTGCCTAAGGGCTCTAGGAAAGCTAAGGTATTACAAACTTGCAAAGTAATTGTTTGGGATGAATGTACCATGGCGCACAAGAAAGCAGTGAAGAAGACAACAACAAGGGAAGGAGAATGGGAGGAAGGGTCAAGGGGATATAGGGAAAGGAAGATGGGGATGGGAAAGGGGTATTTAGTACAAGATGGTGAGGAAGTGCGCTTAACCCCTTGGTGTTCCGTCGCTTACATGTATTCCTATGGCAGCGAGGCATTCGATCGAATACTACTCGCTCATGTCTACTAATTACTAGTTTGCTGACCACAAAATGCACACGGTCGTCTGCAACTAGCCTAAGAGATTGGACAAGCATCTTGTTCTATGTGAAGGATTATATTTTACCTTTTAGGCTAAGGCTCCACATTGCGGAAACGCAGCTTTTTTTGTTGCAGATTTTGTTGCGCTTTTTTGAGCCAACGCCAGGAGTGGATTAAGCAGAGGCAGAAGTACAGTATAAGAGCTTCCTATATACAGTATCTCCCATCACTTTTATAGCCATTTTTGGCTTTGGCTAAAAAATCTGCAACAAAAAAAGTTGTGATTCTCCAAAGTGGGGCTTGAGCCTTAATGTTTATTGTTTGACTGCTGTTCCAGGAGTCCGTTGACAGTGAATATTTGTATACAGCGTTTCAAACAACATCGTGGCGAGCTGTTTTTCTCTTTTTGCTACTCAGCTAATTTATTGTTTAACTTTTATTAAGTTTATCTTTGGATAATGCAAAAAAACCTGGAAATTCTATTATTGTATTTGGAATTATAAATTTTGCACACTTTACCATCTGGTATAAATAATGTGTATATTCTGTAAAACGACATGGATAATAAATTGATAATTAATGAGTTAAAAAAAAAAATGGTTACAGCGATTTGCATTTCCACCCAACAATAAGGCAAAGCAGCTGTTTCATAGCATATACATATATATATATATATATATATATATATATATATATATATATATATATATATATATATATATATATATCACAATGTGGTGTGGCAGTAGGGAAGTGGTTAAAAAATAAAGCAGAACATTGCAGTGTGTTCCGCATAACATCTAGTTCTTTCTGCATCCTTCACCTTTTCCCACCCATATATCTTCCTTTCAATGGCAAAGCACTGAGTTTAGTTAATACATAAAAATCCATAGTACATGTGTAAGGTGGTGGAACCAACTCCCACTATTTGGACTTAAGTAGATAGTCATAGGGACAATGTCTTACAGGTAGCCACTACCCAAGATAACCACTTTAATTGTTTAGATAAGTATTAGCCTCTGCCCGCGACTTCATCTGCGTGTTGTTGGTGTTGATGATCCACCTATATTCAGCAAATTGCTGCCATTAATGGTTTGCCTGCTCCGGCGTTTCAGCAGCTCTCAAGCTGGCCTATCGCTGAACTTGTTCCTTGCACCGTGCCTGTGATTGATCTGGCATCACAGCAGCTCACTGGGACGCCATATAATGAGTGTGTTGTTGCCTGGAGCACATCAGAAAATATGCAAATACTTGTACACAATGAACTGAGAGTTAGCTGAGCGTTTACATAGAGAGGTAACAGACCTGGCTTTATCAGACTGCTGCCAAGAGCAGTTTAACCCCTTAAGGACCAGGCCATTTTTTGGTTTCGCATTTTCGTTTTTCCCTCCTCACATTTCAAGAGCCATAACTTTTTCATTTTTCAGTTCACAGAGTCACATGATGGCTTATTGTTTGCGGGACAAATTGTACTTTGTAATGGCATCATTCAATATGCTGTGCAATGTACTGGGAAGCTGGAAAAAAATTCAGAATGAGGTGCAATTGGAGAAAAAATGCATTTGCGCCATTTTCTTATGGGTTTAATTTTTACAGCGTTCACTGTTTGGTACAAATGACATGTTACCTGTGTTCTACGTGTCAGTACGAACGCGGTGATACCAAATTTATATAGTATTTGAAATGTTTTGATACTTTTAAAAAAATGATAAACTTTGCAAAATAGAAAAAAAAATTTGTGTCATCATGTTCTAACACCTGTAACTTTTTCATATTTCCATGTATGGAGCTGGTTGTGGTGTCTTTTTATGCGGGACAAGATGACGTTTCTATTGATACCATTTGGGGAAAGATCTGATGGTATGATCACTTTTTATTCAATTTTTTATAGGAGGCAAAGTGTTGAAAAAAACGCTTTTTGGCTGTTTTTATTTTTTTTGCCGCTACGCCGTTCGCAGTACGGGATAAATGTTTTAATATTCTAATAGTTCGGGCATTTTGGAGCGCGGGGATACCTAATATGTTTATGTTTAATGTTCTTTAATTACTTTTATAGCTAATCTAGGGAAAGGGGGGTGATTTGAACTTTTATATTTTTTTTTATTTTTTTAATACTTTTAAAAACTTTTTTTTTTCTTCTGTTACATTTATGATCAGACCCCTTAGGTACCTTGAAACCTAGGGGGTCTGATCGCTCATACTATTCACTGCAATACTACAGTACTGCAGTGAATAGCAGAATCCCATCACATCACATTGTCTGTATCACGACATACACAATACAACACATCACATTGTCTGTATCACTACATACACAATACAACACATCACATTGTCTGTATCACGACATACACAATACAACACATCACATTGTCTGTATCACTACATACACAATACAACACATCACATTGTCTGTATCACTACATACACAATATAACGCATCACATCACATTTGCTAGCCCACCAAACTTTTTAAAGCACTTTTACAGTTTCACACGTCTGTGTCCGCCCAATTCTCAAATCACCGCAGACGAAGTAGCGGGTAAAAGCTAGTATACATTATATCTGCTGTCTGTAAGCAAATGTTTGTTCTTGTGAAATTTTATGCAAACGTAGTTTGTGTTGCTGACTTGTGTGAGTAAAGTTGTCAGTTGTCCTGCAGTAAGTGAGTATGGATTCTTTGGCCTCTCAAATGCACCATCACTACAGCCAATAACATTTTTCGGTTTTTGTTTTTCATTTTGGACTCCCCATTTTCCATACCTCATAACTTTTTTTTATTTCTCCTCTCTCAGAGCCCTATAAGGGCTTAATGTTTACAGGACAAATTGTTCTTCATGATGCTACTATTTGTTATTCTGTACAATGTTCTGGGAAGCTGGAAAAACATTCAGAATGGGGTGGATTTAAAGAAAAAGTGTTTCTTATGGGCTTCGTTTTTGCAGTGTTCACTTTGCAGCCAAAATGACATGTCACCTGTATTCTACGTTTCGATACGATTACAGAAAATTAAATTTATATGGTTTTATTTACATTTTAACCCCTTAACAAAATCTAAGACTTTGCAAAAAATAAACATTTTCTAAAAGTCGCCATTTTCTGACAGCCGTAACTTTTCCTTTTTCTGTGTACAGGGATGCATAGGGTGTCTTTTTTGTGGGGCCATGTGTACTTTTTAGTTATTCCATTTTTGGGAAATGTCTGTTGCTTTATTTACATTTTTGACAGAACCATAACAGCGAAGAAAAGGCGGTTTGGCACTTTAGATTTTATTTTCCCGCTACAGCATTTACCGTACGGGAAAAATATTTTTATAAATATGTAGACCAGGCATTTTCAGACACAGGGATACCTAATGTGTATGTGTTTCACACTATTATATTACTTTTTTATGTGTTCTAGGGAAAGGGGTGATTTTTTAAAAAAAAACTTTTACATTTTTTTTTTACGGTTTTATTAGTCTCCTAGGTGACTTGAACCTGCTCATAAGGCTCCCGGCTGTCAGCAGAACAGGTCAGTTCCCTTGACCTGGCCGCACAGGAGCCGGATTGCACCAGTAAAGGTATGGGGTCGGTGGAAGCCATTTTTTGACTTTGGGGGAGAGATCCTGCCCGACAGTGCCAGTGATCAGAGTGAACTCTGAACACGGTCATTAGTGCTGGGTCTCCTATGGGTTGCTATGGTGGCCGCACTGCAGGAAAGCGGCTGCCATCTTTAAAGACCCAGTATCCGTTGTACTATTATGGTGGATGTCGGGAATGGGTTAAAGTCCACCCCTGGACCACCATACACATTAAGATCTCCTTCACACAACTGTAGTTTTGATTCGCAATTTGTGGTTCCACAATTACAAATCAAAGTAGAGACACCTACATTTCTATGTGCCCAGACACACTTGCCATGTAGAAGGACAGCATAATATGAAGCATGTCCTATTTTTTTCTGCTCTTGCAGCACATGCAAGATTAGGGGATCATACAAGTCTTTTTGCAGATCCGTGATTGCGAATGTCTTGTGAACATGTTATTTGCGTATTACAGATCAGTGTTTGTGGACACTAAAAACCACTATGGTTGGGTGAAGGAGGCCTAAGTGAGGAGGAAAGCCCCCGGTTTACACATGTATGGAAAGTGTATTGTGTGCAGATTTTATTGTGTACATTTTCCTTTCAGTGGTGTTTTGCACACTTTTTACATGGTTTTGCAATATGATTGATGCTTAAAGTTACTTGTGAAGGAGAAATGAGATTGGAACAGATACAAAGATAAATCATTTATATTGGCAGATTTTATTTTTCCTATTTGATTTTCAGTCTTTAAATTCTAAGGAAAAAGAAAGAAAATGGACATTTAAAATTCTGTTTGATTCTTAACAACGAATGGCAGTCAGACGGTGGAATAAGTTTTGCATGTAGAATATGTTCTCCCACTTTGGTAATAACTAGAGATGAGCGAACAGTGTTCTATCGAACTCATGTTCGATCGGATATTAGGCTGTTCGGCATGTTCGAATCGAATCGAACACCGCGTGGTAAAGTGCGCCATTACTCGATTCCCCTCCCACCTTCCCTAGCGCCTTTTTTGCTCCAATAACAGCGCAGGGTAGGTGGGACAGGAACTACAACACCGGTGACGTTGAGAAAAGTAGGCAAAACCCATTGGCTGCCGAAAACATGTGACCTCTAATTTAAAAGAACAGCGCCGCCCAGGTTCGCGTCATTCGGAGCTTGCAATTCACCGGGGACGGAGGTTTCCGTCCAGCTAGCTAGGGCTTAGATTCTGGGTAGGCAGGGACAGGCTAGGATAGGAAGGAGAAGACAACCACAACAGCTCTTGTAAGAGCTAAATTCCAGGGAGAAGCTTGTCAGTGTAACGTGGCACTGACGGGCTCAATCGCCGCAACCCAGCTTTCCCAGGATCCTGAATGGAACACACTGACAGTGTATTCCCGTATACCCCATATATACACCCCAAATCCCCGTTCCAACGGTGTGCCCCCCCACCTTCACCTCAGAAATACCCTGCAAGTCCCCTAGCAATAGAATTGGGGCTATATACACCCACTATTTTTGCTACTGGTATATAGTGCCATTGTCTGACTGGGAATTCAAAGAATATATTGGGGTTACGTGCACCCACAATTTTTGCTACTGGTATATAGTGCCATTGTCTCACTGGGAATTCAAAGAATATATGGGGGTTATGTGCACCCACAATTTTTGCTACTGCTATACAGTGCCATTGTCTGACTGGGAATTCAAAGAATATATTGGGGTTACGTGCACCCACAATTTTTGCTACTGGTAGATAGTGCCATTGTCTGACTGGGAATTCAAAGAATATATTGGGGTTACGTGCACCCACAATTTTTACTACTGGTAGATAGTGCCATTGTCTCACTGGGAATTCCACAAATAATTTGGGGATTCATTCACCCTACATCTCAGGCTCTTGCCATATTCACCCAGGTTGTCAGTGCTGCACCAGCTCGTTCCCAGACAGCTCGGCCCGAAAAACACGTTACCTATATAGAGGATTTGGACAATGAAGACAACATGTTCTAAATCTAATGTCTGCACCTTCTCCAGAATTAAAATAAAGGCAGCGTTTAACTTTCAAATAGCACTGCACAAAGGAAGAGCTTATCAGCTTGTCTCATGACATGCTACTGAAAAGTGTCATTTGTGTATCTTAATGTAAATATAGTTGTATAAGCTTTTTGGGTTTTAGGCACTGCCAAGTTATTTATTACCACCCGCTCCCTTATAATGATGATGAAGCCAAAGTCACTGTGGGTGTTCAGAGCTCACAGCTTTGGTTGACATTTGTCTTGCTCTCTGTTGGTACCAGCTGTCTTTTTGGATACCGTAAAGTTATGTTGACTTTATTAACAGCTATAGAAGCTTTAGCCAGGTTGTGATGGTGTGTAACCCTAACAACAGTAAGTGGGATGCACATTAATAGTCAGTCTATGTACGCTAAACGTATCACTGAAGTAATTTTTTTTCCCTCTCCCCTAATATAAGAAAGGAACAGACATTAGACCTAGACCGGGGTTCGAGGCTTGTAAAAATCCAGTATTATTTGTTCTTCATGATGTGAAATATGTGTTGAAAAGCAACCCAAGATGAAGTCAGCCATGTGTGCCAGTGTGTTACTTGGCATGCCTTTGCTGGCCCCAACTGTAAGGGTCACTCTCCATTTCCTCCATTTTCCACTCCCCTTCACACCATTTGTGGTGAAGCAATGGGATGCACTGAAGTGCACCCTCTAGCCTCGTGTGGGACAGGGACATCAGATGCCACTCCAACCCCCTCGTCTTCCTCCGCCAGCCAACGGTGCGAAGATGAGAGGAGTGTGCTCTGAATGTTTTCTGCCTAGCAGAGGCTAGTTCTCACTTACGAAAATGGCCCCACTTTGACCTGTATATCAGGCACAATGGTGTAGGTTTCAAAGAAACATGGCACCAACAAGTTGAAAAACGTGGGCCATGCGTGGACCGTGTTTGAGTCTGGCAAGCTCCAGATCTGCTACCAGGTTCCAGCCATTATCACAGGCGCAAAAATGCCAGGCCCCAGGTGTAGCAGGGAAAAAAAAATGCCATCTCAGCCAGGATGGCATCCCTGACCTCGGAGGCACTATGCTGTCTGTCCCCCAAGCTGATCAGTTTCAGCACGGCCTGCTGACATCTCCCCATGTCAGTGTTACAGTGTTTTCCGCTAGTAGCTGGGGTGGAGGTTGCAGCATCGTAGGGTTTCAGTCTACTCCTGCCATGAATTTTGGCCTGGGAGAGGAGATAGGCCACCCCAGTTTGCACCCGGGGAACAGACTCCACCACATTCACCCTGCCTGTCATTAAAGATAAGCACTGCAGCATCCCTGACCACAGGCGCTTGTCCATGTGTCGGTTGTCAAGTGGACCTTGCAGCAAAGCGCAGAGCTCTGGGCCCGACTGATGTTATGGGACACATGCAGGCGCAAGGCAGGGACAGCACACCAAGAGAAGTAGTAACGGCTAGGCCCAGCATAGGGAGGTGCCCCAGCTGCCATCTGCTGACGGAAGGCCTGGGTCTCCAGAAGCATAAACAAACACCAACATCTCCAGGGCCAGCAGTTTATCGATGAGGCTGTTAAAGGCTTGGGCATGGGGGTGGGTTGTGTTGTACTTCTGCCTGCAATGAAAAGCTTGGGAAATGTGGAGTGGCTGGGAAGAGGCGCATGATGGTGCAGGCCAAAAGGGCGCATGAGGGTGAACTCCCCAATGTGTCAGAGATAGGTGTGTAGGTGTCCTTGCATCATATACTTGCACCATATTTGGCTTTGGAAGTTAATTTTGTGCCAAAAAGTGGTTAAGACAGCGATCCCTCAGCTACTCCCGTTACACTGTCTAGTGAAATTACCATCTTTGGAAGTGGACCACCATTTCTAAGATCCCAAAGGAAGCAGGCAAGAGATGTGCAGTGCAGAAAAAAAGATGAGAAAATAAGTGTAGGCTGTAGAGCACAGAGGGATCGGAGAGGACAGAGCTGGTGTCGGCCAGGTATTCCCACAACATGCGCCTATACTTGTCCCTCCTGGTGACACTAGGCCCCTGAGTGGCAGTAATTTTTCCAGGGGGGCCATTAACGTGTTCCAGACCTAGGAATAAGTCTTCCAACAGGGTAGAGTTTTGCATGCCTTTGCTTCTACCCACTGTTTTTGCTGCTTAGCTTCCCTCCACATCTACACTGCTTTCACCCCTAAACATCACCCCAGTTTATGCCTTTGTTTCTACCCTGTTTTTTTTGTTGAATTAGCTTCCCTCCACATCTACACTGCTTTAGCCCCTAAACATCACCCCAGTTTATGCCTTTGCTTCTACCCAGGTTTTTTGTTGATTTAGCTTCCCTCTACATCTACACTGCTTTAGCCCCTAGACATCACCCCTGTCCATGTGGGATCGGTGGCCTCGTCATCCACCAACTCCTCTTCCAATTGTGCACTGGCCCCTTACTGCAAACCGCACATGACCACAGCTTGCCCTGATGGCAACTGTGTCTCATGATCCCCACTTAGGTCCAGACAAGTCGGTGGCGGGTCCAAAACCCCAAAATTGGAAGGAAATGGCGGATGCTGCAGTATTTCTAACACCTGTTCCTGGTGCTCGGGCCTGGTCTGTGTTGTACCCTGCACCCTGCTTAACGCAGCTGCCATATCCGAAGTTGTGCTGAGCGCATGCTAATGTTTCGTGTCCAGTGCAATGGATGGGATGGGATTTCACATAAGTCTGCCACCCATGGCCACTCATGGTTGAGCAACTGAGGGAGTTGACTTTGACGAACCCGAGGGTTTTGGAGTTGGAACTACATCAAAGGTCTGTGCTGCTCACACACTCTGCTCAACACATGATATGTTTAGTGCCAGCAGTGTGGAGACGTCGCACAACAGCCATTGTTCCAGCAGGTACAGGCGTTGTAGGAGTGCATAGAGGCTAGCAGCGGCAACTATAGACTTTAAAAACTATCTGCACAAGCGCCACACTTTCACCAGTAGCTCAGGAACATTGGGGTACCTTTTTAAAATGATTAGCAGCAATGAGTTAAAAACGTGGCCCAGGCATGGAATATGTTGCAGGCTGCCAAGCTACAGAGCCAATCCCAGGTTACGGCCATTATCACACATGACAACATGCCTGGGCCCAGGTGCAGTGGCAAAAACCACATTGCCGTCTCATCGAGGATGGCATGACTCACTTTGTAGGCAGTGTGCTGTCTAGCCCCCAAGCTGATGAGCTTCAGCACGGCCCGCTGACGTCTCCCCACACCAGTGTTGCAGCGTTTCCAGCTCGTAGCTGGGGTCAATTTAACAGCGGAGGAGGGTGGTGTTTCAGCCCTCCTCCCAGGAATGTTGTGTGGGGAGACAAGTCAGGCCACCACATTTTGCGACCCGGTCCACGCCTCAACTACATTCAACCAATGTGCCCAAATTGAAAGGTAGCGTCCCTGTCCGCATGCACTTGTCCATTCGTAACTGGTCACATGGAACTTTAGGGCTAAGCGCTGAATTTAGGGACCGCCTCATGTTTGGGGGAAAGTGCTGGTGTGGACGGCACAGTGCGGTGGCGCAGTAGACACTCTGCCCAAAAAGGGCAGAGTATCCCCCAGCCGGGATTCCAACATCTCCTGGGCCAGATTTCTTGAGATGAGGCCGTTGAAGCCTTGGGCATGTGGGTGGGTTGTGCTGTACTTTAGCATGAAATGAAAGGCTTGGGAGATGGGGAGTTGCTGGGAAGAGGCGCATGATGGCGCGGGCAAAAGGAGAAATGGCAGGAAAAGGTGAGGATAAGGGTGAACTCCCCAAAGTGTCAGAGGCAGATGTGGAGGTGTCCTGGCTGCTGGTCTGGACTGCAGCGCCAGCCCTGTCAACAGTGGAAGAGGCAGTGGCCGCCAGGCCAAACGACGATTATCCTGCGCTTGCTCTCACCCACTGAGCCCAGGGCTTGCCTTCCAAATGATGGCACCCGCAAGAGGTGGTGAGATTCCTCTCCGCAGATCTCCAACCCATCTTGGACTTGCAAATTGCACTAAATTTGTCATGTAACTGACATGTATATGATGAGTCTATCCATTGTCTGTTCATTTTGGTGAAAGTCAGCCTGTCAGCTGACAGACAGCTGTGCTTGTCAGTGATGATGCCACCGGCTGCTTGTACCCCCAGTTTTTGCTGCTTAGCTTGCCTCCACATCCACACTGCTTTTGCCCCTACACATCACCCCTATCCATGCCTGTGCCTCTAGCCATAAGTCTGCCACCCATGGAAACTCATGGTGCAGAAAGTGAGGGAGCTGACTCTGAGGAAACCTTGGGTTTTGTAGCTGGTACTCCATCAAAGGTCTCTGCTGCTCACACACCCTGCTGAACATACGGTATCTAGGGTTAGAGCATGTGGTGACCTCGCACAACAGTAGGTGCTTCAGGCAGATGTAGGCCTTGCTGGAGTGTATTGCGGCTAGCTCCAGGTACTGTAGACTTGGGAAAGTGGGTGTCCAAGTGCCGCACTTTCACCCTTAGCTCAGCTAATTTGGGGTATGTTTTTAAAAATCATTGCACCACTACATTGAACACGTGGGCCAGGCATGGAACATGTTGAAGGCTGGCAAGCTCCAGAGCCCTCCAACAAGACAAAAAAGCCTGGCCCCAGGGGCAGCGGGGATAAACAAATTGCCATCTCATCCAGGAGACCTCAGAGGCAGTGTGCTGTCCGTCTCCCAAGCTGATGAGCTTCAGCCCAGCCTGCTGACGTCTCCCCACACCAGTGTTGCAGCGTTTTCAGCTCGTAGCTGGGGTCAATCTAACAGCGGAGGAGGAGGAGGGTGGTGTTTCAGCCCTCCTCCCAGGAATGTTTTGTGGGGAGACAAGTCAGGAAAATTCTTGAAACAGGGGAGAGTTTTGCATCTTTGCCCTTGCTGCCTATGGACATCCCTTTGCCTCTAGCCACCATTTTCCCTGCTTTGCTTGCCTCCACATCCACACTGCTTTTGCCCCTAGACATCACCCCAGTCCATGCCTTAGCTTGTACCCCCAGTTTTTCCTGCTTAGCTTGCCTCCACATCCACACTGCTTTTGCCCCTAAACATCACCCCAGTCCATGCCTTAGCTTGTACCCCCAGTTTTTCCTGCTTAGCTTGCCTCCACATCCACACTGCTTTTGCCCCTAGACATCACCCCAGTCCATGCCTTAGCTTGTACCCCCAGTTTTTCCTGCTTAGCTTGCCTCCACATCCACACTGCTTTTGCCCCTAGACATCATCCCTATCCATGCCTCTGCCCCTAGCCATAACTCTGACACCCCTGGAAACTCATGGTGCAGAAACTTTGGGAGCTGACTTTGAGGAACCCTTGGGTTTTGTAGATGGAACTCCATCAAAGGTCTGTGCAGCTCACACACCCTGCTCAAGATATGGTATTGTAGGGTTTCAGCGTGTGTGAATGATGGACAACAGCCTGTGTTTGGACAGATGTAGGCCTTGCTAGAGTGTTTTTAGGCTAGCAGCGACTCCTGTGCACTTGCAAAAGTGGGCGCACAAGCGCCTCATTTTCAACAGTAGCTTCGGTACATTTGGGTATGTTTTCAAAAAACTTTGCACCACTAGGTTAGACGTGGGCCAAACATGGAATGTGTTGGAGGCTGGCAAGCTCCAGAGCCGCTACCAGGTTCCAGCCATTATCACAGGCGTAAAAATGCCAGGCCCCAGGTGTAGCAGGGAAAAAAAAATGCCATCTCAGCCAGGATGGCATCCCTGACCTCGGAGGCACTGTGCTGTCTGTCCCCCAAGCTGATGAGCTTCAGCACCGCCTGCTGACGTCTCCCCACACCAGTGTTTTAGCGTTTGCCGCTAGTAGCTGTGGTGGAGGTTGCAGCGTCGTAGGGTTTCAGTCTACTCCTGCCATGAATTTTGGCCTGGGAGAGGAGATAGGGTACCTCAGTTTGCATCCCGGGACCAGACTCCACCACATTCACCCTGCCTGTCCTTAAAGATAAGCAGCATTCCTGACCACAGGCGCTTGTCCAAGTGTCGGTGGTCAAGTGGACCTTGCAGCAAAGCGCGGAACTAAGGGCCCACCTGATGTTGAGTGACACGTGCTGGTGCAAGGCGGGGACGCCACACCGGGAGAAGTTGAGACGGCTAGGGACGGCATAGTGAGGTGCCACAGTTGCCATCAGGTCCGGGAAGGCGGGAGTTTCAACAAGCTGGAACGCCAACCTCTCCTGGGCCAGCAGTTTAGTGATGTTGGCGTTCTAGGCTTGCGTGGGTGGGTGGTTAGCGGTGTATTTCTGCCGGCGCTCCAATGTCTGAGAGATGGTGGGTTGTTGTAAAGAAGCGCCTGATGGTGCCTTTGATGGTGCAGGAGAAGGAGATAAGACAGAAACAGGGGAGGATGAGGGAGAAGTCAACAAAGTGGCGGAGGCAGATGAAGTGATGTCCTGGCTCGTCCTCTGGAGTGCATCGCCAGCACTGTGAGCAGAGGCAGTGGCATGAACGGTGGGCGACGTTTGTACTGCCGTTGCTGCCTGCCACTGATTCCATTGCTTGGATTCCAAATGACAGTGCATTGAAGTGGTGGACAGGTTGCTCTTCTCAGGGCCCCTACTCGATTTCGAGAGGCAAATTGTGTAGACGACACTATATCTGTCCTCGGCGCATTCCTTGAAAAAACTCTACACCTTCAAGAAACGTGCCCTCGATGGGGGAGTTTTTCTGGGCTGGGTACAAAAGGGAACATCTTCGGACATTCCGGGTCTGGCCTGGCTTCGGCAAAGCAGCTGACCTCTGCCTCTGGACATGTCTCTGCCTCTAGCTACCCTTTTTGGTGCTGCACCTGCCTCAACATCCACACTACTTTCCCAGCTTGACATCCGCCTTGTCCAGGTGGGGTCGGTGTCCTCGTCGTCCACCACCTCCTCTTCCAACTCCTGTCTCGCCTCCTCATCCTGCACAATGCGCATGTCAACTGGCTTCCCTGACTGCAACTGCGTCTCATCGTCGTCGATGAGGGTGGGTTGCTGGTCATCCGCCACCAAATCGACCGGAGATGGAATGGAGGAGACTCTAGTGTTTGAGCATCTGGACACAGATACTCGTCTGTTAGGTCCGTGGAATCGCGAAATGGAGGGGCAGGTTGCGGTACAGTCAAAGGAAGGGAGAACAGCTCTGGGGAGCAGGGACAGTTGGGGTTATTGTTCTGGGAAGATTGGGAATTTTGGGTGGAAGGAGGACAAGACTGTTGGGTAAGGGGAGGTAGAGGCTGACTGGCTGGTGGACAATGTGCTTTAAGCGTTATCCGACAGCCATTGCAAGACCTGTTCCTGGTTCTCGGGCCTACTAATCTTTGTACCATTCAGCCTAGTTAATGTCGAACTTTTGTGCAAAGCGCAGAACTTAGGGCCCGCCTGATGTTAAGGGACACACGCTGGTACAAGGCTCAACTCACCCTAAGTGCCAAAAACACTGCTGGTGCAAGGCTCTACTCATGCCAAGGGCCTCAATCTCTGCTGGTAGCTCAGCTTAAGGTCCTGTAACTTTGTTTGGAAGGGCTCATGTTAAGGGCTAGAAAAGTGAATTTTGGAAGGTCTTACCACATCACACACACACACACACACACACACACACTCAAAATGACAGTTAAGGGTGAGGGCTTTTGGAATTCCCATTGCCTATTCCATTTGTGGTTGTCATAGGGAACGTGATTTAAAGGGGTGGTTGTTACTGTTTGTTGAGCTTAAATTGGGGTTTGTGTCCATCCATTTGGGGAGTAAAGAAGGTTTCCAGGTATTTTCCCACTTTGATAGAGGTTTTTTTGAATGTGGAAAGTGTGTAGTTGTTAGGCTGTGATGTTGGGGTAATAGAGGGTCTTTGGTGTGTTAGATGCCCCCAGACATGCTTCCCCTGCTGTCCCAGTGTCATTCCAGAGGTGTTGGCATCATTTCCTGGAGTGTCATAGTGGACTTGGTGACCCTCCAGACACGGATTTGGGTTTCCCCCTTAACGAGTATCTGTTCCCCATAGACTATAATGGGGTTCGAAACCCGTTCGAACACACGAACATTGAGCGGCTGTTCGAATCGAATTTCGAACCTCGAACATTTTAGTGTTCGCTCATCTCTAGTAATAACTAAGCCGAATGGCAAATAAATCTACTTCAATATGAGCACTATTGGGAGAGTAGTGGGAAATGGAGGCAAACATCCCACCTGGCAGTGTTCATACTGTATCATAAGGGTTTAGGTGTCAGAACCAGATCTGACGGTATACATACTGTATCCTAAGGGGTTAGGTGTCAGAACCAGTTCTGATAGTATACGTACTGTATCCTAAGGGGTTAGGTGTCAGAACCAGATCTGTCAGTATACATACTGTGTCATAAGGGGTTAGGTGTCAGAAACAGAACTTTTAATTGTGGTTACTTATCACACGCAAATTACATCCATTACTACAAAAAGACCACCATCTAAAATCAATATTTCCAGACCCCCCTCTCTTGTGCTACAGACAGCCACCAAACCTCAGGAATATGGTGGTTAGCAGCTCACTGTCACTTCCAACTAACACAGGAACATTTCCATACAGACAGAAGAGATGCAAAACCTGCCCTCACATACTGACCACTGACAGGATAGAGATACCAAACTCTAATAGGGAATATCAAATCCAAGGTACATTCACCTGTAACACACCTAATGTAGTGTATTTAATAATCTGCACCAAATGTCCCACTGAAAATCTGTATGTTGGAGAGACCGGACAGCAGCTTAGAGAACGAAGAATGGACCATCCCGTGTTAAAACATTTCTGCAATGAGGATCATAATATCACCGATCACATGAAAATTTTGGTTTTAAGAGGGAATTTTAAATCAAGGAAAGAGCGACGGATTTATGAATATATACTTATGACCCTGCTTCAAACACTGGAGAAGGGGTTAAATCTGTCACATGGGTTTATGGCATCTTACAGAAATCACTGACCTGAGACCCTGAGAACTGATAAGAACCTGGAATTGTTTACATTGTTTCTACCAATGACTAATAACCCTCCCCCCCCCCCTTCCTCATTGAATTCTATCCCTATGTTCACATGGCACAAGTTGGGGATGAATTTGAGGCTGACTGGAATCTGTCCCGTGTTTTAGGCTCATCATGCATACAAACCCATGATGGGGAGCCAAGACATGTCTTCAAGTTTCCACCACTGCTCATGGGGTCAGTTATTAGAGAGGAATTTGAAGTAGAAGACTCAAATTGCTCTCCATATTTCAACATGTGAACATACCTTAACACTATTTGCATTGTACTAAGATCCTGTCCTAGGTTGGGAATGCATGGGAACTGTATTATTATTATTATTATTATTAATAATAATAATAATAATAATAATAATAATAATAATAATTTGATCTTTATCAGCCACTGTGATTTATGTTACATTCATAGTCAAATCTCCTGCTGTGTCTTCATTTTCCCCATACTAACTAGTTGCTGTCAGGCTCACATTGGCCCACAGGTAAACTGGTGCATCCCCAGAGGGCCCCCAGTTTACTCATTATACTTCATACAGATACTCATTGTACAGCATCTCAACCAGGCTATGCGATGGTTTAATATATTGTGTAGATTTTTAAAGAAACTATCCAATTTATTTTTAAATATTTGGTTTGGGCGGCCAAAATAACATCTAGGTGCTGAGTCAGGCAAACCAGTATCCTTCTTTGCTAGGCCCCGTCTTCTCAATCACACTGCAGGGGCCCCAATGATCAATCATCTTTCGGCGTCTTGCTGTGGTCTCTTGCATATATGTGCGGGTGCATATCTTCAGCTCACAGGGCTAAGAGGGCCCTAGTTAAAGGCAGGGGCCGAGCAATAGGATAAGGACAGGCCCCCAGGACAGAAACAATCAGAGGTGCAGAATAGACAGCAAGTTACTACTGAAAAATACATTTATATTATCATCATTATAGGAATGTATGAATGAGCATCAGGTAATATTAGCACATAACTGTGTAGTGGGCCCCCAGAATGAATTAAATTGGTAGGTCTCAGGCACCCCATTTTGGCATTGGTTGCTATGTAGCTATCTGGCAGCTGGGCTACTAAACAGTTAATCTAGAGCAGCCTTTTGGGAAAAGAGTTTGATAGGCTAACCTTTCTTTAAAATCTCCAGATTTCAGCAACTCTCTCTGTTACAGTTTTTCTGATTTATTCTAGTATCTTGGGTCTTGTCTAGTCCGTTTTATTCCTTCTTAGTTTGAGACCTGTAGTTGCTCTTTTTTGTTCTCTGTTGCATCTGCTTAACTTGCTTCACTCCTTCTATGCAGTGTTTCTGGATACATTGCTGCATGTGCTCAGGGTTCATTGTGCTTATTTCATTTTGTTATCATTTGTTGGCTTTATTACATACTGCCACCACAATCATCCATTGGAACCATAATTTATTATCAGCTATGCAGTTCTTTGCAGGTTCCTATTTTCTTGCATTAGCTGTTATTTTCTATGGTGATACATGTTTCATGTATTTCTTCTTGCAAATGTCTACTGTAGCTGTTAAACCTTGTGTTAACCACATGAGGACCGCCGTACGTAAATTTACGGCCTCATGTGCTGGTACCTAAAGACCGGACTATTGCCGAAATACGTCCGGCCTTTAGGTACCTTTCTGGCGGGGGGAGGGGTGCGGGGGGGACAGGGGTTAGGTGTTACTAACACCTAACCCCTTCCTCCATAACGTCCAGTCGGAACTGAGTCCGACTGGACGTGTTAACCCTTTCGATCGCGCCGTCAAACATCACGGCGCGATCGAAAGGGATCCGCCGACAGGTTAACCCGATCGGCACCCCCCGCGGCGAGATCGGGGGGTGCCGATGTCAGTAGAAGGTAGTCTGGGGTCTGGCCAGTGACCCCAGACTACCGGAGCCCCACATACCTGGTGATCCTGCCAGGCGGTGAAGGAAGTGAGCGATGTGTCTCACTTCCTCTGCAGCTTACAGGACACGAGCAGGCTCATGTCCTGCTCGTGTCCTGTCTGCTACTGTGCTGAATCAGCTGATGCTTTCATCAAAGCATCAACTGATTCAAGTGTCCTAAAGGGACACATGAAAAAGTAAAAAAAAAAAAGTTAAAAAAAAAAATAAAGTATGAAAAAAGTAATAAAGTTCTAAAGTCCAAAAATCCCTTTTTTCTATACAAAATGAATTATATAAAAAAAAGCACTAAAAATTAAAAAAAGCAATGCATATTTGGTATCGCCGCGTCCGTAACAACCTGTACAATAAAACTGAAATAATATTTAATGTACACGGTGAACGTCGGAAAAAAAAAACTGAAAAAACTCGCCGGAAATAATGATTTTTTGCCATCTAATCCTACAAAATATGCTATAAAAAGTGATCAAAAAGTCATATTCACCCCACAACAGTGCCAATAAAAAGCGCACATTTTCCCGCAAAAAATAAGCCCTCAACCAACACTGTCAACCGAAAAATAAAAATGTTACGTCTCTCAGAAGATGGCGATGCAAAAAACATTGATTTATGTCCCCATATGTGTTTTTGTTCTGCAGACTTAGTATCGCATAAAAAAATAACATAAATGAGGTATCGCCGTAACCGTACCGACCCGCAGAATAAAGGACACATGTTACTTATGCTGTACGCTGCATGGCGAAAAATGTAAAATGTAAAACTCAATGCAGGATTGATTTTTTTTTTTTTTAATCCAGCAAGAAAGAGTTAATAAAATGTAATCAGTAAGTTGTAGGCACCCAAAGATGGTGTCATTACAAAATACATCTCATCCTGCAAACAACAAGCCCTTATATGGCTGCGTCACCAGAAAAATAAAGAAAATATAGCATCTAGCAATGTCAAGGCAAAACCCCCCAAAAATCGCCAAATTATTAGAACACAACTGGCTGCGGCAGGTAGGGAATATATAAGCTGTGTGAGCGAATATCAGGGGACACCCCAGATTTACAGCTTATGAGCGAAAAAACACCAGAAGTGACCCCCAGAGTGACCTCCAGAGTGACTCCCCCAATCATAGGAGCTACTGGGACATAGTAGGGAATTTGGTGTCTGCAATGTCCTCCGCACCGCTTATATGTTCCCTCTTCACCATCCACTGTGCAGTCACGTCTGGGATACTAATCCTCTCTACACCCCCTGATACATTCTTTGAGGGGTGCAGTTTTCAAAATGGGGTCACTCCTTTGGGGAATCCACTTTTCTGGTACCTTACAGGCTCTACAAACATGACATGGCGTCCAGATACCAAACATCAAAATCTGTACTCCAAAAGCCGCATCGCGCTCCTTCGCTTCTGCGCCCTGCTGTGCGCCCAAACTGCAGTTTATGACACATGTATGACACTGGTGTACCCGTTATATCGGACGTAATGTCATATGTGGGTATAAACTGATATTAGGGCACAGCTGGACGCAAAAGGGAAGAAGGGTTATTGGGTTTTTGGAGCACAGACGGTTTGGTTTTTGGATGCCATGACACTTTTGTAGATCTGAAACGCCAGTAAAGTGGAATCCCCTGATATGTGACCTTATTTTGGAAACTACACCCCTGAAGGATTTCTCCAGGGGTACAGAGAGCATTTTTAACCCCCAAGTGTTGTTATAACTTATTATCCATAAATGAATACGAAGCTGATTGTGAGAGGTGAAAATGACAATTTTTCCAGGAATACGTCCTTTCAGTGCGTAATATGTTGTGCCCGCCTTGTATCAGAGATGAACGCTCTAAAAGCTGTTGTGCCCGGGATACCCGCTTACCAGTTTATGGAGTGTCTCTGCTGACATAAGTTGGGCACAACATATCGGGCACTAAAATGGCGAATCTCTGGAAATTTTTCATTTTT
This sequence comes from Leptodactylus fuscus, assembly GCF_031893055.1. Taxonomy (NCBI): domain Eukaryota; kingdom Metazoa; phylum Chordata; class Amphibia; order Anura; family Leptodactylidae; genus Leptodactylus; species Leptodactylus fuscus. The sequence goes on from NC_134271.1 coordinate 33,771,894, forward strand.
AACTTCTCATTATCAGCTGTGATTTCATTTCTGGAAACTAAATAAATGCAACACTCAAGGGTGAAAAATGCTCGCTACACCACTTGATAAATCCCATGAGTGGGCTAGTGTCCAAAATGGGGTGACATGTCTGCAGATTCCACTTCATTGACAATTCAGGGGCTTTGCAAAAGTGGCATGGTGTCCTAAAACCAAACTGTGCTCCAAAAACCAAAATAGCGCTCCTTCCCTTCTGTGCCCGGCTGTGCCCAAACAGCCATTTATACCCACATATGGCATTAAGTCCGTTATCCGGGGTACACCAGTGTCATACATGTGGGCATACATCGCTATTTGGGTACCCAGCAGGGCGCAGATGTGAAGGAGCGATATGTGCTTTTGGAGTGCAGATTTATATTCTTTGTTTTTGGACACCACGTCACATTTGCAGAGGCCCTAAAAGTGTCCCTACAAAATGGGGTCACTTCTTGGTGAATTCCAGTTTACTGTCACCTGTGTAGTTTCTAAAATGGGGTCACAATGGGGGGTTTCCATTGTATTGATACTTTAGGGGCTCAGCTAATGCGACATGACACCTGAGAACTATTCCAGCCACATCTGCTTTCTAAAAGCCAAATAGCGCTCTTTCCATTCTGAGCCCCACCGTATACCCATACAGCAGATTATGGCCACATATGGGGTATTGCCGTGTTAAGAAGAAATTGTGTAACAAACTCTGGGGGGCTTTTAATTCTTCAGCTACTTGCAAAATTAAAAATATGGCGCTAAATGGACGATTATTGGAAAAAAAAAGTAATTTTTCATTTTTATGTCCAATTGTTAATAAAATCTGTGAATCAGCTGTGAGGCCAACATGCTCACCAAACCCCTAGATAAATTCTATGAGGGGTGTAGTTTCCAAAATGGGGTCACTTTTAGGGGGTTTCCACTTTATTGGTACACTAGGGGCTCTGCAAATGCGACATGGCACCTGAAAAATATTCCAGCAAAATCTGCCCTTCAAAAGCCAAATAGCGCTCTTTCCATTCTGAGCCCCGCCATGTTCCCATACAGTAGATTATGACCACATATGGGGCATTTCTGTGTTCAGGAGAAATTGTGTAACGAACTTTAGGGAGCTTTTTTTCCTTTATCCTCTTGTGAAAATGAAAAATTTGGGGCTAAATTGACAGTTTGTTGGAAAAAAAGTAAATTTTCATTTTCATGTCCCAATGTTAATAAAATCTGTGAAATAGCTGTAGGGTCAAAATGCTCACTCTACCCTTTGATATGTTTTGGGGGGGTGTAGTTTCCAAAATGGGGTCACTTTTAGGGGGTTTCCACTGTATTGGTTCTCTAGGGGCTCTGCAAATGCGACATGGCACCTAAAAATTATTCCAGCAAAATCTGCCATCCAAAAGCAAAATAGCGCTCCTTCCATTCTGAGCCCCGCCATGTTCCCATACAGCAGAATATGGCCACATATGGGGTATTGCCGTGTTCAGGATAAATTGTTTAACAAACTTTGGGGGGCTTTTACTCCTTTAACCCCTTGTGAAAATGAAAACTTTGGGGATAAAGTGACATTTTAGTAACTTTTCTTTTACACATTCCAATGTTAGTAAAATCTGTGAAACAACTGTACGGTCTAAATGCTCACTATACCCCTTGATGAATTCCGTGAGGGGTGTAGATTCTAAAATGGGGTCACTTTTGGGGGGTTTCCATTGTTTTGGTACGCTAAGGGCTCTGCAAATGTGACATGGTGCCTGAAAATTATTCCAGCAAAATATGCTGTTCAAACACCCAGTGTCACTCCTTCCCTTTCGTGCACTGCCGTGTGCCCAAAAATCAGTTTACACCCACATGTGGGGTATTTCTGTGCACGGGAGAAATTGCATAACAAAATGTGAGATGCATTTTCTCCTTTAACCCTTTGTGAATGTGTTAATTTTAGGTCTAAATGAATGTATTAGTGAAAAAAAATGAAATGTCTAAATTTGACCTCCATATTATTTTTATTCTTATGAAATGCTTAAAGGGTTAACAAACATCCCAAATGCTGTTTTGAATAATTTGAGGGGTGTAGTTTTGAAAATGGGGTGATTTATGGGGGTTTCTATTACATAGGCCTTTATAATTCCTTTCAGAACTGAAGTGTTCCCTAAAAAATTAGTTTGAGGAATTTTCTTGTAAATCTGGAAAATCGCTGTTACACTTGTAAGCCTTGTAACATCCAAAATGAATTAAAAGACGATCAAAAGATGATGCCGATATAAAGCAGAGATATGGGAGATAATATTTATTCATGTATTTGGATGGTATGACTATCTGCCTGAAAAGCAGAGAATTTCACATTTTGAAAATTGCAATTTTTTCCAAATTTCCATCAAATTTGCTAGTTTTTTTATAAATAAATACAAAAATATTGATTAGTGTTTACCACTAACATGAAGTATAATTTGTTACGAAAAAACTATTTCAAAATCACTTGTGTAAGTTAAAGCGTCTCAAAGTTATTGCCATTTAAAGTGACACATGTCAGTTTTGAAAAAAGAGGCCCGGTCCTTAATGTACTTCTGGGCCTGGTCCTTAACCGGTTAATAAAATAAAAACATGTGGTTTTATATACCGCTAGAAATCTGATATTGTGCTGAATTCAGCTCACTGATGGCTTTCCCGTTATGTGGGATATCGGTGCATTTACCGATAACTCTTCACTGTCAGAAGGGTGTTCCTCGTTATACTGTGAGGGGGCGTTCCTTATCGACCAGCGATGATGCTGAGCAGTGAGGAATGCCGTCCCAGTACTACTCTATGGGTGAGAACTGTCAGGAGAGGGGGGCGTTCCTCACTGCTCAGCGTCAGCGCTGGGCGGTAAGGAACACTCCAGCACAGTATAATGCTACACACAGTACTCTCATGAGGAGTGTTCCGAATTAGACTGTCAGGAACGCCCTTCTGACAGTGAAGAGCTATAGGTAACGGACCAATAGCTCTTCCACCGGGGCACAGAATGGGAAAGCCGACAGTGCATTGAATTCAGCGCAGTCGGCTTTCTACTGGTATATAAAACCACATGTGCCTGAGGACATGAAAAGTCCTCTTAAAGTCCTGAAGGTATGTGAGTATTGGAAGACATTATTAATCCTCTGGTATGGTGGTTGCTATAGGTGAAGTCAGCTCTGACATCTAGTGTCTACCTGCCATTGTTACAGTTTTAGTATCTATTATATGAGATTCCAAAGTTCTGGGCCTCTATATGTTACTATGGATCCCCCAGAAATGTGTCTTTTGAAGACATGTTCATTGGAGTTCTGCAAACTTTGTATAAGCATTATAAATGAATTTACATTTGTGGGCAAAAAACATCTTTTGTTTCCAAATGTATAAGACATACTACACCTAGGTTGTGCCCCGTTCTTCCATGTTTTTACCATTTTTTGAGTCATGTGCTTCCAAACATCATGAGAAAACTGAACAGCTCTTCTGTGGGTGTAAGCTTGCTCTAATAAATTTGTCTCTTCATGTAATCCTGACAGAGGAGATTATGTGGGGCCATATGAGCACTTCGGGGACTCCTCCTCCAAAGGGAGGTCCCTAGATATGAGTGAGTAGTATTCGATTGAATACCTTGCCGGCATAAGAATGCGTGTAATCGGCCGAATACCAAGGGGTTAAACACAGAATTTTCGAAGCGTTTAACCCCTTGGTGTTTGGCCGATTACACGCATCCCTATGTTGGCAAGGTATTCAATTGAATGCTACTCACTCATCTCTAGTGGTCACCCAAAATATTGAAAAGATTCACTTAATTTGTTATTTTCCAAAAAATAAACTGTTACGCATCTTGGAAATCATTCTTACTGAGCAGCATTTATCCACACCGGCCTAAATCTTTTGCTCATTGCTATTCTTCTAGATGTAAGCCAAATCACTCCTTGGCCATCTAGTCTGAATGGCTAAATAATGTCCTGTAAAGCACAAGGCACAAGCAGCCACTCTGCGGCTAGATTTATTGTTATGGTTGAGCACAATGTTAGCAGGACATCTGTTGTGACATGTTTTCCCACTAATTGTCCACCATGAGAAGGTTTAGTGATGTAATAAAACACATGTTAATAAATGTCTGTCACATGTCAAAGTAATAGTGATTATAATGGACTGAAATGCTACTGGCTGTGTTCTAATTGACTCTGATGTGAGTAGCGTGAAAATGTGAGCTCTGAACTAATTACTTGTGAAAAGGAGCAGCTAATTAATAATAATAATAATAATAATAATAATAATAAGTCGTCATCATTATGACAAAAATAATAATACAAAATAACGTGATAATTAGTCATGTATAATAATAATTGATCCATGTTTTGCATGTTCCTCTGTGTCGACTACTTTACAGACTTTAGTGTCGTCTGTGAATATTTAGATTATTCATTAGAAAGAATATTTGCAGATGATACTAAAAAGAAAAGGACCCAGTAATGACCCCTGTGGCACCCCACTGGTAACTGTAACCCAGTAAGAGTATGTAACATTAATAACCACCATCTGTTCCCTATTTATGACCCAACTATTAACCTAGATTTCCCCTAATCCCAGTATTCTCATTTTTTATTCAACCTTTAATGTGTTAAAGTATCATATGCCTTTAAAATAAAATCCAGATACAAAATGTACAGCCTCCCCCAAGTTCAGTTTAGAAATAACCAGATTAGTTAGTTGGGGGAGGTTATTTTAACCACTTCCGGACCGCCCATAGACTATAAACATCCGGGAAGTGGTTGCCTAGTTCTGACAGGATGTACCGGTATGTCCAGTCAGAACACAGTAGCTGCATGGAGATCATGCAGCTACTGAAGCTGGGAGCCGGCTGTAACTTTAGCCGGAGCTCCCAGAGAGATGGCAGAGAAGGTTTATTACCTCCCCTGCCTTCTCGATTGCTGTGTATACAGCGCTCAATGAGCACTGTATACACGGCTATGGGCGCCGCCATGATGCGGCTGCCCTCTGACCCGGCGGTCATGTGATCCGCCGAGAGCAGCATCTTGCAAGAGCTGCTGGGTCCTACAGGACCCAGATCAGCTCTACATACTGTGTATACAGCGTGCAGGAGGCTGTATTCCTTCTGCAACTGAGGCTAAATGTACCAGCCTCAGTTGCAGGGGAAATCAGCCTCCAATACAAAAAAAAAGTGTTCAGATGTTCCCAAAGGTCTCTTATCACCTTATGGGGACACAATCTGAAAAAATAAAATAAAATAAAAATATAATAAAAAAGTTTAAAAAAAATGTAAATAAAATAGTAATTAAAAAAAAAAAACGCTAATGAAACGCCGTTATTAAAGGTTATAGCCCCACCCCTGACGACACCATACAAAATAAAAATTACCATAACGGAGAGGAAAAACTATATTATAAAGTTTTTCAGTGACACTTTGTGTTATTAAATAAAAAAAATAAATAAATTGAAAACCAGACACAATTTCCCTCCTATTTTGTTTATATTTTCCCGGATATAAAAAAAATTAAAACACATTTGAAAATAAAAACAACATAAAAATAAAGCTCTATGTGTCCCCGAAAAAAGACGCAAAAATTAGTTAGACTGAGACATACAAGAAAAATGTTACAGCCTCCAAAACCGCACATACAAAATAAACCTAAAATGTGTCTGGTCCTGAACCACAAATTGGCCCGGTACTGAAGTGGTTAAAGAACTACATCTCTATTTTTTTTTTTTTTTTTTTGCTTTTTGTTTCTTTTTACCATCTAAAACACCAGTTCATTGTACAAAAGTTAGATTCTTAGCTTTCATGCTGCATATAAAAAAATCCCATACCACATCATGTCTTTAACTAGAGATGATCTGTTTTTTATAATTAGAATTTTGATGGTAACATATAAAAGCTTAGAATCACAGATTTTCTATCACATGTGAGCCATTGTTCTAGATGGTATAAAACCAATGATGCTATTATTTTATTTTTAACTGTAGATTGTGAACCACATATAGGGATCACAATGTACATTTTTTCCTATCAGTATGTCTTTGTAGAATGGGAGGAAATCCACGCAATCATGGGGAGAACATACAAACTCCTTGCAGATGTTGTTCTTGGCAGTCCTGAACTTGGGACTCCAGTGCTGCAAGGCTGCAGTGCTAACCACTGAGCCACCGTGTTGCCCAATGATGCCGTTATTTGGGCATACCATCCCTATATAGTAACTGCTACATCTGTACATACATCTGGAAATATACAGTATATATAGGCATTAACTATTTAATGTTGCAGGAGAGAATTCTAGATGAAAGAGAATAAATTAAAATACATTGCAAAAATTGCACAAAAGTGAAAGAAAAAAAATCAAGGACAGTTCCACATATCAGGTGAAATAATATAGAGAGTTAAATGTCTGTATTATTTATAATAGGTTAAACAGTAAGGCTGAGTGTACACGGGGTATTTTGGAGCAGAATCTGAGGCGGAGGCCTCCTCAGGTTCCAGTTCAAAATATGCGTAGCTGCGACTGGATGCCGGTGCAGTGCAGATTAGGCCCAATGAATGTGCCTAGTTGGGAGGAGGGTGTGTCTTCAGGCCGATTCGCGAGGCAAATCCGCCTGAAGAATGAGCATGTCCATTCTTTTTTCCGGGCTCTCGGAAAAAAGGACTGACCAGCTCCCATTGATTTCAATGGGAGCCGTCTTTTTGATCAGGATTTTGAGACGAATTCAGCCTCAAAATCCTGACCAAAAAACTACATGTGAACTCAGCCTTAAGGTCCCCGTACAAGCCCATGGAGTATACTGCTTCTAACATTAGTCCAGTTTGATTATGACCCATTTTTAACCATTCTTTTGGTCTTTAGCCGGGTTTGGATCCAATTACTAGTTTTACTATTAGTGGTTCTATAGTGTTATATCGGTTCTATACTATATAGCATGTACATATATATATATATATATATATATACATATATATATATACATATATATATATATACAGTCCTATGAAAAAGTTTGGGCACCCCTATTAATCTTAATCATTTTTAGTTCTAAATATTTTGGTGTTTGCAGCAGCCATTTCAGTTTGATATATCTAATAACTGATGGACACAGTAATATTTCAGGATTGAAATGAGGTTTATTGTACTAACAGAAAATGCGCAATATGCATTAAACCAAAATTTGACCGGTGCAAAAATATGGGCACCTCAACAGAAAAGTGACATTAATATTTAGTACATCCTCCTTTTGCAAAGATAACAGCCTCTAGTCGCTTCCTGTAGCTTTTAATCAGTTCCTGGATCCTGGATGAAGGTATTTGGGACCATTCCTCTTTACAAAACAATTCAAGTTCAGTTAAGTTTGATGGTCGCCGAACATGGACAGCCCGCTCTCAAATGATCTGAAAACAAAGATTGTTCAACATAGTTGTTCAGGGGAAGGATACAAAACGTTGTCTCAGAGATTTAACCTGTCAGTTTCCACTGTGAGGAACATAGTAAGGAAATGGAAGACCACAGGGACAGTTCTTGTTAAGCCCAGAAGTGGCAGGCCAAGAAAAATATCAGAAAGGCAGAGAAGAAGAATGGTGAGAACAGTCAAGGACAATCCACAGACCACCTTCAAAGAGCTGCAGCATCATCTTGCTGCAGATGGTGTCACTGTGCATCAGTCAGCAATACAGCGCACTTTGCACAAATAGAAGCTGTATGGGAGAGTGATGAGAAAGAAGCCGTTTCTGCACGTACGCCACAAATAGAGTTGCCTGAGGTATGAAAAAGCACATTTGGACAAGGCAGCTTCATTTTGGAAACAAAAATTGAGTTGTTTGGTTATAAAAAAAGGCGTTATGCATGGCGTCCAAAAAGAAACAGCATTCCAAGAAAAACACATGCTACCCACTGTAAAATTTGGTGGAGGTTCCATCATGCTTTGGGGCTGTGTGGCCAATGCCGGCATCGGGAATCTTGTTAAAGTTGAGAGTCGCATGGATTCCACTCAGTATCATCAGATTCTTGAGAATAATGTTCAAGAATCAGTGACGAAGTTGAAGTTACGCCGGGGATGGATATTTCAGCAAGACAATGATCCAAAACACCGCTCCAAATCCTCAGGTATTCATGCAGAGGAACAATTACAATGTTCTGGAATGGCCATCCCAGTCCCCAGACCTGAATATCATTGAACATCTGTGGGATGATTTGAAGCGGGCTGTCCATGCTCGGCGACCATCTAACTTAACTGAACTTGAATTGTTTGTCCAAAATACCTTTATCCAGGATCCAGGAACTGATTAAAAGCTACAGGAAGTGACTAGAGGCTGTTATCTTTGCAAAAGGAGGATCTACTAAATATTAATGTCGCTTTTCTGTTGAGGTGCCCATACTTTTGCACCGGTCAAATTTTGGTTTAATGCATATTGCACATTTTCTGTTAGTACAATAAACCTCATTTCAATCCTGAAATATTACTGTGTCCATCAGTTATTAGATATATCAAACTGAAATGGCTGTTGCGAATACCAAAATATTTAGAACTAAAAATGATTAAGATTAATAGGGGTGCCCAAACTTTTTCATAGGACTGTATATATATGTGTGTGTGTGTATGTATGTATACATATATACAGTATATTATATAGATGTTACTAATGGACCTTAACTTTTACAATAACTGCTTGCAAGAGACAGCATCAAATACCTTACAAAATAAGTCATCTACAGGCTGCCCCATTGTGCAGGTTATTGCTTACTATAGCATAAAAGTGAGTAAATTGATTTGATTCCACTTTCCCTTTATAAAACCATACTGGTTTCTGGTGATTATATTGCTGCCTAAAACATACCGATCAATATAATCTTTTTTCAAATAAAAGTTAAAATGAATAATTTCTTTTTATAACACATGCAAGTCTGAATATCCTGCACCGTGAGAAGCGAGGTACAGCTCTCAATAGACAAGCAATGCGGGAAACACGATTTCACAAATAGGAGACAAAATGTGTCAATAAATTATATTACAACATTTATTAACAATAGAAATACTTGGCATTAGTATTTGGATGCGGGGAACTGGGGGCTGGAAAATGAAGAGGAATCCAAGGCGGATGTCTGCCTCAAAATCTTCATTATCCAACCTGTGGATGGGACAACAGGAAAAAAAACATAAAAAAAAGCAATATAGAGGACTGACAACAACACTGACTGGGCTGTCATTGGATTAGAGGATATGGAATTGGCAAGATAACTATTTTTTGAGGACCTGAACTCCTTGTACAGACCTGATATTCAATTAGGCTAAGAATTCCAGCTTGCCTTAAAACCAATTCAATACGATATCACAAGCTAATAGAACCTTTGAAAGTTTGCAATTCACCCCCTCCAACAGGGTGTACACATGTGGACAAAATTGGCACCCCTCATTTAATGAAAGAAAAACCCACAAAGGTCACAAAAATAACTTGAATCTGACAAAAGTAATAATAACCAAACTACATGTTGATGAGCCACAAAACTCAAGGAAAAATGTCCTATGAACAGAAGAGACAAAAATCAAACTTTTTGGCAAGGTACATCAGCTCTATGTTCACAGACAGAAAATTGAAGCATATCTTGAAAAGAACAATGTGCCTACTGTGAAACATGGAGGAGGCTCTGTTATGTTCTGGGGCTGCTTTGCTACATCTGGAACAGGGTGTCTTGAATCTGTGCAGGGTACAATGAAATCTCAAGATTATCAAGAGATTCTAGAGAGAAATGTGCTGCCCAGTGTCAGAAAGCTTGGTCTCAGTCGCAGGTCATGGGTCTTGCAATAGGATAATGACCCAAAACACACAGCTAAAACACTTAATAATAATAATAATAATATAAATTTATATTTTACATACTGTACAATTTGTAGGGTTCAAGTACAGAAAAATAGTTACATTACAAAGAAATAGTCACTTCACACAATGGGACTGAGGGTCCTGCTCACAAGAGCTTACTATCTTTGAGGTAGAGGGCGTGACACAAGAGGTAGCAGGGGCAGCATTGGAGGTAGCATTGCTTATAGAATGCTCTGAAAATTTTGTAAAAAACACAAACATAAAACTGTATGAGCCATCACCAGTCTTGTCCTTTAACATGCAGATTGTGCCTGGACATATAAAGTTAGTCTGAAATGGCACCATATCGTGTAGAGTAATGCGGAAGTGGGAACAGAGAAGGGTTCATTTTAGGGGTTCTAATTACGGTATAGAAGGGTTTACATTAGGAATTGTGATAGGCCTGTCTGAAAAGATGTGTCTTTAGTTTGCGCTTGAAGCTGTAGAAATTGGGAGTTAATATGATTGTCCAGGATAGAGCATTCCAGAGACGTGGTGCAGCTCGGGAGAAGTCTTGTATAGGAGCGTGGGAAGTTCTGATAATGGATGATGTAAGTGTTAGGTCATTGAGTGAACAGAGAACATGGGTTGGACGGTAGACAGAAACGAGGGACGTAATGTAGGAAGGTGCAGTATTATGGAGAGCCTTGTGGATGAGAGTGATAAGTTTATAATGTATTTTGTAGTGTAGTATAATGTAGTGACTGGCACAGACCAAAGGCATCGCTGTAACATCTAGACTGATAGATGAGCCTGGCCACTGCATTCAGAATAGATTGGGAGAGTAGAGGGGAGAGTTTAGTAAGGGGAAGACCGATTAGTAAGGAGTTACAGTAGTCAAGGCAAGAGTGAATCAGAGAGACAATAAGTGTCTTTAATGTATTTCTGGTAAGGAAAATAAGCCATTCTGTAGAGAATGGCTAAGAGGAAAACTTTGGACTATTCTGAAGTGGCCTTCTATGAGCTCTGACCTAAATCCTATTGAGCATCTTTGGAAGGAGATAAAACATTGTGTCTGGAAAAGGCACTCTATAAACCCAAGACAACTGGAGAAGTTTGCTCATGAGTGGTCCAAAATACCTCTTGAGAGGGGCAGAAGTCTCATTGACAGTTACAGGAATTGTTTGATTTCAGCGATTTCAGGTTATGCAATTGTTGGGGGGGCTTAAGACCCCCCTGGGTTATGTTTGTCGTAGTTCTCATTGCAAAAAGAGGAAGTTACGAGCGCTCGGGTGACACACACAACAGACACAGCTGTCAGTTATTCAAGTGCCACACTTTATTGTTCAGCAGCGTAGGTTTATAAAGGAAGCACAAATGCATACAGGTCACATGACCCGACATCTAAATATGGTCTCATGGATCCGGTAACACGTAGCATATATTTTCACATACATATATATATCTTCAACTGAACATCTGCCAACTTATGTGACAGTTAGCAGAACATCCTTGATAAGCACAAAATGTTACATATACCACAGCACTGAGCATCAACGGTCATGTACACCACAACTTCTCGTATCTACAGGTTTTTTAGAATGATAACAGACTACGTCTAACCACTGGCGTGCAGCTATCTATAGATCAGCAGAATGAGTCTAACTGCTAACGTGCAGTCTGAGACTTGTGGGTTTGCTGTCCAACTGACTTTGTCTCTTAATAAAAGAGCAAGTTTATTTTAACCCTTACAATTCCCCCATTTTTAGACATTATTCTCCTATCAGATGAGTACATTCACCTACAATGTAGATGCCAGGCCCATTGGATTCCCCATCTGATATTCCTATAATGTCTACCATTTATGTCTAGCTTTATCAGAACATCGATAAAAACACATCAAAATTAACTTGAGAAAGCATGAAGCAAGTAATGTCCATCTCTTCATTCCTGCCGTGGTTCAGGAACCTTTTTACAATAGAAAGTGTGTATCCAGGTAGATTTTCCCTCTAATTTGACTGAAGTGACAGTTATCAGCAGCACTTGGAGGGACCGTCATATCTGGATTCAAGAGACTTCCTGGTATGTCTTTTCACGACCACCCAATCACTGGGCTGCAAGCTATGTGTTCCTGAAAAATCAAAAGAGTCTGGAATAGAAGAAAACACCTGTTTATATGTTACTTTCAATCTTTGACACAGGCTCTGGACATAGCTGGCAGTGCTGTCATAATTGAGTTGTAAAGTCTGGGAAAAATACAACCCTAGTCTAGGCATACTTCCAAAAAGCACCTCGAATGGTGACAGACCTGTCTTTCTATTAGGAGTGGTCTTCCCTGAGTATAATGCTAGAGACAGGCACTCTGGCCAGGGCCTTCCTGTCTCTGCCATGGCTTTCTGGATTTTTAACTTGAGTGTGCCATTCAACCTTTCCACTTTGCCTGAACTCTGGGGATGGTAGGGTGTGTGGAAAGCTTGCTCAATCCCTAATACAGACATTATTTCCTTCATTATTTCACCTGTGAATTGTGTACCTCTATCAGATTCTATCAAGTACATCTCATCTTCACCAAAACACACATATATGTATTCAACATTGGAAATAACTTTTATGTCTCCCTTTCATATCTACTTGTCACCACCCTCTGTGGTTATCAGCTCAATATCTTCATCTGCTCGCTGTGGAGACTGAAAATGTAACAATACAGACATGAACAAACAGAACATGTACACATGGCAGACACATGTAACTTGTACATATAACTGACACACATATGGGCCCATTCACTTCTCTGAACCTTCCATACAAACATGCAAACTTCACACTGGAGCTCCAGACAACACACATCCATTAAATCATAAAGAACTTGTCTCTACTAAAATCACAATTTCTTATATATTTTATACTGTGATATCACTTATTATCTCAGGATGGACACACCCTATTCTTCTTTTCCTACAAATAATCACAGAGTTAGTTATAATCCCCGCACAGCTAAATATTGAGGAGAAAACAAAACATATAAGTAGATACCTTCATATTCTCACCAATTTGCATATTACCGGTAAAATAAACATAATAATGATGATCTCAAATTTATGTCATTAGTTCAATCTCACAGACATTACCATGAAGAGAAATCTAAAACTGGGACAACCTTTCCTGAATAAAGGACACTATAGACATTCTAGAAATTCCTTAATTCTTATTGTCCTGACCCCTGATCAGGGACAGGCAGGCAGCTTTTAGACTGTCTTTTGTTATTATCACTTTGCTTAGGACACCAGCAATCTCTGGCCAAGTGTCTTTGTTTTCCACAATTAAAACACTTTTGAGTTTCCCTCTATCCCTGTATTTGTCCTGCATAATCTAATCTCTATTGGTCCCAAAATTTACTATCAAACAGTCCTGTCTTGGGAATCCCTGCTCTCTTAAGAATTTTTTTTTTTTTTTTTTACTTGGGCGGCAACTTCTCTCTCTCCCATCCCTATTAGTTCATATGGGGTGTACCCTATCTCAGAGGGTCCCTTCCCCATACTGGCTGGTAGCTAATCAGCCGTGAGCTTCCCACTCCTCTAGGGCAACTAAGACAATAGAGGGTCACTTTGACTTCTCTTAGTGGGAACTCCCAAACAGTCACTCTGTTATCCTTGAACTAATCTCTAATGTGCAAGTCTCTGGCTTAGTGTCCCTTTACTGAGACACCCCTGAATCTTTGCACTTTTACTAATCTCTGATGTGCAAGTTTCTGGCTTAGTGTCCCTTTACCGAGACACCCCTGAATCTTTGCACTTTTACTTGCGCAGATTCTACTCAGTCCTTAGTGAAACAAGGACTTTTCAATCACTCAGTACTTCTACTCTAGGGATTAAAGATGGAGAATAACTTTCCCTTCTGTGCCGCCTTATACACTTTATAACAGATATAAATGGTGAACAGAATCAAACTTAAATAAACCGAAGAAAATGTACAAGGTCTCCCTATTCAACTACAGCAAACATACCCTCCCGGTTCTTCCGCACTATATAATTGGCATCGATTCGATTATTAAGACATGCAGCACTCACCTCACTTATCAACACACAGGATCCAGGACACGTAGGAACTCAGATTAATTATTTGGTAAGATAAAAGCTTACCTTTTACAGCGCTGTTTTATTCATCTGAGGTCCTCCGGGCCCGCCTCCAAAATCGGTTGGTAAGTGGATCAGTACACTATCGGCTGCACATCAAACGATTATCGATGCCCCACGTTGGGCGCCAGGTTCTGTTGGGGGGGCTTAAGACCCCCCTGGGTTATGTTTCTCGTAGTTCTCATTGCAAAAAGAGGAAGTTACGAGCGCTCGGGTGACACACACAACAGACACAGCTGTCAGTTATTCAAGTGCCACACTTTATTGTTCAGCAGCGTAGGTTTATAAAGGAAGCACAAATGCATAAAGGTCACCTGACCCGACATCTAAATATGGTCTCATGGATCCGGTAACACGTAGCATATATTTTCACATACATATATATATCTTCAACTGAACATCTGCCAACTTATGTGACAGTTAGCAGAACATCCTTGATAAGCACAAAATGTTACATATACCACAGCACTGAGCATCAACGGTCATGTACACCACAACTTCTCGTATCTACAGGTTTTTTAGAATGATAACAGACTACGTCTAACCACTGGCGTGCAGTTATCTATAGATCAGCAGAATGAGTCTAACTGCTAACGTGCAGTCTGAGACTTGTGGTTTTGCTGTCCAACTGACTTTGTCTCTTAATAAAAGAGCAAGTTTATTTTAACCCTTACACAATAAAATATTAAGTTAAGGGAACCATCATTTCTGTCCAGGCCTGTTTCATGAGTTTTTTTTTTTTTTTTTTAAATTCTGTTGAAGCGAAAAGCAATGTCTGACTTTCATTTGTTCATTTTCATAGAATTTTTATATATTATTACTTTTCTCATATTCAAGTTATTTCTGTGACCATTGTGGGTTTTTCTTTCATTAAAAAAAGGGGTACCAACAATTTGTCCATGTGTGTATGTACATTAAGACAAATAGGATAGATGGCTTATGGAAAGCGCCATGGAATTAATTGTGCTATATAAATAAATAAATTAATAATAATAATAATAATAATAATAATAATATAATATTGTGTTAGCTTGTCAAAAACCATGTTTGTGTTTATAAGGCTGTTGAACTGCAGATACACATATCTGGACAAGCAAAGCCAATAGGACAGGTAAAGTAGGTCACATCTTCATTTGGTGAGTTTGAACACCCCTTTACAAGTCTGAAAAGTATTAAAATAAAGCAATGTAACAATGTTACTCTTTGTGGGTCCGCAGATCTGCTTATTTATAAAGGGTTTTGGCACCTGATTTCAGCACCAGTCCAACAGATTGCCATTATTTCCATTATTTTAATGAAATGGAGTGGAATAAAAAAAGTGCATTTTTCGATTTGTATAATAGGTTTGAAGAGACTCACTGGGTAGCCATTGAAGAACCAGAGATGGTCTTGGCACTTTCTAGTCCTGAAAGGGAGGACAATTGCTTACTGCTCTACATACCACCAATCCATTTTGATCTTGCGACAAGATTCCATCATTTACTACAAAATGTCTCTATTACACTATCTGTACTGTGAATAGCTCGCTGAGTTCTTGTTTAAATGAAACTAGACAACCCACTTAAAGGTTTTTTTCTCACTAAGACAGTGCCTTTATTAAATGAAGTTTGATAAACAATCAGCTAATCGTCATGGGTCTGGTTTATGAAATTAAAATCAATCAGATGATATCATAAGGAATCAGCTAACAATACATTCTTGCTACATTTGCCCCTGGAGGGAACAGCCTTTCAAACCAAGACAATATTTTATAGAAATTGTCCTTCAAAATGTGTCCAATATAAAAAAAAAACTTACAGATAATTGTACTTACTAACTTCAATTTAAATAAGTATATTGTCTCAATTCAAATCAATAGACATCCATTTATCAAATGGATGGGGCAGGCTCAGAAGATCAGGAGCTATTACTTGGCGGAGTGGAGTATTAATGTAAGTAAAATCCCAAGTCCTGATGATTTATCTCATCGTTTTCTCAAACAACTTTGATTACTAAACTATAGTTAATACAGGTAACGTATCAATGGACTGGCAAAAGTCTAATATTGTCCCTACAGAAAAAGAAAACTGTTTAAGGCTGATACCTATGTTGGGAAGGCTGGCTTTAAATAGTGCATTATAAAATGAGACATTATAAAATAAAGATAATAAAATTAATAAAATGAAATAATAATAATAAATAAATAAATAAATAAAATTAAATTAAATAAAGATCATAAAATGTAGAAACGTGCTTCTGGTACCATATAAAAGAAGTGTTTCCTTAACGTGACACTAAGGTTGCAGTTGGTAGTAACGTTGCAAATGTACCTTTATACGTTCCAGAGATATCATCAGTTGCAAATGCAGTTGGGGTTATCTACATCTACCACTGCAGCTATTCCTAATCCCACCTAATCTACTCACAGGTAGAACTGCATTCTTAGTGTCATATGAAAGAAGAGAATTTCCTCTTTCATACAACACCAGAATCACATATTTTAATACCCAAGATATAACTGTTTGAAATGTCCCTCCTCTTCTCTTCATTACACAGACAAGCCTGTACACTTTACACAGTGAGAGGCAGAATACAGGGAAAGGAGAAAGAAATGCAGGATTTCACAGAAAGGCAGCCAAATATATCTCAGAAAATAATGCTTCTTTTTCTTCTCAGCCTCCTTTCCTACTTACTTACTCCCTGCTATACTGACATTCACTCTGCTAAATCTCTTCTGAATGCATGTTGGATGGCGATCTCCTACCTGAAATATTAAATACCATGTGCCCACAGAATTTAATGGAGAAGAGTGGAGGAAAAGGAAGGAGGATCAGAAGAGAGAAACAGAAGCTTCTATAGCGTATAACAATAAGTCTAGTTGGGGGGAAGGTTGGGCGTGGGACAAATTTTAGGAAGGGTGATGCATGCAACACATGATGAACCTTTTCTAGACATGCCCTTTTACCACTAGCCCATTCCCCCTTCTGTAGCCTCACCCTCACAGTTCCTTCTTTTACTGAGACTTTTCCCTGTCCCCCTAATTTAAATTATGCCCCTTTAAATTAAATGGATTATCTATTTTTCTAATACTGATGGTCTATCCTTAGGACAGACATCAATATTATATCTGTGGGGGGTCTGACAGTCAGGACCCTCTAAATCAGCTGTACCAAGACAGCACAGCTACTTGCCATAAGATACGCATCGTTGCATTACCTAAACCCAATGCTACACTTTGTATGACTTTGTATGACTGCCAGTGGCGTAACTAGGAATGGCGGGGGGCCCCGTGGCGAACTTTTGACATGGGCCCCCCAATTTCCTGACTGACACTAAAGACCTCGACCTCCGCCGCATTCCTGCACGCTATATTATGCCCCATAGTGGCCCCTGCATACACCATTATGCCCCATAATAAACACACATGAACAATTATTATAGTCTGGGGTCTGAAAAGACCCCAGAGTATAATAATTGGAGACCCTGAATGTAACCGCTTTTCAATGCGTATACGTTTCTGTTTGGGGGTCCCAAGCAGACTCCACAAATGGAAACCAGATGTGAACCGGGCCTAAACATCACATTATAAAATACAATTCTAGTATGTATAATGGTAGACATGTATAGAAGCAAATACAGATAGATAGATAGATAGATAGATAGATAGATAGATAGATAGATGGATAGAGAGATAGATAGATAGATAGATAGATAGATAGATAGATAGATAGATGGATGGATAGATAGATGATAGATAGATAGATAGATAGATAGATAGATAGATAGATAGATAGATAGATATGAGAGATAGATAGATAGATAGATAGATAGATAGATAGATAGATAGATAGATAGATAGGAGATAGATAGATTGGAGATAGATAGATAGATAGATAGGAGATAGATAGAAAGATAGATAGATAGATAGATAGATAGGAGATAGATAGATATGAGACAGATAGATAAATAGATAGATAGATAGATAGATAGATAGATAGATAGATATATAGATATGAGACAGATAGATAAATAGATAGATAGATAGATAGATTTAAAGCCACTGAAGCATGGAATGATAAAGTCACAGAAGTGCTCACAAATTTTCTGCGCGCAATTATGCGGCCGCAAAATTGCATGCGCAAAATTACGTGCGTTATACCGGTTTCCGCTTTGTCTCAGAAAAGCAGATTTGCAGAAGTCCTGGCTGTTGGACCCCTGCAGATGTTATATCATTGGCCTATCCTAGGGATAGACATTCAGTATTGGAAAGGTGGATAAACTTGAGCAATCTGGAACTATCTGTATGGTGGCAAGTGAAGGTTTAAAATAAAGAAAAAGCATACTCGCTTGCCCCTGCCCTCCGTTGTTTGCCACTAGTGCCTGTTGAGTCTCATGTTGGCACTTTAATGCTGGAATTCCAGTGCCTTATGTGACTGCGGAGACCAATTTGTGGCCTCAATGGTAATGTATATGAGTAATGTCAATGGTCCCTCTCCAATTCCTTACTTTACTATACCTTTAACTATTACTATTAACTATCACTAGCAACAAGGGACCTAGCCCAAAACTTTAAAGGCAGCCCTATCCCTAATCTCTTCAGTCATTTACCTCCGCCCAGAGCTGCGTATTGCACATGCTTATCATAGGCTTGTGAATTGCTGCTCAAGCTCCTGCCACAATGTTCTTGAGCTTATGTCACACTAAGGTTACATAGTGATATTCTTAGACATTGGCATGTTTCAAGTTACTGATTTTTATGTTGTATACCATACTACTTCCATTGTAGTACATGACTATAGGATCCATCAGTGTCAAACCCCCGCCCGCTTTCAATGATCAAGCACTCAAGTCTTGCCACGTTGTTGCATCCTGCCTTGCAATCTACTGCTTTAGTAGTCATAGCTGTAGGATATTTGCTAAATGGTGACTGTAGCTCCCATCATCCGGGGATCTAGATAACCTGATGGCTATGGCAAGACTGAACGCTTTGCTTGAACTCATGTCAAGCCTGAAGATATGTATAATATATTATCTGCAATGGATGATGGTAACAATCTATGGCCTGTAAAATGTGGTATTACCATCAACTAGTTATGGTTCCCCTAGGTGCTATCTTATGTATCTGCTTCACCCCAAGTGAAGCAAGTGTGTATAATCAACATCAGGCTAAGTGAAGATCACTCTGCACTGAGAACTAAATGATCCTGAGTCCTTCTTTTACTTCTTAGTTGCTATGACTCCTAGTATATTTTCTATCTGTTATGAGCTTGTATGTTTTCGTTCTTGTAATATATTACTGTATTATCCATGCTGCTGTAACACACTGAATTTTGCCACAGTAGGACTATTAAAGGATTATCTTATCTCATCTTATCTTAAGATGGTGAGAATATTTCTTAAGGCAGAGTCCTAAATGGACAGGGCAGTGCTAGTGTTGGAGGTTTGGGTGAAGGGGGCACCTTAGGCACACCTGCTGAGAGGGGGCATTGCAACAAATCTTATTTTAAAATAAGACATTTAGATATTTTATAACCCTGCTCTACTCTGGAGAAGGGGCATCATCAATTATTCATTTTGTCCTTTAAATTTACCATGTAAAGTCTGGGTAGGAGGGAGCAAACCCCCCTTGCAGAACCCTCCTAACAGGGCAGTGTGACTAGTCTGACTAGGAAAATAAAGCATCCTAATAGAAGTAAGTTAGGTATCAAATAGATTTTATTTTTATTGCATTGTGCTATACGTGGCTATGCAGAGTCAATGTGAGCAACGTTTTGGCACAACTTGCCTTTCTCAAGCTCTTGTCTTGGGGTGGCTGAGATAGGACTGTCTATCCCCTGGAGCAAGTATTCCAGACGATCTTGTCTAGGGTCTGGTTGCTTAAGAACCCTAAATAACAGTGGGTGATGGCCAGTTGGAGTGTAGCTGGAGATCCCTGTGTGGAGGATATCCTGATGTGTACCTAGAGCGTGGCCCCGGGCGGGTACCATTGGTGGCAGTGAGGGGGAAGGAGCCTACACAGGGATCTCCAGCTACACTCCAATTGGCCATCACCCACTGTTATTTAGGGTTCTTAAGCAACCAGACCCTAGACAAGACCGTCTGGAATACTTGCTCCAGGGGATAGACAGTCCTATCTCTGCCACCCCAAGACAAGAGCTTGAGAAAGGCAAGTTGTGCCGAAACGTTGCTCACATTGACTCTGCATAGTCACATAAAGCACAATGCAATAAAAATAAAAACTATTTGATACCTAACTTACCTGTATTAGGATCCTTTATTTTATTAGTTAAACCGGGGTGGGTCCCTATCCTACAGACAACCGTAGGTGCCTTGTCACACCTTTATCTAGTCTGACTAGTAGTCACCGACAGAGACCACCAGTAATACCGAATCCCTCTTTACGTTAGCCAAAGATGTTCACTTATTCTTTAGCAATATTTTTGATGGAGACAAGAAAGGACAGTAACAGATAGATCAGTGCTCATGTCTGGATGTGTTCACCTAATACTGTATTAAAATTCTCCACGCTTTCCATCATGCACAGTTTCTGGTCTCGTGCAATTACTCTTACTATATCTGAGAAAGATTGCTGGTTTTATTAATTGCAAATTCCGTACTACATTTATCACCATCAGTGAGATGCTTGCATTTCTATGAAGATGGATGAAAAGAATAATTCCTGTAAAAAATTTAGTTAAACTCATAAAATTTGCACCTGTTCCCCATATGATTTCATTATACTTGTGTTAGAAGATTGCAATACCCCGGAGATGTTGCATGCTAGAATGTTATAAGTACACATGCGTACCTATGATAATATATATATATATATATATATATATATATATATATATATATATATATATATATACTACTATATACACCGAAGCTGCAGAAGTTATCTGCTCAAGTCAAACAATATGCAGCATAAACACCAGGCAGTGATTTGTATAAGGATTGTATGTTATTTAATGCCAAGAACATTTGACTAGAATTATAGAATGGATAATATTCCTGTTATTGCTATTATATGAATCTTTAGAGAAAGGATTGCAAGATGGTTTTCTGGCTCATGTTATGAATGAGTAGCTGTCTGTGAGATGAATGCCTGGATATTGGAAACTGATATATTTCTCTCCCTTGTGTTCATGTGCTGCTAATGAATATGACATGGAATCTGTCTTGTATGCTCAGATTCTCATCTTGCGTCATTTCTCTAACTCTTTGCCATCTGATCCCAGATATTGCTGTTAATCTAAAGTGTAGCAACATTTTTCTGTGTATGTCAATAAGGCCATCTGAGGGATGTACTATATTTGTAAAACGAATGTCATTTACTAGTTAACCCCTTCCCACTGCAGGAATATTTAGATTTTCGTTTATTACTATCCATCTTCGAAAGGCCATCATTTTTTTTATTTATTGGTTTACTGAGCTGTACGAGGTTAAGTTAAATGAAAATATGGGCTTCATTTTTCACAGCATTCAATGAGCAACCAAAATGACAGGTCGCCAGTGTTGTGTGGGTCGGTATGATTATGGTGATACCAAATTTATACAGCTTTTTTGTATTGAAAAAAATTCAAAACTTTGCAAAAAAAAAAAATTCACCATATTTTGACACCCATATTTTTTTTCTGTGTATGGGGATGCATAAGGCATCTTTTTTTTTTGCAGCCCAGATGTTTATACCAATTTAGTGAATGCAACTTGCTTTGCTTGGTTTTTAATATAATTTTTCTTCATTGACGCTGAGCAAACCCCATCAGTTGCCTAAAGGCAGTGAAATCCACTAAGTTGACCAGCAATTAGAGATGAGCGAATACTGTTCGGAACAGCCGTTCCGAACAGCACGCTCACAGCACGCTCCCATAGAAATGAATGGAAGGGGCCGGCCGCTGGCAAAGTCTGCGTGCCAGGTGCTTCCATTCATGTCTATGGGAGCGTGCTGTTCGGATCGGCTGATCCGAACAGTGTTCGCTCATCTCTACCAGGAATGATTGGACCACAATCAACTTGGCCAGATGCAAATTCAATTGACGAATATGTGGATGACTGGGCAATGAATTGTTGCTTACATTCAGTTATTAATGATAATCCATGATGCAACTGAGTACAAGGAGGAGGAATAGGCAAAGCAGAGAGTGATGATGATGAAGAGTCCAGCAAACTTATATTAGTTATGGTTATGGTGGCCTGGCTTTAAGAATGAGCACAGGGAAAGGATTTCTCACACTGCTTACCAGGCCCATACCCTCCACTGTCTATTAGTATTTCCCATCATGTAAGAACAGGAGCATAACTTGAGCAGGTTTAGGTACTCACACCTGTGCCCCAGGTGTCTTGGGGGGGCCATGTAGTATTTCTTCCCATTATTGGGAAACTAGAACTATAAACAATGACTTACAGTTACATTAGTGGTAGAACCATTAGAGAACAGAGGAGAAGCTCCTGTGTTTGCACTGTCCTGAGCCTTGAAGCTGCTCTATGGTGTAATTAAGGGTACACAGACTAATTATAGAGGACATTTATCCAAAATATGGAAATTTGTGGTCTGCGAAGGTCTAATGGCACAAATTTGTCTTTCATTGCTGTTTTATTTTGTAAGTAAGGAGCCTGTAACATAGTTTGCATCAAGGCACCATTAATTCCTTGGTACTTTATATTTGAGGGTTTCCATACGGTGCATAAAATATACTAACAATGACCGACTGACACAGTGGGATAGAGGGACCTGCACGCAAGGGCTTACAATCTATGACGGAAGAGGTATAGAGATAGAAGGTGAGGGTAGAGTCTGTTCAGATGGTGACGTGGTAACAGTAGTGTTATTGAAGGTTGTAGGCCTTCCTGAATAGGGGAGTCTTCAGGATCTTCTTGAAGCTTTTGATTGTGGGGGTCAGTCTTATGTGTCTTGGTAAGGAGTTCCAGACTATGAGGGATGCACGGGAGAAATCTTGGAGACGGCTGTGTGAAGAGCAGATAAGAGCAGAGTGGAGTAGGAGATCTTTAGAGAATCAGAGGTTACGTGTGGGCAGGTAGCGGAAGATTAGGTCGGAGATGTATGGAGGGGACAGGTTGCGGACAGCTTTGTATGTCAGTGTTAGTAACTTGGACGCTATTCGCTGGGCTACAGGTAGCCAGTGAAGGCAAAGGGGAGCGGCCAATGCAGAACGGGGGGAGAGGTGTATTAAGTGAGCAGTACAGTTTAAGGTGGACTGGAGGGGGAGGAGTATTCGCTGGGAGTCCATGGAGAAGGGTGTTACAGTAATCTAAGTGGGAGATTATGAGGGCATGGACTAGCATCTTTGTAGTTTCTGGGGTGAGGATGTAGTGTATTCGATGGATGTTCTTGAGTTGGAGGCAGCAGGAGGTGTTGAGGGTTTGAACGTACAACTTGAAAGATAGGTCAGAGTCCAAGGTTATCCCAAAGTAACGGACCCATGGGACAGGCGTAACCATGGTTCCATTAACTTTGATAGATGGGTCAAGTAGAGAGTCCTTAAGAGGTGGGACGAAGATGATGAACTCCGTTTTCTCCATGTTGAGTTTGAGAAAGCAGGAGGAGAGAAAGGAGGCTATGGCTGTTAGACACTTTGGAACTCTCAAAGTGATTTATATAAAGTAGAAATCAATAGTTTTAGTGTTTCAGTTTGGCAAGAAGCACATCAATTTTTAATGAACTTGTGAGTCTTATGCATCAAAAGCACAGTTATAATATAGGGGAACACTGGCCATGCTTGTGTTAGTTTAGCAAGTGTATAATATCATTATCTCTGGGGATTTTTGTAATTTCTATGTAACTAATATTTATCAATGAAAGAACAGGCCAATTGTTTTTACTTTTTTGGGGTTTTTTTTTGCCTTTCGGCAAGGAAAAATAATAACAAAATTATGTCATAAAGGTACACAAAGTACATTTGGCATGGCAACATTTTCTGTTCTTGGTCTACTTAGCCACCTTTATCCCACAAGTTGGACTCTGAAAGAAAGCCCTTCACATGAAGAGGTGTTCTGTCTGCCATAAAACAGCTTGTATGATCTCCTAGGATTTGCTGCCCCTGTTACGGTTCAAACTAAAGCCTTGCTCAGATGACAACAGTCTTGGATGTACCTTTAGAAGAATTCTGTTCTTCTACTAGAAAAACTCACAATCAGCTCTGACTGAACTCAATATGTTAAGACCATATGCTCCTGTGTCTTCTACAGAAATACGAAACCAAAAACTATATATATTTTCAGATGCTTCTGTCAAAGCAAATGCTGCTGTTGCTTATAGCTATTGACTCCAAGGATCATGTTGCATTGGATCAATTGTGGATGAAACAAAATTGGTACCATAACCCAAACACACTGTCCCCAGTCTAGAACTACTAGGTGTTGAGTTAACTGAGTTTATTACACCTGAAATGGTCATTGAATTCTGCACAGACAATAGAGTGGTTTTAGGTTACATCTACAATGAAAGCAGGCGATTCTATGCCTATGTTTTGTGTTAACAATTGGGCAGTGCAAATCAGGAAATCCATTTATTCATGGCAGTGAAGTGATGTAGCAACCGATCAGAACCCCACAGACCATGCTACCTGAGTGGTTGTTGCAAATCTCCTGAAAAACACAACGTGGTTTTTAGGATCAAAAATATTCTCATATATTGCAAACAGACAGCTCTTAATGCTTTTGGATTAGTGGATGAAGATGTTGGAATCCATACATCCACAGAAAAAGTGGCAAATCACCAAATCCAATCTAATAAATGGGGACATTGCACTTGTGAAAACTGTCACCTTCCAATAAACCATTGGCTCCTTGACTTGGAGTTTTCTGAATTATTTTTAAATCAATCTTCTAAAGAATAAATTAGTAAGATCTATTGATAACAGTCAAGGAATGTCCTGTCTTCAGCACCAATAATGTTCATTATGTTTGCACAGTATACATGCATCTAAGGGCTGACTCCTCTGTTGCTCCCATTCCTCCACTGACGGTGGTGAGGTATTCTGGGATAAAAACAAAAAAACCCAAAACCTGCACTTCTTTACCTCTTTTCCATCACTCTGCATCTATTTGCAGTCACAGGCAGATACATAGACTGTTGTTTACATCAAATCTCATCTGCATTATTTTCATTGGTAAAGACCATGACTAGAAGAATGAAAAAGCAGTCTAATGGCGCACAATAATGGTGTACAATTGGAACCTAATTGACTTCAAAGGGGTCCATTGAGCGTCCGTTATTTTTTAACACGATTTCTCTATCCAGGATTTCTGACGGACACTGCACTGGAGACTCTTTCACTGATATGAACGTAGTCTAGCCTCTTATATGCCTGCCATTTTATGACATGGTACTTTGCCTATATCTGTATGCATTGATCCATAGTCCATGCTTTATTGCTTTCTAGTTGCACTGGAAACTTTTAACACAATAACTTCTACATACAGTCTTGTTTATTGGAGATTAGGTTGGTATAAGTGCATGTCAGACTGCACACATGCCACAGGGTAAGATAAGGTGAAGACAAAACACCCTCTGTTGGATGGCTTGTCAGTAGAGATGAGCGAGTAGTGTTCGATCGAGTAGGTGTTCGATCGAATACTACGGTATTTGAAATACTCGTACTCGATCGAACACTACTAGCTGTTCAAAGTTTAAGGTTCGATGCAGAACCAGCGTTGATTGGCAGAATGCTATACATTCTGCCAATCAACGCTGGTTCTTCTCTTACCTTTAGAAGTCTTCTCCGTGCAGCCTCCCCGCGGCGTCCCCGCGGCCCCGATGCCTAGGCAGAGTGAATTCCAGCCGGAAGATGCCGCGGGAACGCTGCGCCGGGAGAAGACTTCAAGGGGAATGCAGCCCAACCGTCACTCGTGGACTTGGTAAGTATAATTTTATCGAATTTTGCCTACCCCTGAAACGAGCATTTCCCCCCATAGACTATAATGGGGTTCGAAATCCGTTCGAACAGTCGAACAGTGTGCGGCTTTTCAAATCGGATTTCGAACCTCTGACATTTTAGTGTTCGCTCATCTCTACTTGTCAGTAGTTGTCTATTTTCCAAAAATACTGTACAACACAAATCTTCTTATGAATATAGTCTTCTGACTCAGGAGTTCTTAAGTGTTGATCATGATTACTTAAGGGCTTAGGAATGAAAGATAAAATGCCTGTAGAAAGCACAAAAATCTATAATTCTGACCAGTTGGTGTATTATTGATAAAAGATAAGAAAGAAAGCATCGACACCGCCATAACTCAGCTTACCATTCTGTGTATCCGAATATCCACATGTGCACGGACCGGCCCAGAGGATAGGACAGCAGCAATGTAGAAAAACAAATGTCCAGGAATCCGTAGGAATCCAGTTTACACTCCGCAAAGTCCATACTGGAAACACCTCTGAGAATTGGGTTACATGTTTCAGCTAAAATTTTAATTTGCCTATAAGTCAGTTCTTGTAGGAATTTGCTGTATTGGCTTCTAATGAACAGTCAATAAAATATGCAGAATTTTAAATGGATTCTTATGGAGAGATTCGACATTTGTTTTTTGTTTTTTTGTTTTTCATTATTGATTACAGTTTACCAAACCAGGAATTTATTAAATTAATCTAGTAACAGGAAAAAAATGAAGTAAAAATAACTACTAGGCTGAGTCCCCACATAGCGTCCCACAGCAAAAAAATGCTGCAGGAAAAAACGTTCCGGTTCTTCTCACAGCACTTTAGACAGAGCGCACCGGTTTGGAAATTGCGGCATGTCCACAGCTTGGTTTTTACTGCAAAGTGGACACGTGATTCTCTAGAATCCGCTTTACTCTGACTATAAAACGCCGCTATTTTTAAAATTGCACCACTTATGCCATGTGATTCACTTACAGACACTAAATCTCAGTCTGTTGTGAAATGGGTCGTTAGTTGAACCACCTGACCTTACTTGTTTCATTGTAGCTGAAAACCCTAAACCAATTTTTAAAACATCTCCACACTAGAGATGAGCGAACAGTAAAATGTTCGAGGTTCGATATTCGTTTCAAGTAGCCCCTCAATATTCGACTACTCGAATCGAATATCGAACCCTATTATAGTCTATGGGGGGAAAAATGCTCGTTTCAGGGGTAGGCAACGTTCGATCAAATTATACTTACCAAGTCCACGAGTGAGGGTCGGGCTGGATCCTCCGTGCAGTCTTCTCCGTGCAGCGTCCCCGCGGCATCTTCCGGCTCTGAATTCACTCTGCCAGGCATCGGGCCTGGGCAGAGCCGACTGCGCATGCCCACACTACAAGCGGACATCTGCAGTCGGCTCTGCCCAGGCCCGAGCTGCACGGAGAAGACTTCTAAAGGTAGGAGAAGAACCAGCGTTGATTGGCCGACTGTATAGCATTCGTCCAATCAATGCTGGTTCTGCATCGAACTTTTACATTCGAATAGCGAGTGGTACTCGATCGAGTACGAGTATTTAGAATACCGTAGTATTCGATCGAATACCTACTCGATCGAGTACTACTCGCTCATCTCTACTCCACACCAATTATGTTCATAATATTTCATAGCATCCAGTCACTGCATCTAGGGGCTGATTTCTCCAGTATTTTATTCCTCTGCTGCTCCCATTCCTCCTCTGAAGGAGCTTCTCTTCTCTATAGATGATGCTGTAGTGCGGCAGTCTCTCCATGGTCTACCAGTGAGAGCTTGGTTCCTGATTCCAGGCAGCCCTGTGATATCAGAAATGAGACTACAGTTTGGCATCAGTAGAAAAGGAGAAAGGAATGGAGCTGCCAAACTCCTCGTGATCCATATCTGGTGGGACACAGGATGGACACAACAAGAGTTATTGACAACACGCTGCTGGTGTCTATCCTGAAATAGGTTCATCCTCAGCTTGTTTTACATTTTTCTATTCCTATCACAGGACAGATTAATGGAGAGCCCCACTCCAGAACATGCACCCCTACTAGAGAAACTGTAAGGCCGGGTTCAAACGGGAGTTTTTTGGACCGGATTTTGAGGCGGAGGCCACCTCAGAATCCGGTCCAAAAAATGGCTAGCCGCGACTGGATGCCGGTGCAGTGCGTACAGTGCACCGGCATCCAGTCACGGCATTCCAAATGAATGTGCCTAGTCAGGAGAGACTGTCACGAGGCGGACGTCCGTGGCGGAATCCACCTGAAGAGAGGGCATGCCACTTCTTTTTTTTGTGAGCAGGAACAAGGAACCCATTGAAGTCAATGGGAGGCGGTTTTTTGAGCCGGTTCTTGACAAAGATTCTGCATCAAAATCCAGTCCATCAATCCTCATCTGAACCCAGTTTAAGAATATGTTTGCACAGAATATTTTAGAGAATTTTTTGCAGAGGAAAAAAAATCACACAGTGTATGGACCTCTTTGAAAAATGCTAGTGGTTATTGAAGTGTTTTTTGCAAAACCACACGAAAAACCGTGACACGGTTTTTCCGCTTCCCATTGACTTCAATGGGTTTTTCCAGGCGTAATCCGCCTGAAGAAAGGTAATGTAGCTGAAAAAATAAACGCTAGCGGAAAAAAAGCTAGCGGCTCCCATTGAAATGAATGGGAGGTGTTTTCACAGGCGGATTTTGACGCTAGTGTGAACTAGCCCTAAGAAACCGCTCTTGATCTTTCATTTGAATGGGTATTGTAGTATAGAAATAAAGACTGTTTGGCAGCTACACCCAGAAATACCAGCTAACCACCATAGGGTTTTTATAGATGGCAATGATTATTGTAGGGGGTAAACAAAATCACGGAATCCCACAAAGCAGAGAAGAAGGAAACCTATTTCTTACATGGCTATTATGTCACATTGATTTACAGATGTGCCTGTAATTGTGTTAGATGTTCCTTTAACTATTATATATGACTAGCATTAAATACGTCTTTCTCATTACAATTTCTGTAACATATGTAGTTAAGAAAGGATGTTTTTATTTCTATGTATAACACATTTACAATTAACCCTAAATAAATCTCATTACAGCTGTAAATCATAACACTTGTAAAATGCAGAAGCCGTATTGACAGACACAGTCCTAAGCCTTAATAAGCCTCATAGCGGCTGAATTACCCGGTGCAACCCATGAGCTTTTATATTCTTTTTTAATTACATGTGTTTGGAAACTGTGACACAGTATGTAAATCAGATTCTTGACTTTGCGTGATCAACAAAGGACTATATGAAATATAAAAGACCACAATTTTTAACATTTCTGGCATTTAGGTTTCTTTTTTCTTTTGAACGCCAAGTTCTGCAGTATGATAAATAATGCCTGTAATTTCGACATTAATGGTGACTGGAGCATTAATAATTGAGAGAAGACAGACCGAAAAATCATTTCCTACTTTGTTTCATATCTCAAATCCAGCATAAAATATGCTATGATTTAATCTCTGTTTCTGATGTAATAAATGGTGTAATACTAATTCAACTAATGTTATACATTGCTTAGAATTGTGAAATGAACTACAATATACATATGCACAGTAGACAGCTGTGGTGTTGTGGACCCATGTATATTAAGTAATTCAGATATTCTCAACTTCTTTTCTACCTATAGTATCTGTACTGTATGTATATTGACCTTTAGCAGTCGGGGCCCTGGTTAAGAAAACCTTTTTAACTGAGTTGTATATTTGAAATCGATCTAGGATGTTGATTGATACAAAATGTAAGAAGAACATCTGATCAGCTTCTATGAAGAGGTCAGCTCAAGACTGGACATGGGTAATGCAGTAGACGTGGTGTACCTGGACTTTTTAAAGGCTTTTGATACTGTATCACATAAAAGGTTGGTATGCAAAATGAGAACGTTGGGACTGGGGGAAAACATATGTATTTGGGTTCGCAACTGGCTCACTGATCGGAAACAGAGGGTACTTGTTAATGGTAAATTTTCAGACTGGGTCACAGTCACCAGTGGGGTGCCACAGGGGTCTGTATTGGGTCCTCTCCTGGTTAATATCTTTATTAATGACCTGGTAGAGGGTTTACAGAACAGGGTGTCCATATTTGCAGATGATACTAAACTTTGTAAGGTAATCAATAATGAGGAAGATAGTAGAATATTACAGGGAATCTAAGGAAACTGGAAGCATGGGCGGAGACTTGGCAAATAAGATAAAATTACAGGATAATACACAGTAATATAATATGGAAGTAGACACACATAAGCTGAGAAGAGAAGATATACAAGGAGTCCATAGCAGCTAAGGAAGAGAAGAAAGAAAGAAGGAAGACTTCATAATCATAATCTTTAGTTTTCTGTGCGGAGTGATCTTCGCTTGGTCTGATGTAGATTATACAGCCTGATCACGGTTGGAAAGAAGAACTTGCGATAGCTCCTTCTCACACTTGGGGTGGAGCAGACGGTCACTTACAGTGCTGCCAAGTGCCATCAAGGTCTCATACATGGGGTGGGATTTATTCTCCCATATGGAGCTCACCATGGACAGTATCCTTCTGTCACCCACCACCTGTACTGGGTCCAGGGGGCTTCCCAGGACAGAGCTGGCCCTTCTGATCAGCCTGTCAAGTCTATTTTTGTCCCTGGTTGATATACTGCTCCCCCAGCAGGCCACACCGAAAAAGATGGCTGAAGCAACCACAGAGTTGAAAAAGGCCCTAAGAAGTGGCCCCTGGACTTCGAAGGCCCTCAGCCTCCTGAGTAGGTAGAGTCTGCTGTGACCCTTTCTGTGCAGCGCCTCCAGGTGATCAGCCCAGTCTAAATGCAGTTTAATGTTGACAAATGTAAGGTTATGCATTTTGGTCGACATAATAAAATGTATGATTATGTACCTAAAGGGATCCTATCATTTAAACTCAATTTTTTCTGCCTAGCAGGTAGGAATAGCCTTAAGAAAGGCTATTCTTCTCCTACCTTTAGATGTCTTCTCTGGGTCCCGTTTAACCGGTCCCGGTTAAAAACCTTTTTTTCGCCGGTATGCAAATGAGTTCTCTCGCAGCACTGGGGGAGGGCCCCTGTGCTCAAACAGCACTGGGGGCGTTCCCAAATCTGTGAGAGAACTCTCCAGCGCCGCCTCCATCTTCTTCAGGAACGAGACTTCATTGCGTCTTCTTCCGGGGCTTGGCTTCAAACTTCTAGGCATCAGGCCTAGGGCAAAGCTGACTGCGCATGTCCGCCGTCCAGAAGAAAATGTCCGCTTTCACAGTATTGCAAAATAGACAACAAAAAAGCAATATTTCTGCTACATGGAGCCTTAACCTTAACCCTTTCGCTACCAGGCACGTACACTGTACGTGCTCCCAAGGTGGCACTTCAGTAGCGGAGGACATACTTAGTACGTCCTCCCTACTAATGCCGATATCTCTGGACTGCATCAACATATCTTGATGCTTTAAAATGCATTTTAAAGAATAGAATCTCATCTTTAAAATGATACCAGGAAGTTGATGATTTTACTTACAGTTTTGTAGTGATTCACTGTTGAAAACACTATTTGGCATTGAGATCCAACTGCAGATCTCAATTCCCGACAGCGTTTCAACAGTGAATTTCTCCAAAACTGTACATCCAATCATCGAGTTCTTGATATCATTTTAAAGATGAGATTCTCCTCTTTAAAATGGAATTGAAAGCATCAAGATATGTTGATGCAGTCCAAAAATATAGAGCTCCAAAGTGCCCCCCCGTCTAAGCAAGCAATTTGCGATCTAACAAGAAAGGAAGAGGGACACGGAGCAGCCCAGCAGAGAGAGAGAGAGAGAGATAGAGAAACGATCTCTCTCTGCATAACTTGTATGTGACAGCAGGAGGGGGGTGGCAGGGACTCTATTGTCCCTATTAACCCTTCTCCTGCCAATCAGAGTGTATACTATACATTTGTCTCTGATTGTCACATACAGTTATAATGTAATTCCCCCCTGAGCTTTACTAGTGGGGTATTCTTATGTTATACCTCCTGAACATAACCAGGAAGTTTATTGGCGCTGTAAATATATACATGTGTGGTATGTATGAACTCCTCACATATTGCAGTTTTATGGACAGTACATTATGTTTGCAGAAAGGGATTTCTTGAGCCGCACTTTAGTGGCAAATTTGAATTTTTGCGCAATTTTTGCTAGCAATGTCTGTTTGCGGCAAAGTTGAATGAAGGTGGTTGTATATATAAACTATTAAATTGTGTTTTTATATACGGTATGCTGTGTACTCTGAAAAAAGTTAGATTTTGGTATCACAGTCACCGTTTGGTAGTTGCAGTATAGCTTTATAACATATTAGTGAATAACAGCACAATCCTGCTTGTCTTCTGTATTCGTGTTTTTGGGAGTCCTGAGCTCTTGTTGTAGTTAATGTTTGCGGTACATATAGTATACTGTATATACACATTGTGTACACCATAAGCTATTATTTTAAAAGTATTTTGTATATGAATGTGAGATTGAACATGAGTTTTAGGTGCAAATATGTGTTTTAGCGTATTTTTTCAAAAAATTATTTGTGTTGGTCGCAAAGTTGCATGAAGGTGGATGTGGCTATCGATGACCCATTAAGACATTTGTAATCTTCAGGTTGTCTACTTTCAAAAAATATATAGGGTTTAGGGGTTCACTTACTTTTCATGGTCTGTAATCCCTACATTTTATAGGATGCTACTTTTTTAACATTTCCAGCTTCAAAGCAGAATTTTGTTCCTTCCAGTTCTAGCGATTTTCTGAAGACACGTGCATGCGGGTTCAGGCCATAGTGATATGTATGAACTCTGCACATGTTGAACTCTTATTTTTAGGAGGTTTGGTGCATTTAATTTTTTGTTTGATTTCCGCTTTTAACAACTAATATACATTTATTTGCATTTTTTCATAAAACATTCACTTTAAATCAAAATTGCATGGAGGTGCCTGTTCGTATACAGTACCAAGTGGCATTCTGACAATGCTGCAGGTGTCTACTTTAAGAAAATATATAGGTATGGGGGGGGGGTTGGATGCTTTTTTAATGTTGCAATTTAGGTTTGATTTGTCCATCTCAAAACTGTGAAAATTGCTCTGGCTACTGGAGGTGCAAAATTTCCAGAGACCCTTGGCAGCGAAAATGTTAAAGGGGTTGGCATTTTCACTCAAATATTGAGAGACAAATGTTATTGTTTGCATGATAAAAAGTTGTACAATTTTCCTATGTAAACTCTGTAACCTCACAGTTATCAAGATCTCTACTTGCTGTCATTCATATTGCTTACCTCTAGTCGATAAAATTCTTACCATGTTCATTTACTACTGGTTATTTCTTCTCTTAGATAGTTCCGACATAACCTAGAAGTAAATTTTGAATCCTTCTCTTGCCTTTTTTGTCCAGTGTTCCAGTCACCCTGTGGAAGTTGCCAACTCTGGAAATAGCAAAAGAGCCTCAGACCATTAACCTTCCTCCTCCATGTTTGACCGTTACAGTCTCATACTGAGGAACCATCCTTTCACTGTAATGTAACAAAAATGTCAAGTTTTGATGACTCAGTCCATAAGACCTTCTTCCACTCAAGGTGCTGATTGGCCATCTTAGCAGTGACTTTCTTGATACTTGACCTGTCAGATTTGTGACCAGAAGTCTTCTATTCACAGCTGAAATGAAAACTTGTTTATTTCTTGCTACATTAAGCTGTGCTTGAGGATTTTGTGCGGCGAGGCACTGATCACTCAAAGTGTTGACTCTCAAACACCCGTCATTCGATTGTGTAGTGGCCTTTGGTCTGCACGATCTCTTCCAGGCAGTTTCCTCCAGTCTCCAAGTGTCTTTTCATGGTATAAGAAACTGCACTGTCTGTGACGGCAGCTGTCCTTAACCTCTTCCCTTTGGATAAAATCAGAAATTCAGACTATTGTTAGGTTTGAGGTTAAAAATTGATAGTAATTTTATGTTTGTAACTTACTTTTGAACCATTTCACATGATTTTCTGTATTAGAATTGTGTTAATGTAAAAAATAACAAGATAAATTGAGGAGTTCTAAAACTTCTGACCTGAGTGTATAGTATCAAGGTTCAAAACCTCTCCAGTCACGCTAGGGTTACTGTCTCAGTCTGGTTTGAAAATCCCTTGTATATACGCAGGGTTAAAAATGAC
Organism: Leptodactylus fuscus; assembly: GCF_031893055.1. Classification (NCBI taxonomy): domain Eukaryota; kingdom Metazoa; phylum Chordata; class Amphibia; order Anura; family Leptodactylidae; genus Leptodactylus; species Leptodactylus fuscus. Next base: position 33,805,887 of record NC_134271.1, read on the forward strand.
TGTAAAAAGGTTTACTTTTGAACATATTTTGTTTGAGAATTGGAAAATTTTGCAGCATACATTTCCCTGTTCTGTGACAGAATTGTCAAAACATTGGAATATTGTGTCTACATAATCCAGAGATGTAAATCCATTCATGCATACAATGGCTTCACTTTAGTGTGTCTTTCTGTGATTTAGAGCACTGAGGCCAGCCAGTCTCAGTATATGCATTTACTTGTCAAAAGACCCAGTGTGTCATAGGGATGAATATTTAGTAACAAGTGACATGAATAGAAGTTAAAAAGGCTGATACAAAATGGATACAACTCAGTCCCATCTGATGTGACATAAGTGGATTCTTTGTGAATTCTCTTCCATTGTTAAACATACTGTAGAAAATGCATATAAATTGTCATGTGTTGGATGGTGGCTTCTTTAACCTCGATGGTAGATACTTTTACCTAGTATATAAGGTGCTGTGTGTTGGAACACAAGGCATTTCAGTGATGGTGGAATTAGAGGATGTGTATGTTTTTTGCAAAAGGAAACAAAAAAGACATACACAATTACAAAGAGTGTCAGAATTGTTACCAATCACTAATATGATTAAGCAATATGTAGTAAAATGACTGGCATAAACAGGGCAGGGGTACAGGCTAAGGGGGTGGGAGAAGGAAACACTCATGCAAGTACTAACAATAAGAATGAGAGTGGTAACAGCAACGCTGGTTTTGGTGGCACTGCCAGTAGCCGCATGAATGAAGATGAAGATTTTGATTACTTAGCTCACTCATCTCAGTCACAAGAGGATAGTGCATCCAAGAGTGATTTGTACTTGAGTCAGGCTTTTGTGTGTTCCTCCTCCTCTAATGTTTTAACTCATAACTGCAGGGCCATGTTAGACCATCGACTATGTTTCCTTCATCTTCTTCTCTGACATGCTGTAAGGATTGGAGTCAGGGTCAGGCAGTGCAGAGTGACACAGCTGGGAAAGCAACACTGTGCAACTAATGACAAAAGGGGTCGTAGGCCCTGCAGCTATAACTATGCTGTAGATCTGAGATGAGGCAGACCAATGCACTTCCTAATTGAAGTGCGCCTGCCACGACTCCTACGCTACTGTCCAGGCGGCTAGGGTCATTGAAGAGGAGGCCCTGAAAGTGCTAAGGGCTGGAGTAACGCGGGTGACACCTAAGCAGAAAGCACAGTGTAAAATGCAATGCAAAACCAAAGACAAAATAGCATAGAACAAGGGAGGACAACAAGCCCCTCAAAAACACAGAAGAGAAGGTGGGGTCAGACAAGCAAGAGGTTAAGCCAGGAGATCAGAATAAAGTACCAAATCAGAAGATAAGGAATAGTCAAATACAAGCCGGTTATACAGTAACCAATAAACAGACAGAAAGACACACAGACTGGATATCTGGAGGAGACCAGGAAACACTAAGTGAATGGCTGGCAAGGATCCATGCCTGGGTGGGGTTTAAATAGCAGCAGAGAAAACAACCCACAACACCTGTGATTGCTAATGGCATGGAGAACTGAGAGCAAGGAAAAGATTAACCCTTAATCACCTAAGCACAACCAATAGAACTCTTAACACGTCTCCAGACGAGTCGCCGCACAGCAAGGAGACCACGGCGACTCCGTATCCTGACACATACATACTGTAGCATTCCCTGGTAGTAATGTGGCACCTACTGAAAAAACTATTTTTACTAGTCAGTAAAGGAGCAGTATTCCTCCTCTACTTGAAAAACTAGATGAGAACTGTCAGTAATTAAGGGGTTTAGAGTCAATCTGATGAAGGGGGTGAATTGAGTGAATGTAAGGGCTTATAAATCTAGATGTTAGATTCAGTCATTTGTTCAGTGACTGGACCTTGTTATCACCTTTAATTCCCAAATTTCTTTTCCTCTGTCATTCTTGAGGAGACCTTTTAGAATCAACTTTCTAAAAGAAAGTTGATTCTAAAAGAAGACACGCAGAGAGGCCGTTCCTGAAGAAGATGGAGAAGGGGCTGGAGATTTCTCTCAAAGCATTGGGGATGCCCTCAGTGCTGTTTGAGTCCTGGGGACTTCCTCCAGTGCTGCGAGAGAACTCATTTGCAAACAAACGAAAACTGGGATTTCTGCCGAACGGCGACACGGAGAAGACATCTAAAGGTAGGAGAAGAATAGCCTTTCTTAAGGCTATTCCTACATATGATTTTAAAAATGAGAAAAAAATTTGATTTTAATGATAGAATCCCTTTATGGATTTTGGCATCTTCCTGTGAAATCCTGTGCTGAACTCCATATCTGTCTCTTCTTCGCCTTGTTTCTCTCACTCATATAGCCCTGAAGAATCGGTGTATGAGTTCTAATAAAACAGGGAACCTGAGTTTGGTGGGGTCACTTTAAACAGTTATATCTCTGCCATTATAAAACTTGAAAAAACAAACTTGCAGTTTATCCATCTTAATATTATCAGAGACATCAACATTTAAAAACACCATTGGGATTGGGAGCCACTGCAGCGCCATGAAAATATCAATACTGTTGTTTTAACTGATGATCTCTATAAAACTAATACAGACAAAACTGCAATCTTGGTTTTCTATATTTTATAATGACCCCCCAGACTCGGCTTTATTAGAGCTTGTACACCCATAACACAGTCCATACTCCAGTGAGAAATCAGTGTGAGACAAATGAATACAGAAGGGACACAAGTGGATTTCATTGCAGGATTTCATGGAAAGAAGCCAAAGTCCATTTAAAAGTTTATTAAAATATCTATTAAAGTCACAAATACTGCCAAAAAAAATCAAAAGTTGTTCAAAAGTTAAAGTACGCTTTAAAGGAATCATCCCCTTCCAAAAATTCCTTTTTCATAAAGTTTCCCCCATCTGTGTACATGGTAGCATGAGAAGTAGAACATCACCAAAGATTCCAAAATCCGGCATCCCATTACTTGAAGCAGTTGAGTTTGTATTTTCTCCCTGTATGTGTGTATGGGTTTTCCCCGGGTATTCTGGTTTCCTTTCATGCTCCAATAATATACTGATAGGGAATTTAGATTGAGAGCCCTACTTGTGACAGCTTTGACAATTTTCTCTGTAAAGCGCTGCGAAATAAGATGGCAGTAACCAACATGAATAATTAAATACACATTTATTAATATTATGATTCTTTATTGTTGATCACTTGGATTAAAATCGTATCAGTGCTGAACTTCTGTTAGGATAGCAGATGCAGTTCAGAGCCAAAGTAAGAATCAGTACTAGATATACAGATTAAAATGGTTAATACAGCACCCCCTGGGCAGCACCAACTCCAACCCCACAATGGTGTTCACCAAAGCCCAAGATGATGAGGATGGACTTGGCTGCACTGCTGAGCAGAGCGCTATGGGTCAGGAAACGCCAAACGCACAGTGGACTACAAATCACGGCAAACCAGACGCTGAGACTCTTACCAGTAGAAGTTTTGGGTTGTGGTGTTGGTCCATGGATCCAAAAAGCTGAAGTATGTGGCAGGTAAAACATAGTCGTACGATCCGGGTCAACAGCAAGAGGTCAATGCAGGACAGCGGGAAATCCAAAGGCGATGTCAAGCAGGCTGAGTCGGTAACAGGAACGGTAGCGGAGTACAAAGCAGAGTTCAAGGAGCAGAGGTCTAGAGGTAAACCAAGGTCGTTAACAGGAACAGGCAGAGTACAGAATCAGAAGGCGAAGGCAAGGAGGTCAAGGCAAAAGGGTCAGGAACGCAGGTAATCAGATCAGGGACCGCTTACAACCAGGACACAGAGATGAACTGAATAGCCAGCACTGAAGTGCTGCTAGAACCCAGCTTAAATAGCACACCAGAGGGTGGGGCAGAATCTCACGGAAAAAACCCACCCAAAACCAGAGAATCCAGACATAAATACTAGCCCTGACCCACTAACAACTTTATGGTACAAATGCTGATAAGATGACTTGTTTCAAATGTAAGATCTTCCTCAACCCCAAGGTTCAAAACAACTTTAGTTGAAAACATGTCTGTATTTTGGAATCTTTCGGTAACCTAGTTGTCCATAGTCAAATGGCGCAAATCTACAAGCAAGCTCCAAACCAAAGGCTTCCTCAGGAACGGTCTTGAGTCACACAAAAAAATGACCAGAAAAATGTAATAAGAAGATTTTATTTTATGAAACGTCAAAAAGGAAATCTATTATAATTTAATACTGATAGGACTCTAAAATGGTGACATAAACGCTTAATGTTATCCCTTCATGTTTACAGCTTTCATTATGGGAAACTTTGGTCAGTAAGTGAGCCACAAAATAGGGGAAAATTGCCTTTCCTTGACATACAGACCACACATAGCACCATAAATAATCTCAAGAGCAGTGTCCCTGAGTTATTGATAGACACACAGGATTTTCTAGAGGCAACTTGCAAAGCTATCGATTGAACAAGCTGTTAAGGCACTTCCAGTCAATAGGAATAAATTTGAAAATCCCCAGTCCACTTGTGATGGTTTAGAAAACACACTTTTCATTTAGAAATTCAGTTTTCCTTTTCCCTTTCATCGTCCTAATCACAACTTTTACCAAGATGATATCAGATGCAGAGAAATATCAACAGTTAATCGTTTTGTCACATTTACGCCACAACCATTTCTCTAAATAGCCTTGTTGTTCATCTTTAGTGCTGAGGGCTACAATCTATGTGTCCTACTCTTATATCGGTACAAACACATTTGATAAAATAAAATATTTTTCAAAAAGAACTCTGTTACACTACAATGAAGCCATCCTTTACCGCTGCTCTATATAAACTTCTCCTGTGGTCATGCGGGCATAGTGGGAAGGGGGATTGGGGGCACTCCGTTCTAGATGACTTGAGTATTCCTTTTATTACAAAGTAATATGTACTCTTTCTGTTAAAAAGGTGCACGGAAATGAATCTAGTGCTCTTTAACATACACAAAAAAAAAATGGGGACTTATAAAGGAAACTCATAATCAGAAAGTAAAGTTGTTAATAGCTATTATAAAAAACAGTATTCCTATAAATTCTCCAATGTAAAAGTTGGAAATATATATGTATATTCAAATCTTAAATTGAGCCCGTCAAGTGATTTATGCAAAAAAATAAATAAATAAATAATTGATAGGACTCCTAAAAGGGACAAAGAGATGGCGTAAACGTTAGTAGAAGCCAAATCAACAGTTTGGTACATTCTGGTGAAAAAGTGCTCTGGTGAACTTGGGAACTCAAAAAGACCTGGACGTCCACTGAAGACTGTGGTGGATGATCGCAAAATCCTTTCCATGTTGAAGAAGAACCCTTTCACAACATCCACCCAAGTGAAGAACACTCTCCGCAAGATGCAAACCATTACTCAGTCTCAAAAATAGAAAGGCTAGATTAGACATTGCCCAAAAACCATCTAAATAAGGCAGCCAAGCTCTGGAACAGAATAGTTTGAGCAAATGAATCTAAAATCAATCTATATCAGAATGATGGGAATAAGAAAGTGAGGAGAAGGCTTGGAATGGCTTCTGATCCGAAGAGTAACACATCCTCTGTAAAACATGGTGGAGGCAATGTGTTGACATGGGCATACATGACTTCCAATGGCACTGGGTCACTAGTGTTTATTGATGTTGGATGAATTGTGAAGTGTACAGGGATATACCTTCTGCTCAGATTCAACCAAATCCAGCAATGTTGAGTGGACGGTATTTCACAATACAGATAGACAATGACATTCTGCGAAAGCAACTCAGGACATATTTTGGTGCAAGCCCTTGCCTGAACGCATAAACTTTAATTACATCTGAGGACGGATTTACACCTGCGCCCAGTCTCCACTTTAGCCAATCTGGCTGGTTTCCGTATTCTGCCCTGAGAAACTGTAACAGAAAAACAGTGGTCAATTTTCAAACTACAATCTTGGTGTCACATCCTATGCTTCTCCTCTCTCTCTTCCTGGACATCTGTAGACAATAAAAAATAAAATATGAGGAGACCACCTATGGGACCAATAGGAGACCGAGATTGGTTGAATGATATGGCTTCAGGCCATGCTAACTTGGTTGACATCATCGTGATGCCACCATGGACAGAAGAAATCCATTGGCAGCTATGTCATTTAACGAGGTGACTGCCATGCCATGTGGTAGCGCATTATTATGGCAACAACATCGCATAACTGCCATATTGGGAAGAAGTCAGTAGGTGGCTTTGTCATGGGAAGGCAACTTTTAAGTAGCATATTTTGAGTGGCCCGAGTTACATTACAGGGGAGGCTATATTTTGGATATGTTCATGCATCCTAGCCCCACAAAAAGTACACGAGGAATTAAAGAAGTTAAATAAACTCACAAATAATTGAGCTTGTTCATTGTATTTAAAGATGAAACAGAGCAATATCCCCAATAAAGATCATATCCAATAGTAGTGATGATCTGTTTCCGGTAATGGGGAAACGTATCATCACCGGATGACCAGGAAATGTCCCTGGGATGGTCACATGACTGCCCCAGGGATATTGGTAACTATTAGTGTTGAGGGAGTAGTGTTCGATCAAATACCTCACCAGCATAAGGAATGTGTGTAATCGGCCGAACACCAAAGGGTTAAACGCATCGAATATTCGAAGCATTTAACTCCTTGGTGTTTGGACAACTACACGCATTCCTATGCCGGCGAGGTATTTGATTGAATACTACTCGCTCAACACTGGTAACTATACATTTTTGATTAATTATGTTATTTAGAAAGTAGGGGATTGATTAGATTAGTGTAGGGCTTTCCATTTATCCCGGACAACCCCTTTAATTTCTTAATTGGACAGTATATAATAGTATGCTTCGACAATTTAAATATTGTTTCACCTCATCTTCATATCTATTACTGAGATTATGAGCTGAAAAAAGGTGATTTGCATGCATGGCAGTGAGAAGTGCTGTTACTAACGCAGCGAAGCATCAGAAGAGAAGGATATCTACACATCAAGGGGCGTATAGTGGACAGAGGAGGTGGGATACGAGATATGACAGTGATGTGCTCTGAGTACAGGAGGAACGCCCCCTGGGCTCCGTGCGCAGAATTAGCATATAAGAATAAAATCTGTATTTCAAAAACAGCGTTGGATAAAAGCTAAAGAAAGATTGGGATAGAATAGCCTTTCTAAAGGCTATTGCAAAATGTTGTTAGGCAAAGTTGCCTAAATCTAATGATAGAATCCCTTTATTGATTAATTGTATATTATTTATTATGCTTTGTTTCCTTCTGACCTAGTAGGGAAAGAAGGCTAGATTTAACCCTTTTGTTTACTGCAAAAGGGGCCATGTGGAAACTTGAGTTTTGGTTCAATGATAGACTATAGTTAAGGGACAAGAAAATAAATATTATACTAATCCTTCATAGCTGAGTGGTCAAGCACTGCAATGACATTGGACCTGGGTGGAAGTCAGAAATAATAGATCCATATGGCTAGCATGCAATAAAACAATAGATAAAGAATGTTATAAACAAGGGGAGTGGGTAGGGGAAAGGACAGAGGAGGCCTGTGAGGCCATTGTTGCTACTGAAGGTTGTCATGAAGTCATGATCCAGGTGTCAAATTATACAGTGTTGGCCAAAAGTATTGGCACCCCTGCAATTCTGTCAGATAATACTCGTGTTCTTCCAGAAAATGATTGCAAGCACAAACTCTTTGGTATTAATATCTTCATTTATTTTGCTTACAATGAATAAACACAAAAGAGAATGACAAAAAAAAAAAGTCAAATCATTGATCATATTACACAAAACTCCAAAAATGGGCCGGATAAAGGTATTAGCACCCTCAGCCTAATACTTGGTAGCACAACCTTTAGACACAATAACTGTGAACAACCGCTTCCGGTAACCATCAATGAGTTTCTTACACTGCTCTGCTGGAATTTTAGACCATTCTTCTGTGGCAAACTGCTCCAGGTCCCTGAGATTTGAAGGGGGCCTTCTCCAAACTGCCATCAAGAGATCTCTCCACAGGTGTTCTATGGGATTCAGGTCTGGACTCATTGCTGCCACTTTACAAGTCTCCAGTGCTTTCTCTCAAACCATTTTCTAGTGCTGACCTGAATGTTCCTGTGTCTACAGTGCGCGGTGTCATCAAGAAGTGTAAAGCCCATGGCACTGTGGCTAACCTCCCTAGATGTGGACGGAAAAGAAAAATTGACGAGAGATTTCAATGCAAAATTGTGCGGATGGTGGATAAAGAACCTCGACTAACATCCAAACAAGTTTTTTTTTTTTTTTTTTAATGTAGATTGTGAGCCCCACATAGGACTCACAATGTACATTTTTCCCTATCAGTATGTCTTTGGAGTATGGGATGGAAATCCATGCAAACACGGGGAGAACATACAAACTCCTTGCAGATGGTTTTCTGCCCTTGGCGGGATTTGAACACCAGGACTCCAGCACTGCAAGGCTGCAGTGCTAATCACTGAGCCACCGTATGGCCCCTTCATCCAAACAAGTTTAAGCTGCCCTGCAGTCCGAGGGTACAACAGTGTCAACCCGTACTATCCAACGGCGTCTGAATGAAAAGGGACTGTATGGTAGGATAACCAGGAAGACCCCACTTCTTACTCAGAGATATAAAAAAGCCAGGCTGGAGTTTGCCAAAACTTACCTGAGAAAGCCAAAAATGTTTTGGAAGAATGTTCTGTGGTCAGATGAGACAAAAGTAGAGCTTTTTGGGAAAAGGCATCAACATAGAGTTTACAGGAAAAAAAGAGGCCTTCAAAGAAAAGAACAAGGTCCCTACAGTCAAACATGGCGGAGGTTCCATGATGTTTTGGGGTTGCTTTGCTGCCTCTGGCACTGGACTGCTTGACCGTGTGCATGGCATTATGAAGTCTGAAGACTACCAACAAATTTTGCAGCATAATGTAGGGCCCAGTGTGAGAAAGCTGGGTCTCCCTCAGAGGTCATGGGTCTTCCAGCAGGACAATGACCCAAAACACACCTCAAAAAGCACTAGAAAATGGTTTGAGAGAAAGCACTGGAGACTTCTAAAGTGGCAGCAATGAGTCCAGCCCTGAATCCCATAGAACATCTGTGGAGAGATCTCTTGATGGCAGTTTGGAGAAGGCCCCCTTCACATCTCAGGGACCTGGAGCAGTTTGCCAAAGAAGAATGGTCTAAAATTCCAGCAGAGCCTTGTAAGAAACTCATTGATGGTTACCGGAAACGGTTGTTCGCAGTTATTTTGTCTAAAGGTTGTGCTACCAAGTATTAGGCTGAGGGGGCCAATACTTTTGTCCGGCCCATTTTTGGAGTTTTGTGTAAAATGATCAATGATTTGACTTTTTTTTCATTCTCTTTTGTGTTTTTTCATTGCAAGCAAAATAAATGAAGATATTACCAAAGAGTTTGTGCTTGCAATCATTGTCTGGAAGAAACTGAGTATTATCTGCCAGAACTGCAGGGGGGCCAATACTTTTGCCAACACTGTACATCTAAAGTGTTCTTTAGGACAAGACCCCAAGTGGCAAAAGTGCAGCATTTTACATCTGCAAAGTGGATGTCATTGTGGCTAATCCTGTCCATATATTGCAGGAAAAAATCAGCAAGATTTCAAGAATGCTTGTAAATAGCAGCATGTCAATCACACCTATGGAAACGCTGGCGTTTTCTACATAGGTATAATAGAGGCAGAAAGTCTGCAGAGGAAAACACAATGTGTTTTCCGCCGTGGTGTTTTCCACAGTGTTTTTGTGCAGCGATTCGCTGCATGGAGCCTTAGCCTTAAAGAGGCTCCCTCACCAAGTCTGAAAACCCAATGACATATATCATCTAATAGGTGCTGTCACCCTGAGGATTTTGGTGTTTTGATTATCCTCATCTGTTCAGCCATTCCAAAGATATGAGTTCTTTTAGTGTTGATGCAAATAAAAGTATACTAGCCAAGTGGGTGAAATCTAGATGATGGATATGGATGAAATATATCACACAATGACCACAACAGGAATAAGCTCATTGTTACCACCCACTTAGCTAGTATACCCTAAGTTGCAACAACCTTGAAAGGGCTTATATCTTTGAAATGCTTAAACAGATTTAGATAAAAAACAGCAAAATGTTAATGCATGTTATTGAACTATTCAGAACTAGTGACAGGTCCTCTTTAATTTTGGAATACTTGGAAAAACCTTTTGATCATTACTTCTTTCTGTACAGTTGACCCAGCTCTCCTGACTATGCATTTACTTTTCCCTCCTGCTACCTCGTGACCTCCGGGCTTGTTTGACTTCATTTTGGCAATCCCTGGAATCTGCAAGACCTCCTGTGTACTGTCTTGGACTGTAAGACTTTCCTGTGGTGCTTCTGCTATCTCCTGGCATATCTCAATATCCCTTGCGAACCAGCTCTCCCATTTCTTCATCTGCTGAGGTTAGTGTTACTGGGTTTTCTGGGTCCTCAGCTACTTGGGGTACGCTGAGGTACGCTGAGTGTGCAGCGCTCTCTGGGCAGTTGTGGTTCTGGGTCCCGGAATTTATCCAGTCCAACTCCAACATCAGAAGCTCTGGCGAAGACCTCTGGGGCCTGGTCCTGCTCTTGTTAGGAGAGCGTTGTACACTCAGGATTGTTTTGGCCTCAGTCTTTGAGGATTCTGGTTGCCCAGGATTAACTGTCCGTTATTATCACATCAGGTTCCTAACAGATATATCTGCATCCTATATCTCTTAGCTGGTGAAATTTTGGCCCAATTAAATGTTTTTCTGACCATTTTCATGGCTATGGTGAGGGGACTGTAGAAACGCAACTTTTTTTGTTGCAGATTTTGTTGTGGTTTTTTGAGCCAAAGCTGAAAGTGCATTGAGCAGATGGTACAAGTATAAGAACTTCCTATAAATTTTCCATTCCTTTTGTAGCCATTCTTGGCTTTGGCTCAGAAAACCACAACAAAAATTGCAACAAAAAAAGCTGCGTATCCGCAATGTGGGGCCTTAGCTTAAAATGGTATTCTACTAAGGTGCCAGAAATTGGTCGACTCCATTCAACATGAATATCAAACAACTAAATAGTAGTTCAGGAATTAAAGGTAAAAGGTAAAGGTAAATCACACTTTTTTTTTCAGTTAATACATACATTTTTGAGTTTTCAAAGAAAAATGCTTTGCTTTTTGGTAAAGGAATTGCACAATTTAGTTACATTTTGTTACTATTTAGATACATGTGCAGCATTTCCAGTGCATTTGTATTTCAGCAAATAAAAGTTTTTCAAATTATTTGTTCTTTGTTTTTTTTTAAACTTTTTTTTGTACAGTCCTGTAGCTTTGTAAAGCAGTATGTGCATGAAATATAGTGTATGCCCAGTCCAGTACTATGTTATTACCATTAGCTGAGTTACAATAGGAGGTTGATTTTAAGCGCCAAATTCCTCTGTGTGAACCCTAAGAAACTGTGAAGAGTGAAAGTGTGGGACTTCTCAAAAATAATCTGGATGGTGGAAAATGTGTAAAATTCCTTACAGAAAACATGATTAGAGAAAACAGAAAATCTCCCTTCAATGCCACCTGTTTAAAACAACAAGAAGCGCGGTGTTGCCTTAAAACTACTAAAATAGACAAATCACTGGGTCCACATGGCATGTACCCCCCCCATGTACTGTGATAAACAACCCCTTAGTTCTAATGGGGGTCTAAATGTCAGCCTAGAAACTATAGTCCTGCAAACTTAATCTTTGTAGTTGGAAAATATTTATAAGGGTTTCTAACAGAGGCTACCCGGATATATATCGAGGACAATAACCTTATAACATCGAATCAGCATGGGTTTATGAAGAATCGGTCCTGTCAGGCTAATCTGATAAGCCACTAGAAGGCCCCATGGGATGGAAATGCTGCAATTTGCTCACAGTTTGCCCGCTGCGGGTAAAATTTGGGGTATAACAGTCCGTGGAGTCTCATCTTCCTCTTAGTTGGTGGCCGCTATATGTGGAGGTGGGGTGGGTGGTTTGGGGTATAACAGTCCGTGGGGTCTCATCTTCCTCTTGTTTGGTGACAGCTGGACACGTATTGGGCAGCGATCTCCACAGTGGCCTCTTCTTCTCCCAGTAGGATGTAGAGTTTCCTCTTCTTGTCAGCAGATATGAAGTCTGGGATGTGGGCAGAGAGTCTTTGGTAGTAGACGGCCCTCACAGCTGAGTATTTGGTGCAGTGTATCAGGAAGTGGGTCTCGTCTTCTAGGGCTCCCTGGTCACAGTGCTGGCACAGTCTGTACTCCCGTGGCTTGTACGTCTGCCTGTATCGCCCCGTCTCCATCTCCAGGTTGTGGGTGCTCAGTCCATACCGACTCAGGGTCTGTGTGTGTTTGGGGTGGCGTATTCTCTCCAGGTAGGTGGCCATGGTGTAGTCCCTTTGCAATGACTGGTACACGGTGAGTTTCTTGGAGTTATTTATTGTGCTTCTCCATTCCTCGATGTACCGCTCTTTGTCTCTCTCAAATACTCCTTTTATTTGAGCCTTGTTCAGGGCATGTATATGCATTACAGTTTGTATAAAGATATTGGGGTGATTTATGAAGACTGGTGTAATAATAATAATAATAATAATAATAATAATAATGTAATAATAAATTTTATTTATATAGCGCCAACATATTCCGCAGCGCTGTACAATTTGTAGGGTTCAGATACAGACAGATACAAAACAAAGAACATCATTTCACACAATGGGACTGAGGGCCCTGCTCACAAGAGCTTACAATCTATGAGGTAGAGAGGATGACACAAGAGGTAGGAGGGGCGGCATTGCTTATACAGTGTTCAGACAATTTTGTAATACAGGTTGCAGCCATTACACAAACAAAGCTTTATGGGCCGTCACTAGTAGTGTCCTTTAACATGTGGATAGAGCATGGACAAATATGTTAGGCTGAAAAGGCATCAAGAAGGGTTTGCATTAGGAATTGTGATAGGCTTGTCTGAAAAAATGCGTCTTTAGTTTGCGTTTGAAACTGTAGAAATTGGGAGTTAATCTGATTGTCCGGGGTAGAGCATTCCAGAGAAGTGGTACAGCTCAGGAGAAGTCTTGTATACGAGCGTGGGAGGTTCTGATAATAGAGGATGTAAGTGTTAGGTCATTGAGTGAGCGGAGAACACGGGTTGGGCGGTAGACAGAGATGAGGGAGGAAATGTAGGGAGGTGCGGCAGTATGGAGAGCCTTGTGGATGAGAGTAATAACTTTATATTTTATTCTATAATGAATAGGCAGCCAATGTATCGACTGGCACAGACCAGAGGCATCGCTGTAGTGTCTAGCCTGGTAGATGAGCCTGGTCGCTGCATTCAGAATAGATTGTAGAGGGGAGAGTTTAGTGAGGGGAAGACCGATTAGTAAGGAGTTACAGTAGTCAAGGCGAGAATGAATCAGAGACAATAAGTGTCTTTAGTGTATCTCTTGTAAGGAAAGGACGTATTCTGGAGATATTTTTGAGGTGGAGGTGACATGAGTGTGCGAGTGATTCAATATGGTGTATTCAATGCCTGTCTTCAGATTTGTGGAGTGGGAGGAGATTGAGCCTTATTATCAATGAGGATCATTCTTTGGCAGGTCTTTGCGCCTGGATTATACTAACTCATGTCCTTGCCACAATTCCTTTTAAGAAAGTGGTGGAGGTAGCGCAGAATTGTAAAAAGTCACAATTTTGTCCCCAAATAGTAGACTTCAAAGACTGCAACTTTTTATGTCTCTTACAAGAAAAAACTGGTTCTCCTTTATTTTAAGTTGGTATAATTGGTATATTTGGTATTTCATATATTTTAAGCAGTTTGCTATATAGCTATATAATTCTCACAGAATAACAAATACAGTCATTTGTAAAGATTATTAATAATTCTTATAACTCAAGAGCATAGAGCAGGGGCCTAGCTATAGAGGGTGTAGAAGGAGTCATCTCTTACAGGACCTGGAGTCTCAGGGGACCAAAAGGCTTCTCCATCACATAAGAAGATGCCAGTATTATAGGAAGCACATACTTTACATTGGGACCCAGAAAATTCAAGTTATGCCTCTAGCATCCATTAAATGAAGGCTAGCTGCTATGCTATGTACTTACTGTCCCAGCCAAAATGACAACTGCCTAATTACTGTTGTACAGTAATTGACCCCCTTAGTACTGTTGCATATTCTGCTTTAATTAATGAGCAATAATGAATAGTGTCAGACAGATGACATAGATCAGAGATATGTGTCCTGGCGGACTCCCTGTTACCTTTTAGTCAGTTTCTTAAATACTTTGCCAATGCTTTCATTTAAAGCAATGCAATTTTTTTTTGTACTGTGGAATTTTTTTCTTCCAGAAATCTTTTAGTATTAAAAACCACATTGCATATTCCATATTTCTTATCACATGTATCATACAAATATAATCAATAGGATTCAACCACCCCAACACAGCACCCTGGGGGGGCATGTGATAGAAAAAAAAGTGCTAAAAAATACATACAAGGGTCCCAGATGTTGGATACCTGCTAATCTTTGATTTATGACCTATTTAAATGATAGATCAACCATTCTGAAGGCCTGAAGATTCCCTATAATAAATCACTATGGCCTTCCGAGATCACATATTTATTCCAATGAACATAATCATATCTATATTTGTAAATAATTAAATAAGTTAAACATTTCTGCAAATATAGGTATGGTAGTTAAAAACGCTGCAGAGTTTTAGAGATTTTCTCTAACCATCTTAGTGGTGAGGTCTGTGGTCTTGATCGGTTGCCAATGAATAAGACCACAAGTGCAGCAACTTTCTACGGTCTGGGACTTATCAGGAACCCAGCCATGACTTTCTTATTGTAGCAGGATCATCAGACAGGGACACTGCTTGTATGAGAAGATAGCCTGGCCACAATAAGGAAACCACGGCAGATTTTTGACCTAAGAAAGTTCCTGCATTCATGGTTGTGTCCACTGGTAACCGATCAAGACATTAAGACTGTAAACACAAGATGATTAGACAAAATCTCTAAAACTCTGAAAAATGTTTACTTATATTTGCAAAAATGTTCAACTTTTAATTATCTACAAATTTAAAAATAATTATGTACATGGGACTACCCCTTTAAGGCTGCATTCACACAGAGTAACGTTGGCATTTTTTGTGCTTATTTTGGCACATAGCGCCACGTAACGCCGCGTATACACCGTGTTAACACCGCGTTTGCGCCGTTCAACACGACCGCAAAATAGCGCGGCGCAAACGCGGCGTTAACGCGACGTTAACGCGGCGTTTACGCGGCGCTATGTGCCATAATAAGCACAAAAAACGCCAACGTTACTCTGTGTGAATGCAGCCTTAATGATCCGCACTCTTGCTCACAGCTGCCAGTGCTTCCCCTTTTGCGGAAGTAGAGGCGGCTGTGAGCAGGAGTGGGGATCGGTAAGTGAGGCTACAGGCCCACAAACCCCTCAAGCATTGCTATTATTATACGCTGGGGTCTTTTCAGATAATAGTTGGAGGGCCAGGTGAGGTGAAGGAACATAAAAAATACCTCTCCTTTGCTCCGGCAGTCTGCGGGTCTGTTTGGTGACATTCCAGACGTCACATGGACTAGGCCGGCATCAGGAGACAGGGGAGCATGTTTTTTTAAATTTTTTTTCATCTCCAGTGACCCCAATTAAAAAATACAATTTTATTCCGGACAACCCCTTTAAGCTACAAGCTTGAATATGATCCTGGAGATGGGAATATCCCTGTAATGTAAATTTTCACATTAGGGTATGTAACATTAATTTTAGACAAACTTTTTAATAACTAGGGTAATATTTTAAGCATACATAGCCCATACCTCTGACTCAGCATCCAAGAAATATATGCTGTAGTGCACAATATCACCAGAAAAATAACTAGCTTCAGCATTAGCAAACATACGAGCACTGCCTTCTAAATGGTTCATTCCTTTTGTGGTCTGATATGATACAACTTGAAGTGACTCTCGATGCCTGTAGGACCTATTCTTACATTTATATCCTTCCTGTTATATTCTTGACATATACCTGGGGCATTTTACTAGTCACTTATATATATATTTATAAATCAGTCTAGTGTGTCAGCAACTTATATGGATGGAAAATGCCATTTTATTGGAAAAAGCAGTACACCACGTATCAGTCCTCACATGAACCTTTCTCAAGTGCTGTGAGGACCGATACATGGTGTACTGCCTTTTCCAATAAAAGGACATTTTCAATCCATACAAGTTGCTGGCAAACCAGATTGTTTTTTCTATTGAGAACCCTTTTGCCAGGAGAGGGGTTTCTGCCGTACAATTTATGGGATGATACCCAGATTTGCAGGTGCTGTTAAAATTGTCTATTTTTAAAACTTATATATAATGTGAGAGAGTGAAGTGTGTGGTCTGGGAGGACAAGTATATTCAAGCCAGGCACCTAAAGGGTGTTTGGTAAAGACCTACACCAGGGAGGTCAGCTGAGTAATCAAGGCCTGATAAAGTCTGTGTGAGAGGACAGGGAAGTGTGGCACCACACTGACAGAGCTGACCTGTCCAAACTGAATCTACAGAGCAGGTACTGTGCCACCCGTTGCTGTTGCCAAGGTGGGAGTTTGGTATCCAGGCTTCTGTATAGACAGGGAAAAGTTTGCTTGTGTTTAGTTTAATTCTCAGCCGAGAAGGGTTTTGTTTTGGTTATTAGTGCCTTTGCATAGGCAGTTAATGCACTGGAAGTGAATAAATCCTGAACGTGTGTGCAATCCAGTGTCTGTGTCCCTGTTTCCTGCACTGCTACCAAGTATATATATATATATATATATATATATATATATATATATATATTATATATATATATATATTGTATATGGGTCCATTCAGACAGAGGAAAATGGCGCTGAATTTGGGTTCCTTTTTCTGCTGGCAGAAAAAAGAACCCACTGAAGTCAATGGGAGGCTTTTTTTCAGCACTGAAATTCAGCACCAAATTCAGCACCATTTTACTCCGTGTGAATGGACCCTATATGTGTGTGTATGGAAATAGGCGTCCATTTTTTTTTTGTTTTGAGTAATAACCAGAACACCACAGAGGAGTCCCTGTTATTGTAACAGGATCAGATGGCCGAATGATAGACACTTACTCTGCTCCTAATTCTCTTCTCCCTCCTTCCTTTGTCAGCTGCAACTAACTCAAGTTTGCCTCCTGTTGGCAGCAATAAGTATATCTTTTGTTAAACAGAGGAGAGAAAAGTACAACTCCTGACAAAAATTATGGAATCACCTGAGGATGTTCCTTCAGTTGTTTAATTTTTTAGAAAAAACGCAGATCACAGCCATGAAAAAACGAAAGGCATTTCAAAAGGCAACTTTTTGGCTTTAAGAAACACTAAAAGAAATCAAGAAAAATAATTGTGGTAGCTAGTAACAGTTAGATTTTTAGAACAAGCACAGGCAATAAATTATGGAATCACTCAATTCTGAGGAAAACATTATGGAATCATGAAAAACAAAAAAACAAAATAAGACTCCAACACATCACTAGTACTTTGCTGCACCACCTCTGGCTTTTATAACTGCTTGCAGTCTCTGAGGCATTGACTTCATGAGTGGTAAACAGTACTCCTCATCAATGGGATTTACATACAGAAGAGCTAGAAGAAAGCCCATTGTAACCTTGTTTTTTTCTGTTTAGGTGTTAGTGATGGCTAAGGAAAGACAATCGTGGACTGTGGATGAAAGTCATATTCATTGGTGAATCTCAAATTTGCATTGAGTAAGGTGATGATAATGGAACTTTTGTTTGGTACCAGATTTATGCAGACTTCTGTCTGAAGAAAACATTCAAATTTCCACAGTCATTGATGATATGGGGCTGGATGTTTCGGGATGATGAAACCATTTTTCAAAATGATAATGCATCTTGCCATAGAGCAAAAATTGTGAAAACATTCCTTGAAGAAAGACACATAAGGTCAATGTCATGGTCTGCAAACAGTCCAGTTCTCAATTCAATTGAATATCTGTGGTGGAAGTTAAAGAAAATGGTCCATGACAAGGCTCCAACCTGCAAAGCTGATCTGGCATCAGCAATGAGAGAACGCTGGAGCCAGATTGATGAAGAATCCTGTCTATCACTCATGAAGTCAATGCCTCAGAGACTGCAAGCCGTTATAAAAGCCATAGGTGGTGCAACATATTACTAGTGATTAGAGATGAGCGAACAGTGAAATATTCAAGATTCAATATTCGTTTCGAATAGCCCCACAATATTCAACTATTCAAATGAATATCGAACCCCATTATAGTCTATGGGGAAAAATTCTTCGTTTCAGGGGAAGCCACACTTTGACACTTCGACACTTCAATCGAACGGTCTGATATTCGATAGACTATCAATTCGATCGAGCGCCGTTTGCTCATCTCTACTAGTGATGTGTTGGAGTCTTATTTTGTTTCCATAATTTATTCCCTGTGCTTGCTCTAAAAATCTAACTGTTACTGGCTACCACAATTATTTTTCTTGATTTCTTTTAGTGTTTCTTAAAGCCGGAAAGTTGCCATATTAAATGCCTTTAGTTTTTTTCATGGCTGTGATCTGCTTTTTTTTCTACACAATTAAACAACTGAAGGAACGTCCTCACGGACTGGTGATTCCATAATTTTTGCCAGTGGTTGTATAACTAAACCAGCTGTACATGTTGTATGTTTGCCCCTGGATAGAAACAATTTCTAGATTTGTAAGTGTTAAAAACAGGAGTTAAAATCAATCATGCAGAAATTATTATACTAAATTTTAGTTCCCCATGTATGATCCCACACTTACTTTTATCCACATTTTCCCCAATTCTTTGAACTTTGATGGGCAGAAAATTATATACAGTTCCAATATGCCCAGTTCTTGTTGGTCTTCATTAGAGATGAGCGAGTAGTGAAATATATGATATTCGTTTCGAATAGACCCTGAATATTCGACTATTCGACCGAATATCGAATCCCATTATAGTCTATGAGGAAAAAAATGCTCGTTTCAAGGGAAACCACTGTTCGACTAGTGAGAGTCATCAAGTCCACAGTGACACCCCAGGAAATGATGGCAACACCTTTGGAATGCAACTGTGACAGCAGGGGAAGCATGTCTGGGGGCATCTAACACGCCAAAGTCCCAGTATTACCCCACTATCACAGCCTATCAACTAGACACTTTCCACACTCAATAGAACCCCTATGAAAGTGGAAAAATACTTGGAAACCTTCTTTCCCTGCGGCACAATTACCCTTACCAGCGGCACAATATGGGGTATTTTCTGCCCCTGTCTGCTGGTATACACAGAGGGTAGATATATTGAGCGTACCTAATGCCGTATATACCGGATGACAGTATATAGGTTTCTTCTCACCCAATGGCAAAGGTACAATAAGTGAGTGAACAAAAACACTTGTATACATCAGTTTGTTTAAAGTATACACGGAGGGCAGATAGATATGGCATTTATCTATTACCGTATATACTGGATGCAAGGAAAACTAGCTTCTCACCCCTATGGGTCACATACTGTATGTATTGTATACCAGTGGTAGGGAATTGGAGCCCTAAAAAGGGCTCTTGTTGAAATTAGCTGCAGGATGAGTGTATATACTATAGATGTATATACACTCAAGCAGTGTAGTTCTGACAATGTTTTCTGCCTGCCTAATAGCAGCTAATCCCTCTCTAGCCCTCAGCATGTCTCTCCCTATGTAACTCCAAGCCGAAAATGACACGAAAATGGCTGCCACTATTCTTATAAATCGGAGGTCACCTGATGTAGCCAGCCAATGACTTTTTCCTATTTTTTTCCGATGCCTACGTTTTCCTGCTTCCTGTCCCACCTCCTCTGCAGTTATTGGTGCAAAAAAAGCACCAGGGGAAGTTGGGAGGGGATATGAATTTTTACAGTGTTTACTGCGTGGTATTCGATCGAAATCGAATATGTCGAATACCTTAATATTCGATTGAATACCTACTCAATCGAACAGTATTCTCTAGTCTTCATCATTTTTTTTGTTGGTCAGACTTTGTGTTCAGTGGGACTGGTTTTCTTTGATGGGATTAGAAGTTAAAATATCCATAGCAACACCTATTGAAAGATAGCTCCCTATAAATTATAAATGTCTGATCTAGTTATAGTACAAGTGATTAAAGCCAACAAGAATATCTCCTTTAAAAGGATCAGAACCCACCCATACACGGCAGATTCAATCTTGTGGTCCCATATCAGTGCAAAACAGGGAACTGGATGGATATTGTGTCTCCTTAAAGCATGCCTGAAATTATCAAATAACTTTCCATAAGACAATAGTGCAAGTAAATATAAGAAACTTTGTAATAACTTTAATTAAAGAAATATGTTTCGTTTTCACTTATTAGACCATGGTAGTTAGAGGTCTATAGAGAGGGGAGGGAAAGGAGGAGGCTGCTGGAAAAGAAGCACAAATAACTGCAGCTGCAAAACCCTGCTATACTGTGAGAGAGCTCTTTTGACACTGCATTCAAGATAAGACTCTACCTCTGCACAGAATAAAGCAATAAATCAATAAACTAGCCAACAGCAGCTCCTCCCTCCCTTCTCCATAGACTTCTGTGTGTGTGTGGCTCAGTACAGAGATGAATTCTATACAGATAAAAATTTGAACGGAGTATAACAGTTCATATAGCAAATGAGTAAGGGACAGAGGTCCCGAAATGCGTAGGCCAGTCTACCTGCATGCCGTGCACACACATTTACATGGAACCGATGTTGTGAGTTTTTTCTACTTACCGTATTTTACGGACTATAAGGCGCACTGGACTATAAGCCGCATTGCCCATGAGAGCCTTATAGTCCATCTCGGTTCATATATAAGGCGCACCGGACTATAAGCCGCAGTCCGGTGCGCATTATATCTTATTGAAAGCGGCGGCAGGCAGACTTTGCCAGCGGCCGCTTAACCCCCCGCGTGCCAGCCGCTTCTATTGGAAGCGCTCGGCAGGCGAGGAGGGGCTCTATCAGCAAAATCATGCTGATAGAGCCCAACCGTAAACGTTAGGTTAAACTACCCCCCCCCCCCCCCCGTTTTAAAATAAAAGCCTGAAACAGAATGTGAAACTTACTGAGCGGTGTAGGGTGGGCGGGCATTCAGGCCTCCTCTTCCTCCGATGTTCCGTCCTCCTCCGGCGCTCGCTGATAATGGCCAGGGCACATGCGCAGTAGAAGCATTATGATATTGCGCATGCGCCCCGGCCATTATCAGCGAGCGCCGGAGGAGAAGGACGGAACATCGGAGGCAGAGGAGGCCTGAATGCCCGCCCGCCCGCCCTGCACCGCTGGGTAAGTTTCACGTTCTGTTTCAGGCCGGCGTGACAGCAGGGCTGCCGGACACTTCCCATTCATTTCTATGGGAGCCGGCATGCGAGCGCTCCCCATAGAAATGAATGGACTGCTTTTTTCCATTCATTTCTATAGGGAGCGCTCGCATGCCGGCTCCCATAGAAATGAATGGGAAGTGTCTGTCCATTCATTTCTATGGGGAGCGCTCGCATGCCTGCTCCCATAGAAATGAATAGGAAGTGTCCGGCAGCCCTGCTGTAACGCCGGCGTGTACGGCTGTGATACACGCCGGCGTTCGGTAGTGTGAATGCACCCTTACGGTGCCTTTTATGTATGTATGGAAGCGGCACGCAGTCTTTGCCGCCGCTTCCATCCATATATAAGCCGCACCGGCTTATAGTCCGGAAAATACGGTACCTTTGTATCTGGTGTTTTTTCTTCATATTTTTTCTTCATTTTTTAATGGTTTTTTAAATAAAAGTTATATTTTATTGGGCACACCCTTTGAGCTAAGGACTCTTTTTGCTTTGTTT
Organism: Leptodactylus fuscus; assembly: GCF_031893055.1. Lineage (NCBI taxonomy): Eukaryota > Metazoa > Chordata > Amphibia > Anura > Leptodactylidae > Leptodactylus > Leptodactylus fuscus. The sequence goes on from NC_134271.1 coordinate 33,827,737, forward strand.
TGGAGTATAACAGTCTAATAAGTCATAAAGAAAACATATTTCTTTAATAAGACATATTATATCATTTTTTTATATTTAACTGTTCATTTTTGAAATATTAATTTATAATTGGAGGTAAGCTTTAAAGAGGACCTTTCATGTTCTCGGGCACACACGGTTTTATATACCACTAGGAAGCTAACAGTGCGCACTGTCAGCTTTCCTGTTATGTGCCCCAGGTCAAGAAATATCGGTGCAGTTACCAGTATCTCTTCACTGTCAGAAGGGCGTTTGTGACAGTCTAGCTTGGCTGAGAGAAATGCCCCTCCTGACATTACTCTTTCATATCTCTATATGGATGAGGGCATTCCATACTGCCCATGATGATTCTAAGCTTTGCTGTGAGGAAGGCCCCCCCTCCTCTTGACAGTACTCGTCAATATACTAATACTGGGGGGGGGTGTTCTTCATCGCTTAGCATCATCGCTGGGTGTAAGGAACGCCTCCTCTGACACTACAGAGATATGGACGAGTAATGTAAGGAGGGGTGAACCCAGCTAGACTGTCAGGAATGCCCTTCTGATGGTGGATATTGGTAACTGCACTGATATCTCCTGTCTTGGGGCAGATAACGGGGAAGCTGACAAAGCACTGAATTCAGCACACTCTTGGCTTTCTAGCGGTATATAAAATCACATATGGAGGCGTGGCCTAGCTATGGCGGTGTGAGGTTGTGTCTGCTGTGAGCTCCTCTCCGGTATCTCCTCGGGCTGCCCTCTACGCCTCTCCAACCGTCTCTACACCTACCTCCTCATGGGGGGAAACCGTCGCGGACCTTCCCGATCCTCCTCTCAGCCGCCGGCGATGTCCTCTAAGGCCGGGCTGCACTCTTATTTCTCCGCTCCGGGTACCACGCTGTCCGGATCCAAGATGGCGACCGCTGCATCCTCACAGTCTGCTGCGCTTCCTCCTTCTCCCGACAGCCCGCCTCTCCGTGGAACCGGCCGCAGCGCCGCAACGCAGGACCTCCAGGCTGCTTCTCGGGCTTCCAGCCCTGGCCGGAGCTCCGTGGGAGATCAGTCTCAGGACCCCTGCTTCCCCTCGTCTGCCGGTGCTCCACAGGACCTGCTAGGAGGTACTATCCCCTCCCCCCTTGCCTCTTCCTCCGCCATGGACACTGACTGGCCCCCATTGTCTCCCTCCTCTGCACAGATGGCTCTCCCTGGCACCTGCAGCACCCCTGTTCTCCCTCCACGACCTCCCATGGCTAGGGGCTCTGGATTGGGGATGGTTCCCCCTGACCCTGCTTCTCCATGGCTGTCTGCAGGGCCCCCTCCTCCATCCTTACATAGTGGCAGCCCCTCTACTCTGCCTTCTGGCAATAGTGGAGGTGATGTGGATACCCCAACATCCCACGCCCCGGTGACCTCTGCTGAGAATTTGTGTTTGGGGGATGCCCTGGGGGAGCTGCGCCGCCTCTCTGCCACCCTTGGCTCCATACCTACTAAGGCAGACATGGAGGCTTACGTTTTGCGCTTGGAACAATCGTATAAGGCTGAACTGTCTGCTGTTTCTTCTTCCGTCCGGCGCCTGGAGGGCCGTGTGACCGCTGTTGAATCCTCTGCCTCCTCCGCCTCTGAGCGAATTTCTGTGCAGGACTCTGTTCTTCAAGCTCATGCCCGCCAACTTCAGCGTTTGACTGATACTATTGACGATCTGGAGAACCGTAATAGGCGGAACAATATCCGCGTCCGGGGCCTCCCGGAATCTGTGGACTCTAATCAGCTGGATGGTGTTCTACGTTCTGTGTTCAATTCGCTCTTGGATGTTCCCCTGGACTCTCCTTTGGAACTTGATCGTGCGCATAGATCGCTGGGCCCGCGCACGCCCGACTCTGATGTCCCCTGGGATGTTATTTGTCGGGTCCATCGTTACCAACTGAAAGAGGCAATCATGCGAAAGGCCAGGGACTCGGCCCAGATTCTTTACAAGGACTATCCTCTGACGCTCCTCCCGGACCTCTCACGGCTCACTCCGGCTAAACGTCGGGCCCTCAAGCCCCTGTTAGATGTCCTGACTCATCATCGTATTCCGTACTCGTGGGGCTTTCCGTTCCGTCTGCAGGTCCGCAGGGAAGGTCGACTCCTAACTCTCCATCGTCCGGACGAGATTCCTTCTTTTATGTTGGCTCTGGGCCTGCCTCCGGTGGATATCTCCAGCTGGCCTTCTTTCTTGGTTAATCCGCCGATACCTCCGCCTCCGAAGGCTCAACGTAAATCCCGCGCCTCCGGACGCTCTCGCACACCTGCCTGCTCCAGTGCCCCCGTAGTGCAGAGCCCTCCTCCTCCGTGATATGGGACTATGGACTTCTCTTTAATTTTTTATTTTTTTTTCTCCTCCCCCTGTTATTGTCAACACTGAAGAGCCTTAACCAGGAGGCTGACCTTTCATGCTAGTATTGGTGTCTCTTTGTGTACACCTGTATTATGACGTATTCTAGTGCACCCTTCTATTTTGTTCTATTGTTTCACTTTGTTTTTCTTATTTCTGTTTCTTTCTCTTGAGACCGGTTGGATTGGTTATGCTATTATAGATTGTTGTTGTTCTATTTGCCCGGCGTCCTCCGGGGAGGGGCGGCGCCGTTCTTAGAAGGCTCGTCTCCTACCGGGGGTCTCGCTCTGAAGTGTGGTGCGAGTGTGGTGTCTTTCTGTCACCTTTCCCCACTTTTTCTAGGGAGGTGTCACCTCTCCCACGTAGTGGTGGTTTGTTTGTATTGTTCAGTTTTGATTTCTTTTTTATTGTCTGTTCCCCCTGTCTTGTCTGGTCTCGTGTCTTCCTCTTGTTTTCCTTTGTCCTTTGTTCTAAGTGTTTGACGTCCTTGGTATGGCCTCTGTCAACCTGTGTTCTTTTAATGCAAGGGGTCTTAATACTCCCCAAAAACGCAATCAAATTTTATTCCATTTTCATAAATCTCGTTCTCATATTTTGATCCTTCAGGAGACCCATTTTCGGAAGGATCACATTCCTGACATCCGCAACAGGCATTACCCCACGTGGTTCCACAGCTCCAATCCGTCTTCTAAGTCCAAAGGGGTGTCTATTGCCCTGCATCGCTCGTTACAGCATGAGGTGTTGGATTCGGTTCTTGACCCCGAGGGCAGGTACGTCTTTTTGAAATTACGCATTGGTGGCACAACGGTTACGGTAGCGGGGTGCTATCTTCCCAATCAGCAGCAGATGATGTATTGTAGGTCTCTCCTGTGTAAATTGGCTGACTTTAGTGACGGGGTGGTCCTCTTAGGGGGAGACTTTAATTTTGTACTTGACTCGGCGCTTGACGCTTCTCCCCCTCGGGCGGTTTGCGCTCCAACTCAGCTTCATAAGTTTCGCTCCTCTCTTCACTCCCACCGCCTTGTGGATGTCTGGCGTCTTCTTCACCCGCAGGGCCACGATTTCACCTATCACTCTCCAGCCCACGGTTCATATGGTCGCCTAGATTTTTTTCTGGTTAGTCATCACGCTTTATCCTGGTCCCCGTCTGCGCAGATCGGCTCGGTTCTGTGGTCTGATCACGCTCCGGTCTTCCTCTCCCTAGCAATCCTGGGCCTTTTTTGGCGTCCCTTTAATTGGCGCCTCATGGATAATCTTCTCAAAGACGCGACATGCCGAAATGCAATCTCGGATACTATTCGTAATTTCGAGGCTGACCATGCGCAGGATCCGACTCCCCTCCCAGTGCGATGGGAGGCTCTTAAGTGCGTTCTCCATGGAGTTTTTATTCAGCATGGTTCGCGTCTCAAAAAAGAACGGTCAGCCAGGATAGCTTCCCGTCTTGCCCGCATTCGTTCTTTGGAACGTGAACACAAGCGGACTTTGGCATCTTCCACACTCAATGAACTTCTCAATGCACGGGAAGACCTCCGCTCTTTCCTGGATGAGATATCTATCCGCCAACGGGATCGACTGAAAAGACATTTCTACGAACATGCTGACAAATGTAGTCGCCTCCAGGCTAGGCGCCTTCACCCCCGACTCTCGACGACTTATATCCCATGCGTTCGGGACCGCACGACGCGTCTAGTTCATGACCCTCCTTCTATAGCGGGCGCCTTTCGCGAGTTCTTTCATGACCTATATAATTTGAAGGGGCATTATGCCGATCTAGACCCGGAGACTGCACTAAATAAAATAAGGGAATATGTGGCGTCTACTGCCCTCCCTACTCTAGATGCGGATGATAGGTCTGCCCTCGACTCTCCCTTTACTGAGGAGGAGTTAACGGAGGCTATTCAATCATCCCCTTTAGGCAAATCCCCGGGTCCGGACGGTTTTATCCCTCGTTTCTTTAAAACCTGCAAGACCCAGGTGGCCCCCCTTCTCCTTCGCGTGTTTAATAGCCTGGATGCGGAAACTCCTTTCACGAGCCAGTCCCTTTCTGCTTCAATTGCGGTTCTTCCTAAACCGGGTAAGGATCCCCAATGTTGTGCAAGCTATCGCCCTATCGCTCTCCTCAACATAGACATTAAGCTTTATGCGAAGCTCCTGGCGAATCGCCTTTCCCCTCTGATGCCTCGCTTGGTCCATACTGATCAGGTGGGGTTCATCCCAGGCCGTGAAGCCAGGGATAACATTTGCAAGACCATTTTGGTTACCGGTGCCGCGTGCTCCAGGGGTACTCCTTTGTGCCTTTTATCTATCGACGCCGAGAAGGCGTTCGACCGCGTCCATTGGGGCTTTCTGCGCGCTACCCTGGAACAAGTGAACGTTGGTTCTAGTTTCTTGTATAAGGTCCTATCCCTGTATGGCGACGCCTCGGCGTGGGTCCGTGTTAATGGCCTATTATCTGACCCCTTTCCTGTGCGTAATGGTACTAGACAGGGTTGTCCCCTATCTCCTTTACTTTATGCTCTTGTAATGGAACATTTGGCGGTCGCGCTTTGATCTCGCTCTGATATCTCGGGTCTTCCAATGGGCCGGTCTCAGGTTCGCCTAGCTCTTTACGCTGATTATTTATTGCTTTACGTTGCTCGGCCGCGTGACTCCTTTTCTGCGATCCTCGACGAGTTCCGACGATATAGTAATGCCTCTAATTTTAAGGTTAATCTTTCCAAGAGCGAGGCCCTTAACATTTCCCTTGCACAGTCGGAGGTTCTACAGCTAGCCGCTGACTACCCCTTTAAATGGCAGCCTAGCGCTATTAAGTATCTGGGTGTTCAGATCTCTGCTGACTCCTCTGCCTTGGTTGAGTTGAATTACCTCCCTCTGCTCGAGAGAACTGCACTCGATTTGTGGGCTTATGGGTCCCTGGGACTTTCTTGGTTCGGCCGCATTAATGCTTTGAAGATGGACGTCGTGCCCCGGTTCCTTTACCTTTTTCAGGCCCTCCCGATCCCTGTGTCTAGGCGCTTCTTTAAGACTCTCCAGTCGATGTTTGGCAGATTTGTTTGGGGCTCCTCACGCAGTAGGATTAAATTCCGGACCCTTTCCCGTCGCAAGACTAATGGGGGGGCGGGGCTTCCTGACCCTTTTTTATATTACCGCTCGGCGATTTTACTCCGTCTCTTTGACTGGCGTTTCCGGGCTTTGGATAAACAATGGGTCTCCATCGAGGCAGAGCTTCTCTCTGCCCATCTCGCCTCTCTTCCGTGGATCCCCTCTCACTTTCGGCCGGCCTTGACTCATGTCTCTCCTCTTTCTTCCCACTTCCTGTCCACCTGGGATTCTGTTCGCTTCTCCCTCTCCCTGGCTAATGTCCCGGGTCGCCTGACCCCCCTGTTTCGGAACGACATGTTTCCCCCCGGCCGCTCCGCTCATCGTTTTCTTTGTTGGTCTGCTTCTGATGATGTCCGTTTGGGGTCCGTCGCCGGGTCCTCTCCCCTACCTCCCCTTAATGTACTACAGGCATCCTCCCCCGACCTTCCATTATCTTGGCTAGAGTATAATCAACTCACTACGTTTCTTCGTCGGTTCTCTTTGCAACCCATCCTCTCCGCTGCCCCGACTGTTTTGGAGTCCGAATTTCTCCGCTCCGGAGTGCCGACTCGAGTTCTTTCCTCCCTCTACGACATTCTTTTAACAGCCTCTGCGCCCGGTCTCCCTCCCTTCACTAGGGCCTGGGATTCTGATTTGTGCTCCCGCTTATCTGCTGCTGATTGGGAACGTTCTTTCCTGCTGACTCACAAGCTGCCTTTGCCCTGTGGTGCACAGGAGAAAAACTATAAAATCCTGTCTCGTTGGTACCGTTGTCCGAGCCTCTTGCATCGCATCTTCCCCTCTGTGTCGGACGAGTGTTGGCGCTGTGGATCCGCTGTGGGATCTTTCCTCCATATTTGGTGGGACTGCGGAAAGATTCAGGAGTTTTGGTCTTCTGTCTTTTCCCTGTACTCTAAGGTTAGTGGTCGTTCTGTGTCCCCCTCCCCTCAACTGGCTCTTCTCTCTCTTATCCCTGGTAAGATTTCTAGGGTCAAAGGTGACCTGCTACGCCATTTCCTGACGGCTGCCAGAACGGTCATTCCACGCCATTGGCGCAGTCCGGTGGTTCCATCCTTGTTGGAATGGCTCCAGGAATTCCTTCTCATTAGGAGGATGGAAGCAATTGTAGCGGAGGATCTGGTGGATTCATCTAAATTCGAGACCCTCTGGCGGCCGTGGATCGCGTTTCAGGATTCGACTGAGTTCTCTTCACTTTTCCCTTAATCTTTCTTCTGGTGTTTCCCTTTTTGGAGTTCATAGCCGTTTTTCGTCTTCCTTCTCTTTCCTTTCTTACCCTGCTCTTCACTTCTATGTTGGCTGTTGTTTCCCTTTCCCCCCTTTTGTTTCCTGTCCTTGTGGTGTTTTGTTCTCCCCTAGTCTTGTGCTGTTTTGGCGTCGCTCTTGGGGCCATGCTGTGCCTGCTGATGCTCCTTTTGACTTGTTTTGACTTGCATACTGCTAGCACGTGTGCCTCTTGTTTAGCCCGTTCTGGGCTCTGTTTTGCTTTTGTCATTTTGCAATGCTTTGTGATTCTGTTTCTTTATTTTGGAAATTTCAATAAAATTCAGTTTACACTTAAAATCACATATGCCTGAGGACATGAAAGGTTCTCTTTAAGCACAAAGTACAGAAAGGGTAGCACTACAGCAGACTATGTAATTAAGCCGAGTCAGTACACAGGAGGTCACGAGGTAGCTGGAGAGAGAAGCAAATGTATAGTTAGGAGATCCACACAAGAGGTCATGGAATAGCCAAGCAGAGGTCAAGCAGGTGTAGTCAGGAAGCAAGCTGGTCATCCAGAAGAGGTCAGAAGGTATCCAAATTGAGAGGTCAAAGAGAGGTAGTCTGGATGGTAAGCCAAGGTCAAAAAATAGGAAAACATTGGAGGCACAGGAGGTTCAGGGTCAGGAGCAGGACAAAGCTCAGGAGAAGTTGTCCCCAGGTGAAACTGAATTACCAGTGGTGAACCAGAGCCAGAATAAGGCCTAAATAGCTTCTGGCCCACCGCTGTCCCCCCGACCCCGATTCTGGACCCTGGAAGGAGACCAAAGTCACAGCAGACTAATGAGGGGGTTCCGGCCCTCTTTCACAGGGGACGCAGACAGAGCAGGCAGGCAGCCTCCGCGCAGGACAGTGGAGGTTCCAGACCGGCCTAACAATACTACTGTACTAACCATGCTGCTGTAACACACTGAATTTTCCTATGGTGGGACTATTAAAGGATTATGTTATCTTATGTATATATAATATGGTCAGCACTACTATCGAAAACGTGTTTGCCATTGGAATATGTTTTTAGTGAGATGAAATAGATAGAGTTTTAATATGGAATTGGTGAATTGCATTTTGTTCTTCCTCCTGTGGATATACAATGCATACTATGAATAGTTTATACTGCCCTCAGGCATTGTGTGTAGAGGGGACAAAATGGTAAAATGTCTATACAAATGCCTGCACGTTTCTGGTGAGCTGTAACATGCCAACAATTACAGACGTGGTATTGGAACTATTCCTTGCTTTGCTATAATATTACTTTTCATATAACATCTCTGTATTCTGATCTTTCAGTAGACAGAACACTTTCCAGAAACCTGCATAAGTGCACTTTGGCCATAATGAAATGCTTGTTTCAAGAGTTAAAGCAGCATATGTAACATAAAATGGCTGAGAAAATTCTGAAATGTAGCAGAGATATAAAGAAAAAAAAAAAAAAAAGAAGCCTGTCACCGAAGGGTTACTTACTTTGAAGAGAAGAAATACTTCACACTCACTCCAATTATTTTCTCCCTTTCTACCAACCTCCATCTGGAATTCACACCTGCTATTCTCAATCTGTACAACAGCAAGACACATTTGGGTTGAAATATGTGCATTGCAACTCTTATCATTCTTTTCACTGTTCACAAAATTAAGAGAATTCCAGCTGTTAGCCTCATCAAAAGAAGTCCTCAAACCCAAGGCTACCTCATGTTACTCCTCACTGTGCCAAATTTTTTAGAACATTTTGATATGAATATCATTGTTTTATGGTAAGTCATATTTCATCCACTCTCAAGGGCCTTGGCAGATATGGTGCATGCATAGTTTAGTTAATAAACTAAGGATCACCCACAGCATATCGCTGACTGAGTTTCTCCAAACCCATCCAGGTGGCCTCTGGCTTCCTACCTTGTCTACATTGAATAAAGGGGTGTTTAGGACTATAGAAACAACGAAGCTCCCCAGCACTACTTCATACTCTTAATCCTTCTATCCCTTCTTGGTGCTGGCGTTGTCAGACCTCGTTGGGCACGGTTTACCATGTTTTATGGGATTGCCTTCTTATCAGTCCCTGTTGGGCTGAGGTGCAGCTCCTTACTGAGGATCTCTTTGTTCTGTTGGATCCCATGACTTACCTACTTAATTTACCTCCCAGGTATTTGGGCAAGAAGATGTCTCATTTGTTTCTCTACCTATGTACTACAGCGAAGACTCTTATTGCCCGCCATTGGAGAGATGCACTCCCCACCACAAGGTCTGAAGTGATTGCCCGAATGAAGGATATTCGCAGCGTTGAGTTCTTGACTGCCACATTGAACCACACAATTGAGGCTTTCAATTCTGTTTGGTCATCCTGGGACACCTACTGTATGTTGCGTGGTCTTTGATGGTGCACCAATCTTTCCTATACCCCTCTTCCCCTTTGTGTGTTGTGTCTTTCTCGGTTTTGGTCTTTTTCTTAGTTTTTTTTTTTTGTATTTTATGACTATCTTGTTGTTCCTACATCCATTACACCACATGTTGTGGTTATTTCTTTCTGTGTTGTAAAGCTTCATTGTTGACATTTTTTTTTAATAAAAATTATAGTTAAAGAAACAACCAAGCTCACTTAGCTATTCTTTTTTTGTAACTCCCATAGAAATGAACACAGGAGTTACATAAAACAGCATTACGGGTGGTGGTGATGGGGAAACTTTGCCTAGGTGGTATCCATCTTGAAATTTAAAATATACAGGTAGCATTGGTCCAAGCCACCTAACAGGGCCTGACTTCATCCTACGAAAAATGTCAATAACCTTGAGTTATTAGTTTAATATTTTTGCCAAAATCTGAATGCTCGGAAACAGTGTGATATATTGTTTACAAAGTGCTGATACTAATATGGCATATGGCATCACTAATAGACTAGTTAGCCAGCACTATTCTCCTCGTAGTCCCTTGTGACTGGTACCTTAAACAGCTTGATCTATCTCCATTTGAAATGCTAACATCCACCTCCCCCAGTGATTGCATTAACAGCATTCTGCACTTGGGCTGTTTTCACCATATATTACATGGACTTAGGCCTGGTTCACATTCGCGATAGTAATCGGTTTGGGGGAGTCCGCATGGGAACCCCCTGAACGACCACTGAAGGCATTGGCAAGAGGTGTGCAGTGAGAGCACACGGACTCCATAGACTATAATGGGGTCCATGTGCTTTTCGCGTGGTCTCCACACGAGTCATGCGGACAGGAAAGTAGATTGTGAACTACTTTTCTGTCCGTACGTTCTGTGCGGAGACTGTGTGGAAAGCAAACAGACCCCATTATAGTCTATGGAGTCCGTGTGCTCTCACTACACACCACTTGTCATTGCATTTGGTAGACCATTCAGGGGGGTCCCCATGCAGACTCCCCCGAACGGATTACCAACGCAGATGTGAACCAGGCCTTACCTGCATCCTGCACAGAACCATGGCTTCATCTCACACCAGGTAAATGTAATCTTTTTCATCAGTATGAGTTTTAATGATGGTATTGAAGTGTAAATTGACAAGAGACAATAATGTAACAATGACCAGAATACAGCACTGCCTCATCTTTAAAGGGGCTTGATCACTGGATTTTCACTGTTTTAGGTAAACATATGCCTGAAAAGGCTATTTAAGTCCTGCTAATCATTTTTTTTTGTAGATTGTGAGCCCCATATAGAGCTCACAATGTACATTTTTCCCTATCAGTATGTCTTTTTTGGAATATGGGATGGAAATCCAGGCAAACACGGGGAGAACATACAAACTCCTTGCAGATGGTTTTATGCCCTTGGTGGGATTTGAACACCAGGACTCCAGCGCTGCAAGGCTGCAGTGCTAACCACTGAGCCACCGTGTGGCCCCATGAGCCCTGCTAATCATTTGTCAAAAGACCCCCCCCCCACCGTTTTAATGAATTACCTTTTAAACTTATATGTAAATGAGCCCTTCCGTGCACCATGGGAGTTCCCATGCACCCCTCACATCATACTCTGTTCACGCCCTTTTCTGTGGTTATTCTATGTAAGTCCCTCCTCCTGCTTTTGATTCACTACCTCACAACTTTTTCTTCCCTTCTTCTGGAAAAGAACTTGTGATGACGTCACTACTGCTCTGGGATTGGCTTGTCCCTGTGATGACGTCACTACAAGGTCCTTTGTCGTCTTCTAAGTAGTGATCTATGCAGAGCTATGCAAGCTCCAACTTATTCCCTTCCCTCTGCAAGCCTGTAATGTGTCCAGGAAGACAGTGAATGCATGGGTGAGTTTCTTACAGCAGCTTGCCGAATAGAGTCTCCTGTAAGTGGGTGACATATTTCATTAGTGCATGTGCCCCCTTTTACTTGACCCTTCATTTCCAGTCATTTTATGGATAGTGTCAGGTGCTGATTTGGAGGAAGGTCTTTCCACACCCAAGGTTTGCCAGACGATAAAAACACCTTCTAATGTTTTTATAAAATGAAAGCTATGTTTGGTTGTTATGGGTGTTACATTGGCAGGCAAACAAAGCAAACATTTCTAGAACAGTCCTAAAAAGAATAAACTAGTCAAACAGCTGCGGAGAATCCAAAACGGTTCCAATGTCAATCCATGCTGCAAATAACAAGCCCTCACACATCTTGTTGGCAAAATGAATGGCTCTCAGAATGTGGAAACAAGAAATAAATACCTTTTTATGGCCGGGGCCCCACATTGTAATAACGGCTCGTTTTACAGTACCTGCAAAGTAGATGGGGTTCTGGTTAATCCCATCCACACATTGCAGAAAATATCTGCAGAGGAGATTCTGCCGTTTCAACAACCATTACGATTTTGTAATTCGCAGCTTGTCAATTATACGTACTGAACCAGTGACATTTTCCGTATAGGTTTATTAGAGGCAGAAAATCCACAGAGGAAAAAAACTTATTTATACAAAGTAGTAAGATAAAAAGCTATATTAGGTTGGTATCGGTAATCATAATGGTCTACGGTATTTATAATAGCAGCTATGTAGCTAATAAAGCTATAAAGTTACAGTTTTTACAGTTGCGATGTAGTCATGGAATCACAATGCATTATCCTGACAACGGGGGAGTGTATTGAATTCAGAAGCAGAGTTTAATGGTCTGTCAGCCTCAGGCTCAATGGTATTCAACCCTAACAAAATAAATGTACACACTTACTTGCTTTGAATCATTTAGTTTCCTTTATAGCAATACAAATAACATATTTTAATCAATTTCTGTTTTATGTATTATTATTATTATTATTATTATTATTATTATTATTATTCCAATCCCAATAGTAACAACAGAAATAATAATAATATTATTGTGACATCAACCTTCAGGGTATTATACAAATGTAACACAGAGGTATTTACAGTGAGAAGCTGATTATATTTGGTGGTCCCTCTAGTTAGGCTAAGTTCACTTCTGTGCCGGAGTCTCCACCACAGAAACCGACAAAAATCGGCAAATAGAAAAGTGATGGAGGTCTTTTGCTGCTTTCAGTATTATAAATGGTGGACATCTGTTTGCGTGTAACTGCTGTTTTAGCAATCCAGCTCTCCCTTGTTCGGGTTACCCTGTAGACCCAAATGACAGAGAGCCTGGCTCAGGTGTGAACCTAGTCTTGCAAATGTATTTTATTTTTCTAGTATAATCTATGTAAGTTGAAAATATTGTATAGTACGTTGAGACCACTTGTTGTCAAATGACATATCTATCTATCTATCTATCTATCTATCTATCTATCTATCTATCTATCTATCTACCTATGAAGGCAGGATATGGGGCCCATGGATGTAGGGGGGCCACAAGCTCCACTGTCAGCACTGTTCTCTTATGATGTTTGGCAGTCTAAATATCATAAATCCTTCACCCTGATTTACTGAGGTTTATGATGACCAGGCTGCCAGATATGCCTTCCCATACTGTGAGGAGATCATTAACCTTTCAATGTTAAACGTTGCAGTATATAGTCAAGTAAGGGAGGCTGTGGAGAAAAATGTACCTGAAAGGGCTAAAATATTCTGTCCCTCAGCTCGATTCAGCTCGACTAGTAAGAAGACAGAAAAAAAATCTATTCTCAAAATACTCTACATAAAAATATCAGGATAAAATTATAATTTTTCTAATCTACTCTATCATTATTTCTATAGCCACTGCCCTTCTGCACCCTGCTAGCGTATTGTTTTTTTTTTAAGAAGGAGGAGGCTCGATATTGACTTTTGCTATGGGGCCATGTGATTTCTTTACATGGCCTTGCTGGTGTCTAAAGGTCATACACAAAAAAGTATGGGTCCCCATGAGCAATGAATTGAGTACAAGCCAATAAATGCATGCACTTCAGTAATACAAGTATTTTATCAGTAAAATGTCCATACTGATTAAAGCCCATGTGCCTTGGATACAGACTATCTATGGTATTGTATATTAATTGTGATTCTAAGTTACAGTAGCCGTGGAAAGACCATTGCACAATATATTAAAATTTGAGGCCATTCTAACTTTAGGGACCCCCGTAGTTACAGTACAATATGTAGTCGAGACAAAGTTATGATAAATTATAAGCTTTTCTTATGATGTGGGAATGCATGGTTTTATTTTTGGAAAGACTATAAGGGGGCATTTACATGGAGGAAGTTGGCGCTGATTCTGGCATGATAACTCGCTGCACAATCAGCGCTGTAAAAAAGACTCCCATTGACTTCAATGGATTCCATTTTCCCTGTGGAAGCCATTGAAATCAATGGGGAAAAAAGCCTCCCATTGATTTCAATGGGTTCCGCATGAAAAACGGAACCCTTTGAAGTCAATGGGAGTCTTTTTTTCAGCGCTGATTCTGCCACGAGTTATCATGCCAGAATCAGCGCCAACTTACTCCGTGTAAATGTCCCCTAAGGTGAGAAGATGACAAGTCACAGCCAAAATAATGGGCATGGGGTATCTGCCCCTATGGGGTATCTGCATGACATTTTTGGAGGCAGATCATCATTAGAGATGAGCGAACAGTAAAATGTTCGAGGTTCGATATTCGTTTCGAGTAGCCCCTCAATATTCGACTACTCAAATCGAATATCGAACCCTATTATACTCTATGGGGGGAAAATGCTCGTTTCAGAGGTAGGCAACATTCGATCAAATTATACTTACCAAGTCCTCGAGTGAGGGTCGGGCTGGAACCTCCGAGAAGTCTTGTCCGTGCAGCGTCCCCGCGGCATCTTCCGGCTCTGAATTCACTCTGCCAGGCATCGGGCCTAGGCAGAGCTGACTGCGCATGCCCGCTGCGGGGAAGCTGCACGGAGAAGACTTCTAAAGGTAGGAGAAGAACCAGCGGTGATCGGCCGACTGTATAGCATTTGGCCAATCAATGCTGGTTCTGCATCGAACTTTTCCATTCGAATAGCGAGTGGTACCGTAGTATTCGATCGAATACCTACTCGATCGAATACTACTCGCTCATCTCTAATCATCATCTATTTTTGGCTTTATATGGAAGGATACATTTCTCCAGTTCCAGTACTTTTGCCAACAAGCGCTTTGACCACAGTTCATTCCGTTTAATATATTTTCCGTTTACAAGTAAAATAAAAATTAGATTTCCCTTCACTCCCACATAAATCACGGGTAGGATCAAAGCAAGATCTCGAATATAAATGTAACTTACAAGTTAGACAATTGATCAGTGCCGCATGAAGCAAACCTTCAAAGTGCAACCAATTCATTTAGACTATTCATAAGTGCAGTAATATATTTGGCATTGACTGATCTAAAATTGAAATAGAACACGGACATAATCCTCGTACGGATGGCAAAGTCAATAGTCAAAGCTATATATGCATATTCCCTCAAAGTAGTCACACTCTGTTTTATACACTGCTTTGTCTAGTGCTGCAATGTGATATTACGTTCTACATTTATATTGTTGTTGAAAGTTTGATTGCAATTTCTTGCTAATTTACACCCGTCACAATAGTGCTGCGAGTGGTAAATGTAAATCATAAAACTTTCCTTTCAATCACCGTTCATTGTTACTCTTTTCTGCCAATTACCGCACTGTTTTGTATGGACTTTTCTGCAAAGCAAAAATAATTCAGTCTCATTTATATTTAAAAGTCAATGACAATGATATTTCTGAGGAACTCGAGTTCCCCGGGGAATTTTTATGGGTATAATGAAGCAGAAAAATTAAAGTTGATTTGCAAAGAACTAAATTAGAGGAGAGTGCGGAGAAAAAATACTAAATTATTTAAAACATCAAAGTTACTAAAAACGTACTGATCTAATTCTCTTCCACTTAGAAAAGTATGTTATTGCATCATTTCACCAACTTTCCTACGCGTAAAGGAGATTGCACAATACGCTTTAGGCAGAACCTTCCTATTGATACATGTCTTTTCAGTGCATCATCTACTATTTTATCATTTCAATGAACCCGAAATTTAATCTCCTTCTTGAATATCTTGAATATAATTTTTGCTTTTTTTTAAAATCTAAATCGTTCCAGAAATTCAGCACTGATTTATTTCATTGTGTTTTTCTGATACTAATCTTTAGATACACAGCAGAGACATAAAGTTAAATGATATATTTCTGCCTGTCTATAACCAACTCTAGAGGGAGCTCTGGAACTATATATCAGAAAATAAAGCTTTCAAATATGCCTTTCATTTTAGTGATTGAACAGAGACTCTGAGTTATGATATTAGTGTTCTATGGCCCTATCATTCAGGAATGGAGATGAGCGAGTAGTACTCGATCAAGTAGGTATTTGATCGAATACTATGGTATTCGAAATACTCGTACTCGATTGAGTACCACTCGCTATTCGAATGGAAAAGTTTGATGCAGAACCAGCATTGATTGGCCGAATGCTATACAGTCGGCCAATCAACGCTGGTTCTTCTCCTACCTTTAGAAGTCTTCTCCGTGCAGCTTCCCCGCGGCATCTTCCGGCTCTGATTTCACTCTGCCAGGCATCAGGCCTGGGCAGAGCCGACTGCGCATGCTCGCTTGTAGTGCGGGCATGCGCAGTCGGCTCTGCCCAGGCCCGATGCCTGGCAGAGTGAATTCAGAGCCGGAAGACGCTGCGGGGACGCTGCATGGAGAAGACTTCTCGGAGGATCCAGCCCGACCCTCACTCGTGGACTTGGTAAGTGTAATTTGATCGAACGTTGCCTACCCCTGAAACGAACATTTCCCCCCCATAGGGTATAATAGGATTCGATATTCGATTTGAGTAGTCGAATATTGAGGGGCTACTCGAAACAAATATCGAGCCTTGAAAATTTTACTGTTCGCTCATCTCTATTCAGGAATGTTTTTATCATGTAAGTTTTAAGAAGGTGACATTTTGTGCAACCAGATTTCCCCTTTACTTTAAAAATATTCACCAATGTATCTTGCTAATTCCACTTCATAGATTATTTATATATACAGTTTTATCTTGAGCAGAGAAATATCAATGATCGAAATCAATGATCCTATGACGAGCGAGTAAAATATAAGAAAATCAATGTTTGAAGAACAAAACAAGAATTCTTTATTGATGCAGTTAAAGGCTTGGAATTGTGATTGCAAATGGAACTGTAGCTAGTGACCCAAGAGGATTAATGAACACGGTGAAATATATGTGTTCATATATTTCTTTTTATAAATGTGTGGTTTCCTAGATTTCACTTACATATCTTTTATAGTCTTCAACTCACTACCTGAACACAACAAACTCTCTCCCACTCAGGGGCGTACCTACCGTGAGTCCATCATTGAAGATGGTGGCTGATATCAGCGCTGGAGTGCGCTGGAGCCCAGGAGAGGTAAGTAATAGAGATGAGCGAGTAGTATTCGATCGAGTAGGTATTCGATAGGATACTATGGTATTCAAAATACTCGTACTTGTTCGAATACTACTCTATATTCGAAGTAAAGATTCGATTCAGAACCAGCGTTGATTGGCCGAATGCCAATGCCAATGCCGAATGCCGGAGTCTAAGATCGGACCACAGCAGTCTCCATTGTGGTCCGATCTTAGACTCCGCCTCCTCACAGACGAGCCTCCAGCAGAACCAGTGTTCTGCCAATCAACGCTGGTCAATGCATTCCTATGAGAAAAAGTCAGCTCCAGTCAGCTGACAGTGTGCAGTGGGTACCCCTGTTTATATCAAGCACATTAAAGGGATCATATCATTCACACACTATTTTTCCACAGTATTGTAAGCGGTCATTTTCTTGTGGCATGTAGGCATGCACAGTCTGCTCTGCCCAAGGCCTGAGGCCTAGAAGTTACAAGCCACCGCCGGAAGAAGAGGCTGAAGATGACGCTGCTGAAGAAGATGAAGGATGCCCCCAGTGCTGTCTGAGCACTGGGGCCCGCCCCCAGTGCTGCAAGAGAGATAATTTGTATACTGACAAGAACCGGGATTGTAGGCGAAAGGTGGCACGGAGAAGACAACGAAAGGTAGGAGACAAATAGACTTTCTTAAGGCTATTCCGACATGGTACCTAGAAAAAATTGTGTATGAATGATAGGATCCCTTTAAACCTCCTAGGTAGGCTACTTAGGGGAAGAGGACCAGGGGCAATTGCCCAGTTTGCACCCCCCTCCCCAATGCCAGCGCTCTAATTCATTTACTTTATTCATCCACATAGCTATGAATGGAGTATCAGAGGAAATTCACAATTGCAGGATGATTGTATAGCATACACTTCTATTACAGGCTTCTATGGTGTTAAAAAAAAATAAAAAATCAAATAATCCCCTTTCCCTGATATATATATATATATATATATATATATATATATATATATATATATATGTAAAAGTGCAACCAAAAGCAATGAACTTCGAAAATATTATTCCCATACAGTGAACACCATAGCATAAAAAAAAATAAAAAATCAATGAGCCAAAAAGAAGCTTTTTTCTTTGCTGTTTCTCTTCACATAAAAATATGGATTAAAAGCAAAGTAATCTGGCCCCGCACAAAATATGCCTTATGCATCCCTGCACATGTAAATATGAAGAAGAATCAGAATATTAAAACTCCAACAAGGTTTTTTGCATAATTTTGAATTTTTTAAGGGGCTAAAACAACAAAAAAACTATATAAATTTGGTACCACAATCATTCTACTGGCCTATAGAATACAGGGGACATATAGTTGTGGCTGCATAGTGAGTCATGAAAACAAAGCCCAAAAGAAAATTGCACAAAAACAGTTCCCTGTCATCCATGAATGTCCTCCTTCTTTCTTCTCTGTTCCCTAGCTGCTATGGACTCCTAGTATATCTTTCTCAGCATTTGTGTGTTTACTACTTCTGTAATATATTACTGTGTATTATCATGTATCTGTATTACTATGCAGCTGTAACATACTGAAATTTCCCCACTGTGGGGAAAGGATTATCTTATTTTATCTTATCTACCAGCGGCACAAGACCATATTGTGCCACTGTTAGGACTAAGGGAAACAAGATTATCTTCATAATCCTTCATTTTTTTCCCAATTCTACCATAATCTGATTTTTTTTTTTTCCAATTTCCCAGTACATTGTATGGAATATTAGATAGATAGATAGATAGATAGATAGATAGATAGATAGATAGATAGGTAGATAGATAGATTTATAGATAGAATCCTTTCTTAGTCCCACCTTGGGGAGATTCAGTGTGTTATTGCAGCATAGATAATGTAAAAATAATACAAAATACAAAAGCTCCATGGTAGAGGCATTACAGTAACAGTATGTACAGATAAAAAGGTAAAGGTAAAAAATAATAGAAGGGCTATCACAACTTCAGGATCTTTCAGTTCTCTGCATGGAGTGATCTCTGTTTAGCTCGGCATTGCTTGTACAGCCTAACCAAGACTTCCAAAGACATACTGATAGGAGATGTAGATTGTGAGTCCCATATGGGACAGTAACTGTCAATGTCTGTAAAGCGCTGAGGAATATGATGGCGCTATAAGCATAATAAATAAATAAACTTCTGATACCGCTCCTTCTCACACTTAGGATGAAGTACACTTTGTCCCACAAAAATTTAGCTCATATTAGATGCACTGCGGATTGTCCTAAACTCCATGT
This sequence comes from Leptodactylus fuscus, assembly GCF_031893055.1. NCBI lineage: Eukaryota > Metazoa > Chordata > Amphibia > Anura > Leptodactylidae > Leptodactylus > Leptodactylus fuscus. The sequence goes on from NC_134271.1 coordinate 33,846,534, forward strand.
TACATAAACGCAGCTTTTTTTGTTGCAGATTTTGTTGCATTTTTTGAGCCAAAACCAGGAGTGGATTGAACAGAATGCAGAAGTATAACTACTTTTTGTGACATTTATTTCATGAAGTGTATCATGAAAATGGTATTTATTGTAATTGTTTTTCTGTGGCTTTTTTTTTTTTTTGAAAGGTAACTAAAAATCCTCTGACATACATACCATGAAGATGGTCATTATATGTGGAACTGTACAAATATAGCTTTTTTTTTTTTGCTATTTTAAAAAAAATAAAATACGTCTTTTACTAATTTTTGGGAGTGAACTTTTTCAAATTTGCACATTTTTCTTCTTTATCTGTCGAACTTCTAGCATCTACTACTGACCGCAGCCTCTAGGGGGTCAAATGGATACCTAGACAATACAGTAGAATTTTTGCTATAGTGTACTGTATAATAAAGCTGGTGTCTGCTGTTGGTAGCATGGGAGCAGCTCCTGTACCTGTTTCACCTGTTGTCGTGAGTAAAGTTGTAAGTAGTAAGTTACTAAGGTTGAAGTAAGTTGAAGGAATTAACAACTACATGGCAAGAAATATTGTTAAATATTCTTCATTACAGTTTTGTTAAAGGGGTTTTTGGGAAAAATTTTTTTAAATTGGCTAAGGGTAGGGAATAGTGTAAAATGAAAAACAAATTGCTGCTAATATGGTGTTCCCACTACCGCCACTGTCTGTCCTGGGGTATCCGTCCAAAATCCCGGGAAACTGGACAGGGGACGGCTTGCCAGCTGCCAGCTGCGAGAGAACTCCCCAGCGTCACCTCTATTTTCGGCTGGAACGGCCTCTCCCTGCGTCTTCTTCCAGTGCTGGCTTCAAACTTTTAGGAATGCACATGTCAGCTTTTCTGTCGGGCCTTTGGCAGAGCTGACTGCGCATGCCCGTAGCCATTTTTTTGTGGCCTCTTACCCCAGCTTATTTTGCCGACTGCTCTGCGTATGAGGATCTTGGTAATAGGTACCTACAGAAGTTTTCTATCAATCGACGGAATCTGTCAGTCTATCCATCCATTTATTGTATCTATCCGTGAGAACGTAGAAAGACTTGCAATCTTATAGCTGATGTTTTTCAGTTTTGCTATGCAGATCACACTGGAATATATTTCTAACAAGCCAAAAATTGAAATCCATTCAGTGTAAAATTGAAATCTTTTCAAAGCATTGCCCTCAATAATAAAATACATGGTTCCAAAATACCTGTTATTATGTGAGAAGTAATAATTTGAACAATGTTGTTATATTTGTAATTCACAGATATTTACACTACTTTCAGTGTCTGGACGAAAACATTACTTCTACAACTATGTGAATGATCTTGAAATTTATTTCAGCTTTGCTTTATGTGACCTGGAGAATAAAAAAATATTAAAACTCGCCTGAAAACTTATAGGTATTCTGTAATGTATTCGATGCAGCACAAGAAAATACATGTTGTAATGCATAAAACAAGGCCTTATAAGCTGCAAATATATATAAAAAAGTTCTGAAATACAGGAACACAAAAAGTTATTAAAAAAAAAAAAGCTCCTCAGTGATGTTCTCCAGAATTTTTGGTGACACCACAGTACTACTATGAAAAGAAATCTTTGCTTTGTGGCACAATATTCTGTGCACAATATAGCTTTTAGATTTCTATCCATGGAGTTGTGTGATGATTCTTTTTTTGCAGGATGAAGTACAGTTTTCATTGGCATCATTATGGGTTACATAGGAATTATTGAACACATTGATTCAGGCATTGTGTTTTTTTCTGTTAGGGAGTTAAACTTATGAGCTGACCATTTAATCACGTATACCATATACTCTAAGATTGCAGTAGCAGACCTAGGAGCCTTTACAAAGCTCCTGGCTGCCACAACTAAACAGCACCCACAATCTCATTTCTGAGAAGCTGGGCATTTATGGAGTGGCGTAACTAGGAATGGTGGGGCCCTGTGGTGAACTTTTGACATAGGCCCACCCCTGCACCAGACTGACTTCCTCCCCAGACTGACTTCCCCCTGAAGACCCCAACCAATTATGCCGCATTGTAGACCACCCATGAACAATTATGCTCTGGGGTCTTTTCGAACCTCAAAGTATAATAATTGGAGACCCAGGGGAGGATCCACACATAAAAAATACTGTTACGTACCTCTCCCTGGCTCTGGCGCACTCCCTGCTGATGTCAGCCATCTTCAATGATGGACCAGATGTCACATGAGCCGAGGCTTGCATGACGATGCATAATGATGCAAGCCCTGGTTCACATAACGTCTGGGACATCACACAAGTAGGCCTGAAGCCTTCTGGAGTCCAGGAGAGGTAAGTAACAGTGTTTTTTGTCTTAACCTCACCTCTCCTGGCCCTCCAATCATTATACTCGGGGGTCTAAAAAGACCCTTCAAATATAATGATAGTGTTTGTGGGGTTTGCAAGCCCACGGCCTCACTTAGCAATCCCAGCTGAAGCTGTGAGAAGGAGAAGCGCAGGGGTCCGTGAGCAGAAGGGAGGATTGATAAACAGCATGTAGCGGCCTATAAAACAAATCCGCATCGGTAGCGGCTGTCTCCGGGCCCCCTAATGTTTTGTGCTCTGTGGCAGCTGCTACTGCCGATATCCCGGTAGTTACACCCCTGGTTGGAGGGAACCCCCTCTCCCTCTGACTGACCTCTCAGACCGTGTAGTTGGAATTGACATTAAATATTACACTGCAGGCACCTGTGGGCTATGGCGCCGAATCTGATCTTGAGCCGTCTGCGTGTTTAATCGCATGACTTTTGCTATACATGTATGGTGGAAGTCAGGAAAGGGTGAAATAGGATATAAAGTCTCATACAATATTATGCAGAAAAATCAAGCTTAGGAAAAAATGCCTTAGAGGTGCTTTTATACACAAGTCTAAATACATGTATGATCTATATAAATAATTGATTCATGAATTATTCATTCCAAGAACTGTACAAAGGACAAAGAGAAATGTGTTCCATACAGTATTGAGGGAAGGGGATTCAGTAATTGATGTAGAAAAGGGTTTGGCACAGGGACACAAACTATGGAACATTGCAGTAATAATAAGTATAATTACAATATTTAGTCAAATTCTAGAACTTATCTAATGATAAATAACATTGAGAGTTATGAACATTAAAGGCATGTGTCTTTCTTTAAGTCTAAGCTACTATTTATGTTTGTAAGATGGTTTTTGGTCACCAGTGCCATGTTGGACTTTCAGGGAACACAAATAACAATGTCTTGATTTTACAGCAAATTTAGAAGACTTCTGTTTTGGCATGGTGCCCTAACCTTAAACAACAGACGCAGAGCCTCCATCCACTGGTGAGAGCGTATAGTTGTCACTTAAGGACGTAGCTATTATCAATGTCTTTCCTCCTTGTGTTGTGTTGCCCCGCTATCATCCGCTTATAGTTGTCACTTAAGGACGTAGCTATTATCAATGTATCTCCTCCTTGTGTTGCGGTGCCCAGCTATCATCCAGTCATACTAATTGGAAGAGAAATGCTAATTGACAATATGCTCCTGGAATCTCCTCCATACACAATGCATTTTTTAGAAGGATTGCAGAAAGAACGAACAACAACCTTGATTTCAATCTGCTCCTGTGTTTTAAGTGCTTCTAATGCATGTCTGCCTGCTGAAATAGGGGAAACCATAGATAAAGTGCTGTTTATAAGTTGAAATGACATAATGACATTAAAACACTTTACTGGGAATAATGACATATAATGTTCTATAAATACACTAAAAAGTGTACAGAGTGTACTGATGAAAAACCTGCTGCTTGTAAGATTAAACCATGTAAAGACAAATGGGAAAAACCCAAAATCAATTACAAAGATAATAAGTAAGGCTCAGTTCTCACCCGCGCTTGGATTCCATTTGGGGTTTCCGTCCCCGAATCTGCTTTAAAAAGGCAGAGAAAAAAGTCCTTCAAGCAGAACTGTTCTCTCCACATTTTTCGGGTGGAGAATGGGCAGAAACCAGGCAGACCCCATTATAGTCAATGGGGTCTGTGGATTCTGCTGGTAACCGGTTTTTAAGCGGATTAGGTTTCCGTTCTTCAGGTCCCCAAAGAATAGAAACTCAGGTGCAGGTGTGAACCTAGCATCATCTATATGTATACCAAATATTAGGCTTTCCCAAATTTAGGTCTCCTTCAAACAACAGTGCACAGTGTACATATAGGTCAATGAAAACAACACTAATTCTCTGTGCTTTTCACTGTCCTATACATTGATGTGAATTAAATTAGCTGCCGATATGGACAGGTATAGGACCTTCTCCATATTTTAGGGCTCCAAATCATATAAGAGATTAGAGGTTCATTAGATAAATGTTCGAACCTGATGCAACAATAATGACAGTAAGTCCTGGGCAACTAGAATTCCCAAGCACTAAGGTAGAAACAGGCCTGAGTGTACGAACTGTAGCAGAACCAGGCCCCGGAGTTCTTCGCCAGAGCTCCTGATGGTGGAGTTGGACTTGGTAAAATCCAGAACCGCAACCGCCCAGAGAGCGCCAACACACTCAGCGAACCCTAAGTAATAGAGGACCCAGAAAACCCAGAAACACTAACCTCAGCGGATGAAAATCAGGAGAGCTGGTCAGCATGGTGAGCAGAAGTCTGAGGTTTGCCAGGCGGCAGTAAAAACACCGTAGGGAAGCCGTACGGGCCAAGTTGGTAAACCAGAGGCCGATGCAGGATCCAAGGATAGCCAAAAACGTGGTTGATCAAGCCGAGTCAGTACACAAGAGGTCATGTGGAAGCAAGAGGGAGAAGCAGACGCGTAGTCAGGAGCGCCGGGTCATACACAGGATGTCGTGGAGGAGCCAAGCAGGAGTCAGGCAGGAGTAGTCAGGAAAAGCCAAAGGTCATGTTCAAGAGGTCAGGAGGTTGCCAAATCAGGAGGTCAAGAAGAGGTCGTCTGGAAAGCAAGCCGGGGTCATACACAAAAAGGAGACAATCAGGAACGACATGGACAGGAGGCAGAAGGCAGGAAAAAGACAGGAGGAGCTGATTCCCGTGAAAACTGAATTACAAGCGGTGGGCTGGAGCCAGAATTAGGTCTAAATAGCCTACAGCCTGCCGCTGACCCCCCTGACAGTGGAAACGCCGTTCCCGACACTAAAGGGAGACCAGAACCGTCACAGACTCAAGCAGAGGCTCCGGCCCTCCTCCACAAGCGACTGGAAGTGCCATTACAGCGCTGGATACAGAGTGGGCCGGCAGCCTCCGTGCGGTACAGTGGAGGCTCCGGCCCAACCTAACAATAACATGAGGCATCCTATTTAAAAATGAATAAATTACACATTTTTTGTAGTCTAAGGCCCACTATTTGGTTTTCATTATTTCAAATAGCAAATTAAGTTGCGTTTTTCAGTTTTAAATGAAATTATAATTATTAAGACAATTGAAGGATTTTTAGAGAGTTATCATTTTATGTTTCTATTACTGTCAAATTCCATCAGGATGAAGAACAATATACAAGGTATTTCTAAAAGCAGTAAATCCTAGCAATAAATTCCAATAACAATGTCAGATTTTTTCCAAAAGTATACAACTCCATACAAATTAAAAACTGAAAAACATGAAAATATCACACTTCACTGTTCATTTTATTGTGCTACTCTTCTGCCCACCAAATATATTGATTTTTTTTTCCTTTGTTTATTGTGCATTAAGATGACTGAATCTCCTGGATTTTGATACCTAAAGGTAGTTGTAAACAATATGACCAAGAATAACATTGGCGAACATTTTTTTAAAATTATGTGTATATTGCTAAGGAATTTGTTTCTCACTGACGTGGGGTTCGAATCAGGCCGCCTCAGAATCCGGTCCAAAAAACAGCTAGCCGCAACTGGAAGACGGTACAGGCAGGGGCGTAACTACCATAGAGGCAGCGGAGGCGGCTGCCACAGGGCCCGGGCCATTAGGGGGACCAGTGACAGCCGCTGAGTTTTTTTTTTTTTTTTAATAGGCCGTTACGGGCCCTATTTACTTGCCGATCCTGGCTGGGCCGGGATCAGCAAGTGATACCGCGGGTCCCACAAATACTATCATTATATTCGGGGGTCTTTACAGACCCCCGAGTATAATGGTAGGTGGACCGGAGAGGTAAGGGAACGTAAAAAACACTGTTACTTACCTCTCCACAATCCTGCCAGGTCTCCTTCATACTTGTCTGACGTCTCTGACGTCACATGAACCCGGCTTGCTTCCCAGATCATGTGACGTAGGACGTCATTAAAGAAGGACGAGAGCGGCAGCCGACAGCATAGGAGCTGGGGGACAGGTAAGCAACTGTTTTTTTTTTAATGTTTTTATTCCCCCGGGTCTCCGATTATTATACTCTGGGGTCTGAAAAGACCCCAGAGTATAATAATTGTTTATGGGTGTCCACAGTGGGACATAATACTGTGTGCAGGAGCCACTATGGGGGATAATACTGTGTGCAGGGGCCACTAATGGACATAATACTGTGTGCAGGGCTAACTAAGGGACAGAATAGAGTGCGGAGGAGGGGGTCGGTCGAGGTCTTCGGTGTTGGTTGGGGGGGGCCATGTCAAAAGTTCGCCACAGGGCCCCGCCATTCCTAGTTACGCCACTGGGTACAGGGCATACAGTGCACTGGCATCCAGTCGTGGCATTCCGCTCCGTATTATGCCCAAATAAATGGGCCTAGTCAGGAGGGAGTGTTGTGAGGCGGACGTCCACGGCTGAATCAGCTGCAGAATCCGCCTGAAGAAAGGACATGTCGCTTCTTTTTTCCCGCTTGTGGAAAAAGGAAATGACCGGTTCCTATTGAAGTGAATGGGAGGCATTTTTTTAGCAGGATTTTGATGCGTATTCCGTGTCTAAATCCTGACCAAAAAACTCCCGTGCGAACCCAGCCTTCCTCGTCAAAATCCACTACCAAAAAACTGTGTGTGAATTAGTCCTAACATTTAAGTTATCATTTACCAGGTCTATGTACATATTAGTTTGAGCACTTTTCCTGCTGAGACTCAGTGAAGAAAAAAAAACCTAACATTTCTGTAAAAACTCCTAGCTTCACCTAGGACAATGGTACCAGATAGCACTAGGTACATAAGTAAAAAATACAAAATGTGGCATGGGAGACATAAAACTAGACTAGAACATAAATTTAGCCCCAGACCCCTTAAATAACCTATTCCCACTGGGTTGAATTTTTGTTTATTCTTTTGTTACTTTACACCATAATTTTTTAAATTTTTTGCTTTTATTTTCATAGCTGCATGAATATTTTTTTTTTTTTTTTGAAGGACAAATTTTACTTTCCAAAGACACCATGTAATATCTCATACTATATACTGGGAAGCTACAAACAAATCTTCATCGGTTTAATTGGAAAAAAGTGTCCCATTTTCTCACAGGTTTTATTTTTCCTGCATTTTGTTTTTCAAATATTTCAATGACTTCTAAGTCGACCAGTGGACAAAGGTTGTAACTTCTTCACTTGATGTTCTTCAGTAAAAGCAGATTAAAAGCAGTAATCATTGACCGATGGCTGACATAACCTTGTGGCACATGACTTACATTTTAACACTCTGCTGACATGAATTTTTCAGATGAAAATAAATACTTCTCGGAATATTCATCTATGTATTTTGCCACTATTTAATACCAGTACAAAGTTTGAGTAAGGATGTGACTTCCCCAGTAGAAGTTGCTGCAGTGACATTCAATATGTGACCCAGTGGCGTAACTACCACAGTAGCAGTGGTAACAGCTGCCACAGGGCCCGACACCTTAGGGGGCCCGGGGGCCCTCACTAATTAATATGACAAAAAATAAATAAACAATAAATTTTACTTTTTGAGGCCCGAGGCCACTTAAGGTGTCAGGTTGTGGGTGGTGAAGAGTTACCCAGGTATCAGCCTTAGAAAAGTAGTCAGGCTGCCTTGTCTGAAAGCCACACACAAAGGGTATGTTCACGCGGGGTATTTTGGTCAGGATTTTGAGGCTGTATTCGCCTCAAAATCCTGACCAAAAAGACAGCTTCCATTGAAATTAATGGGAGCCAGTCAATTCTTTTTTCTGGGAGCCATTTGTTCCGGCTCCCAGAAAAAAGAAGCGACATGCTCATTCTTTCAGACGGATTCGCCTCGCGACATCTGCCTGGAGACACTCCCTCCTGACTAGGCCCATTCATTTGGGCCTAATCCGGAGCAGAGTGCGCGACTGGATGCCGGTACACTGCACCGGCATCCAGTCACAGCTACCCGTATTTTGGTCCAGAACCTGAGGCTACCCGTATTTTGGTCCGGAACCTGAGGCAGTCTCTGCTTCAGGTTCCAGACCAAAAAACCCTGTGTGAACCTGGCCAAAGACTTTTGGATTCCTTGCACTGACCTGTATACAAGCTCAATTCTGTACATTTGAATTAACATCCTAAATAATTACCTGCACCCGGGAATATTGGATGGAACATTTAACATATACATAACTCTTCCCACTCTTTTTAGCTGATCTGTACTCTAGGTAGTAAATATATATATAGAATATATAGACCCTTAGAGTAAGTTCACATGGAGTAACGTGCCGCGTGTTGTGGCATGTATACGGCGTGTAACTTTGCGCGCCGTATACGCTCCCATTGATTTCAATGGGAGTTTGGATCATATACGCCGTGTTATTAAAATCATGGCCGCAAAATAACGCTGCATATACGATCCAGGCTCCCATTGAAATCAATGGGAGCCTTTACAGCACTCAAAGTCTCACACGCCGTATACGTGCCATATCACGCGGCACGTTACATCGTGTGAACTCCCCCTTATTTATACACTGTTTACAGGGTTGCTTGTAGTAATATCCGTAACCTCACATAACTGGTTAGGAATTATGATATCACAGATTTATAGTGAACTCTGCTAAGTATCACATATAAAATCACATATATCTGTTGATAAAATCATTCAAACAACTGAAAAACAAGAAAAAAGAACTTTTTGACTTGGGAGGTTCTCATTGTTGTATGATGTTACTTCTGTAGCAGACATTTTATTGGTCTTTTACTACTTTTGCAGTATAAGTGCTTGCCATTAATATGTCAATAGATTAAGGAGGACACAACATCACCGTTATTGACACTTATAATGAAACTACTAAAAAATATAGATTTTACTTTACAGCTTAAATACAGAGAGACATTAAATGAGCGCTCCATGTGCTGTATAGAGCTCATAACTTTTATTAGGTAACAATTCCTTAAAGATGTGACTTTTTGACCTTTAAAAAAAAAATCCTAAAGTCTGCAGTAAATAATAAGTCCACCAATCTATTAAATACACCTGTCTTTAGGTTACTCTAATCATATATTATAGCAAGGGTATTTTTTTATTACATGTCACCTCTTGACTTAGCAGCTTACACTCTAAATACCTGTTAAATTTGGGTCAATGAAAACATTTTAAAGTGGATGTATGGTGTATATTACTATGATCCCAGCAATTATTGCTCACTGGTGCTTGAAGAGCCAATTTTTCTCATACGACAAGAAGATTGAAAATGAAATCCCACAGTACCTGAAGCAACAAACATTGTATCGGAGCTGTGCCATTTCCTGTTTATAGGGTGTTTACAATGCAGTTGCCAAAATGAAAAGTACCGTAATACAGCTGACAAATACTTCTTTTTATATAATTGTTTCATCTACTTGCAGGATTGCATAGGAATTGCTTGTATTAATTACGGTTGTACTATTACCCCGACTGGCCTTCAGATTGAGAAAACAGTATATATTAGCAAAAGGTTAGAATAGATTTGTACCGTATGAATGTTGGGTCACACATGGTTGGTCACAAAGATAGAAGTGACAATAAACTGATACTTCCAAGGAATATACAGATATGGCACTAACTGAACTTTTCTGCAGTGTGATAACTTTCTTTGTTGTGATATACTTTCTAAGAAGACAACAAAAGCCATTCAAAACCCAAAAGAATTGAGTTAACGCAATGCTGTTAATGCACAATGAGTCATGGTAAGCTTTGTTACATTGTGTGTGTTTATCTACATTGTTATTTAATCTTGTTTTACTAAAACTTACAATGTCTTAAAATGACTTAAAATGTGGATTTGTGTATATTGATGAAGTGTACCTAGTACTGTGTGGTACCATTGTCCTAGGTGAAGCTGGGAGTTTTTTACAGAAGTTATTGTTTGATTATTTTTTTCTTTACTGATTCTCAACACGCAAGACTACTAAACCTAATATGTATTAAGCCGATGGCTGGTCAGGTTATGGAGAGGGTGTACATCTTACCCAGACTACTCAGGTGGGTGAGATGAGAAAACTCCAGGAATGTTTGTTCTCAGCAGACAACTTTCGTCTGCTGAGCATTTTGGTAAATGCTCAGTATTGGGCTGGATTTTTAGGAATGGCAGGTAGGTTGGTAGTGGGACCTGTCATTCCACCCCCCTCCAGTCCACACTTTGAAGATGTTTTGGCAGCGATTCAGCTGTTGAGAGTCTGCTCATCAAGGAGGCTTAAGAAGCCAGCTCCAGCAGCAGACTGTGGCAAAGCTTGGATGGAGAGCGAAAGAGAGGTCATAATTTTTGTCAATGACTCAACTGGCTTTTGATTTCTGTTATTCTAGGTGAGGTAACCTATTCTATGTTTAGTTAGAGCCTAGCCGGGCAGGGATTTATTTTTGTATTGTTTCCTTTTGTTGCTGCACTGCCTTTTTCAGTGAAAATAAACTCTACCTTTTTTTTGGACAAAAGAATCTGGACTTGTGTGTCTATGCCACCCCACCTAGCAACCCCAGACCCTGACAATTGGTGGAGGACACGGGCATAGAGCGGTTGTTAGGGTCAACGACACGGCCACTCCTTGCTGAAGATTTTTTTTTTTTTTATGTCCTGGGTAAAGACTAGAGATGAGCGAACACTAAAATGTTCGAGGTTCGAAATTCGATTCGAACAGCCGCTCAATGTTCGTGTGTTCAAACGGGTTTCGAACCCCATTATAGTCTATGGGGAACAGATACTCGTTAAGGGGGAAACCCAAATCCGTGTCTGGAGGGTCACCAAGTCCACTATGACACCCCAGGAAATGATGCCAACACCTCTGGAATGACACTGGGACAGCAGGGGAAGCATGTCTGGGGGCATCTAACACACCAAAGACCCTCTATTACCCCAACATCACTGCCTAACAACTACACACTTTACACACTCAATACCACCTCTCTGACAGTAGGAAAACACCTTGAAACATGTGTATTTGGCACTTGCAGTGAGGAGAGCTTGTCACCAGCAGTGAATTTGGCCCTTGTAGTAAGTTGAGGTTGGCACCAACATTTGTTTTGAAAATCAGGGTGGATTGAGCCTCTAACCAGCAGAGTTTGGGCAAATTCATGGTGGAGGGAGCCTCTAAACACCCCAGTTTGGGCAAATTCATGGTGGAGGGAGCCTCTAAAAACCCCAGTTTGGACCAATTCATGGTGGAGGCAGCCTCTAACAAGCCCAGTGTGGGCAAATTCATGGTGGAGGGAGCCTCTAAAAAACCCAGTTTGGACCAATTCATGGTGGAGGGAGCCTCTAAACAGCCCAGTTTGGGCAAATTCATGGTGGAGGGAGCCTCTAACCAGCCCAGTTTGGACCAATTAATGGTGGAGGGAGCCTCTAAACAGCCAAGTTTGGACCAATTCATGGTGGAGGGAGCCTCTAACCAGCCCAGTTTGGACCAATTAATGGTGGAGGGAGCCTCTAAACAGCCAAGTTTGGACCAATTCATGGTGGAGGGAGCCTCTAAAAACCCCAGTTTGGACCAATTCATGGTGGAGGGAGCCTCTAACCAGCCCAGTTTGGGCAAATTCATGGTGGAGGGAGCCTCTAAACAGCCCAGTTTGGGCACATTCATGGTGGAGGGAGCCTCTAACCAGCCCAGTTTGGACCAATTAATGGTGGAGGGAGCCGCTAAACAGCCCAGTTTGGACCAATTCATGGTGGAGGGAGCCTCTAAAAACCCCAGTTTGGACCAATTCATGGTGGAGGGACCCTCTAAAAAACCCAGTTTGGACCAATTCATGGTGGAGGGAGCCTCTAACCAGCCCAGTTTGGACCAATTAATGGTGGAGGGAGCCTCTAAACAGCCAAGTTTGGACCAATTCATGGTGGAGGGAGCCTCTAAAAACCCCAGTTTGGACCAATTCATGGTGGAGGGAGCCTCTAAACAGCCCAGTTTGGGCAAATTCATGGTGGAGGGAGCCTCTAACCAGCCCAGTTTGGACCAATTAATGGTGGAGGGAGCCTCTAAACAGCCAAGTTTGGACCAATTCATGGTGGAGGGAGCCTCTAACCAGCCCAGTTTGGACCAATTAATGGTGGAGGGAGCCTCTAAACAGCCAAGTTTTGGGAAATTCATGGTGGAGGGAGCCTCTAACCAGCCCAGTGTGGGCAAATTCATGGTGGAGGGAGCCTCTAAAAAACCCAGTTTGGACCAATTCATGGTGGAGGGAGCCTCTAACCAGCCCAGTGTGGGCAAATTCATGGTGGAGGGAGCCTCTAACCAGCCCAGTGTGGGCAAATTCATGGTGGAGGGAGCCTCTAAAAAACCCAGTTTGGACCAATTCATGGTGGAGGGAGCCTCTAACCAGCCCAGTGTGGGCAAATTCATGGTGGAGGGAGCCTCTAACCAGCCCAGTTTGGGCAAATTCATGGTGGAGGGAGCCTCTAAACAGCCCAGTTTGGGCAAATTCATGGTGGAGGGAGCCTCTAAACAGCCCAGTTTGGGCAAATTCATGGTGGAGGGAGCCTCTAACCAGCCCAGTTTGGACCAATTAATGGTGGAGGGAGCCTCTAACCAGCCCAGATTGGGCAAATTCATGGTGGAGGGAGCCTCTAAACAGCCCAGTTTGGACCAATTCATGGTGGAGGGAGCCTCTAAAAAACCCAGTTTGGACCAATTCATGGTGGAGGGAGCCTCTAAACAGCCCAGTTTGGGCAAATTCATGGTGGAGGGAGCCTCTAACCAGCCCAGTTTGGACCAATTCATGGTGGAAGGAGCCTCTAACCAGCCCAGTTTGGGCAAATTCATGGTGGAGGGAGCCTCTAAACAGCCCAGTTTGGACCAATTCATGGTGGAGGGAGCCTCTAAAAAACCCAGTTTGGACCAATTCATGGTGGAGGGAGCCTCTAAACAGCCCAGTTTGGGCAAATTCATGGAGGAGGGAGCCTCTAACCAGCCCAGTTTGGACCAATTAATGGTGGAGGGAGCCTCTAAACAGCCAAGTTTGGACCAATTCATGGTGGAGGGAGCCTCTAACCAGCCCATTTTGGACCAATTAATGGTGGAGGGAGCCTCTAAACAGCCCAGTTTGGACCAATTCATGGTGGAGGGAGCCTCTAAAAAACCCAGTTTGGACCAATTCATGGTGGAGGGAGCCTCTAAACAGCCCAGTTTGGGCAAATTCATGGTGGAGGGAGCCTCTAACCAGCCCAGTTTGGACCAATTAATGGTGGAGGGAGCCTCTAAACAGCCAAGTTTGGACCAATTCATGGTGGAGGGAGCCTCTAACCAGCCCAGTTTGGACCAATTAATGGTGGAGGGAGCCTCTAAACAGCCAAGTTTTGGGAAATTCATGGTGGAGGGAGCCTCTAACCAGCCCAGTGTGGGCAAATTCATGGTGGAGGGAGCCTCTAAAAAACCCAGTTTGGACCAATTCATGGTGGAGGGAGCCTCTAACCAGCCCAGTGTGGGCAAATTCATGGTGGAGGGAGCCTCTAAAAAACCCAGTTTGGACCAATTCATGGTGGAGGGAGCCTCTAAACAGCCCAGTTTGGGCAAATTCATGGTGGAGGGAGCCTCTAACCAGCCCAGTTTGGACCAATTAATGGTGGAGGGAGCCTCTAAACAGCCAAGTTTGGACCAATTCATGGTGGAGGGAGCCTCTAACCAGCCCAGTTTGGACCAATTAATGGTGGAGGGAGCCTCTAAACAGCCAAGTTTTGGGAAATTCATGGTGGAGGGAGCCTCTAACCAGCCCAGTGTGGGCAAATTCATGGTGGAGGGAGCCTCTAACCAGCCCAGTTTGGACCAATTAATGGTGGAGGGAGCCTCTAAACAGCCAAGTTTGGACCAATTCATGGTGGAGGGAGCCTCTAAAAACCCCAGTTTGGACCAATTCATGGTGGAGGGAGCCTCTAAACAGCCCAGTTTGGGCAAATTCATGGTGGAGGGAGCCTCTAACCAGCCCAGTTTGGACCAATTAATGGTGGAGGGAGCCTCTAAACAGCCAAGTTTGGACCAATTCATGGTGGAGGGAGCCTCTAACCAGCCCAGTTTGGACCAATTAATGGTGGAGGGAGCCTCTAAACAGCCAAGTTTTGGGAAATTCATGGTGGAGGGAGCCTCTAACCAGCCCAGTTTGGACCAATTCATGGTGGAGGGAGCCTCTAAACAGCCCAGTTTGGGCAAATTCATGGTGGAGGGAGCCTCTAAAAAACCCAGTTTGGACCAATTCATGGTGGAGGGAGCCTCTAACCAGCCCAGTTTGGACCAATTAATGGTGGAGGGAGCCGCTAAACAGCCCAGTTTGGACCAATTCATGGTGGAGGGAGCCTCTAAAAACCCCAGTTTGGACCAATTCATGGTGGAGGGAGCCTCTAAACAGCCCAGTTTGGGCAAATTCATGGTGGAGGGAGCCTCTAACCAGCAGAGTTGGTGGAAATCAGGGTGGAGGGAGCCTAGTATTAGCAGAATTGTGCAACGCTTATGGTGGATGAGTATGAGGATGCGGAGGAATTGGAGAGGTTGAGTACAGACATGGAGTTTCATGTTGGGGTGCTTTACACAGGTGGGCACAAAAATGACGGCTCTACCCAGTGGTGGTTCATTTTTATCAAAGTGAGCTGGTCGGCACTCTCAGCTGACAGACGGGTGCGCTTGTCAGTGATGATGCCACTGAACACCCTCTCAGATAGGACGCTGGCGGCAGGACAGGACAGCACCTCCAAGGCATATAGGGCAAGTTCAAGCCACAGGTCCAACTTCGACACCCAATACGTGTAGGGCGCAGAGGGGTCGGAGAGGACAGGGCTGTGGTCGGAAAGGTATTCCCGCAACATGCGCCTATACTTCTCACGCCTGGTGACACTAGGACCCTCCGTGGCGGCACTTTGGCGAGGGGGTGCCATCAAGGTGTCCCAGACCTTAGACAGTGTGCCCCTCGTTTGTGTGGACCGGTGAGAACTTGGTTGCCTACTGGAGGAACTGCCCTCCCTGCCGCCAACGTCACATGCTGGAAACATCTCCATCATATTCTGCACCAATTGCCTGTGGCAAGCATTGATGCGATTGGCCCTCCCCTCTACCGGAATAAAAGACGAGATGTTGTTTTTATACCGGGGGTCAAGGATAGCAAAGATCCAGTACTGGTTGTCCTCCATGATTTTGACAATACGCTTGTCGGTTGTAAAGCACCCCAACATGAACTCAGCCATGTCTGCCACAGTGTTAGTTGGCATGACTCCTCTGGCCCCACCGGAAAGTTCAATCTCCATTTCCTCCTCATCCTCCATGTCTACCCATCCGCGCTGCAACAATGGGACGATTCGAAGTTGCCCGGAAGCCTCCTGTATCACCATCACATCATCGGACAACTCTTCTTCCTCCTCCTCCTCCTCCTCCTCCTCCATTAAACGCAGTGAAGCGGACAGATGTGTGGACCTACTCTCCAGCTGTGACGGATCGGATGCTATCCCTAACTCCTCTGTGTGATCTGAGTTATCCCTGATGTCAATCAGGGATTCTCTCAGAACACACAAGAGCGGGATTGTAAGGCTCACCATCGCATCCTCAGAGCTCACCCTCCTTGTGGACTCCTCAAAGACCCGTAGGATGTCACAAAGGTCTCTCATCCATGGCCACTCATGGATGTGAAACTGAGGCAGCTGACTTTGTGGCACCCTAGGGTTTTGTAGCTGGTATTCCATCAAAGGTCTCTGCTGCTCAACCACTCTATTCAACATCTGAAACGTTGAGTTCCAGCGTGTGGGGACGTCGCACAAAAGCCGGTGTTGTGGCACATGCAGGCGTTGCTGGAGAGATTTTAAGCTAGCAGCGGCTACTGTCGACTTGCGAAAGTGGGCGCACATGCGCCGCACTTTCACCAGTAGCTCTGGAACATTGGGGTACCTCTTTAGGAAACGTTGCACCACTAGGTTGAAGACGTGGGCCAGGCATGGAACATGTTGGAGTCCGGCAAGCTCCAGAGCTGCTACCAGGTTCCGGCCGTTATCACAAACGACCATGCCTGGGCCCAGGTGCAGCGGCTCAAACCATATTGCCGTCTCATCGAGGAGGGCATCCCTCACCTCGGAGGCAGTGTGCTGTCTGTCCCCCAAGCTGATCAGCTTCAGCACAGCCTGCTGACGTCTACCAACGCCAGTGCTGCAACGTTTCCAACTCGTAGCTGGGGTCAATCTAACAGCGGAGGAGGAGGCGGTGGCGGAGGAGGAGGCGGTGGCGGAGGAGGAGGCGGTAGAGGAGGAGGAGGAGGGGGGTGTTCTTCTCGTGTCCCTGCCAGGAATGTTAGGCGGGGAGACGAGGTACACCGGGCCAGTTTGGGAAGCAGTCCCAGCCTCAACTACATTCACCCAGTGTGCCGTCAGTGAAATGTAGCGTCCCTGTCCGCATGCACTTGTCCACGCGTCGGTGGTCAAGTGGACCTTTGTGCAAAGCGCGGAACTAAGGGCCCGCCTGATGTTGAGTGACACGTGCTGGTGCAAGGCGGGGACGGCACACCGGGAGAAGTAGTGACGGCTAGGGACGGCATAGCGAGGTGCCGCAGTTGCCATCAGGTCCAGGAAGGCGGGAGTTTCAACAAGCCGGAACGCCAACATCTCCTGGGCCAGCAGTTTAGCGATGTTGGCGTTCAAGGCTTGCGCGTGTTGGTGGTTAGCAGTGTATTTCTGCCGCCGCTCCAATGTCTGAGAGATGGTGGGTTGTTGTAAAGAAACGCCTGATGGTGCCTTTGATGGTGCAGGAGAAGGAGATAAGACAGGACCAGGGGAGGATGAGGTAGAAGTCAACAAAGTGGCGGAGGCAGATGAAGTGGTGTCCTGGCTCGTCCTCTGGAGTGCATCGCCAGCACAGTCAGCAGTGGCAGTGGCAGAGGCAGTGGCAGAGGCAGTGGCAGTGGCGTGAACGGCAGGCGGCCTTTGTCCTGCCGTTGCTGCCTGCCACTGATTCCAGTGCTTGGATTCCAAATGACGGCGCATTGAAGTGGTGGACAGGTTGCTCTTCTCAGAGCCCCTAATCAATTTCGAGAGGCAAATTGTGCAGACAACACTATATCTGTCCTCGGCGCATTCCTTGAAAAAACTCCACACCTTCGAGAAACGTGCCCTCGAGGTGGGAGTTTTTCGGGGCTGGGTACGAACTGGAACATCTTGGGAGATTCCGGGTGTGGCCTGGCTTCGCCTAAGCTGCTGACCTCTGCCTCTGCCTCTAGCTACCCTTTTTGGTGCTGCACCTGCCTCAACATCCACACTACTTTCCCCGCTTGACATCCCCCCTGTCCAGGTCGGGTCAGTGTCCTCATCATCCACCACTTCCTCTTCCAACTCCTGTCTCATCTCCTCCTCCCGCACAATGCGCCGGTCAACTGGATGCCCTGACGGCAACTGCGTCACATCATCGTCGATGAGGGTGGGTTGCTGGTCATCCACCACCAAATCGAACGGAGATGGAGGAGACTCTAGTGTTTGAGCATCTGGACACAGATGCTCCTCTGTTAGGTTCGTGGAATCGTGACGTGGAGAGGCAGGTTGAGGGACAATGAAAGGAGCGGAGAACAGCTCTGGGGAGCAGGGACAGTTTGGGTTATTGTTCTGTAAAGCTTCGGAATTTTGGGAGGAAGGAAGACAAGACTGTTGGGTAATAGGAGGAGAGGAGGCAGAGTCTGACTGGCTGCTGGACAATGTGCTGTAAGCGTTCTCTGACAGCCATTGCAAGACCTGTTCCTGGTTCTCGGGCCTACTAAGGTTTGTACCCTGCAGTTTAGTTAATGTGGCAAGCAACCCTGGCACTGTGGAGTGGCGCAATGCTTGCTGCCCCACAGGAGTAGGCACGGGACGCCCTGTGGCTTCACTGCTACCTTGCTCCCCAGAACCATTCCCCCGACCTCGCCCACGGCCTCGTCCACGTCCCTTTCCGGGAGCCTTGCGCATTTTGAATTCCTAGTTAGAAATTGGCACTGTATACCAGTAGTAAAAATTGTGGGTGCACGTAACCCCAATATATTCTTTGAATTCCCAGTCAGACACTGGCACTATATGGCAGTAGCAAGAAATGAGGGTATTTATAACCCCAATATATTCTTTGAATTCCCAGTCAGACAATGGCACTGTATACCAGTAGTAAAAATTGTGGGTGCACGTAACCACAATATATTCTTTGAATTACCAGTCAGAAACTGGCACTATGTGGCAGTAGCAAGAAATGAGGGTATTTGTATTCCCAATATATTCTTTGAATTCCCAGTCAGACAATGGCACTGTATACCAGTAGTAAAAATTGTGGGTGCACGTAACCCCAATATATTCTTTGAATTCCCAGTCAGAAACTGGCACTATATGGCAGTAGCAAGAAATGAGGGTATTTATAACCCCAATATATTCTTTGAATTCCCAGTCAGACAATGGCACTGTATACCAGTAGTAAAAATTGTGGGTGCACGTAACCACAATATATTCTTTGAATTACCAGTCAGAAACTGGCACTATATGGCAGTAGCAAGAAATGAGGGTATTTGTATTCCCAATATATTCTTTGAATTCCCAGTCAGAAAATGGCACTGTATACCAGTAGTAAAAATTGTGGGTGCACGTAACCCCAATATATTCTTTGAATTCCCAGTCAGAAACTGGCACTATATGGCAGTAGCAAGAAATGAGGGTATTTATAACCCCAATATATTCTTTGAATTCCCAGTCAGACAATGGCACTGTATACCAGTAGTAACAATTGTGGGTGCACGTAACCCCAATATATTCTTTGAATTCCCAGTCAGAAACTGGCACTATATGGCAGTAGCAAGAAATGAGGGTATTTATAACCCCAATATATTCTTTGAATTCCCAGTCAGACAATGGCACTGTATACCAGTAGTAAAAATTGTGGGTGCACGTAACCCCAATATATTCTTTGAATTCCCAGTCAGAAACTGGCACTATATGGCAGTAGCAAGAAATGAGGGTATTTATAACCCCAATATATTCTTTGAATTCCCAGTCAGACAATGGCACTGTATACCAGTAGTAAAAATTGTGGGTGCACGTAACCCCAATATATTCTTTGAATTCCCAGTCAGAAACTGGCACTATATGGCAGTAGCAAGAAATGAGGGTATTTATAACCCCAATATATTCTTTGAATTCCCAGTCAGACAATGGCACTGTATACCAGTAGTAAAAATTGTGGGTGCACGTAACCCCAATATATTCTTTGAATTCCCAGTCAGAAACTGGCACTATATGGCAGTAGCAAGAAATGAGGGTATTTATAACCCCAATATATTCTTTGAATTCCCAGTCAGACAATGGCACTGTATACCAGTAGTAAAAATTGTGGGTGCACGTAACCCCAATATATTCTTTGAATTACCAGTCAGAAACTGGCACTATATGGCAGTAGCAAGAAATGAGGGTATTTATAACCCCAATATATTCTTTGAATTCCCAGTCAGACAATGGCACTGTATACCAGTAGTAAAAATTGTGGGTGCACGTAACCCCAATATATTCTTTGAATTCCCAGTCAGAAACTGGCACTATATGGCAGTAGCAAGAAATGAGGGTATTTATAACCCCAATATATTCTTTGAATTCCCAGTCAGACAATGGCACTGTATACCAGTAGTAAAAATTGTGGGTGCACGTAACCACAATATATTCTTTGAATTACCAGTCAGAAACTGGCACTATATGGCAGTAGCAAGAAATGAGGGTATTTATAACCCCAATATATTCTTTGAATTCCCAGTCAGACAATGGCACTGTATACCAGTAGTAAAAATTGTGGGTGCACGTAACCCCAATATATTCTTTGAATTCCCAGTCAGAAACTGGCACTATATGGCAGTAGCAAGAAATGAGGGTATTTGTATTCCCAATATATTCTTTGAATTCCCAGTCAGACAATGGCACTGTATACCAGTAGTAAAAATTGTGGGTGCACGTAACCCCAATATATTCTTTGAATTCCCAGTCAGAAACTGGCACTATATGGCAGTAGCAAGAAATGAGGGTATTTATAACCCCAATATATTCTTTGAATTCCCAGTCAGACAATGGCACTGTATACCAGTAGTAAAAATTGTGGGTGCACGTAACCCCAATATATTCTTTGAATTCCCAGTCAGACACTGGCACTATATGGCAGTAGCAAGAAATGAGGGTATTTGTATTCCCAATATATTCTTTGAATTCCCAGTCAGACAATGGCACTGTATACCAGTAGTAAAAATTGTGGGTGCACGTAACCCCAATATATTCTTTGAATTCCCAGTCAGACACTGGCACTATATGGCAGTAGCAAGAAATGAGGGTATTTGTATTCCCAATATATTCTTTGAATTCCCAGTCAGACAATGGCACTGTATACCAGTAGTAAAAATTGTGGGTGCACGTAACCACAATATATTCTTTGAATTACCAGTCAGAAACTGGCACTATATGGCAGTAGCAAGAAATGAGGGTATTTGTATTCCCAATATATTCTTTGAATTCCCAGTCAGACAATGGCACTGTATACCAGTAGTAAAAATTGTGGGTGTATATAGCCCCAATTCTATTGCTAGGGGACTTGCAGGGTATTTCTGGGGTGAAGGTGGGGGGGCACACCGTTGGAACGGGTATCGGGGGTATATATCGGGTATACGGGAATACACTGACAGTGTATTCCATTCAGGATGCTGGGAAAGCTGGGTTGTGGCGATTGAGCCCGTCAGTGCCACGTTACACTGACAAGCTTCTCCCTGGAATTTAGCTCTTATAAGAGCTGTTGGTTGTCTTCTCCTTCCTATCTAGCCTGTCCCTGCCTACCCAGAATCTAACCCCTAGCTAACTGGACGGAAACCTCCGTCCCCGGTGAATTGCAAGCTCAGAATGACGCGAAGCTGGGCGGCGCTGTTCTTTTAAATTAGAGGTCACATGTTTTCGGCAGCCAATGGGTTTTGCCTACTTTTTTCAACGTCACCGGTGTCGTAGTTCCTGTCCCACCTACCCTGCGCTGTTATTGGAGCAAAAAAGGCGCCAGGGAAGGTGGGAGGGGAATCGAGTAATGGCGCACTTTACCACGCGGTGTTCGATTCGATTCGAACATGCCGAACAGCCTAATATCCGATCAAACATGAGTTCGATAGAACACTGTTCGCTCATCTCTAGTAAAGACTGCTGCCGCTATACAAACCCAGACTATGGAGGCAATACCGAAGCATCTTGTACAGTCCAATGTGCAGCAACAGGAGACCAACCATTTGCTGTTGGAGCAGATTACACTCCTTAAAGAGACTGTTGTCACTAGCCCGCAAAGACCTGTGGAGCACAGAGATGAGAAGTGGGCTGTGCAAAGAGCCTTGCAAAAGATGACCCCAGATGATGACGTGGAGGCCTTCCTGACTGTGTTTGAGAGTGGCCGAACGGGAGAAACTGCCAGCTGTGGACTGGGCAGACATCATTGCACCCTATTTGACCGGTGAACCCCAGAAGACCTATGTCCAGGACTATGACAAACTAAAGGCTACAGACTTGTAATTTATGACACAGTTTGTGGCTGTGAACTACTTGAAAGCCACAAAAAATTTTCCCTTTATGGGAGCAAATGTGAAATGGTTTTGACTTTTTTGATGCCACAGTGGCACCAACAGTAGGCTACAGTGGAATGTGTCACAGGCCATGGGACATGTCTGGTTGAGTGGTGTTGGCTGTGACAATATCCGTGGCAGCGCGGCTTGGAATGATATGATGGACTAGTTTGTAAGACGTGAATGTTGACAGTGGTGGTAGCTGTGACAAGTGTTGTCATTTTGGCAAAGCATAATGTGATAGACCAGGCTGCAAGACAGCGGTAGTAGCTTTTTAGGAGTAGAATCAGTGCAGAAAATGGATCATAATGATAAAGGGAGATTCTTCCCATGACTCTGTGTGACATATCAAGGACCCCCTCTGGATCCAAGGAATGGCGGCTAGTTATCAAGGCTGATCACATGCCATGCCATCACTTGGAAGAACACACCGGAACTTGCTAAGTGGTATGGCAGCAAGTTCCCTGCCAGAAGCTTGGCCAGGTAATAACTTGCAGAAGTGCGGAATAACTCAGTCCAAATTGCTGTCTCCGGAACACGCATCCCATTATGGATGATTGACGTTGGTATGGAAGAAAAGCAGTAGGAGAAACAATTGGTGATAATGATGATAATGATGATCATGTGCTAGGTGTAGATGTGAGATAATTGCATGTGAGTTACCACCAACACCAGCAGCGGCACAAACATGTCTGCAACTACCACTGGCAGTGCCATCAACCCTATCCTACGAGCTTCTCCCAGATCTGCCCTGAGCCAGCAGCTTTTAGGATGGTGGGCCAGTGCAATGGCTGGAATCATTGCTTTCATCAATGCCACCACACTCTTCATCTTATGTCACCTTATCATCCTGATCCAGTTTTCAGGTCCTTTCTATAAGAGAATCATCATCACCGGCAATATCATCATCTTCCCCACTTTTCTCTAGTACATCGTGCCATGGATTTTTTCCTCAACCTCAAAATTTCAATATCCAGATTTTCCCCTAGCTCCCCTACCAGAATGACTGCCAGTGGTAGTACCACACCCCTTGCTACTAATACTTCTAACATCTACAGTCATGTCTTACTCCTCTGATTATACACATTCCTTAGTGTTCACATTCAACTCATCAAAAAGAAGAGAAAGATTACTCTAACTAGGAGAAATAGATCTCCCAGCAGGCACAGATCACTACCAGAGATCTGTGTAGATATAAAGGAGACATGATTGACAGGCCAGAAAGGCTCTGTGTTACGTAGCAGGAGAATGAGGAAGAACACTCAGAAGTTTAACTCAAGATCCCTTCACTTTCAGATGCAATATCCTCCTGGTGATGCGTGAGTTAAGTAATCAAAAACTTCATTTCCATTCTCAGGAAGTACAACAATCCTGTGAGTATGGGTGGTGCCACCAACACCACAAGTAGTTTTGCTGTTACCACCCTCATTCTTATTGTTATTACTTACACCCATATTTTCTCATTCCCTTCCTTTTGCCTGTCCCCTGCCCTGTTTATTATTATTATTATTATTATTATTATTATTATTATTATTATTATTATTATTACTGAAAACTGCTAGATTATAATAGCAAAAGAAAGTAGAGAAATTACTTTCAGTGATTTTTCTTTTCATCCATGTAACATTTCAGCTAATGCAGTAACAAATATATATATATATATATATATATATATATATATATATATATATAATTAATGTTACTATCTATGATAAAATAATCAAGATACAATCAGCCAGTATTACATTGAATTTTCACAGATTGTAAATATTTCTGTTATTGGTGAGGCGACTATTAAGTTAAATACCATTGTAAATGAGTCTGTTCGCCTTATACTGTATTTGTTCTGCCAGAGACAGACAAAGTGAGCATCATGTGGGAGTTCTGTATGATGTGTGTGATTTATAGGATGTGCTCTATTGTTGGGTTGCAATACAATACATCATAAATAAAAAGTGTGTATTTATAAGCGGTGTGTTTTTATGTGGCACAATAGTGCGCATTATGAATAAATTATGTAACTGAGTATAAACACCATTTATCTTATATACTGTACAGTATATCAATGTTCCTGAGGGATTTTCCTCTTTAAATACATTCATAAGGTACTTATATCAATGTATATTGGGGTTTTACATAGTTTTTTTCAGTTTCTGTCATACATTGTGTCAAAACCTGTACATTTCACTTAAAGCGTTAAATCAATAAAAATCTGAATCAGCCAAATTTTAGACAAGTTCATTAAAGCTTCCCTATGGCTCTGGACACTGTCTGAAGTATGGAATGGCTACAGGACAATATTAATTTTGAGACGATGCAAGTTCAATCTTAGGCATTAATCCTTTTCAGTTAGAAGAGTTACTCCATGAGGACCACCGGGGGTCCTGCACATAGACTCCATAGATCAGCTGTAATCTCTCTGGTACATTTGGCACCACCACAAGGGAAATTAGGCATTATGCTGCTCCGATTGGAGTCCTTCATATCAGGATGTAAATAACAGTGATACAAGGAGTCTCAAGTAAAATAAAGCAAAGTCTGCACAAGGAAATAGTGAGTATTTATCACTGGGCTGGATGTATTTGCAAATAATTTTTGAAAGTTGGAAACTCCTTTAAGTATAGCTGTACAGGCAGACACTCCCTGGTAATGCTTAGCTACAGCATTGCTAGTGGGAACGGCCTCTTTTCTATTAAAAGGAAATTAGATAGGTTAACAAAGTATATTACAAAAATGGTCAGGCCCCCTTCCTCGACAATGAAAAAGGAAGTTACACTATAAAGTGTTATTACCCTAGAAATAAGTTTTATGAAATATACCTGAATAGAATGAAAATTCCCTTTTTATTCTGGTAACCAGTATCCTTGTGGTATTGTTTTACAGCACACATTTTTAAAAAGTGCTTGTTGGGGACTTCACTCCAGACTTACAATACACACTTTTGTATCTGTATTGTTCTTGCCTTTCCAGCTGGTAAAAGCTATTCTCACAATAAAAGTCAGACAACTATGAAAACGACTTTGGTTTTCATCCAATAGATTAGGGCGGGTTCACATCTGCGCCTGGTCTCTGGCTTAGCCAATCCAGCTGGTTTCCATCTTCTGCCCCAAGAAGCTGGACAGGAGACGGAACCGGACACAAAGTCCTGCTTGTCTGACTTTGCGTCTGGCTAAAAAAAAACGGTTTCCCCATGGACAGGCAGAAGACGCACATGGGCAGTCACCTTTGCAAACCCATTCAAATGAATAGGTTTGAAAGCTGACTGCCGGGTTTCCATCTCCTGTCCAGTTTCGTGGGGCAGAAGACGGAAACTGCCCAGATTGGCTAAACCGGAGACCGGCCGCAGATGTGAACCCACGCTTATTTTGTTAAAACATTGAACAGGTGATTACACAGTTTTCAGATATGTTCAATTCTTATATAAATTGACATTTTATTTATATGCAGATGAGTGGAAATGTTCCTTGAGGCTTGCCTTAGCTTGTTTTAGACATGAGCGAGTAGTGTTCGATCGAGTAGGTGTTCGATCGAACACAGCGTTGCTCCGTGTGAATGCCCCCTTACTGCTGATAGACTGCGTTATGAAAACCCCCCACATAACGGGTTGCAGCAAATGAATGCCTTGGCGTCAACAGTTTTTCCTGCAGAGCTTTTCAAAGAAAGTCTGCATTTCTTATAAAATTTCTTGGTGGATCATCGCAAGTCCAAGAACCCCTTTTTTATGGAGGACAAGAGGATTAACTTTTTAACAGTAACTTGAGACATATTTGTGTATATTTTATGTGTTATGTGCGGTAACACTTTTAACACTTATTTTTCACAGTCTGTATAAAAGTAAAATTACAAAAACAGTAAAAAAAAATCATTTATGGAGCGAACAGAAATGTTTTCTAGTGTGACCTGTAAATTGTATTGTTTGCCAATTCATGCAGAGTAGTTTTGGTCTGATCTGCTAATTTTGTTGTGACTTTTATTTCGTTGGCTCACCACTGGTTCTCGCTTTGTGCCCTCGCTGTGTTACTTGGCATTCTACATTTATATACAGACACTCCTTCTACCTTGTTTTCTAATTGTTCTGTCGCCATAACAAATATCGCTCTGAACAAAAAATTGGAAATTTTAAACAGAAGGAAAAAATACTTGAAAACTATTGAATTAGCTTGGCATTTTAATGGTTGTGTTTTATCTAAATACCTTTAGGTATTGTATAGAAGGCATTACTTGAAAGAGAACTATGACTATATTTTTAGTTTTACAAGTTCATGTTCTACTCAGGGGCCCGGATTAAAGGGATTGTATCATTAGAATCCTGTTTTTAGCTAAACCCACATTGGAATAGCCTTAAGAAAGGCTATTCTTCTCCTACCTTTAGAAGTCTCCGCGCCGCTGTTCAGTATATATTCCTGGTTTCTTCGTTAGGGTAATGAGTTTTTTCACAACACTGGAGGCGGTCCTCAGCGCTCAAACAGCACTGGGGAACTCTCTGGCGCCGCCTTCTTCTTGATCTCCACCTCCTCTTCTTCTCTTCTGTTTGGCCGTAGTGAAGTGGCCGACTGCGCCCACTGCACAGGTCCTGTGGTCGAACGAGAGAGGCCACAGGAAAATGGCTGACGGAATTTTTTTTAATCCAAACTCTGAACTTCTCTTTGAGATTTAAGGATCATTTATGATTTTGTGTTTCCAAATTTATTTTCAGAGAGTAAAATTATTAACTGAGATGAGGACGGTGATATATGAGAGTGACTTCATGGGGTATATTTCTTTGTTTTGCATGTCTTTTAGTATTGATGACTGCAGACAGATGTCTTTTCAGATTCTATATCAAAATATGAGTTTATGAATCTATGTAGTTATTTATCTATATATGAATTTTGGTTTGTGGCATTTTTGAGTTCAGTGGCATTTTTTTTTTTTCAAAATAGAGTATATTGAAGATATACTGTTTGCCATATGTGCTTGCCCCACAGGCTCATTTTACCATATTGAGTTTGAGATAGAAAAATTTTTTACACTTAGATATGTGGGTGGGGTTTTATAGGATGTATGGCTTTCTGGTTAAAGAGAATGAGACTTAAAGGTGACAAATTATGCCAAAATTATGTCCCAAAGTACTTTAACCCTAGTATGCATAACCCGGGCCTTTTAGGCCCGGTAGCTTACTTGTTTGCCATTTTCTGCAAGATTACTTGAGATAGAATTTTGAAACTCTAGGTGTTCCTCAAGTTTGTAGTTGTTGGTAATTTCCAGTTGTTTATATAGTTATATGGCATAGGCGTTTTGGTATAACAATGTTTTTTTGGAAAACCACATATTTACATATCACAGGCCTTTTAGGCCCATATTATATTTATGTTATACTCATCAGTTTACGTGTCACAAGTTAGGGGGTGTTCACACTTGCGCCCCTGTGCGTCCTGTGTCAGTCCACTGGGTTTCCGTTTGGCAGGACTTTGTGTCCGGCCAAAAAAAACCTATTTCCCCGCAGAGAGGCTGTATACAGACACTGGCAGTTTGCTTTTAAAACCCATTTAAAAGAATAGGTTTTAAAACTGATAGCGGGAAGCAGTCCCCTAAGCGGTCTCTCTGGTGCTTAGGACGGAAACCTACAAGGTGCACAGGGGTACAAGTGTGAATGCCCCCTTACTGTGTTATTGTAATCAGGGTTGCTGGGGAGGGGGGTGGATCGTGATAATGACATGAACATGTGATATTGGGAAAACAAAAAGGAACACTGGACATGTGATCTTGGGAGGGAGACTGACTCCTTCGTAACATCACATAGCTATGACATCAGGTCATTGTTTTTTTCCTTACTGCTCGTAAGGTAGGGGTATTTCTATAGGAAGGGCAGACAATGCAATTGATACCAGACTCTGGATCCTAAGTGGGCCCAAGGACTTCTCTACAACATAAGAAGATACCAGTATTATAGGCAGCATATGGTAATTGGGGACCCATTACAAATTTTGCATCAAGGTCAAGGCACATAAAGTTATGCCTCTGTTATGAGGGTAAAGCAATCTATCAAACATAGAGGAAACCCTTCCAACATACAGTGGGTGGCCAATGGCTGCTTGATTTTGAAAGTAATACCTTAGTTTCACCTGCAAAATTGTGCGGCCACTTCCACTTCCATCTGTGTGCGACATTGGGAAACCAGTTTGCCAGCACTCATGTACCGTGTCTAAAATACAGTATCGAGTACAGGCAACAGGAGAACAATAGTAAGAGAAAGAACTGAAGTGCCCCTAGCATATGTCTGTCTCGTAATAACGTTCCGAGCTCACAAATAATGCCATTCAGAGCTGACTGCGATTGCTTTCTAGGACCATCCACTTAGCAGATGACTATGAGTTAACTTTATCATATGAGCTGTAGATATTCCTGGCACATAAGCTGTAGCTCAAAGCTCATCGGGGTGTGATAGACATGATTAATAAAGCTGGGGGTGTACAAACAAGCACAAACATCTTGAAGCGTGCAATTAATAACCGCATCCTGTACACCCTTCACCTCATATGCTTTCCATTGGTGACACCGAGACACAATTGTTATAGTGGATGATTTACAATTCTTCACATTCCGAAACTTCAGATCGCATTTTTATTATGTGCAACATTAGTAGGAAATACAATAATTACACTTGACATTAGGATGTAAAATTTTACCAGTAATTCTGCATTACCTGATTCAGATGCTTAGAGACTTGATGTATTATGTATATTAATTACACTCTGTTTAGTATTTCATGTATTTTTTTAGATCAATCATAAAGCGGCAGATTTGCATTTATCATATGTAATGGAAATATGTAAATGTGATGCAACAATGTATTTTCCCCATATACATCAAAAGAAATGGTAAATCTCATACATAAACAATACTGCTGACAAAAAAGGGAACATTTACTAATGCAAATCTGCAAATTTGGTTGCATCATTGAATTAGGAAAATGGCTTAGATAAGTAATAATTTTTTTTCTGCCGTCCAACATCATGAATTAGGATAAATGATAAAAGATAAAATGATGGTAAAGTTTTAAATTTGTTGTTTTTATTATAATTTAGAAAAGCTTTTTTAGGCTAAGGCCCCACGTTGCGGAAACACAGCTTTTTTTATTGCAGATTCTGTTGTGGTATTTTGCGCCAAAGTTCTTTTCCAATTCAGTTGAAGTCCACAAACCTGCATGAGGATCTGGGGAAGGGACGTCGTGTAGCAATCCTTTCTTAAAATTTTCCTTGACTTGTGATGTCAGTTCCATCCCACCATCAACCTGACGCTCAATCACTCCTTCTCGGAAATAAACTTCCTGGACGCAGTCATCAAGATACAGGACAACAAAATTGAGACATTGCTGTATCCGAAGCCAATTGACCGAGAAACCTACCTAAGATGGGATAGCTTTCATCCGAAACACATAAAGAACTCTATTGTATACAGTCAGGCCATCAGATACCATCGCATATGTTCTAACCCTGCAGATAGAGACGAACACCTTGGAGGCCTCAGAAACACATTCTTGAGGCAGGGTTACCATCCTAGAACAATTGATAACCAAATCACCAGGGCCACCAGAATACCAAGATCGGATTTATTAAGATACAATACCAAAAAGGAAAACAATCGGGTGCCCCTGGTTGTCACATATAACCCACACCTGGAGTCACTAAGAGGTATCACACGCAAACTACATCCACTACTACAAAAAGACAACCGTCTAACATCCATATTTCCAGATCACCCTCTCCTGTGCTACAGACAGCCACCAAATCTCAGGAATATAGTGGTCAGTAGCTCACTGTCACCCCCAACCAACACAGGATCATTTCCATGCGGTCAGCAACGTTGCAAAACCTGCCCGCACATACTAATTAGAGATGAGCGAACACTAAAATGTTCGAGGTTCGAAATTCGATTCGAACAGCCGCTCACTGTTCGAGTGTTCGAATGGGTTTCGAACCCCATTATAGTCTATGGGGAACATAAACTCGTTAAGGGGGAAACCCAAATTCGTGTCTGGAGGGTCACCAAGTCCACTATTACACCCCAGGAAATGATACCAACACCCTGGAATGACACTGGGACAGCAGGGGAAGCATGTCTGGGGGCATAAAAGTCACTTTATTTCATGGAAATCCCTGTCAGTTTGCGATTTTCGCAAGCTAACTTTTCCCCATAGAAATGCATTGGCCAGTGCTGATTGGCCAGAGTACGGAACTCGACCAATCAGCGCTGGCTCTGCTGGAGGAGGCGGAGTCTAAGATCGCTCCACACCAGTCTCCATTCAGGTCCGACCTTAGACTCCGCCTCCTCCGGCAGAGCCAGCGCTGATTGGCCGAAGGCTGGCCAATGCATTCCTATGCGAATGCAGACTTAGCAGTGCTGAGTCAGTTTTGCTCAACTACACATCTGATGCACACTCGGCACTGCTACATCAGATGTAGCAATCTGATGTAGCAGAGCCGAGGGTGCACTAGAACCCCTGTGCAAACTCAGTTCACGCTAATAGAATGCATTGGCCAGCGCTGATTGGCCAATGCATTCTATTAGCCCGATGAAGTAGAGCTGAATGTGTGTGCTAAGCACACACATTCAGCACTGCTTCATCACGCCAATACAATGCATTAGCCAGTGCTGATTGGCCAGAGTACGGAATTCGGCCAATCAGCGCTGGCCAATGCATTCTATTAGCCCGATGAAGTAGAGCTGAATGTGTGTGCTAAGCACACACATTCAGCACTGCTTCATCACGCCAATACAATGCATTAGCCAGTGCTGATTGGCCAGAGTACGGAATTCGGCCAATCAGCGCTGGCTCTGCTGGAGGAGGCGGAGTCTAAGGTCGGACCTGAATGGAGACTGGTGTGGAGCGATCTTAGACTCCGCCTCCTCCAGCAGAGCCAGCGCTGATTGGCCGAATTCCGTACTCTGGCCAATCAGCACTGGCTAATGCATTGTATTGGCGTGATGAAGCAGTGCTGAATGTGTGTGCTTAGCACACACATTCAGCTCTACTTCATCGGGCTAATAGAATGCATTGGCCAATCAGCGCTGGCCAATGCATTCTATTAGCGTGAACTGAGTTTGCACAGGGGTTCTAGTGCACCCTCGGCTCTGCTACATCAGATTGCTACATCTGATGTAGCAGTGCCGAGTGTGCATCAGATGTGTAGTTGAGCAAAACTGACTCAGCACTGCTAAGTCTCTGCATTCGCATAGGAATGCATTGGCCAGCCTTCGGCCAATCAGCGCTGGCTCTGCCGGAGGAGGCGGAGTCTAAGGTCGGACCTGAATGGAGACTGGTGTGGAGCGATCTTAGACTCCGCCTCCTCCAGCAGAGCCAGCGCTGATTGGCCAGAGTACGGAACTCGACCAATCAGCGCTGGCCAATGCATTCTATTAGCCCGATGAAGTAGAGCTGAATGTGTGTGCTTAGCACACACATTCAGCTCTACTTCATCAGGCTAATAGAATACATTGGCCAATCAGCGCTGGCCAATGCATTCTATTAGCTTGATGAAGCAGAGTGTGCACAAGGGTTCAAGCGCACCCTCGGCTCTGATGTAGCAGAGCTGAGGGTGCACAAGGGTTCAAGTGCACCCTCGGCTCTCCTACATCAGAGCCGAGGGTGCGCTTGAACCCTTGTGCAGCCTCGGCTCTGCTACATCAGAGCCGAGGGTGCGCTTGAACCCTTGTGCACACTCTGCTTCATCAAGCTAATAGAATGCATTGGCCAGCACTGATTGGCCAGAGTACGGAATTCGGCCAATCAGCGCTGGCCAATGCATCCCTATGGGAAAAAGTTTATCTCACAAAAATCACAATTACACACCCGATAGAGCCCCAAAAAGTTATTTTTAATAACATTCCCCCCTAAATAAAGGTTATCCCTAGCTATCCCTGCCTGTACAGCTATCCCTGTCTCATAGTCACAAAGTTCACATTCTCATATGACCCGGATTTGAAATCCACTATTCGTCTAAAATGGAGGTCACCTGATTTCGGCAGCCAATGACTTTTTCCAATTTTTTTCAATGCCCCCGGTGTCGTAGTTCCTGTCCCACCTCCCCTGCGCTGTTATTGGTGCAAAAAAGGCGCCAGGGAAGGTGGGAGGGGAATCGAATTTTGGCGCACTTTACCACGTGGTGTTCGATTCGATTCGAACATGGCGAACACCCTGATATCCGATCGAACATGTGTTCGATAGAACACTGTTCGCTCATCTCTAATACTAATGACTGACAGGATAAAGATACTGAACTCGAACAAGGAATATAAAATTCCAGGTACGTTCACATGCGGCACACCCAATGTAGTGTATTTAATAATGTGTACCAAATGTTCCACTGATAATCTGTATGTTGGAGAGACTGGACAGCAATTAGAATGCCAATGAACTCACATTGCCATACAATTAAAGAAAGAAGGATGGACCTCCCCGTATCAAAACATTTCTGCAATGAGGATCATAATATGACTGATCACATGAAAGTTTTGGTTTTGAGAGGGAATTTCAGATCAAAGAGAGAACGACGCATTCATGAGTGCAAATTTATGACCCTGCTTCAGACACTAGAGTGTGGCTTGAATGTGTCACAGAGTTTCATGTCTCTTTACAGAAACATGTGAACTGATAAGGACCTGTAAGTGTTTACATTGTCTCTACCGATTACTAACAACCCCCCCCCCCCCTTCCTCCTGGAATTCTAACACCTTATTTGCCTTCTCTGTATATAAATATGCATTCTTCAGAAATGTTTTAAATTTACTTTGATAAAGGACCCTAGAGCCTCCGAAACGTCAGTAATTTGTCATCATTATGAGTTAGCCATTAAAAAGGTATCAACTACTGAAGACTATCAAGTTTTTTTTGCTTGTGATGTGTGAACATCCTCCATGCCTCAAATATAGTATCTAATGTCTTGGCCCTCAAAGATTTCCCATACTCCAATGTGCATATCTAGAGATGAGCGAACAGTGTTCTATCGAACACATGTTCGATCGGATATCAGGGTGTTCGCCATGTTCGAATCGAATCGAACACCACGTGGTAAAGTGCGCCAAAATTCGATTCCCCTCCCACCTTCCCTGGCGCCTTTTTTGCACCAATAACAGCGCAGGGGAGGTGGGACAGGAACTACGACACTGGGGGCATTGAAAAAAATTGGAAAAAGTCATTGGCTGCCGAAATCAGGTGACCTCCATTTTAGACGAATAGTGGATTTCAAATCCGGGTCATATGAGAATGTGAACTTTGTGACTATGAGACAGGGATAGCTATACAGGCAGGGATAGCTAGGGATAACCTTTATTTAGGGGGGAATGTTATTAAAAATAACTTTTTGGGGCTCTATCGGGTGTGTAATTGTGATTTTTGTGAGATAAACTTTTTCCCATAGGGATGCATTGGCCAGCGCTGATTGGCCGAATTCCGTACTCTGGCCAATCAGTGCTGGCCAATGCATTCTATTAGCTTGATGAAGCAGAGTGTGCACAAGGGTTCAAGCGCACCCTCGGCTCTGATGTAGCAGAGCCGAGGCTGCACAAGGGTTCAAGCGCACCCTCGGCTCTGATGTAGGAGAGCCGAGGGTGCACTTGAACCCTTGTGCACCCTCAGCTCTGCTACATCAGAGCCGAGGGTGCGCTTGAACCCTTGTGCACACTCTGCTTCATCAAGCTAATAGAATGCATTGGCCAGCGCTGATTGGCCAATGTATTCTATTAGCCTGATGAAGTAGAGCTGAATGTGTGTGCTAAGCACACACATTCAGCTCTACTTCATCGGGCTAATAGAATGCATTGGCCAGCGCTGATTGGCCAGAGTACGGAACTCGACCAATCAGCGCTGGCTCTGCTGGAGGAGGCGGAGTCTAAGATCGCTCCACACCAGTCTCCATTCAGGTCCGACCTTAGACTCCGCCTCCTCCGGCAGAGCCAGCGCTGATTGGCCGAAGGCTGGCCAATGCATTCCTATGCGAATGCAGAGACTTAGCAGTGCTGAGTCAGTTTTGCTCAACTACACATCTGATGCACACTCGGCACTGCTACATCAGATGTAGCAATCTGATGTAGCAGAGCCGAGGGTGCACTAGAACCCCTGTGCAAACTCAGTTCACGCTAATAGAATGCATTGGCCAGCGCTGATTGGCCAATGCATTCTATTAGCCCGATGAAGTAGAGCTGAATGTGTGTGCTAAGCACACACATTCAGCACTGCTTCATCACGCCAATACAATGCATTAGCCAGTGCTGATTGGCCAGAGTACGGAATTCGGCCAATCAGCGCTGGCTCTGCTGGAGGAGGCGGAGTCTAAGGTCGGACCTGAATGGAGACTGGTGTGGAGCGATCTTAGACTCCGCCTCCTCCAGCAGAGCCAGCGCTGATTGGTCGAGTTCCGTACTCTGGCCAATCAGCGCTGGCCAATGCATTCTATTAGCCCGATGAAGTAGAGCTGAATGTGTGTGCTTAGCACACACATTCAGCTCTACTTCATCAGGCTAATAGAATACATTGGCCAATCAGCGCTGGCCAATGCATTCTATTAGCTTGATGAAGCAGAGTGTGCACAAGGGTTCAAGCGCACCCTCGGCTCTGATGTAGCAGAGCCGAGGCTGCACAAGGGTTCAAGTGCACCCTCGGCTCTCCTACATCAGAGCCGAGGGTGCGCTTGAACCCTTGTGCAGCCTCGGCTCTGCTACATCAGAGCCGAGGGTGCGCTTGAACCCTTGTGCACACTCTGCTTCATCAAGCTAATAGAATGCATTGGCCAGCACTGATTGGCCAGAGTACGGAATTCGGCCAATCAGCGCTGGCCAATGCATTCTATTAGCCCGATGAAGTAGAGCTGAATGTGTGTGCTTAGCACACACATTCAGCTCTACTTCATCAGGCTAATAGAATACATTGGCCAATCAGCGCTGGCCAATGCATTCTATTAGCTTGATGAAGCAGAGTGTGCACAAGGGTTCAAGCGCACCCTCGGCTCTGATGTAGCAGAGCCGAGGCTGCACAAGGGTTCAAGTGCACCCTCGGCTCTCCTACATCAGAGCCGAGGGTGCGCTTGAACCCTTGTGCAGCCTCGGCTCTGCTACATCAGAGCCGAGGGTGCGCTTGAACCCTTGTGCACACTCTGCTTCATCAAGCTAATAGAATGCATTGGCCAGCACTGATTGGCCAGAGTACGGAATTCGGCCAATCAGCGCTGGCCAATGCATTCTATTAGCCCGATGAAGTAGAGCTGAATGTGTGTGCTAAGCACACACATTCAGCACTGCTTCATCACGCCAATACAATGCATTAGCCAGTGCTGATTGGCCAGAGTACGGAATTCGGCCAATCAGCGCTGGCTCTGCTGGAGGAGGCGGAGTCTAAGATCGCTCCACACCAGTCTCCATTCAGGTCCGACCTTAGACTCCGCCTCCTCCAGCAGAGCCAGCGCTGATTGGCCGAATTCCGTACTCTGGCCAATCAGCACTGGCTAATGCATTGTATTGGCTTGATGAAGCAGTGCTGAATGTGTGTGCTTAGCACACACATTCAGCTCTACTTCATCGGGCTAATAGAATGCATTGGCCAGCGCTGATTGGCCGAATTCCGTACTCTGGCCAATCAGCACTGGCTAATGCATTGTATTGGCTTGATGAAGCAGTGCTGAATGTGTGTGCTTAGCACACACATTCAGCTCTACTTCATCGGGCTAATAGAATGCATTGGCCAATCAGCGCTG
Organism: Leptodactylus fuscus; assembly: GCF_031893055.1. Classification (NCBI taxonomy): domain Eukaryota; kingdom Metazoa; phylum Chordata; class Amphibia; order Anura; family Leptodactylidae; genus Leptodactylus; species Leptodactylus fuscus. The sequence goes on from NC_134271.1 coordinate 33,882,140, forward strand.
GCCAATGCATTCTATTAGCGTGAACTGAGTTTGCACAGGGGTTCTAGTGCACCCTCGGCTCTGCTACATCAGATTGCTACATCTGATGTAGCAGTGCCGAGTGTGCATCAGATGTGTAGTTGAGCAAAACTGACTCAGCACTGCTAAGTCTGCATTCGCATAGGAATGCATTGGCCAGCCTTCGGCCAATCAGCGCTGGCTCTGCCGGAGGAGGCGGAGTCTAAGGTCGGACCTGAATGGAGACTGGTGTGGAGCTATCTTAGACTCCGCCTCCTCCAGCAGAGCCAGCGCTGATTGGTCGAGTTCCGTACTCTGGCCAATCAGCACTGGCCAATGCATTTCTATGGGGAAAAGTTAGCTTGCGAAAATCGCAAACTGACAGGGATTTCCATGAAATAAAGTGACTTTTATGCCCCCAGACATGCTTCCCCTGCTGTCCCAGTGTCATTCCAGGGTGTTGGTATCATTTCCTGGGGTGTCATAGTGGACTTGGTGACCCTCCAGACACGAATTTGGGTTTCCCCCTTAACGAGTTTATGTTCCCCATAGACTATAATGGGGTTCGAAACCCATTCGAACACTCGAACAGTGAGCGGCTGTTCGAATCGAATTTCGAACCTCGAACATTTTAGTGTTCGCTCATCTCTATGCATATCCTATTAGTTATGGGTAGGTTCAGAGTACAGCTATTAATGTCCATTGCTGTCATCTGTCATAGAATGAGAGCAATAGATATTAAGTGACTGATGCAGATGGGGTCCCCTCCATTTGGTGTCCGCGTACAGTCACCCTACGGAGAAGTGCTCCGATCCGGTAGAGATCCAAGGGACATGCATTGAGATAGTCAGGACCTATAAGTATCTGAGTGTGCTCCTCAATAATAAACTAGACTGGGCTGATCACCTGGAGGTGCTGCACAGAAAGGTTCACAGCAGACTCTACCTGCTCAGGAGGCTGAGGGCCTTCGGAGTCCAGGGGCCACTTCTTAGAGCCTTTTTCAACTCTGTGGTTGCTTCAGCCATCGTTTTCGGTGTGGCCTGCTGGGGGAGCAGTATATCAATCAGGGACAGAAATAGACTTGACAGGCTGATCAGAAGGGCCAGCTCTGTCCTGGGGAGCCCCCTGGACCCAGTACATGCGGTGGGTGACAGAAGGATAATGTCCATGGTGAGCTCCATGCGGGAGGATAAATCCAACCACATGTATGAGACCTTGATGGCACTTAGCAGCACTGTAAGTGACCGACTGCTTTACCCCAAGTGTGAGAAGGAGCGCTATCACAAGTCTTTCTTTCCAACCGCGATCATGTTGTATAATCTACATCAGACCAAGGTTAGATTCTTCTCCTGTTCCTTAGCTGCTATGGACTCCTAGTATATCTTCTCTTCTCAGCTTATGTGTGTCTACTTCTGTAATATATTACTGCGTATTATCCTGTATCTGTATTACTATGTTGCTGTGGCATACTGAAATTTCCCTACTGTGGGACTATTAAAGGATTATCTTATCTTATCTGATCTTATGCAAAAAAACATTCTGTCATGCTTTTTACTTTTCTTATGGAAGAAGAAGTCATCCAGGACTTTTTTTTCTGTTACAAAAATAAACAAACACGATGGAAGAAAACTATCTCTATGATTTTACATTACAGTCCATCTGTCACTTTATTACAATAAATGTCTGTTATGATGGATGACAGTAACGGACATTCATAATGGCAGTATGATCCAGAGACTGTATCAAGGCCCCCAAATTACGGTATGATAAAGTTGCTGCAGAGCTTTCAGGCTTTCTACATTCCCAACAATTATTTACTATTAAATTACATAAATACTTTAAGTTTAAAAATATCAGGAATCTTAGACCTGGGTTATAATCCAAAGCCCGTCTCCTTATTCTTATTGACCTTGATTAGACTGTTGCTATAATCCTCTACTATCTATATAATATTTAGGTCATATTCTACAAATTGTCTCACACATAGAATTATTTATGTCTCCATTCCTTGTGCTATTCTTATTCAGAACCATACAGAAGTAGTTATTATGATTGCCATATTTAGAGCTTTAAGCAAATTTCCCAGTTGTGGTCATGAATATGAACTAGTGCTGTCTGAAACAAGCTGACTGGGGATCCCCCTGTGTGTACACGCTTCCATATGTATATCCATTTCATGTTGTCTGAATCATGATTTTAATGGAATCTCAAAAAAAAAAAAAAATGTTTTCAATTGTGCTGGAAGTTATCTAACTTATTTATTAAAAAAACAGGTATTCTATAGCTACAATGGCTACGACTATGGCTATTTATTCTCTATCTGCCTTTACTTGAGGATATTGCTTACTGCTTCTATCTTCATTTTAGTTGCTGTTTTGCTTTCAAACCTACACCCACCAAAGACATGAGTCTCTGTCCATAGCAGTCTGTTTCTTCCTTCCTTGCCCGTTTGTGCCTTATTTAGTTTGAAACACAAAGGTTGATCCTCTAGATCGCTGAATAATCTGCTGTCCGTTTTCATTATTAACAATTAGTCTTATTCTTTGGGGTCTGAAGAGACCCTAGAGATTAATAGTTGATAAAATTTGTACTGAACACCATAGGGGCCACTAGGGGCATTGTATTGTGTGGAGGGGGTGCTGTGGGACATTATATCATAAGGGGCCATTATGGCACATTATACAGTGTGGAGGGCTCACTTTGGGACATTATACTGTATAGTTGGACCACTGTGGGCCAGAACAATGTGTGTAAATAGGACATCATACCGTATGGGTCCATGGGAAAAAAAATATGCAAATCTGTTCTCCAGGGTGTAATTAGGAGAACAGTGCCACTGTTTGCTGCCCTCTGGAGGCAGCCCCCTTAACATCATGCACGACTTGTTAAAAACCCTAACAACATAATGAGAGGATTATTGCCAAACTAGTATTTCTATTCCAAAAGGAACAGATTCCCAGCTGCGGACAGCACCGTTTTGATCTGTTGGTTCTCTTCAGCGCAGCACAGGGATACTAGTTTGGCAAAGTCTTTTTTTTTTGCTGCTTAGCCTGCCTCCATATTTACATATCATTCCTCTCCTGTACCAGAACAAAGGATGAGATTTTTTACTTATACCGGGGGTCGAGGATTGCAAAAATCCATGATGTGAACTATGCCTTTGTCTCTTGAAAAGCAACCTAACATGAAGTCAGCCAAGTGTGCCAGTGTGTTACTTGGCATGACTTATAATGAGCTTCTAACCAGCACAGTTGGGGAAATCAGGGTGGATTGAGCCTCTAACCAGAAGAGTTTGGGGGCATTAGTGTGAATTGAACCTAGTAGAAGCAGAATTTTGCAACGCTGATGGTGGAGGAGTATGAGGAGGAGGAAGAATTGTAGAGGTGAGCACACACATCAAACTTCATGTCAGGGTGCTTGACACTGCTGGACATGAAAATGATGGGTCTATCCAGTGGCTGTTCATTTTGATCAGCGTCAGCTGGTCAGCACTGACAGATGGCTGCGCTGAAGACATTTTCCGATAGCACGCTGGCGTCAAGGCAGGAAAGGCTCCAATGCGTAGAGCGCAAGTTCCAGCCACAAATCCAACTTGGAGACCCACTAAATGTAGGGTGCAGAGGGATCGGAGAGGACAGGGCTGGGGTCGGCCAGGTACTCCCGCAACAAGCGCCTATACTTGTCCCTCCTGGTGACACTAGGCCCCTAGTGGTAGTAGTTTGGCCAGGAGGTGCCATTAATGTGTCCCAGACCTTGGAGAGTGTGCCCCTCGTGGGTGTGGACCGGATGGCAGTTGTTAGCCTGTTGGAGGAATTAGTCTGGCAACATGGGCGAGTTTTGCATGAATGGCTAGTACACGGAAAATCTTTGGCCTTGCTGCCTCTGGATATGCCTCTGCCTCTAGCCACCTTTTATACTGCTGCGCTTGCATCCACATCTACACTGCTTTCAACCCTAGACATCACCCCAGTCCATTTAGGGTCGGTGGCCTCGTTGTCCACCAACTTCTCTTCCAATTGCTCACTCTCCTCTTACTGCAAACCGCACATGACAACAGCATGCCCTGATGTCAACTGTGTCTCATCATCATCACTGAGGATGGAAAATGCTGGTTACGGGTCCACAACCACAAAAACAACCAGTGTTTGGGCATCAGTACACACAAAGTCGTCTGGTAGCTCCTGGGATTTGGGAAGTAGTTCAACAAAGGGAGAGACAGTAAAAGGACCTGAAATGAGATCCTGGGAGGGGGCAAGGGTGGGATGACTCTGTTAGGAAAATTGGGCATGTTGTGAGGAAGGAGGGGTAGACTCTTGGGTATGAACACGACTGCATGTAGTTGCTGACCGGCTGCTGGAAAAGCAGCTTCAAGCATTATCCGCTAGCCATTGTAACACCTGTTCCTGGTGCTCAGGCCTGGTCTGAGTTGTACCCTGCACCCTGCTTAATGCAGCTGTCATATCAGGAATTGTGAAGAGTGCATGCTAATGTTTCTTGTCCAGTGGAAAGGATGGGATAGGATTTCACATAAGTATGCCACCCTTGGAAACCTATGGTACAGAAACTGCGGGAGCTTACTTTGATGAACCCTTGGGTTTGGAGATGGAACTCCATTAAAGGTCTCTGCTGCTCACATAACCTGCTCAACATATGGTATCTAGGGTTTCAGTGTGTGGTGACCTCACACAACAGCCGGTGCTTCAGGCAGATGTAGGTGTTGCTGGAGTGTATTGAGGCTAGCACCAGGTACTGTAGACTTGCCAAAGTGGGAGCACAAGCGCCGCACTTTAACCAGTAGCTTGTGTAAATTGGAGTAAGTTGTTAGAAACTGTTGCACCAATAATTTGAAAACGTAGGCCATATGTGGACTGTGTTTGAGTCTGGCAAGCTCCAGATCTGCTACCAGGTTCCGTCGATTATCACAGACGCCAACCTGCACCTGGGCCTAGGTGCAGCGGGGCAAAAAACATTGCCATCTTATCCAGGATGGCATCCCTGACCTCGGATGCACTGTGCTGTCTGTCCCCCCAAGCTGATGAGCTTCAGCACGGCCTGCTGACGTCTCCCCATGCCAGTGTTGCAGCGTTTCCAGCTCGTAAATCATGGCAAAATCACGGCCGCAAAATAACGTGGCATATACGATCCTAACTCCCATTGAAATGAATGGGAGCTTTTATGGAGCGCAAACTCTGACACGCCATATACGTGCCAGATGCACATTACATCGTGTGAATGCACCCTAAGGGCCAGAAAAGTGAATTTTGGAAGGTCTTACCAAATCACACACACACACACACACACACACAAACACACACACACACACACACACACACACACATCCACAATGACAGTTAAGGGTGAGGGCTTTTGGATTTCCCGTTGCCTATTCCATCTGTGGTTGTCATGGGCAACGTGATTTAAAGGGGTGCTTGTTAATGTTTCTTTAGCTTAAATTTTGGTTTCTGTCCATCCATTTGGGGAAGAAAGAAGGTTTCCAGGTATTTTCCCACTTTGATAGAGGTTTTTTTTTAGTGTGGAAAGTGTGTAGTTGATAGGCTGTGATGGTGGGGTAAAACTGTGACTTTGGTGTGTTAGATGCCCCCAGACACGCTTCCCCTGCTGTCCCAGTTGCATTCCAGAGGTGTTGGCATCATTTGCTGAGGTGTCATAGTGGACTTGGTGACCCTCCTGAGTCGAATGGTGGGTTCCCCTGAAACAAAGCATTTTTCCCCATAGACTATAATAGGGTTCGATATTCGATCGAACAGCCGAAGATTGAGCGGCTATTCGAAACGAATAACGAATATCGAATATTTTACTGTTCGCTCATCGGTAATCACAATAGCAAGAAAGAAACAATATTGTCTTGGAAAGCTAATCATCTCATGAAACACATATTTAAGCAAGTCCAGCCCAAGGGAAATGTTAAGAAGGACATACCTGCAAATTGCCAGTTGTTGGATGATGATGAGTCTGTCCAGAGTTCATCTCGAGATCAAGATTATTAATAATAATAATAATAATAATAATAATAATCATAATAATAATAATAAATTTTATTTATATAGCGCCAACATATTCCGCAGCACTGTACAATTTGTAGGGTTCAAATACAGACAGAAAGATACATTACAAAGAAAATCATTTCACACAATGGGACTGAGGGCCCTGCTCGCAAGAGCTTACAATCTATGAGGTAGAGGGGATGACACAAGAGGTAGCAGGGGCGGCATTGCTTATACAGAGATCAGACACTTTTTTAATAGAGGTTACTGTCATTACACAAACTTATTAAGGCCTCATGTCATGTGGGGAAGTGTGAGAGTGGGGACAGAGGAGGGTTAAATTTTGGGGATTCTAATTATAGTACGGAAGGGTTTACGTTAGAAATTGTGATAGGCTTGTCTGAAAAGATGTGTCTTTGGTTTGGGTTTGAAACTGTAGAAATTGGGAGTTAATCTGATTGTCCGGGGTAGAGCATTCCAGGGAAGTAGTGCAGCTCAGGAGAAGTCTTGTATATGAGCGTGGGAGGTTCTGATAATAGAGGATGTGAGTGTTAGGTCATTGAGTGAACAGAGAACACGGGTTATAGACAGAGATAAGGGAGGAAATGTATGGAGGTGCGACATTATGGAGAGCCTTGTGGATGAGAGTGATAACTTTATATTTTATTCTATAATGAATAGGCAGCCAATGTAACGACTGGCACAGACCAGAGGCATCGCTGTAGCGTCTAGCCTGGTAGATGAGCCTGGACACTGCATTCATAATAGATTGTAGAGGGGAGAGTTTAGTGAGGGGAAGACCGATTAGTAAGGAGTTACAGTAGTCAAGGCGGGAATGAATCAGAGAGACAATAAGTGTCTTTAGTGTATCTCTGGTAAGGAAAGGGTGTATTCTGGAGATGTTTTTGAGGTGGAGGTGACATGAACGTACGAGTGATTCAATATGGGGGGGGGAAGGAAAGGTCTGCGTCAAACATGACCCCGAGGCAGCGGGCATGCTGCCTAGAAGATATAGTAAGGCCTGAGACTGCAATGGATATATCAGGGACAGATCTGTTAGATGGTGGAAACAGTAGTAGTTCAGTCTTGGAGAGATTTAGTTTCAGATAGAGTGAGGACATGATATTAGAGACAGCAGAAAGACAGTCACTGGTGTTCTGTATGAGTACAGGGGTGATGACATGGGAAGATGTGTATAATTGAGTGTCATCAGCATAAAGATGATACCTGAAGTCAAATCTGGCAATGGTTTGTCCAATGGGGGCTGTGTAGAGAGAAAAGAGCAGGGAGCCTAGGACCGAGCCCTGAGGAACCCCAACAGCAAGGGAAAGAGGGGAGGAAACAGAGCCCGCAAATGATACACTGAAAGTGCGGTCTGAGAGATAAGAGGAGAACCAGGAGAGCGCAGTGTTGTTGAGGCCGACTGAGTGGAGCATAGTGAGGAGAAGTTGATGGTCAACAGTGTCAAATGCTGCAGAGAGGTCCAGAAGAATAAGAAGAGAGAAGTCACCATTGGATTTAGCCATTAGGAGATCATTGGAGACTTTTGTGAGAGCTGTTTCAGTAAACCGAGTGCAGAAACCAGATTGTAAGGGGTCAAGCAGAGAGGTAGCAGAGAGATAGCAGATTAAACGAGAATAGACCAGGCGTTCCAAAAGTTTAGAGATGAAGGGGAGATTAGAGACAGGTCGATAGTTAGCAGCACAGGACGGGTCCAGGGAGGGTTTTTTCAATAGCGGAGTTATAAGGGCATGCTTGAAGGAGGATGGGAAGATTCCAGAAGAGAGAGAGAGGTTAAATATTTTAGTAAGGTAAGTCGTGACAGCAGGCGACAGAGATTGGAGAAGGTGTGAGGGGAAGGGGTCACTATTGCAGGTTGTAGGGCGAGATGAAGAAAGTAGCTGGGAGACTTCCTCTTCTGTAACAGGTTCAAAAGATGAGAATAGACAGTCTGAAGTGCGGTTGGTGAGGGGATCAGTACTATGGTAGGTGTGAAAATCAATGCCACCTGGGGCTAGGGCAGTTATTTCCTGACGGATCTTATCAATTTTATCATGGAAATAAGTGGCCAGGTCATCAGCACTAAGGTCTGTGAATGGCGTCTGCACCTTGGGTGTGAGTAAGGAGTGAAAAGTTTCAAAAAGCCTTTTAGGGTTGCTGGAGAGAGAAGAGATGAGGGCAGTGAAATAGTCTTGTTTGGCGAGGTAAAGGGCAGAACTATATGTTTTAAGCATAAATTTGAAGTGGAGGAAATCTGCAGGTGAACGTGATTTTCTCCACAGAAAGAACCGCTGAAGAAATCGTGTCTGTGGCATGTGCCAGGGTTGCTGCCTCCTATGTGGGACTTTGGAATGACGAATGGAGGGGGGAGCCACCTCATCCAAGGCATTTTTAAGGGTTTCATTGTAATGTCTGGTGGCCAGATTGGGACAGGAGATTGAAGAGATGGGGGACAGAGAGGACTGTAGAGTATCTGAGAGGTGGTGAGTGTCGATAGCATGCAAATTCCTATATGTGTGATGGGTAGGGGTATCTTGTGAAGGGGAGAGGGCACTGATGGTGAGAGATAGAAGATTATGATCAGAGAGGGGCAGAGCAGAGTTAGTAAATTTAGAAACTGTGAGGAGTTAATGGAAGACTAGATCAATTGTGTTGCCATCTACATGTGTGGTGGAAGAAGAACATTGTGAAAGACCAAAAGAAGTGGTTATTGAGAGAAACTGTGAGGCAGCTGGGGAGACAGTGGTGTCAATAGGTATGTTAAAGTCACCCATGATGAGGGAAGGAATTTCACTGGATAAAAAGTGGGGAAGCCAAGAAGCGAAGTGGTCTAAAAATTGGTAGGGTGAACCAGGTGGACGGTAGATCGCGGCTACACGTAAGGAGAGTGGGTTTAGGACAGAAGGAAGCAAAAGGCGATAAAAAATTATTCTGATGCTAAAACACTGCAAGTTATTTTAAAACCATTATTAACAGCATTTAAGGACTTTTGTCATAAAAATGATTCATGGGGCAACCCCCTTAATATAAGATATGAATAAATATGTGTAGACTGGTGGTCGAGCGCTCGCTTATAATTAAGATTTGTAATCATTACAGTTATAAGAATTCCGCTGCCTAAACAGTTATTGCTCTTTCCCAATCCAGATTAAAGAGGAAAGGCAATTATCTCACTTACACAAGTTATTTTAATTAAATGAGACATGTTAAGGTGCTTACCATGAGTTTTCCAGGCGAATCTTGAGAATTTTCGGTTTGTTATGAGGTTCCCTCTTTGTTCTTCTACATATGTATTATGCTAATAGCTTTTCTCATTCTGTTAAAATTACTTACTAGGGACGCACACAAACAGTCAAAGAAACTTAATTATCTTTTGTAACAAGCTGGTTTACATAGAAATTGACACTGCAATATAATTTTGTTAGCAAGCCTGGATTTGCAGAAAGACCAGATAAGCGGAGGTTACATTCTGCAGGCTCGTCCTACTTCTGCTTTAGATTTTGCTTAATAGTACAAAATAATTTATATAGATTAAATAATGAGAACAGAATGTTCAATTATTCTGCTCTTTTATCCTTGCATCGGGGATTTAGAGACACAGAGAACATTTTAAAACACTACGAACTGGTGGATCTGAAGTTTTAGGGTAAGTTCACATGAGGTTTTTTGGTCAAGATTTTGAGGCCGTTTCCGCCTCAAAATCCTGACTAAAAAGACAGCTCCCATTGAAATCAATGGTAGCCAGTCAGTTCCTTTTTCCAGGAGCCGTTTGTTCCGGCTCCCGTAAAAAAAAAAAGCGAGGTGCTCATTCTTTCAGGCGGATTCGCCTCACGACATCCGCCTAAAGACACTCCCTGCCGACTAGGTCCATTCAGGGTCCATAGGTCCGTGGTTGCGGGGGTCGCAGGTTTACTGTAAAGGAGGTCACGGTGGGGGGGGGGGGGGGTGTTTGTAAAGGGGCTGGGGTCGCGGGAGGGGGAGGCTTCCTGTAAAGGGACAGGGTATGGGGGGGTGGAGAGGGAACCGGGGTCGCGGGGGGCCTGGTTGTACAAGGGGTGCAAAGGGGGTCACAGGTGGGGGGGAAGGGGGCCAGAGTCGCAGGAGAGGAAAGAGGGCCGGGGTTGTAGAGGAGGGGTGGCGGAAAGGGAGCCTGGGGTTGCTTGGGTGGTGGAAAGGGGGCCGGGGTTGCGGGGGGTGGTGGAAAGGGGGTCGGGGGAGAGGGGTTGGAAAAGGATGCAATGGGGGGCCAGAACCCGCACTGCAGGTGGGTCGCGCAAACCGGGAATGCTGCCGTGGACAAAGTCGCGGGTACTGGTAGTTTTACAAATAAAAACTAAAGTGTTTTGAACAGTAAGAGAGAGAATAAAAAAGCCAGAATATTCAATGTCTTGTTTACTACGACTGAAGTTACAGATTCAATGTCACATGCTGAACCCAAGAAGAAGTGCAGAATTAAATGTCACCAATCCTGACATGTCTGTTTCGGTAAATATACTTCTCATGAATTTGTGAATAAATCAACGGCTGGGTTTTACCATTTCTGTTTTCAGTGGACATGTCCCTGCATAGTGTGACACTGTCAGCTGTAATCTCTAAAAAGAGACATACTTTCAATACTTTAGGGGGTACACTAAGGCTAGGTTCACATCTGTGTTGCAAGGAGGATTTTTCTCTCTGCCCATTTCAGTATAAAACTAGCAGAATCCGGTGGGATCCCATTATAGTGTATGGGGTCCGTGGGTGTTGGCAGGTACGCAGTTTTTAAGCGGACAGGCTCTCCATCTTTCAGATCTCCATGTGGACCCGAACAACGAAGATCTAAATGCTAGTGTGAACCTAACATCAGCTTGTTTTCATGGAAACAGTCCCTCTATTGACCTGTTGTTCAAGCTTCGTAAAGGCAATCACATAGTACAGAAAGGAATGTTAATAATAATGCTACATGAATAAAGAGTCAAGCCTAAGAAATGTACATAAATAAGGTGAATTCCACTGCAAATTATCTATAAATGAAAGTGCAAAGTAAACCTACACATTCACATCTGAAAACACAAAGGCAAAACAGAGCTCATGAGGAGAGTTGGAAGGGAGGGAAGGAGCAAGGGCCATTTTAACACATTGGTGGGCCAGTGCTGTCCCCATCCAGTTGCCACCACAGCATAATTTCCCCCTTCAGGTTGCCCCTATAGCATCATATTCTCCTACAGGTTGCCTGCACATCTTCCTGTCCCTTTCTGGTTGTCCCCACAGTTTAATGTCCCCCTCCTGGGTGCCCCCACAGTTTTCATGTGCCCTTTAGGTTGCCCCCACAGTTTCTTTGCTCCTCTGTTTTTTTTCTGTATTTGCTGCTGGCAGCTACAGTGCACGACAGGATTGATGTAAGGGATGTCCCGAGGCTATGACTAAGGGGTAAAGCATACCCAGAAACGTGTCAGCCAGACTTGCAATATGGGATTTTATTACACTTTTTGTGTCTTCACTGTCACATTTGTTTTGTTTGTATTGTACCTATCCATTTTTTATATGGAAAATTAAAAGTTAAATTTTAAAGAAAAGTACATCTCAGGAGTGCGGACTGGAATATATTTTGTATTTTTCGCGTCGCCATTTGCCCCAGGAGTCCGGGTTTTTCCAGCCGTGCACCCTGAAGATTGGACCATAAAACGGGGATCTGGTGAGCTACTACTTTACTTCTACTATTGACATTAAACAAATATGTCTATGAATCCAAGGGTTGATCCATATACAAAACTCGCTTTATGAGCGTATGGCTCTCCGACTAGCTGGGTAAACAAAGAGGTCCAAAAATTGTAAAGCAATGAGACCACCTGGGATCCAAATACACCTGGAGAACCAGGAATGAAAAAGTAGCCATGGAATGAGTGAAGAGTCATGCTTGGGATGGACAAGGAGATGGAAGCTATTTTATTGACCATATATGAGAGGGAGAGACATGCTGAACACCAGGAAATAGAGGGACGGTCATTCTGTGTATGAGTAATAAAAAGGAAGCCATGCTGGAGACCACATATGAGTGGGGAAGGGTATGCTATCTACATCGAATGAGGGGGCAGTCATGCTGGTGACTATGAATGAGGTGAACATTCATAATGGGGACTAAGAAGTGAACCATGCTGGGAATCAAGAAAGATAAATTTATATGGGTGCCATGCTGGAGAACAAGAATGGTAGGACCAACTTAAACTGGGAGGTGAAGGGTCATCATGGAGACTTGGAAAAAAGAGGATTGCCTGTGGTTATGTGTGTGAGTTGAAGCAACGTGTGTGTATAGTATCTTAGCTTTTATACTAGTTCTAATCTAGACATGGTTTTCAGGTACCATGTTTGAGGCCTTGTAGATGTTTTCTGACTCCTCTAGGTACTTTATCCTGCATTCTATATGTCTTTCTTTGACCACCATAAAAGACTATTTTTTCCTGTGCAAATGTTGGTGGTCGGCTCAGGGACGTTTGCCTTTGCAAATAAACCAATGTTATCAGCTTATTCATTGCTTTTGATTTTAACCTTGGATAATATTGCGGAAGTTGTATTGTAGTTCCTATTCACAGGACTCAGCACAGAATTTTAACAGCTTCACCTAAACATCTGCAATAAATTTGCAATTCTTATTGCAATTTGATTCGTTTTGATATTGTCAGCAATAAAATTAATTGTAACTTAGTTATTTATGATGTTTTTGTATTATACGCAAGTTTAAAGGGATTCTACCATTAAAGCAACTTTTTTTCTAATTACCACATTGGAATAGCCTTAAGAAAGGCTATTCGTCTCCTACCTTTAGATGTGGTCTCCGTCGCGCCATTCCTTAGAAATACCGGTATGCTAATGAGGTCTCGGCAGCAATGGGGGCGTCCTTCTTCTTCATCTGCCTCCTCCCCTTTTCTGTTGTCTTCTTTCTTCGTCATGTATGACACCTGCACAGTCGGCTCTGACAGCGAGGTCCTGTTTGAGCCGACCGCGCATGCCGGCCGGCAGCCATATTTCCATGGCTGCAATTGCGCGCATGCACAGTACGCTCCTCACATCTTCACCGAACAGAGTGTACTGCGCATGCTCAGTAAGGTCCGTACAGCCCTCCGACGCCTGGATGAGTTCACTCGCACGTCGGAGGGCTGTACAGACCTTACTGAGCATGCGCAGTACACTCTGTTCGGTGAAGACGTGAAGAGCGTACTGCGCATGTGCGCAATTGCAGCTTTGGAAATATGGCCGCCGGCCAGCATGCGCAGTCGGCTCTAACAGGGTCTCTCTGTCAGAGCCGACTGCGCAGGCGTCAGACATGACGAAGAAAGAAGACGACAGACAAGGAGAGGAGGCAGATGAAGAAGAAGGACGCCCTCATTGCTGCCGAGACCTCATTAGCATACCGGTAAGTACCGGTATTTCTAAGGAACGGCGTGACGGAGACCACATCTAAAGGTAGGAGACGAATAGCCTTTCTTAAGGCTATTCCGACGTGGTAATTAGAAAAAAAAGTTGCTTTAATGGTAGAATCCCTTTAAGTAGAGACTACGGGTTGGACTGAATGTATTTGTTGCAGGCTTTGTGTCTGTCTACTCCAAGAGACGGTGATCCTCCTTTGCGCCACTGTCTATTAGATAGATGAATAATGTAGGTATAGATGGGTATATGTAGATTCATCGCTGCGTTGAGTGCCTCTCTATCTGACTTTCCATTTTGCTCTTGAAGGTGTCATTGCTTTGAGTAAGTAATAGAGGGGAAGATGAAGGTGCAGGTAGATCCGTCTATTACATCTTCTATATGCTCGATTTTCTGTTATTTAATGGATATGTGATCATCCTCATTGCAGTCAGATAAATGTTAGTATTCAGAACATTTAGCTTTATAAGAGAGAGTATTATTTTTCTCTGCTCTAAGAAGGATGATAAATGGGCATGCTCAGGCATATATATTTGAATGTCACTTCATTACATAAATTTGTATCCGGCCAGGCTAATCGTCACTCTTTTTACTCTAAATGTCACTAAGCATTCCTGTAGCTAATATTTAATATTCTGAGACTTCTCAAACATTAGCAGCATGAAAGTAAGAAGCTTTAAAAGGAAAAGGATGCAGACAGCATTAGAAATTGCTACACTATCGATCCCCGCTAAGAAATGCCAGCAGAGACCAGAAGAGTAATTGTGACAAATGCTCTTATACAGAAGGAAAGAGGAGAGAAACAGTGATTAGAATCAGCAGTTGCTCCTTTTGGGGAGAAACTCCCTGTGTGACCAAGTAGAAGTGACACATTTTGGAAAACCATTTGGAAGTTACACATTCATTGAGAAGTATGTAAAGTGGGATCTCATAAAGCTGCGACTCTAGAATATATTACAGGTGTTCAAACTAAAAATGTCATATCATTAACCCCTTCCCGCCGACGGCATATTTCGATTTTCGTTTTTCGTTTTTGACTCCCCTCCTTCTAAACCCCATAATTTTTTTATTTCTCCGCTCCCTGAGCCATATGAGGTCTTAATCTTTGCGGGACGAATTGTTCATTAAGATGCCACCATTAATTATTCTGTACAATGTACTGGGAAGCTGGAAAAAAATTAGAATGGGGGTGATTTGAAGAAAAAATGCATTTGTGCGACTTTCTTCCGGGCTTCGGTTTTACAGCATTCACTGTGCAGCCAAAATGACATGTCATCTGTGTTCTATGTTTCGGTACGGTTTCGGGGATACCAAATTTATATGGTTTTATTTAAATTTTAACCCCTTTAAAAAATTCCAAAACTGTGTTAAAATTTTTTTTTTCTAAAAGTCGCCATATTCTGACACCCGTAACTTTTTTATACATCCGGGTACGGGGATGCATAGGGCGTCTTTTTTTGCGGGGCTGGGTGTAATTTTCAGTTCTACCATTTGGGGGAAATGCTATTGCTTTGATCACTTTTTATTAAAATTTTTATCAGAAGCAAAACAGTGAAAAAACTTTTTTTTTTTTTTTTGCATTTATTAGACCCCCTAGGGGGTCTTGAACCCCAGGAGGTATGATCACTAATGCAATGCCTTATAATGCTAATGCATTGCAATACATTGCAAAAAAAATCGTAATTTCTTTTGCAGGCTACATAGACCAGCCTGCAAAAGAAAATCATTTTAGCAGACTGGCTGTCATGCCAACGTGACTTCAGCCCTGGAGCATGCTGCAGGCACCAGCGATCACTGGCAAAATGGCGCCTCGTCAGCTTTGACCGAGGCGCCTGAAGGGTTAATGCCTCCGATCGGTCCGGGAACCGACCACAGGCATTAGCACTGGATGTCTTCTGTGTAAAACAGTAGACACACAGCAGCTATGGCGGCCGCCCGACTCCTGGGTGGCTGCCATAGTTAAACACCCGGTGTCCGCTGTAGTATTACGGCGGATGTCGGGAAAGGGTAATGGGATCCTATCATTAAAACACAATTTTTTCTTAAGAAAGGCTATTCTTCTCCTACCTTTAGATGTCTTCTCCGCGCTGCCATTCCATAGAAATCCTGGTTTTCGTTGGTATGCAAATGATTTATCTTGCAGCACTGGGAGTGGGCCCCAGCGTTCAAACAGCACTGGGGGCGTCCAGAACTCTCCAGTGATGCCTCCATCTTCTTCAGGAACGTCCTCTTCATGCATCTTCTTCCAGCACAGGTGGTCAAACTTGTAGACCTCGTCTTACCCGACTGCGCTTGCCCACAGGCCACAAGAAAATGACCGCTTACTTACTGTGTAAGCAGCCATTTTTCTTATGGCCACGGGCTTGCGCAGTCGGCTCTGCCCGAGGCCTACAAATTTGACCACCTGCGCCGGAAGAACACGCGTGAAGAGGACATTGCTGAATAAGATGGAGGCGTCGCTGGAGAGTTCTCTCGCCCCCAGTGTTACGAGAGAACTCATTTGCATACCAACGAAAACCGGGATTTCTACGGAACGGCGGTGCGGAGAAGACATCTAAACGTAGGAGAAGAATAGCCTTTCTTAAGGCTATTCCTACATGTCAACCAGAAAGAATTGTGTTTTAATGATAGGATCCCTTTAAAGTAAAAACACCTGTTACAATGGAGATTACTAAAGGGGTCACAGTGGTTGCAGTTGTGGCTGGGATCAGAAGTCAAGGGGGTCCCTCAACTCAACTTTAAAACACTAGAGATAGACAAACTTCTTTGATCTTCCTTTTGATTTCCTTTGAAGGTTGGCAGTCATGTAAATTCATGACCCCTGATTTTTAGCTACAGAAGGATAAAGATTTATGATATACATCCTTCTAGTTTCAGAAAGGAGAACATTAACCCTTTCATTGAAAAAAAATATATTAATTGGTCGGCAGCGTATAGTCAAGGAGGTATTCTGCGGGACACACTTACACAAACAGGGTGCAATTACTAAATGGAGGGGGCACCGACAAGGAATGGGAATGATGGGACAAGTTGTGAACTAGTCCCCTTGGTGGTCTGGGTTCAGATAGAGAAGGAAAGGGGAATAAAAATGCTCCTAAAAGGTATGGATGGGACACAGCTAATGGTTGGGAGGATAAGTCGTACAGGGGGCCCCAGATAATCTTTTGCACCACGGCCTATGAGGATTTACTTACGTTCCTAAGCACAATGCAATGAAATCATGTATACCATACACTACTCAACAATAAAACTACCAAGGACAAGTCATAAAGTTATGCAAACTGAGAAAGATACAGGTGTCCCTAACATCTGCACATGAGCAAATTTTCAAGCACCCAGCTCTAATCTCTGAGATGCGGAAGAGACAAAAAAGCCACATGGGAAATAAAGGTTTTTTTTTACCCACATGAAACCTCAAAAATTGGAAGTATTGTAGGATCAGTGTGCAATGCCCCCTGTTCATCAGCATACCAGCTAGCGCCACTTGCTGAATTACTGAATTAATCGTTCGATCGCTATTCGTCTAGGCCAAACCTGGGCAACGTATGGCCCGCGGGCCATATCCGGCCCCCTAACTGATTAAGTCCGGCCCGCATAACTTGACTAGGGAGGCGTGTCTAGGGAGTCGTGTCTTAGTGCCAGCAGGACAGTACAAGAAGATGGAGACGTGTGGTGTGTGTCCTAAGGTACTGAGAGGGGAGGGAGGGGGGGATGTGAGATGCAGGGTGGAGAGAGTGTGTGTGTGTGTGTGTGTGTGTGTGTGTGTGTGTGTGTGTGTGTCTGTGTCTCAGTAACCTAGAGGCAGAGATGGAAGGGGAATGTTATACTGGGGTACTGATAGAAAGGGAATGTTATACTGGGGCAAAGATGGAAGGGGAATGTGATACTGGGGCAGAGATGGAGGGGAAACGTTATACTGGTGGCAGATATGGAGCTGGAATGTTATACTGGGGGTAGATATGGAGGGGGAATGTTATACTGGGGCAGTGATGGAGGGGAAACGTTATACTGGTGGCAGATATGGAGCTGGAATGTTATACTGGGGGCAGATATGGAGGGGGAATGTTATACTGGGCAGTGATGGAAGGGGAATGTTATACTGGGGACAGAGATGGAAGGGAAATGTTACACTGGGGGCAGATATGGAGGGGGAATGTTATACTGAGGGCAGATATGGAGGGGGAATGTTATACTGGGGGCAGATATGGAGAGGGAATGTTATACTGGGGAATATATGGAGGGGGAATGTTATACAGGGGGCAGACATGGAGGAGGAATGTTATACTGGGGGCAGATATCGAGGGGGAATGTTATACTGGGGCAGAGATGGAGGGGGGACATGAAACTGGGGGAGAGAAGGAGGGGGGGCATGAAATGAGGTTAGATGAAGGGGCATATGAAACTGGTAGAGAATGAGAAAGGGTGGAGTCAACATAGAAGTGGGTGGAGCTAAATTTGCTGTAGCGCGCATGGCCCTCTAGAATAGTTTCAATTTCTTATGCGGCCCCATGGGAAAATTAATTGCCCACCCCTGGTCTAGGTCGAGATATCATCACTGTTCAGCGTTCCGTGCCCCATGATTTGGAAAGAGCAACTACAAATTGGAATGACAGCAAGAGGTACATGGAGGTGAAACCCAACATGGACACATTGTCTGATTGTAATAATGGTTATTAGTGGTCCATTCTATACTGCAAGTGAAATTCAACGTCACCTCTCAAGCTTAGGGTGGCAAATATGTCAACTCAAAACATTAGAAGGCATTTGCACGACAATGGACTACAAGCCAGACGTCCAGCTATAGGTGTTTGATTGACCCCATGGCACTGCTCTCATAGATCAAGCCCATTGCACAAAATCACTACTTGTTCCTTGTATGAGTTATAGTTCTTTTAATGATCAGATAGATTTATTATGCCTGATCATTAATATTTTAAATGGACAATTGCTGATACCAAAAAGTGGAAACATCATGTAAACACTGCACATTTTAATAACATATTCACTGCAAACATTGTAACCTGGAATCATTGTCTAGCAGTTTGGTGACATAGAGTAAACTACAAAATTTTATTCTAAACAAGGAACAGATACCTGGTTTAGTAAAGAAATCTACGAAGTAGCCTACAGCATGTCATATAACACACCTACTGTATGTCCTGAGGAGACAGCCAGGGAATGCATCCCCAAATCTGCGTCAAATTACTAATACTAAGTTCTATTTGAAACTAATAGAAAAATGTATAATGCACAACATCCAGGACATTTTAGGTTGCATTTTTCTCTTCCTTTTCATTAGTCAGTAGCATTTTTTTCAAAAGACAGCATTATCTGCATGTAGTTTGTTTGTTGTATATTTTCACATAGACTTCTTTAGGAGTAATTCTAGCTGGTTAGCCTCTGCAAACTTACAGACAGCTCATTCACAGTGATCTATGATAACAGAATAGTAGATAAGATGCGCACAGCTCTCAACTGCAAAGTGACTTGCACTGCAGACTTCACACCCGCAGTATGACAACTATTGCTGCGGATATCACCAACAGCTTTCACACTTGCAACACAAATCTGCATGAGGTTAATCCAGATGTGGTGGCTAAAAAAACTCACCAGCATGTTTATCCACAACATTGGGCAGCTAGAAATCATTGCAAGAAATCAGTGGCAACTGACTTGGCCACTTGGTTTTCACACCCTGGCTGCATCATGGCCATGGCTGGTCTTACCTTGCCAAACTGTACAATCTGTTGTGGTTCAACCTTATAGCATGTTAATAGCACACTCTCTGTTTCATGGCTAAAGAGAAACTGATGTACAGTACAGTCATGGCCAAAAGTTTTGAGAATGACACACATATTATATTTTCACATGATCTGCTGCCCTCTGGTTTTTATGTGTGTTTGTCAGATGTTTTTATCACATACAGAAATATGATTGCAATCATATTATGAGTAACAAAAGCTTATATTGACAGTTAGAATGAGTTAATGCAGCAAGTCAATATTTGCAGTGTTGACCCTTCTTCTTCAGGACCTCTGCAATTCTCCCTGGCATGCTCTCAATCAACTTCTGGACCAAATCCTGAGTGATAGCAGTCCATTCTTGCACAATCAATGCTTTTTGTAGAATTTGTAGGTTTTTGTTTGTCCACCCGTCTCTTTATGATTGACCACAAGTTCTCAATGGGATTAAGATCTGGGGAGTTTCCAGGCCATGGACCCAAAATCTCTATGTTTTGTTCCCTGAGCCATTTAGTTATCACCTTTGCTTTATGGCAAGGTGCTCCATCATGCTGGAAAAGGCATTGTTGATCGCCAAACTGCTCTTGGACGGTTGGGAGAAGTTGATCTTGGAGGACATTCTGGTACCATTCTTTATTCATGGCTGTGTTTTTAGGCAAGACTGTGAGAGAGCCGATTCCCTTGGCTGAGAAGCAACCCCACACATGAATGGTTTCAGGATGCTTTACAGTTGGCATGAGACAAGACTAGTGGTAGCGCTCACCTCGGCTTCTCCGAATAAGCTGTTTTCCAGATGTCCCAAACAATCGAAAAGGGGATTCATCAGAGAAAATGACTTTACCCCAGTCCTCAGCAGTCCACTCCCTGTACCTTTTGCAGAATATCAGTCTGTCCCTGATGTTTTTTCTGGAGAGAAGTGGCTTCTTTGCTGCCCTCCTTGAGACCAGGCCTTGCTCCAAGAGTCTCTGCCTCACAGTGCATGCAGATGCACTCACACCTGCCTGCTGCCATTCCTGAGCAAGCTCTGCACTGCTGGTAGCCTGATCCCGCAGCTGAAACACTTTTAAGAGACGGTCCTGGCACTTGCTGGTCTTTCTTGGGCACCCTGGAGCCTTTTTGCCAACAATGGAACCTCTCTCCTTGAAGTTCTTGATGATGCGATAGATTGTTGACTGAGGTGCAATCTTTCTAGCTGCGATACTCTTCCCTGTTAGGCCATTTCTGTGCAGTGCAATGATGACTGCACGCGTTTCTTTAGAGATAACCATGGTTAACAGAAGAGAAACAATGATGCCAAGCACCAGCCTCCTTTTAAAGTGTCCAGTGGTGTCATTCTTACTTAATCATGACAGATTGATCTCCAGCCCTGTCCTCATCAACACCCACACCTGTGTTAATGGAGCAATCACTGAAACGATGTTAGCTGTTTTTTTTTAAGGCAGGGCTGCAATGATGTTTAAATGTGTTTTGGGGGATAAAGTTCATTTTCTAGGAAAATATTGACTTTGCAAGTAATTGCTGTTAAGCTGATCACTCTTTATAACATTCTGGAGTATATGCAAATTGCCATTAGAAAAACTGAAGCAGTAGACTTTGTAAAAATTTATATTTGTATCATTCCTAAAACTTTTGGCCATGACTGTACTAACCTGCTATAAGGTTGAGCATGGTAAGGAGGGAAGTTGGAGGTTGGGCTGTGATAAGGAAGAAGGGGGCCCCGAACTGAAACAGAAATTCAGCACTGTGTCCATTCCGTGTAGCTGCAGCCCCATAGGACTTTAAAAGTACACAATTAAAAAGTGTTTGTAATAAAAAAATAAAAAAAAAAAAAGCAGCAAAGTCCATATCAAAATAATGACAGTACCTTGTAGGGCTGCCAGCCTAAAGCTCTTTTCAGCTAATTGGATTCTAGCGAATCCCATTCACACATTGCGGTTGCAGTTTTGGAAATTGCAGCATATCAGCCATACCTATGAAAATGCTAGCAGTTAGCCTACAGTTATACTGGAAGTAGAAAGATCTCAGAGGAAACCTCTGCGGACCCCCTATGAAAAGAGCTGTGGGAAAATCAACAATGCATTGATGTGCAATTTAATCTGCAGTGCTTTTTTGCTGTGGCCCACTATGTGGGGTCTTAGCCTTAATAAAGCCCAATTGCCCCCTTAACTAAATTAATTGCCTCCTTATATTATGCCCCTGATTCCGCGACATAAATACTGGGCCCCTAAAGACCACTCATTTAAATAAAAACCCCGTTATGTTCATAATGCCCCCTACTGACCCATTATATAAATTATGGCCCCTTAAATAACCTCCCTCACTTATATTCATAATGCCCCCTAATACACCTTATATAAATGACCCCCCTATTGTCCTAATGCCCCCTAATGAATCCTCCTTATAGTTATAATTCCCCCTCCTAACCAGGGCCGGCTCCAAGTTTGTGTGGGCCCTTGGGTGACAGATCCCCAGGGGCCCCCTTTTGGAGTAACTCATGCACTGCAGCAAAAAAAAAAAAAAATTGGGTGTTTTTTGATGAGGAAGACCTATTAGAGTGGACTGTATTACAGTCCACTCTAGTAGAAGTAGATACAACCTGTTTGGAAATCTGCCTCAGATTCTTCTTTATTTTCTTCACCCAGCTCACAGTGCAGGCTACCAGCATTCTCTTGTGGCTTCCACCACAGATTAGGCCCAAATGAGTCTAACCAGTGTGGAGTCTCAGGCCGTGACCTGCGAATCAGCAGCAGAATCTTTCACTGTGTGAAAAGGGCTTGATACTGTTAATAGTGCCACTCCATAGTGGCTCCCACACAGTATTATATGCTCCACAGTAGCCCCCACACAGCATTATATGCCCACAATGCCCCCCCCCCCCCTCAGCATTATGTGTTGTGCAGTGGCCCCCACACAGAATTATATACTCCGCAGTGGCAGCCACATAGCATTATATGCTTCGCACTGGCCCCCACACAGCATTATATGCTTCTCATTGGCCCACACACAGTATTATATGCTCTGCAGTGGCTCCCACAATGTATTATATGCTCTGCAGTGGTCCCACACAGTATTATATTCTCCACTGTGGCCCCCACACAATATCATAAGATCTCCAGTAGCCGCCATTATATGCTCTGCAGTGGCCCCCACACGGTATTATATACTCCGCAGATGCCCCTGATAGGGACATATGGATCCCTCCGTATGTTGTAGAGGTCCTAATTAGATAATTAATTAACAGGCCTAGATGGACTGCAGCCATCTTTCTTTTAGGCCTGGAGAACTGATTAAGACACAAGATGGTAGTGTATCAAAAGAGTTCTGATTTTATTGTAAGAAAAAGGTAGTTTAAATACATTACAGACAAAGAGCTGGCTTGGCTATTCTAATCAGTACAATCATGATTGGTTATAGAGATATAAGACAAGCCTGGCACATGGCTATTGGCTGAGGCTCATTATAATCTGCATCTCATTATAGCTTTCCAAACTGGGATGGACTTTCCCATGAAACAAAGAAGGATTCAAAATACTTATGTGTGAGCTAACATCCCAGACTATGTCTATATGTATATATCATGGCAAAAGAGATAAGATGACACGTTCCATAGACTCTGTGTCTATACACTCTAAGTGACCTTTATATACCATAAAATATGGCAGAGTGCCCAGATACCATAAGATTAATACTTTTGTTGGTTATGTGTCCATACATCATGTAAAGGAGATAAGAGATATACAAAGTCAGCTGCATCTTCTCAAAATGAGGCCCTTGAGAGATAATGATTAGCAACCTATGCATTAATGTTCATTATCACATTCCTTAAAGTCTAACAAGGGCCTCCTTGACTTAAGCAGAAAAATACATACTTATACAGTTTATATGTGAAAGAGTACAAGATGGCTGCCAAAATACAAAGATGGAGGACTTAACTCTAACACCCCATACAGTATGATATGCCTACGGTGGCCCCCACACAGTATTATATAATCCACAGTGGCCCACACACATTATTATATGCTCCCAAGACCCCCTCCCCCAGAGATGAGGCTATTATTATACTCCGGGGTCTCCTCAGACCCCAGAGTACAATAATCAGAGACCCAGGGGAAGTGATTAAAAATAACACTTATACTCACCTTATATCACCTCTCTTGGATATCCTCGCTCCTCTTCTGCCTTGCGACCCAGCTCTTCAAGATGGTGATGGAGGTCCTACTCCCCAGGCCTTACTGCTGGGGCCTGTGATTGGGCCTCAGTGTTCACATGGGGTGTGATGATGTTATTACACCAATACGCTCCATGTGACCGCTGAGGCCCAATCACAGGCCCCAGCAGTGAGGCCTGGGGAGCAAGACCTCATTGACCATCCGTCAGAATTCTGGAGAGGATGCTGAGCCCAGGACAGGTGAATATAAGTTTTTTTTTTTATTTTTAATCACCTCCCCTGGGCTGGCATCTAATGAATAGGGACCTGGTGATCGCCAGACCCCCTCTCCATTAGCAGTATGTATAGCTGTCGGGGAACCAGGCTTTCCCTGACCGCTATCATAGTGGTCCAGGACCGTGGCCATTTCCAGCTGGCTGTGGGCCTTACCATATGCCACTACCGAGTGGGCTCCCCAGGAGCTTGGGGCACCGCCACTTGCCTGGGTACGCCAGGTACTGATGCCAACCCTGCTTCTAACCACCCCTTATACTATGAAAATACTAACAAAGAAAACCTCTTCTTCTTGACCCGCGTGCAGTGTCCATTCACAGGATGTCTGTGTCTCACAACGGGCAGCATGATGATATGACATCACCGCCTTTGCCGACAAGCAGACATATTCTGTCTGTGTCCTCAGTATATTATAAACTGCAAGCCTGAAGTGGCTTGAGGTTTACAAGACAGTTAGCTGGAGAATGTATTTTAACTAGATCGATGTCTGCAGTCACTGATCTAGTTAAAAGTAAATAATGTATTAATGGCGGCCCCAGGGTGGGCCCCAAAATGTCTTTGGGCTTCCCCCACTGTCCCCCCACTAGCTACACCATTGCTTGTATTCTAACTGGACTAAATGTTTGTCCAAATGGCTTATTTTCCACATTGATTGAGGTTTTTGTTTTTATTTTTTAGGGATAGAACTTTACAATGTTATTTCATTTGCTATTCTCTTCTTCCATTTCACATTTTTGCTTTAAATAGCACTGAATATTTTTGGGTGTTGATTTGAAATCTCCAGCATGGAAAAAAGTGTTTTGTCCTTTCTTGCCTCCGATTTCATGCGTAAAGAATCTACCCTTCAGAGGTTTTCTGGGTGTACAGTATATTAATAAATAACTATGCCAATGAAAAGCTCTGCAACTTCCTTAAACATGTTTTGATTTCCTACCGTTTTCAAGATATTAGTTTGTTGTGAGTGAATGAGAACACTGTCGCTTACATCTAGAGGCTGAAAACCTTGTATATCACTAGCCCTGCTGTCAGCAGAGAAGTGGATGCAATTTATGCAAAACTTATTATATTAATCACTTTCAGAAGCCCTTGAAAACTGTCAAATAAACAGTTTTCTTCTATTCTCATTAATTCTAAAATGTAGCATTTTGTGAAAAACCAGATACACGGATATGGAAACATTCATTATATGTAACCTGTAGGCAAACTAAGCATTTAACTTGAAGTATGAAAATCCACATATAAAAGCGGCGTGCAATTACTCTGCTCACTAACGCCCACCAGTGTTACATTGTGGGACAATAAAGAGCATAATATTGTTCCTTATGTTTTGACTCTTTTCAGTTTATTTGCACTCATTTTTGTCCAGTAGTTTTTATTTTAAATAAGTTATTCTTAAAGGGAGTCTGTCAGTAGTACATTGGTTACAAACTTAATCACAGTACTTTATAGAAGTGATTCTACAGTTTCCAAATATGCCTCTGTTATTTAGCTTTGGAGCCCCATTTTAATGTAGATTGCCATTTTATTTCAACCCAAAAGTGCCCAGCCCAGGAATCTAGATTTGAGATCAAAGCCCAGGCAAGCTAAGGGAAGACCTCAAAGCACTCTACTACTTGTTTGCATATGAATAAAATAACTTACCTGAAAATGGGGCTACAAAGCTAAATAACAGAGGTATATTTGGAAACTGTAGAATCACTTCTATAAAGTACTGTGATTAAGTTTGTAACCAATGTACTACTGACAGTCTCCGTTTAAGTGACAAGGAAACTGTGATACCATGTACTATCTCTACCCAAAAACCAGCTTGTCCACTATCACTATCTTTACATAGCCAGTGCTCATATATTTAACACTCATTGTACATCAGATCTTGTCCAAAATCTCCTTGACTTTGTGAATGCTTTATTGGTTCAGAATGTATAAATTCCTAGGAAAGGCTTAAGGCTTTCCCAAGATGGTGGAAAGTGTTATAGCTGTAAAAGGGACCGAGCACCATCTTGCGGAAGCACAGCTTTTATTGTTGGGGATTTTCTTGCGGTTTTTGGAGCCAGAGTCAGGAATAGCATGAAAAGGAATGGAAAATGTAAAGGAAGCTTCCCTTCTGTTTAATCCACCCCTGACTTTGGTTCAAAAAACTTAAGCCTTAGCCTAAAGGGATTGTCTGACTTCAAATTGACTTTTCATAACGATGACCTATCTACAGGATAGTTCATCAGTATGTGATCTGTCAGGGTCCGACAACTGGACCCTACACAGATCATCAGTTTGAGCAGCCTCCAGGTGTCGGAAGCTGCTACTAGTGGACAGTCAGTGCGTGCAGCATCATTCCTGTTCACTCATATATGTCACCAGTGATGACCCAAGTTCTTTCCTGTGATTGGTGAGGCCACTGATTGGCTGCAGTGGTCATGTGCGGTAAGGACTGAGTCTTCCTAAATACATTGCTTTAGCAATGCTGCTGTGTTCTCCTTCTATGAGACCATAACAACACTGGGAAATACTGTCAGTGACCGACTGCTTCATCCCAAGTATGAGAAGGAACGTTATCAAGGTTCCTTCCTCCCAACTGCAGTCAGGCTGTATAATCAACATCAGGCTAAGTGGAGATCACTCCGCACAGAAAACTAAATGATCCTGAAGTCTTTCTTTTCTTCTTAGTTGCTATGACTCCTAGTATCTTCTCTATCTTCTATTCTCAGCTTGTATGTGTTGTTTCTTGTAATATATTACTGCATTATCCATACTGTTGTAACACACTGAATTTCCTCATGATGGGACTATTAAAGGATTATCTTATCTTATGTCAAACTATTCCTTCCATTGTTTGCTCAGTTTTTCCACAGAGCCAGACCTGTGGGATAAGACAGGACTGCTCTCTGGGTGGGGACTGAGATCTCTCGGGTTATCTACACCTCTACTGGCAGGACAATCAGTTCAGCTACTTGCAGCTTGCTGATAAAGCCAGGTCTGTTATCTCTCTATGTAAACAAACTAATAAGACTGAGTCCATTCTGTACAAGCATGTGCATTTTAATTGATGTCCTGGTCAGACAACTTCAGGCTAGTTAAGTATACCAAACTCTATATTGTTTCTAAATTCCCTGTTTCCATTCACTAACAGCAAGAAAGGATCTTGAAAACTGCAAGGAATTGAAGCACAAAATATTTGATAAAATTGGCTAACTTTTTATAAGACAATGATTAAGTTTTATTTACATAAACCTGAAGCTGCACTTTAAGGAATACATTAGGGGAATAGGAATATTTTTTATTATAATTATTTTTTGGCAGGCAAATAAAATCTGAAGAAGTAAACAATGATCTAAGCTAGAGAATATCAAAAAGAAAGCAATCATTGTATTTATTTTAGCTTTTCAGTCCATATGGAAATAGACAAGAAGGAAAGAATAACATTCTCACTTCAAAGTGTTTACCCAACACCTGAGCTGCAATGAATTTCCTTTCGGTTGTTGTTCTTTTACCTGGTAATGTTCATATTCTGCTGAAATGTAGATGAGATATGAGGAGAATGTGTAATGTGATTATAGATATGAGAGTATGGGAAGAAATGTATACATCCAAGACAAGATGGAGGACAAGGCAAGTATAAGATGAAACCAGAATATAATGAGCAAACCTACGCCAGAAGGGCATCCTTATGATATAAGTTTGGGGCTGATACATCTGGATTCTACATGCCCACAGTTGGCTCAGCTTTTCAAAATAACTGTACACACAGTACAGACCAAAGGTTTGGACACACCTTCTCATTCAAAGAGTTTTCTGTATTTTCATGACTATGAAAATTGTAGATTCACACTGAAGGCATCAAAACTATGAATTAACACAAGTGGAATGATATACTTAACAAAAAGTGTGAAACAACTGAAAACATGTCTTATATTCTAGGTTCTTCAAAGTAGCCACATTTTGCTTTGATTCCTGCTTTGCACACTGTTGGCATTCTCTTGATGAGCTTCAAGAGGTAGTCTCCAGAAATGGCCTTCCAACAGTCTTGAAGGCGTTTCCAGAGATGCTTAACACTTGTTGGCCCTTTTGCCTTCACTCTGCAGTCCAGCTCACCCCAAACCATCTCGATTGGGTTCTGGTGACTGTGGAGACCAGGTAATCTGGTGTAGCACCCCATCACTCTCCTTCTTGTTCAAATAGCCATTACACAGCCTGGAGGTGTGTTTGGGGTCATTGTCTTGTTGAAAAATAAATGATGGCCCAACTAAAGGCATACCAGATGGAATGGCATGCCACTGCAAGATGCTGTGGTAGCCATGCTGGTTCAGTATGCCTTCAATTTTGAATAAATCCCCAACAGTGTCACCAGCAAACCACCCCCACACCATCACACCTCCTCCTCCATGCTTCACGATGGGAACCAGGCATGTAGGGTCCATCCGTTCACCTTTTCTGCGTCGCAAAAAGACACAGTGGTTGGAACCAAAGATCTCAAATTTGAACTCATCAGACCAAAGCACAGATTTCCACTGGTCTAATGTCCATTCTTTGTGTTCTTTAGCCCAAACCAGTGTCTTCTGCTTGTTTCCTGTTCTTAGCAGTGGTTTTCTAGCAGCTATTTTACCATGAAGGCCTCCTGCACAAAGTCTCCTCTTAACAGTTGTTGTAGAGATGTGTCTGCTGCTAGAACTCTGTGTGGCATTGACCTGGTCTCTAATCTGAGCTGCTGTTAACCTGTGATTTCTGAGCCTGGTGGCTCAGATGAACTTATCCTCTGCAGCAGAGGAGACTCTTGGTCTTCCTTTCCTGGGGCGGTCCTCATGTGAGCCAGTTTCTTTGTAGCGCTTGATGATTTTTGCAACGGCACTTGGGGACACTTTCAAAGTTTTCCCAATTTTTCGGACTGACTGACCTTCATTTCTTAAAGTAATGATGGCCACTCATTTTTCTTTACTTAGCTTCTTTTTTTTTTTTGCTATAATACTAATTGTAACAGTCTATTCAGTAGGACTATCAGCTGTGTATCCACCTGACTTCTGCACAACACAACTGATGGTCCCAACCCCATTTATAAGGCAAGAAATCCCACATATCAAACCTTACAGGGCCCACCTGTGAAGTGAAAACCATTTCCAGTGACTACCTCTTGAAGCTCATCAAGAGAATGCCAAAAGTGTGCAAAGCAGTAATCAAAGCAAAATGTGGCTACTTTGAAGAACCTAGAATATAAGACATATTTTCAGTTGTTTCACACTTTTTTTTGTTAAGTATGCAATTCCACATGTGTTACTTCATAGTTTTGATGCCCTCAGTGTGAATCTACAATTGTCATAGTTATGAAATTACAGAAAACTGTTTGAATGAGAAGGTGTGTCCAAACTTTTGGTCTGTACTGTGTATATATATATATATATATATATATATATATATATATATATTTATATTTATTTGGCTGTCGATGGCAGATAAACCAAGTGTATAAACATAGTCACTTAAAGGGGTTGTCCCATCTCAGGAATCCTATATATACTGGTAGCTTATGTAAATTGAAGACTTTTCCTAAATATATTGCTTTAGAAATTCTGCTTTCTTTGCCTTCTATGTGACCTTATCCCTCCCATTGTTTACACTGTGTTGCTATAGCCAGGGACCTGGAGTAAGGACAAGTAACTTACTCAGTGCCAGCAGAACAATCTATTCAGCTAATTGCGGTTTGCTGATAAAGTCTGTTATCTCTTTATGTAAACCTATATAAAAACACAGATAATACTGAGTCCATTCTGTACAAGCATCTGCATATTATCTGATCTGCTGAAGGATTGTGTGTCCCATTCAGGGGGGGGGGGGGGGAGAAATACAGGAAGTGGGAAGCAGACCCTGCAGGCAGCCTGGCTCAACCGCTGAGATGGGAAAACCACTTTAACATTGCCCAAAACACTGTTGAGGCAGTTTTGGAAAAGCTCCAAACTTATAGGTAAACACAATTTGAGCAGTGTGAATTTAGCTCAAATCAGGTTATGCTATTGCAACTGCTTGACACCAATTGACTGCTTGGGGAGATGACTTAAAGGGGTTGTCCAGGAAACCATAGGAAACTAATAGGTGGCCCCAATTGGGTGTAAAACAGGGAAAACAAAGTCATACTCACTTAACCCTGAAACTCCTTTAAATAAAAGTCATACTCACCTATCCCTGAGACTACTTTGAAGACAAGTCCTACTCCCCTATCACTGACACTACTTTGTACATTCTCTGTCTCCTATACATCTTGTGATGGAACACTTTAGGCTAGAAGTAGAGGCTCATTTGATACTTTTGTTGCCCAGAGGGAAAGGAGACTGGGGTGGGTACTTTTTTATACCCACCCCAGCTGCCCTCTATTTCTACTGATTCAGAATGCTGGATAACTTCTTTAAAGTGGAAATTGCAAGTGTAAAACATTTTTCAAAAACATTGGCTTTTTATGTTTTTACTATTAATGATAAAGCAAACCATAATGTAGAAAAAGTATCATATGTTCATAACAGTATAAAAAGATAAAACTCATTAATATTAATTTTCATTAAAAAGCACTGATGTGGAATACTATATAAGATATTGGTATTACTAGACTGTCTATATTCATGTAATATTAATCCTTCCCTAATGTCTACTATATTACATGTAAGATACTGTGATACTGTGATTTACTTGTGGTATGCCAAGGAAAATGGAGAACGCAAGTGAACCAATTGTCAGGAAACACTCGACAAATGAGCTGTAGGACTATAAATGTCCCACACACTGTTCCTCTCCGGAAATTGTCTGAAAAGACTCACTTAAATAAAACACAGTTTCTAAGTAAAATTACAGACTATAGTATATCAGTATAGAAAACACAGAATAAACAGGCAGAATATAACATAACCCAGGAGGAAAAATTAAAACACCGTGATGCAAGAATAGGAATAAAGATAAAAGACTATGATGACATCTTTATAATATATTTATGTATGTACAGAGCACAGCCTAGAAATGAAGGCAAACATGGTCGTAAACTCCTTAAAATAAAATTAGCCTAAGAATTGAATATTGTCTACGAAGAAACACAAGAAAACACTAGTCTTAATAATGCAAAATTGAAGATGAAAATGGAGATAAGCGTCTAATGTGACGTTGAGTACGGCCAAGGATTAAGGATGAATACGAGTGACACTTAGAGATGAGCGAGTAGTATTCGATCAAGTAGGTATTCGATCGAATACTACAGTATTTGAAATACTCGTACTCGATCGAGTACCACTCGCTATACGAATGGAAAAGTTTGATGCAGAACCAGCATTGATTGGCCGAATGCTATACAGTCGGCCAATCAACGCTGGTTCTTCTCCTACCTCTAGAAGTCTTCTCCATGCAGCGTCCACTCGGCATCTTCCGGCTCTGAATTCACTCTACCAGGCATCGGGCCTGGGCAGAGCCGACTGCGCATGTCCGCTTGTAGTGCAGGCATGCGCAGTCGGCTCTGCCCAGGCCCGATGCCTGGCAGAGTGAATGAAGAGCCGGAAGACGCCGCGGGGACGCTGCACGGAGAAGACTTCTCGGAGGATCCAGCCTGACCCTCACTCGTGGACTTGGTAAGTATAATTTGATTGAACATTGCCTACCCCTGAAACGAGCATTTCCCCCCCATAGAGTATAATAGGATTCCATATTCGATTCGAGTAGTCAAATATTGAGGGGCTACTCAAAACGAATATCGAATCTTGAACATTTTACTGTTCGCTCACCTCTAGTGACACTTCATCCCATCTGAACATAGCTTATAATGAAGACACAGTCTATTATAGCATGGTCTAGGAATATGGGCAACCACTATAGCGATATTCTCACAGTACAATCCAGTCTAAGAACCATTATTGTTACTGCACATCCTCATAATATTGTATAATTTACAAGTGAAGAGAAACGATTGTAGTATTCCCACATAACTTATAAATGTGCCTATTGTTAAATCAAACACACTTTCTTCATGAGAACACAGACCATAGTAATATAAAGCCTAGGAACACAGACCATCATTACTGTGATATTAAGAAACTGAGCACAGCCAAAGAATAATGAAACCATTGTAATTTATTAATGAAGCCGTCTAATGAAGACAGAGAAACGAAGCCTACAGCCAGATGAATGTGGGCGAAACGTCCATTTACACCTTTGTACATACATAGCAGGAATGGAGGGATTTGTGAAAATGGACAAAATAGAGAATGACCTTTTTGACAGCGTGTTACAATGAATAACCCCCATTTAGGCTAAAGCCCCACTTTGCGGAAATGCAGTTTTTTTGTTGTTGCAGATTTTGTTACGGTTTGTTGAGCCAAAGCTAGGAGTGTATTGAGCAGAAGGTAGAAGTATACGCACTTCCTATATATTTCCCATTCCTCTTGTAGCCATTCTTGGCTTTGGCTCAAAAACCGCAACAAAATCTGCAACAAAGAATCTGAGTTTTCACAATGTGGGACCTTAGCCTTACACACAGTGAACTCACTGGGGTTGTGTGATGGCTGTTAAAAAACTGTCCATCTCATGGCAGATATTCTCTGTCATGTGAATGAAGGGTAACAGACTGCTGCAGGGAAAGGAAGATGGAAGATACTTAATGTGTCAAAATATTGGTCATGTGAATAATCCTCATTCATAGACAAAGAAATTACTGTGATTGTGTGACAGCTGTTAAAAACGTCTGTCTCGCGGATTATATTCTCTCCCATGTGTGAGGCAGCGAAAAGGGAACTACAGACTGCCGGAGGATAAGCACAATGACATTTTCTGTATATTAAACTTTTGTATTTTCTTTTATACCTAAAGAAATAATAATACAAGTGTTTTCATTTGAGGTACATTACAGCATGTCTACCACCAGAATTATTTCTTTTAAACCATTTATATGCTGTTGTAA
The DNA here is from genome assembly GCF_031893055.1 of Leptodactylus fuscus. Lineage (NCBI taxonomy): Eukaryota > Metazoa > Chordata > Amphibia > Anura > Leptodactylidae > Leptodactylus > Leptodactylus fuscus. Next base: position 33,914,636 of record NC_134271.1, read on the forward strand.
GACTTGTCAGTGACATAGTGAACCCTCCTTTATTTGTATAAAAGTACAATCTTGCTGCTGGGAAAATCAATGTTAATCCGTATGCAGGTGAACCCTTTGGTGTACTCAGGCGTGATTGAGTCTGCTGGAGCTCGGCAGCGGTCTCCACACATCTGCACTGCTTCACCTATATGTTAGGGGATGACGCTGTGTGCCAACCACAGGTAAAAACAGGTGCACTGTCAGGTGCAGCCACTCCCCAGGAGCACTGACAGGTGCAGCCACTCCCCAGGTGCACTGACAGGTGCAATCACTCCCCAGGTGCACTGACAGGTATAGCCACTCCCCAGGTGCACTGACAGGTACAGCCACTCCCCAGGCACACTGACAGGTGCAGTCACTCCCCAGGTGAACTGACAGGTGCAGTCACTCCCCAGGCGCACTGACAGGTACAGCCACTCCCCAGGTGCACTGACAGGTACAGCCACTCCCCAGGTGCACTGACAGGTACAGCCACTCCCTAGGTGCATTGACAGGTGCAGCCACTCCTCAGGTGCACTAACAGGTACAGCCACTCCTCAGGTACACTAACAGGTACAGCCACTCCTCAGGTGCACTAACAGGTACAGCCACTCCCCAGGTACACTAATAGGTACAGCCACTCCCCAGGTGCACTGACAGGTGCAGTCACTCCCCAGGTGCATTGACAGGTACAGTGACTTCCCAGGTACACTAACAGGTACAGGCACTCCCCAGGTGCACTGACAGGTGCAATCACTCCCCAGGTGCACTGACAGGTGCAGTCACTCCCCAGGTGCATTGACAGGTACAGCCACTCCCTAGGGGCACGGAAAGGTACAGCCACTCCCAAGGTACACTAACAGGTACAGCCACTCCCCCGGTGCACTGACAGGTGCAGTCACTTCCCAGGTGCATTGACAGGTGCAGCCACTCCCCAGGTGCACTGTCAGGTACAGCCACTCCCCAGGTGCACTGACAGGTACAGCCACTCCTCAGGTGCACTAACAGGTACAGCCACTCCCCAGGTACACTAACAGGTACAGCCACTCCTCAGGTGCACTAACAGGTACAGCCACTCCCCAGGTACACTAATAGGTACAGCCACTCCCCAGGTGCACTGACAGGTGCAGTCACTCCCCAGGTGCATTGACAGGTACAGTGACTTCCCAGGTACACTAACAGGTACAGCCACTCCCCAGGTGCACTGACAGGTGCAGTCACTCCCCAGGTGCACTGACAGGTGCAGTCACTCCCCAGGTGCATTGACAGGTACAGCCACTCCCTAGGGGCACGGAAAGGTACAGCCACTCCCCAGGTACACTAACAGGTACAGCCACTCCCCCGGTGCACTGACAGGTGCAGTCACTTCCCAGGTGCATTGACAGGTGCAGCCACTCCCCAGGTGCACTGACAGGTGCAGCCATTCCCCAGGTGCACTGATCAGCTCATTTACATAACGATTCAAAGTGGATTTTCTCAAAAGAAAGATTGCACTTTGACACAAGAAATAAGAAACATGAAGAAAATGTACCACAAACCATGGTAAAATTAGAAAACACCATACCAAACACATAATCAGCCCAATCATTTAATAATGGCTACTGAATATGCCTTATGAAATATTGGTCTTAAACTATCCCATATGGAAGTAGTTCTGAGTAAAATGTTGCAATGTTAGCAAAGTGACATAAAAGCCAGTTTACAGTAATATCAGATTTTAAGCTAACATATTGCCTCATGTAAAACCGTTACTGTTACTGAAACCGCCACACTAATATAATTGTCTCATCTGAAAATTTGCATCAAGTCTGTTGACTGTGTGTAAGCTCTTCAATTCACATTGGTGAGCCCACTCTACCACCAAGAGCGCCAATACCAAACTGACAACCCTTTTTACGTGGCCTCTGCCCATCTTACTGGGTAGCCAGAATCTTTAGCTGTATGGGGCCCAGAAATCCCTAGTAGTGGCCCTTCCCACATCTGACATTTATGGGATAACCTATAGATATACTATAAAAGTCAGAATTCATATCCATCATAGCAGCTCAGCATTGTCTCAGGCAGATCAGTCTCTATTTGTACTGCTCACAACTCTTTTTTATGGTCACCTCTGCTTGGCAGCAATTCACCGGCATTAGCGCTCAGTCTCATAAATGCAAACTTTTGGCACTTGTCTTACACACTCTTGCAATCTATAGGACCTTTCTCAGTCCTCACAGAACAGTCGTCTGTCTTTGGCATGGAACTCCTCTTTGCACTTAACATTAGCTTCCAAACTCCTCCAGTATGACTGTACTTGGCCCCCACTGGTGGTTACATTTCACCTTAAGGCTGGATGTCCTCTCATCTGTACTGTGATAGTTAAGCTGGTCTCCTCCATACAGAACAGACTCATGACTTTAGCTCTTTATTGTTCCTCTGTGGCCTTATCTGAACCCTAGGGTGGTACAGCTTAAGAGTGAGTGGTACTCATCCTTACTTGCTACAAGACTGTGGCTCAGTAAGTTGGTGTTCTCTTCTCATCACAACCTTAACTGCTGGTCTACCCTCTTGGTTGGACATGCCCTGCTGTATATGTCAGTTGAGCGCCTTTTCCGAAAGCAACATAAGTTAATATAGAGGGATGCTCTTACAATCCTATTGGAGTCTATGTGTAGGCACTCTATGGGGTGAAAGGTATGGACTGCAGTCTTTATTGGCATGTTGTGACATTGTGTTGATTTGGTTTCATTTGTAATTGCCTTAATGAACTAGATTGGAGTTTAGTTACGTCTGGTCACATCTGTATTGTCTCTGTGATACTCAAGTGGGCATGAAGATTCATACCAGATGGAACCTACATTACACCATTACCCTGGCATTTCTCCACCTTGTCTGGTGCCCTATGTCCTACACTGGATACCAGTAAGATGATGGAATATTCCTTTTAATGATACAAAGTGTAGAGCTTCTGGCATAGAGACTTCTCTGCTATCAATCGCCTCTCCAGAATTATCATTTTACGGAACTTTGGATTTTACTTTTCGAAATATAACTTACTTCTTTTTTTGCTGCCCCTCCCCCCCCACACACACTTTGCTGCACATAACCTGATTTATTTTGCAGCAGATTATCCTACATGCTCTTTTCCGCACAAATATTCGTTTCTTTTGTTGCAGACATCACTTCTCACTTCAGACCTTACACGTGAGAGCTACCATTACACAGGGGTCGGAAAGTGAATGTTATTGCACAGCAGTGTGCAAGAATAAATGAATGAATGAACTTCACTCTGATAGATTGGCTCTAGGCATTAACAATATTGTTAGGCATAATGTCAGTGCCTGCAAGCCATTCAGTGGATAGCAAATGTCACAAGTTGATGGGAACTCAGTCAGTGCAGCATGAAAGGTAGGTCTACCCACCAACTCCATCATTGTTAGAAGTAATGGACTGCAGCAGATGACCTTGAGGAGAGCACTGCAGCAATGTACAGACCTAGTGTCCATAGGTGTATAATGCCAATAGACCAAAGGCTTTCAATTTAATGGCCTTAAACTTACAGATGAAATACATGGTAATATGTACTAAGCAATTTCAACTACATGCTGTTCTACTACAAGCTCCATGCTCCCAGGTTTAAGGGGGTTGTCCAGGGATTCTTCTTGCTGGAGGTTAGCTCTAGGGTGTAAAGAACGGCTGTGACTAAAGAGTTTTAGTTTCATGCTTATAACATGGCAATATTTGTATCAGTATATGAGGGACATATGAACTCTTTGCTGTGTGCAATATATGTAGTGTGTGTCCAACTGTGTGTGCTCAGATTGTCTAACATGTGTATGATATGCTCATGATATATATGAAGCTTTCTCGATGTGTGTCCTGTGCTTGTCTTATGTATGTGTTTGATGTGTGTGCTGTATACAGAATGTTGAATTTGTGCTTGAAAGTGTGATTGTTGTACAACATGGCCATCTTTATTCTTTTCTTGCACCTTGCTCATTCAAGGAGAATAAGGGCCGTTCACATGGGCACAGAGGAGGAGAATTATGGCACGTAATCCACGTCATAATCCGTCCCCTCACAATGGTGATCTATGGAGACCACTAGTGTTCTTTTTTCTGCTAGTGGCATGTTGCCGCTAGTGAAAAAAAGAAGTGGCCTGCAGTTTATTCAGGCAGATTCTGCAGCTCATTGAGCTGCGGCGTCCGCCTGGTGGCAGCAATTCATTCATTTGAGCCGACTCCGGAGGAGGAAGCCACGACTGTGATAGTCGTGGCAGGTGGGTTTTGACCCGAGAGTGACGTGGTGTCACTCTCGGTGCCAAAATACAACCCCCTCACCCCCTGTGTGAACTAAGCCTAAAGGTGGTGCAGGCTGCATGCGCGAGATATGGATTGCGCCTGTGTCACTAGTTGATGCAGCAAGTTGAAGCATTTTTGGAGAAGGGGGCATTGCCAAACAGAGGACGCGGCTGTGCTCCTAGCACAGGGATAATGCCCCCTGTGCTTGTGAAGATGATTTGCATATGAAGTAAAATAAGGGGGGTATAGCCTTTCTAATGACTATTTGAAGATATGTAATATGAAAAGTGATTTTAGCAATGATAGACTCCCTTTAAACTCACCCTACAAATGAATCTTTTTAATGCTAAATTATAATATGTGCACCTAGCCAAGACATTTCAGAAATATTCAAGGCCTGCTCATAAACTCTTGGTTTAACAACCAGTTTACGGAAGCCCCTTTAAGGAATTCATGTAACGAAATCATTTGGCAAATGTTAATAATATCAACGAGTTTCAAGAGAAAGCTACACAGCTAAAATCTAACTGAATAATATTGGATGTGCTGAACTTTCCAGTTCCTTTTGATCTTTCTCATCTTGGAGCTGCCATGAAGGAGCACAGGCAAGATTATATTATTATTGCTATTTACTGTGTCATGTCAGAGGAAAACATAAAACAATTGGGTATGACAACTAGCCTACAGATTTATGTTAAAACTATAATATTTTTATAAGGGTTCTCATTATATTTGGTGATTGCTTTGACTATATCTCTGGCACGCCTGGCTAAAAATGTCAATAAGTGGTATTAGCATCAGGCAGTACATATCATACAATAAACCAACACACATTACCCTGTCGCAGTAAATAAAAAATGGATTAGCGAGCAGACATGCATTAAACTCTTATAAAACGCATCAGGAAGCAAACACATTAGTCTGTTAAAGCAAACGTAAAATTTAGCAACTACTTTTCATGTCTTTGAAAGAAATGCAAGAACCACCAATATTTTTTTATGGAATCAATTTTACTCATAAATACTACCTTGTAGTCAAAAATTATTTTTTGCACTTGGTTTTCTGTACATAGAGCTGCATTATATGGTAGGTAAAGATGAGGAGAAGTCAACCCACCAAGTATATACCAACCCACCTTGACGTATTGTATTTTCACTTGTGGATGTTTACATAAAACTTGTAAAATTAAAGCTTATAAAAGATTTACTTTCTGTATAAGGTGACATATTTAGGGAAAATAAATATTACCAAAGGTAATAAGGAGCAAGTCTGAGTTTAAGAGATCATAATTGAAAAGCTTTGATTTATTGCCGGCCATTTTATTCTTACTGTTGTCAACTATGGTATAGCATGGCACAATGTTTCTAATACACTTTAGCTGCCTGTATTACATGCTCATTACGGCTCATTGCTGGCCTGGTTTTGCCATATTAACGGTAAATTGTGACCAATAATTGTGGCTCAGCTATAAATATGTAATATCGCCCTTGCAGCCTTTTAAGAGCCACAATAATAGTAATCTATGGTTTAAAGGGGCTCTATCACCTGATTTTACCATCATGAGATAAACATATCCTTGAATAGCCTTTAAAAAGGCTATTCAGGCCCCGCTAATCATTTAATAAAACACTACCCTGTTATAAAGTTTGACCGTAAAAACAATTATGATGATGCTTACCGTGCACAGTGGGCGGGGAGTGCACTAGTCCACGTCATCCTTCGTTAACGCCCTCCACTCCTTTCTTCTTTGTAACCCGTCCTCCTTCCCCTGCAATGTTCTGTCTCCAACTTCTTTCATTCCGGCGGATTTTAGCGAAATCCCATGCATGTTCAGTAGTGCTCCCACCGGAGCACTACTGCGCACGTGCCAGCGCCATCTTTGTGTACTAAACTGCTCAGTATGAACTGCTCAGTATGCTCATTTCCCTGAGAACTACGCGAGTGTGCTGCGCATGTACACAAAGTACACAGTACACAAAGATGGCGCCGGCCGGGAGCGCTACTGCACATGCGTGGGATTTCGCTAAAACCTGCCGGAATGAAAGAAGATGGAGAAGGAACATCGCAGGGGAAGGAGGATGAGTTACAAAGAAGAAAGAAGAGGAGGGTGTCAATGAACGATGATGTGGACTAGTGCACGCACCACCCACCGTGCACGGTAAGTACATTTGCATATTCGTTTTACGGTCAAAATTTATAATGGGAAGTTTTTTTCTTAAAAGATTAGCGGGGCCTGAATAGCCTTTTTAAAGGCTATTCAGGGATATGTTTATCTTATATTGGTAAAATCAGGTGATAGAGCCCCTTTAAGAAAAGGATATGCTTCAGTAATTCAAATATAAGTCCCTCCATAAAAATACCCCATATAATTCATCCATTTCTACATACTCTGTACTATAAATACTGGACATAGTTTAAACCCTAGTGATGCCAGTAAGGCACCTGAGTCTTTCCAAACATATTATCTTCACGCTAAGAACGCACAGATACCTTCAGCCTTCACAGGGTGAAGATGTGTAATTCCATGAAGTGCTTGGAATTAGGGATTTTCACTGACTTCTGGAACCTTATTTGTCTTCAGTTTAGGAGTCTTGCATAGCTTCCGATCTACCTTGTGACTAACCTATGTATATCATTTATTTATCATAGAGAATCCAGGAAAAAAGTGGCATGTTTTATTTAGAGATGAGCAAATCGTAGCTGATGAAGTGAAATTTGATCCAAATTTCAGTAAATATTCGATTTGCATCAAATCTGGATTTCCTCACACTTATACTAAGCTCCGCCTCCAAAACACACATTTTTTCAGAAAAATGGTGTGTGTGTGTAGGTGCAAATCATCAAAGAATCACAATTCAAGACAAAATACATGTAAGGGAATTGCTAGTTTTGCAATTCCCTAGTGCTATTGCTGAAACCAGGGAAGACAGAGACAGTGAGTCCTAAACCTGACCCAGCCCCTGTCCCTACCTGCTTGCCAACTTGGCGATGGTCCCTTCTCTGAAATAAGTGTCACACAGAGCAAAACAACCGAGAAGCGAAGTCAGCAAGCCAAGGGTCAAAACCAGAGAGAAAAAGCAGTACAAAATCGTAATCCAAAGAATAATCACAAGGAAAGCCAAAGGTCAGAGGTCAGTACTACAATAGTAGCAGAAAGAGGAGCTTAGCAGGGACAAAGTCACAGGACAGAGTCACAATAGCCAGAAAACCTGTGTGGGCGGATGACCTGTATATAGGAAGCCCAGGAGCTGCCCCAGACTTGATTGGTAGACAGGCATGGCTAAGATTAGCTATACGATGAACAAAAGGAAACAGGGTGCAGGAGATGGGTGTGGTGGAAATTCAATTACAGAGGATAGATAATAGAGCAGTGTTCACAGAGCAATAAAAAACTCTAAGCAAAGAATCAAACTGAACACCCCGCCTGCGCCGTAGCATGCAAGAGGAGGGTGATGCAGAGATCTGAACAGACAGAGACATTACAATACAAAATTCATTAGATTTTTGGGGTTATTTATTTAATTATAGCACCAACATATTCCGCAGCTCTTTGCAGACATTGATATCACTCACTGTCCCAAACAAGGGCCCACAATCTAAATTCCCTATCCAAATTCTAAATTGAAATTCCTTATCAGTATGTCTTTATATTACCATTATAAGCATTAAAGGGAGTTTGTCAGCAGGAAAATCAGTATCAAATTAATGACTGCGTCAACACTTTCCAAACATGCTTTTCTTATTCTGCATTGCAGCTCCATTTTAACGAAAAGTGTGAGTTTATTCTTCTCCATATTAATTGAAAAAGGATTTAGATCAAGGGTGCCCAATACGTCGATCGCAATCTACCGGTCGATCGCAATGGACATATGGGTCGATTGCGGGATGCTGCCAGGCATCCCCGCTGTCTGCTTCTTCACAGCGCAGGCTGAGAGTTATCTCTGGACACTGGCAGGCTGGGGCTGCGGCAGCCCCGCCTGCCAGTGTCCGTAGATGACTCTCAGCCTGCACTGTGAAGAAGCAGCACCCCGTCCCCCTCCATCCCTAAGAGCAGCCTGCAAGTGCTTGTTCACAGCGCAGACTCAGAGTCATCTACAGACACTGGCAGCTGCAGCCCCAGCCTGCCAGTGTCCAGAGATAACTCTGAGCCTGCGCTGTGAAGAAGCAGACAGCGGGGATGCCTGGGCGGCCACCTCTCACGATCCGCCCGACCACGCCCACATCCCCAGCTCCGCCCAAAGACACACCCCTCCCTGCCTACAGACCCACCTCTGCCCCACCCACAGGTCTGCCTTGGCCCCGCCCACAAGAAGTGAGTAGTCGATCTTAGGGCTTGGTCATGTAAAGAAGTAGCTCACATGCTGACAAAGTGTGAGCACCCCTGATTTAGAGGTATTTCTTCTCCCACTGGGGACTCATTTTCTGCTCCAGATAAACCCCCCTAACTATCACCTAACCTACCTCCTACCCCATTGCTTGAGTCACATCTTCCACTTGGTCTGTAGTTAGTGGCAGTTATCAGCTCATTTTGCATAACAATAAAACACCAGAGTAAGTAAAGTATCTTTGGAAAGTGCAGAAGAAGCCATGCATGCCAATATTCCTGCTGACTGACTCCCTTTAAAGGGACCTGGGGAGGGAGACATTCTAGAATAAATTGGATAGATACAATCAGAAATCACAAAGATGCAGAAGAAAAGATCTTTTATTAAACAGGACAATCTTAAGAAACACATTCTGAAGAAAAATAGTTACCAAGTGAAATTGAATTGACAAAGCCTAATAATAAAAGCCTTTATTCTGACTCCAGTCCCAAATTGAGGCTCATTTCCAACAATTTCTGCTCAGATTATTGACTTGTACTAGTCACCACTGAGTATTTGACAAAAATACTATGCTGGGGAAAATGTCATGTTTCATTAAAATTCTGGCTGTGCACACAAGCCTTGTTTATAAATGAAATGTTAAATCTTTGTCTTTAGGGTATATTTCCATTTTAATTAAGTGAGAAAAATTGTGGCCTTTTCAATATCTCTATAAAATGAATGGTTTGAAAGTGTTAGTATTGGCTGTTTATATTGTGTATAGCTTTACTCGAATGAAATATGTTATGAGTTCCAAGACTCTTTTTATAATACAGATGGAGCAGCACCTTATTAAAGAAATTTCCATATTTTCACAATAACGTAAGAAGGTAACAATGTAGGTTGAATACAGAATTCTTACAAATTTAAGAAGACTGAAACTTTTCATGATGTAGGTTTTTTTTTTTAATACCCTCATGATGTTAGACTCAAAAAGACTCCAAAATACAGATGTACAAGTCAAGAAGAACAGGGTGTTTTATGGTGGATCAGTAGATGAAGTACTATATATCTCTAACTATATTTTCTAACTGTATTTGAATCTTTTAAAAATGTATTAAGATAAGACAAGATAATCCTTTAATAGCCCCACCATGGGGAAATTCAGTGTGTTACATCAGCATTGATAATGCAGTAATATATTTCAAGAAAGAACATATACAAGCTCATAGTAGATAGAAAACATACTAGGGGTCATAGCAACTAAAAAGAAAAAGAAAGACTCAGGATCATTTAGTTCTCTGTGTGGAGTGATCATCACTTAGTCTGATGTTGATTATACAGCCTGACCATGGTTGGGAGAAGGATCTCCGATAACGCTCCTTCTCACACTTGGGGTGAAGCAGTCAGTCACTGACAGTACTACCCAGTACTGTCACAGTCTCATACATGGGATAGAAGTTGTTCTTCAGCATGGAGCTCACCATGGGCAGTATCCTTCTGTCAACCACCAAATGCACTGGGTCCAGGGGGCTCCACAGGACAGGGCTGGCCCTTCTAACCAGCCTGTCCAGCTTGTTATTGAGGAGCACACCCAGGTACTTATAGGTCTTGAATATCTCAATGCCTGTCCCCTGGATGTCCACCAGATTTGGAGCCCTCCTCTGCTTACTAATGTCCACCAACAACTCCTTGGTCTTTCCAGCATTAATCCTGACGTGGTTCCGCTGACACCATTCCACAAAGTCCTGATTTAAGTCTCTGTACTCCCTGTCCTCTCCATCTGTGATGAGGCCTACTATTGCAGAGTCATTGGAGTACTTTTGCAGGTAACAGCTAGATGAGTTGCACTATTACAGCCCATTGACTAATTTGTGTTTCCTTTTGATGCTTTAAGGTTAGTTGAGCCATGATGGTGTCTGAGTAGTATGAAAATATATAAAGTCCTTCAAAGAGAATGAAAAGTGACTATTTACTTGGGAGGGGCCAACACGATTATGGCAAGTAAAATGATTTAGTACAGTCCAATTTATTAATGAGCTGAAAGGCGTAACTGTATTGAAGACACAAGAATATGCTTTTAAAAGCTACCATAAATAGTGACTTGTCACAGGCTAAATATATAAGTATAAGTCAATTGAACAAGCAAATGTAACAAAATTGTAATATTTTTTTTTAATTGAAAAATGCTTTCTTGTGCTTTCTAAACCGTTTACTTACATTGTATTAACAGCTAAATCTATCTTGTGAGACAAGACAGATTTTCAATGCATTGAGTGCTCAGGTTATATGCATACAAAAGGGGAGTAGCAGGAGGTGTGCTGAACTTCGCCACAGTACTAGATTGATAACACAGTTCTGGACAGTTTTTCTCTATAATGCTTGTGCTGCTTTTGAGAATGAATTATAAGTAGATTAGGCAGCAGGCACTGTTGTAGAGATTGCAGTGGTTGCAGCTGCAAATGGAACCAGAAGCAAAAGGGGCCCAAAGGTCACCCTCACTACACTAGAGGGCAGCATAACAGAGGCGCTGTCTCCCTATTTACATCTTGGGAGACAGATTTGCATATTCCTCCCATAAACTAGTAATGGATGAACTTCTTTGATCGCTTTTCTGATTTCCTTTGCTGACAATATGTGCATTGTAAAACTATGACCCTTGCCCTCTGGGAGAAAATTTATGACACACAGCCTTCCACTTTCAAAAAGGAGAAACTTTCATAGAAAAAGTAGTTGTTCAGTAGCATATGGTCAAGGAGAGATTCTGGGGAAAGGCTGATGCACAAAGCGGAACATGATTACTATGCGGGGAAACTGATGGGATAATGGGAAGCCTCATGGGATTCTGGGCCCAGATACACTCTCTGTGTACCCCTCCCTTTTAAATTCTCCCTTGACATGTACGCTGCCTGTGTTCCAACTCTCTCACTGGGGTTTGTGTTGTGTCACATTTCTACTTCAGTTCATACAGCATTAGAGATGAGCGAGACTACTACGGTATTCGAAATACTCGTACTCGATCGAACACTACTAGCTGTTCGAAGTTAGGATTCGATGCAGAACCAGCATTGATTGGCAGAATGCTATACATTGCCAATCAACGCTGGTTCTTCTCTTACCCTGTTTCCCTGAAAATAAGACACCCCGCTCCTTTCACCTTCTGGATCACATACAACCAGCAGTCATGCTGGCGCTCCGCTAAGGAAGCATCAGCATGACTGCTGATTGTTCCCCGCTCCATCCACTGCATAAGACATCCCCCGAAAATAAGAAAAGTCATATATTTCGTTAGATAATTAATTATAAGAGATTGTCTTATTTTCGGGGAAACAGGGTACCTTTAGAAGTCTTCTCCCTGCGCAGCGTTCCCGCGTCCTCTTCTGGCTCTGAATTCACTCTGCTTAGGCATCGGGCCTGGGCAGAGCCGACTGCGCATGCCCGAGCCGAGTGAATTCAAGGCCGGAAGAGGACGTGGGGACGCTGCGCAGGGAGGAGAATCCAGCCCGGCCCTCACTCATGGACTTGGTAAGTAGAATTTGATTGAATGTTGTCTACCCCTGAAACGAGCATTTCCCCCCATAGACTATAATGGGTTCGAAACCCGTTCGAACAGTCATACAGCGGCTGTTCGAATCGGATTTCAAACCTCAAACATTTTAGTTTTCGCTCATCTCTGTATAGCATCACTCTGCTCTGCATATCTGATCAGGTAATAAAATGCCATTCGGGTTATTTTCAGAGCGGCCATCTCCTGCGCTAGTTTAGAAAAAAAAAGTTAAAAAAATTTTTTTTCTACAACTGCCGCCCCCTCAGAGTGCCGCCTGTGGCCGTCGCCTCATTAGAGGTGCGGCACTGTCAATATATACGTTTTATAAGTCCATAGAACGTGTCCTTGAATGACTGACAGGGCTGCTAATATTCCTATGTTCCTGAAATGCTGCTAGTTGTACCCCTGACAGGTAGGAGTCAGTACAGTACCAGTAAACTGAATAAGAGGCAATTAATATGTATTTTTTCTTTAATTATTGCTGGTCTATCTCTTTTCACATCTCCCTTTTCATAAACATGAAAACAACCTCGGCTTTTGTAATAGTTTTAATGAAAAGCTGTGGGATGCGGCACATTGCTTTCTTCACTATGAAAAACAAGACCTTGGTTTGTTCCTGACCCCGATAAAAATAAACACCGTAAAGGTTCAATTGTCAGTTGCATCCTTGGTGTTGTAGAAGTAGAGAAATTCTGTATTTGCACACAATATTGATATTAGATATCTACAGAAATTAAAACAAATCCTACAGACAATATCAATGAGAAGAACTCGCTCTTCTCCCAATATGCAGAAATTAGAAAGCAAATGACATAAGACTCCTATAACTTTGTCAATACTCTGTTGCAAAACCCTAAATGCCATACACAACAGAGCACCCTGTTATATACTGCATACAGGATGCATTTGGAATATAATAAATGATTTTAAAATTTCGCATTTGTCTATATACTTATAACAGAGACACTGTAGCTCTGTATTAAGTAGCTGCAGGCAGTTCATGTACCTCCCTATGGTGCCTCCATATGGCACCATGTTACAGATATTTTACCTAAAAGTAATAATTCTAGGGGTGAATAGCTCTGTAACACAGCAATGGATCATTCAAAATTAATCCAACCGGGAAAAAACCATCTGTACTGTATATTTCTTTATGAAATCATCTGCAGGTGAAGGCAAACAATTACACCTCTATGGATGCCATAATGCATCACAGAGAGGGTGACACTATATAATATACTATATAATTAACTATTTAATCTTTATTTAAGCTACTCTTAGCACAAGATGTGCTGACACTACGCTTTGTAACATACACATTACATGGCACTCCAGATAACATAACCTTCCAGATGACTTTTCAGGATAAACTGAATATGTTTTTAGTATCCGTAAACCTGATTAGTTAAAGGGGTTGTCCCATCACAAGGATCCTATCTATACTGCTAGTTTATGTGGATTTAAGACTTTTCCTAAATGCATTGCTTTATCAAAACTGCTTTGTTTGGCCACTGTCTTAATTTATTCACTTTATTGTTTACACTCCGTTTCTATGACCCTTGGGATTATCTGCTCATTTGTCAAGTGATGTAGCTGCCTGCTCTCAGGGGGGAGGGAGGGACTGGGAGCAGCTCTGAGATGTTTGTGTCTTTTAAGTAGCGGAGCTTCTCAGAGAGCTCTGGGATTTCTGAGCTCTTATCAGTCAGTTTAATTGAATTTGGCTGATAAGGGCTGAGATAGGGAGTCCATTACCTCTGTATGTAATGCAAACTGAGTCAAATCCAGCTCTGCTACATCAACTTCACACTGTGGTAATTCATTTGCAACCAATCCCGTGCAAGTGAAACCCCGCCCACCTATGTGCCGAGCAAAGCAGGAGGTGAAGAGAGCACACAGCCTGCAGGTTAGTGAACAAGTGTCATGGGAATACCCCTTTAAACGTGATGTGAACATCCCCTAACTCTCTCCCTCACTCAGAAACAGTATTAGATGGTGGAAAATTGTAATGTTTAGGGTTCATTGGGGATTGTAGATGAAAAGAGGTTCCTATTGTGCCCCATGTACATAAAGTAATGACCAATTCTGGTTACAACATGTTTGGTCTCTATCGTTGTGTGCAGTTTGTTGTACATATCTATCGAGGTAGCATTAAAGTGCTGAGTTCCAGTTGACTTATTGGAGGCACCTCTATTTTCTTATTTATGACCTGTTTGCTTGTATCACAAATACTGTACTGCTTACCAAAATGATCCAGCTGAGACAGTCAAGTAGCTTCTATTGATCTAGTTCTATAGGTATCTTCCAGGTCTCAAATTTAGTCTATCACACTCATCTATGAAGCTAAAGAAATATCCTCACCACATGGGTTCCGATCATATTCCCTTGTCACGAGGGAGAGTCAGAACCTACAGGCACAACATATACAAAGAGTGTATATTTATATATCTATCAAATATTCTTATATTGTTCTATCACATAGATAGAAAGTGAGTGTATGATAGTAACAAACTGCGGAATATCAAAGAGTTACAGTTCCAATTGATAGAGTATGCTGGATATTCTATGCCAATATAATATATAAGTGTAAGCCCAAGTCAAGTGGATAAGCCCAAAATTATAGGGTTAGGTAACAAGCATGTCATAGACTGGGTTATAATTGACATTATATTTTAGCTTGCCAGAATTTGTGCGCTCAGTCATTTATAACTTCTGCAGTTTATTACCTTGGAACCTTTAGTCCCTACTATTTTTTGTAAGACAAGTTGATAACGTAATCATTACCATAGAAACCACAAGTCCGTGAAGAAAACTAGTTTTCTTGATGCTTCTGAATTATCTGTCCAAATAAATATACAGGTAATATACATTATAGCGCCATACCACCAATGGTAGCCATATGCATTAGATGAATGGTGCCTGAACCCTGATGGGAACATCTGACTATCCAATCTGAATGGGGATGTCCCAACACACTCATGACAGAGAATGTCAGAATCAAAGATTTAAAGATACCCGATCTTTTTGCTTTAAATGGAGATAAAGTGTCTTTTTGCAGCTTAGCCTTCAAAATCTGCATATGTATGAGAGTATAGGAGAAATAGCCGCCAGCCAAAAAAGTGATATACAGTATCGCAACCTTTACAATGACAATGTCCCTGTGGTAATAAAAAAGAAGATATCGTAGTTATTTTTCTAGCTACCCCTTAGCTCATATTTAATAGAATTAGTTATACTATATATAAAATAGTGGCAATTATTAATGCAGTGCTATGTAAACATACAGTAAGTGATACAATACTTGTATATGAATATAACTGGATCAAATAACAAAATCAAATTAATGTAAAGCTGCAGTTTTCATGTTTTTTGCCATTAGAGTTAACAAACCCCCTTAGAAACCATGGACATGAATGTGTTGTTGATCAGCGTACTAGCCATACTAGCCATCCTACCCCTCCAACTGTATTTCCATGGTCCATAAGATAGATTGTCACCTGAAGTAGAAGAGATACCCTTTGCAGGATAGATATGCCTTAGGTGTCAGCTCTGGCACCATTGCAGGGTGATCCATGGAATACTGTATATGCACATTGGCTACTGCCCTTAAATGGTGTACACAGGATGACTGAGATGTAAAAATTAAACTGGTACCCTGTAAGGAAAGAAGATGATAGAGAGGACCTGACACAGTATGAAAAATGGCCTAAAGATGGTCATGGGAAAACAATATAAAAAGCACAAGACAGACCAACAGAACAATAAGCTATTCTATACGTTGGACAATGTCTAGAGATGTGTATCACAAGTTAAGCAGCTTTCCCGAACATGACATGGTTTTATTATGACAATTCACAAAAAGACCCACTAAATATCCAATTTATAGTCTGATCACCCAGTGGATCAGGACAAATGGAATAGAATAGAATAGAATTGTATACTTTATTGATTCCTGCACAAAATCAATCCAGCACAAATAACAGAATGTATAATATAGTCATATTCAATCAATACAAGCAGGTAGGATACAGGCTAGTATAGAGTAACCTACACATTGTGTCATTCCACCTCATGGTTTCCCCACCACTCATTATTGTATCTCATATCCCGAAGTATTGACTCCATTCTAGAGTGAGATAGCCTTGGGGATGAATGACCTTCTGAGTCTCAATACTACAGTAAAGTTGTATGTATATTCCATTGAAATATAAAAAACAAGAAAACTTGATAATCTTCAGTAGTTGATACCTTTTTAATGGCTAACTCATAATGATGACAAATGGCTGACGTTTCGGAACACTAGGCTCCTTTATCAAAGTAAATTTAAAAACATACTGACCACTGACAGGATAGAGATACCAAACTCGAACAAGGAATATAAAATTCCAGGTACCTTCACCTGCAGCACATCCAATGTAGTGTATTTAATTATGTGCACCAAGTGTCCCACTGATAATCTGTATGTTGGAGAGACCGGACAGCAGCTTAGAATGCGTATGAACTCACATCGCCATACAATTAAAGACAAAGAACTGACCTTCCCGTGTCAAAGCATTTTTGTAGTGGGGACCACAACATCACCGATCACATGAAAATTTTGGTTTTGAGAGGGAATTTCAGATCAAAGAGAGAAAGACGCATACATGAGTATAAATTCATGACACTGCTTCTAACACTCGAGTGTGGACTTAATGCATCACAGAGTTTCATGTCTTTTTACCGTAACGTGTGAACTGATAAGGACCTGTAAGTGTTTACATTGTCTCTACCAATTACTAACAACCCCCCCCTTCCTCCTGAAATCTAACACCCTTTGTGCCTTCTCTGTATATATATATATATATATATATATATATATATATATATATGCATCCTTCAGAAATGTTTTTAAATTTACTTTGATAAAGGAGCCTAGCGTTCCGAAACGTCAGCCATATGTCATCATTATGAGTTAGCCATTAAAAAGGTATCAACTACTGAAGATTATCAAGTTTTCTTGTTTTTTATATTTCCAACCCACTGGCTAACACGGTACAACAACGAACATTTTCCTTATTCCATTGAAGGCACTTTGCTTTCTTGAAGTTTAATAGCAAATAGATCTATCTAGAAACTGCTCTATTCCCCTTCCCAGGAGCGTAACTTGACCCCTAACTCCTGTGGGGTGCAGAGGGTGAAGTCACCCTGGAGCCCAGGTGGCTTAGGGGGCCCATAAGCACTGGCATCATTATTGATATTGCAGCTTCCATCTGGCCCATAAGCCCTCTTGCTATTATGGCACTCAAATCTAGATTCTGTATTCTTCAGGCTCTAATATGTTAGGTAAAATTCTTAAAGGTGAAATGAAACATTTTGCTTCATTATTTCATTCACTAATATAAAGATTTCACAGTCCAAAGGTTGTGTGATTCTCCTTATTATAGATTGCTTAGGTTGAAGGTATTGCCTTATCTCTTACTAAATAATAGTAAACGTATTATTATTTCCATATGTTTTATTATCTAATACAGTACATTGCAGGAAGGGGAGAAAGGGTAAAAGAGTTGAGCAGTTCTCAACATCATCCAGCAATAATATGATCCTGCAATATCTGCCTCCAGCTTTATGATAACGTTTTCAGTGTCACCTTTTATTGTAATCCTGCCCTCAGAAGATAATGGGATGTGCACACCGCACATAATAAAAAGCCATTCCTACAAAACTGAAGGGTGTTAGACCATTGGGAGAACCCCTGTGGCTAAAAGATAAACTGGATCTTTTATTTATGTAGATAGGATATCATAAATTACATAGTAAGATAGGTGGATAAACAGAAACATCTGTGAAATCCAATTTATAATCCTACAATGTTGATCCAGAGGAAGACAAAAGACCTTAAAAACAGCAATTATATTAAATCCCCAGATCAACAAGCTATCTGCAGCAATGTAATACACAAAACTAGTGATGTTATCTTTCAATTAAAGCCTCCTGACCCCTCTTGAACTAATGCAAAAAAATCAATTCCTACAATGTTCTGTGTCCTATAGTCTCACTGCTCATACCATAAAATGTTCTGTCTATGATACTGTAGTATAGAAAATATATTTCTTCCCGATATAGAGAACATCCTCTTGTCATGGTTATAGACCTCGATATAAATCTTTGTATAGATCTCTGTCTTTACAATCAATACTTGTAGGGTTTCCATTGTGACTGTGCCGCTTCTTTTTCTAATCTGAATGATCCTAATTATAAACTTCGGGATAAGGAATAACTTGCTTTGGTGGGAAAACCTCCATGTTGCGAAAAATGCTACATTTTTATCTGCTAAGTGAATGGGATTCTGGCAAATCCCATTTACACATTGCAGAAAAATATTCGCAGTAGAAGAGCTATGTTTTTGTTTGCAGTGGTTTGCACTGTAGCTTTGTAGCACTGGAGTCCTGGGTTCGATTCCTGCAAATGATATCTGCAAGAAATTTGTATGTTTGCGTGGATTTCCTCCCATACTCCAAAGACATACTGATAGGGAAAAATGTACATTGTGATCCCTATATGGGGTTCACAATCTACATTTTAAAAAATGTGATGCATTTCTGCTGCACTTTTTTCTGCAATTTTTTTTTTTTGCTGCGTTAGCCTTAGGGTTGGTTCACACTAGCGCTTGTATTCTGTCCGCAAGAAGTCCGTATGGAGACCCCCAGCGCTAATGCAAGCGCTGTGCAGTTAAGCACACGGAGGCCATAGACTATAATGGGCTCCGTGTGCTTGCCACGCACTGCCTGCACAATTCATTCGTGCGGGCAATGCGCGGCAAGCACACAGAGCCCATTATAGTCTATGGGCTCCATGTGTTTTGCAAGCACATCGCTTGCAATTGCGATTGCATTCTGTCTGGGGGGGGGGGGGGGTCTCCATGCGGACTCCTTGCGGACGGAATACAAGCACTAGTGGGAACCAATCCTTAGCCTTACAATCACGAAGGCAAATCTCAAACAAATGAATCAAGTTGCCCATTGCAAATATTGTAACCTCCCGAGATGCCCCAAAATTGTTCGGAGGCCAAAGCCTCTTAATAGTTCTGGCACGATAGTTCACGCCAGCACAGAAAGGTAATAATATCAGGGCATGAAGTGCCAGTCTTAATATGTCAACTCTATATCAACCATGTCATTGAAAGAAGCAGATGGTCTGTTCTATTGAACCATGTAGAAATGGAGATAGGTGGTAAGGGGTTGTACAATCGATAAAAAGGAACCTCTAATAGAGATGAGCGAGTACTGTTTGGATCAGCCGATGTGAACAGCACGCTCCATAGAAATGAATGGATGCACCTGGTACTTCCGCTTTGATGGCGGCCGGCCGCTTAACCCCCCGCGTGCCGGCTACGTCCATTCATTTCTATGCGAGCGTGCTGTTCGGATCGGCTAATCCGAACAGTACTTGCTCATCTCTAACCTCTAATTCTAAAAATGACATGGAATAATAATATTTTTGTCGAAAGACACTTTATTTTATATTTACTGAAGATATAGCATGAAAATACTACATTTCATGTCCATTGTTTCTATATTCTGTTTCCTTATCGGTTCCTGCTTATATGGCAGACATTTTTGTAAGAATCCATTCTACATTTATGACATCATTCATATAAACTGAATCCAAATTTAGAATATTTTATTCTTGTCTATTAGTAATGGTAAAATGGGAAATGATACTCACATTAGGGCTGTAGTGTAATCCTTTCCATTTGCTGTATTATCACTGCCACCATGCATTCCTAAACCTGTAACTAAGTGAAAATACATTTTACTTACAAGTAGGGGATAGTGTAATCTTAAAAGGATAATGTATTTTGGCACTTTCAGCTTACATAATCCTTCAAAGTCTGTTCATTAAATTTAGAGCCTCAGCCACGGGGTCAGGATAAGCTTTAGGCAAGAAGTAAAAATCAGACAACACTGACAATAGAAAGAAAATTTTAATACTGTTACTATCTGCTAAACACATTAAATATTGTATTTAGTTGTTGTCAGTAAGTGAAAGCACAATATCTATTAATTCACTATTTCTAAGGAGATTTCTTGTGAATACAAGTGTCACAAAGACTATTGCATATAATTTCATAAGGATGTGCTATTCCTCCTCTAATCATTTTTAGCTGTATCTGTGCTATTCAGGTCAGTCCCTAGTATCTGTGAGCTATCCATTGACACCACATATTTTGCAACCATTGATCATCATTTCAGTGACTCTATGTTTGACTACAGGGATTTGCCAACTTTTTTTTTTTTAATTGAAAACCTATATTTAAGTTAGGCCATCAATTCTAGACTGATGGGTGTTCAACTCTTAGGAACCCCACTGATTAGCTAGTTAAAGGGGCCATCAGTTTCAGTACCCAGAACAACGGCAATTAAAAACAGAGCATTCTGAGTTTTACAGCATTGGCACCTGACATAAGCAAGGTAACGCACTTGTAACGCAGAGTAAGACCGTAACCAATTGATGACCATTACATTTAAGAAAGATGAATTGCTCCCTTAAGTACTTAGTGCTCCCCTATGGCCTTTATCAACCAACTGAAATTTGAAATGTAAGCAATAGAGATGAGCGAGTAGTACTCGATCGAGTAGGTATTCGATCAAATACTACGGTATTCGAAATACTCGTACCACTCGCTGTTCGAATGTAAAACTTCGATGCAGAACCAGCATTGATTGGCCGAATGCTATACAGTCGGCCAATCAATGCTGGTTCTTCTCTTACCTTTAGAAGTCTTCTCCGTGCAGCTTCCCCGCGGCGTCTTCCAGCTCTGAATTCACTCTGCCAGGCATCGGGCCTGGGCAGAGCCAACTGCGCTTGTCCGCTTGTAGTGCGGGCATGCGCAGTCGACTCTGCCCAGGCCAATGCCTGGCAGAGTGAATGAAGAACCGGAAGATGCCGCGGGGACGCTGCAAGGAGAAGACTTCTCGGAGGATCCAGCCCGACCCTCACACATGGACTTGGTAAGTATAATTTGATTGAACGTTGCCTATTCCTGAAATGAGCATTTTCCCCCCATAGACTATAATAGGGTTCGATATTCGATTCGAATAGTCGAATATTGAGGGGCTACTCGAAACGAATATCGAACCTCGAACATTTTACTGTTCACTCATCTCTAGTAAGCAACACACTGTTTGGAATTTCACATTGGAATTCCAGTACTGCAATTGCTTTTTAAAGAGGTTGTGCAGGACTTTGAAAACACGGCTGCTTTCTTCTTCACAGGAAGTGGCATCATGTCCTTTGGTCACATGAACATACTGCAGCTCTGTCACATTGATTATAATGTGACCAACAGATGTCACTTCATGAGCAGAAGAAACACTGGTCTAGGTGATAGAGTCTAAGGTAATCCATAAAGACTTTACTAGAGCTCTTCACAAGGCAGGTTGACTTTACCAGCAGGGACCTAGGTTACCAGACTGATGCTAGGTGTCAGAAAATAGACGTACTTGCAGATAAGACCACCAAACTTACAGCAAAGGGGAACGTGCAAGCTGGGTAAAACCAGGAGAACACAGGAGTATCCAAATCAGTAGCAGAAGAAAATCAATGCACAATGTATAAGCCATGGTCAAGTCCAAGAGTACACAGATGAACCAATTCAATAAGAAGTCATATAACTAGGAAAACCAAAGTCAAAGACAGAATACAGCAGATAAACAGGTATGAACTGAGTAAACAAACCTAACTGTTATCAAAAGCAGGCACCTGAGAAGGCTCAAGCAAAATTGTATTTCTATGGTCGGCTCTCACTGCCTGCAGATCCAGCCAAAGTTCACTTGTAGATATAGCAACCTTAAAGCAACAGCTTTCAGCAGTGTTGCACTGACAAGTATGATGGCAAGATGTCGGATAACACACATTGAGAATCCTAACAGCTGCTCCACTTGTCATCAATCTGAGTTCAGTGTCCAGATCCACCATATGCTATATGTACTAAATTAGTTGTTTTAACTCTATATCTTAATGATTCTACATTATACATTTGTTTCTGTGGCATTTGATTTTTACACCTTCCCTCTAGTGGCTGAGGTTACTCCCTTTTTTAGTATAAATATGTGTCCGTTTTTACTCATGTTATCCATTTGTACACTTGATAAAGAGGCTGTGTCCCGAAACATGGTGATTTTTTTTTCTATATACTATAAATTTCTTCCCAAGTGGACCAGCATTGCCTGCCTTTCTTCTGGTCTTCATACCCCACTTAGTATGGTCTTGGTCTCTACTATAGATGAGCGAGTAGGTATTCGATCGAATACTACGGTATTTGAAATACTCGTACTCGATCGAGTACCACTCGCTATTCGAATGTAAAGTTCAATGCAGAACCAGCATTGATTGGCTGAATGCTATACAGTCGGCCAATCAAGGCTGGTTCTTCTCCTACGGCGTCTCCCGGCTCTTCCGCTTGTAGTGTGGGCATGCGCAGTCGGCTCTGCCCAGGCCCGATTCCTGGCAGAGTGAATGAAGAGCCGGAAGATGCCGCGGGGAAGCTGCAAGGAGAAGACTGCACGGAGCATCCAGCCCGACCCTCACTCGTGGACTTGGTAAGTATAATTTGATCGAACGTTGCCTACCCCTGAAACGAGCATTTTCCCCCATAGACTATAATAGGGTTTGATATTCGATTCAAGTAGTCGAATATTGAGGGGCTACTCGAAACGAATATTGAACCTCGAACATTTTACTGTTCGCTCATCTCTAGTCTCTACGTGTCTGCTCATTGATGCATATAGGCAGCGCCACACCTCCCATGAGGCGACCTGAAGCGACTGCTTCAGGCGGCACTATGCCAGGGCCCGGGGGGTGGGGGCCGCATTTTTGCTTACCTAAGCCAGTCCAGGACAAGCTGACCTGGACTGGCTTAGCGTCACCGTCTCGGCAGCCCGGCACGGGAAGCGAGCGGTGGATTGGGGAGGCCCTGTGGACGCAGCGCTGCTCTAGCAGCCTCCCAGCAGGTCCTCTCTCTGCCTGCCTGCAAAAAAGGTAGGTTCACCCCTGCATATAGGGTCCCAGTGGTTGGACCACCAGCAACCGGACAATTATCCGGTAAATAAGTTAGTATCCAGTTAGTAATGGACAAGTGGGTGGTAAAACCTCATTAAATGAATTCTGTGACACATCAGTCACAGTTATTCTTTTTTTGCATTTGATAACATTTGTTCTGGAAATATCATAGGCATGAAAATGTGAATTTATTGATTGACTTGACCTCTTAATGTATAATACTTGTTTCTTGTCTCCGAGGCATTTCTTCACAGTGTAAAGTCATAAGACCTGGAGCAGAACAGATTTGGATTTGTAGAACATAAAACTGATTTCCTTTGAAATCTGAAAATGCTAGGGGTTTACTAATTTACAGCCACATTCTTTCCTTGTTGAAGATACCTAAGGGTGCAATCATCAATCTAATGTTTCACCCATGATAAGCTTTTTGTCAGTGTCACCTATTATTACAGATTGCCCTTCATGCTAAAGCAGATATCACCTAAAGGCAACTATTATGTCATAAAAAACACTGACTTGTATTCTTGTTCTTTTTGTTATGAATACTAAGAAACGTACTAAATCAATAGAGTTATAATAAAAGAAAATGTAAACAAATTCTCCTTCAGGCTTCGATCTTCATTCACTGTATCACAAAAGTGTTAGAGGTGCGAAACACTGACAATCTGAAGGTAGCACTCTAGTCCAAAAAAGTCATTGAATAGCTACAACATTGGAACAAAAAATAATTTTCATAATTATTAAGAAGAATTACCATATATACTCGAGTATAAGCTGCATTTTTCAGCACAGTGTTTGTGCTGAAAAGCCCCCCTTGGCTTATACTCGAGTCTAGCAAAAAAAAAAAAAAAAAAAATGGTCATAGACCCCCGTCTATGACCAACCACAATAATAATGTATAGAATCTCCCATAAAATGGGGGGGGGGAGCTTTAAAAAATATAAAAAAATTAAGTAAATAAAAGTTCTAATTCACTCCTTTCCCTAGAATACATATAAAAGTTGAAAATTACTGAGAAACACATACACATTAGGTATCCCTGTGTCTAGAAGTGCCCAGTCTACTGAATATAGGGGATCTGCAGTGCTCCTGTTCCGTCGGGAAGGGGTTAATAGGAGCACTGCAGATCCCCTATATTCAGCCAGGCTGAATTCTAAGTGGGGGAAAAAACCCAGTCCTCAAGCTCAGGGAAGGGGCAGACAGACAACCAAAACAGCCCCTCCCCTTCCCCAGCACCCAGCAACTACTGCACCCAAAAACTCCGATCATTTTAATTTTTGAAAATTTTCCAGTAGCTGCTGCATTTCCCCCCAGGCTTATACTCGAGTCCATAAGTTTTCCCAGTTTTTTTGTGGTAAAAATAGGGGCCTCAGCTTATATTCGGGTCGGCTTATACTGGAGTATATACGGTAGCTGATGGCCAGGGGAAAAAGTGATTTTCCGGGATATATTTGTATTTTGTTTAAGCCAAATTGTAATTTTACCAAGCTTTATTTATATAGCACCATTAATTCCATGGTGCTTTACATTTGGGGGTTTACATACAATACACAGAATATACAGGTAGATATAATATTAACAGTGACCGACTGGCACGGTGGGGTAGAGGGCCCTGCCCGCGAGGGCTTACTTTATCCTTAGAAATAGGCCATCTATATTAGAAAATGAATAACCCCTTTATTAGATCAGGAACAGTTCCTGCTCACCAGAACTGAACTCTGTATAACTCGAAACATTGTTCATGTAAAAGTGAATTTTCTTCTCATTTTTCATCCTTAATCTTCTTTTCTGTTATTGCTTCCACTTCTACATTTTACCATCAAATATCTGAATGACTCATTCCATTTTCTTGTACAGGAGCTGTATCAGTCATATATATAAGAGCAGGGGTAGCCAACCTTTGGCACGCCAGCTGTTGTAAAACTACAACTCCCAGCATGAATACTTGTTCTGCTGTTCTTGGAACTCCCATGGAAGTGAATGGAGCATGTTGGGAGTTGTCGAGGAGTGCCGAAGGTTGATGACCCCCTGTATTAGAGTATCTGAATGTATTTATTTGTTTTTCTGTGCTTGAGACTCCCATCACTTACCTTCACAGGAAGCAACACTACCCCGGCAAACCTTGGCCATCCATTACAATGAATGGCTGGTATACAGTAGAACAAATACAGTATATAACTGGATTCAGGCCCCAGAACAAAGTAAAAACATTTACAATGAAAATAATGGCTGTAGGGACTAACTAAAATATATACTTTTCAAGAAAGATTTTTGTACTTAACCCCTTAAGGACACAGCCCAAAAGTATGTTAAGGACCAGGCCTATTTTTTCAAAATTGACATGTGTCACTTTAAATGGCAATAACTTTGAGACGCTTTAACTTACACAAGTGATTTTGAGATTGTTTTCCCATAACACATTATACTTCATGTTAGTGGTAAACACTAATCAATATTTTTGTATTTACTTATTAAAAAAAATAGGAAATTTGATGGAAATTTGGAAAAAATAGCGATTTTCAAAATGTGAAATTCTCTGCTTTTCAGGCAGATAGTCATACCACCCAAATATAGTAATAAATATTATCTCCCATATCTCTGCTTTATATCGGCATCATCTTTTGATTGTATTTTAATTTATTTTGGACGTTACAAGGCTTACAAGTGTAACAGCGATTTTCCAGATTTACAAGAAATGTAACTGTTTGTTTTTTTGTTTGTTTTACACACTTTATTTTTTTTAAAAAAACCTTTTTTACATTTTTTTATTTGTGCTGCAAGCACACTAGAACCAGCGATCAGAGAGGATCACTGGTTCTATACTAACTACAGACTGCAATACACGTGTATTGCAGTCTATAGCGGAAGCTAGCTATGCAGATGCATAGACTAGCTTCCTCTCGTCCTGGCATCCAAGGAGTTAACCCTCCCCCCATCGGAGCTCGCTCCGATGGGGGGAGGGATTAAGGAGCAGCGTGTAGCTGTAAATTACAGCTCACACAGACTCCTTACGCAGCCGGCAGCATGCTTTATAGCCAGCCAAACCCGTAGGGTGCTATGATCACTATGGATCATGGCACCTTAAGGGTTAAACAGGGGGGTCGGTGCAATCACCATCCCTGCTGCTACAGGGGAAGCCTGGCTGTCAGATACAGCCGGCCTCCCGTGGAGATCGCACGGGCTCTGCTTCTGAACCCGTGCGATCTCAATCACGTACAGGTACGTGGGAATGCGGGAACTAACCACATACCCTGACGTACAGGTACGTGATTTAGTGTTAAGGGGTTAAAGGGGTTGTCTAGTTTCAGCAAAAAGGTATATGTTTGTTTTACAATGTGCCAATATTATTCCTACATCAAATCCTCACAGTTTTCTAGATCACTGCTCTCTAGATGGGACCGTGAACTTCAAATGGATAAAAATCAGTCCTTGGTCATGTGATTTACAATCCTTGGTCATGTGATTGATACACAGGTGCACAGATCATTACAGTCATACCACAGAAGCTCTGTCTTGTAATGAGCTGTGCACCTCTGTGTCCATCACATGACCCTGGACTGTTCATCACATGACCATGGACTGTTCATCACATGATCATAGACTGATCATCACATGACCATAGACTGATCATCACATGACCATAGACTGATCATCACATGACCATGGACTGTTCATCACATGACCATGGACTGATTTTTATCCACTGGAAGTAAATGAATGACAGCAAGCAGAGATCTAGAAAACTGAGGAATTCATATAGAAAATATAATGGAAATTTGCAGAACAATTCATTATGCAAATAATCAAATACCAACATTTATCTGCTGAAACTGGAAAACTCTGTTAAGGCACAAAAAATAAAGCATTAGATTAATATTTGTAAGAGAAATACTATATGTTGTTTTGGAAACTTTATGGTGAACCTATGTTACTGTTACTATATTTTGCCCCGTTACAGGCTAATTGAAGAGAAATGCTAATTGTAGAGAGGAAAGATAATGACTCTGGTAACAGAAACCAATAATGAAATGATGTCCATATTTATTTTTGTTTCTCTTTTTAGAATATTTGTATCTTTGTGCAGTATTATTTTATTGTACTTGTCTAAGCTTCTTCAAGGCTTTCTAGATAATGCGCTTACAGTGATGATATTTAACCTGTGGTCATTTATTATATTCCGTACCATTATCTCCTTTTTTTATTAAATGGTTACCTCCAAAGTCAAAGTGTAAGGTTTATATGATTTCACAGCAAAGGACATTCAAGCTTAAAATGAAAAGGGCGAGGACAACATAACAACCACCAGTCTCAACTATATTGTCAATTTTTTGTCCTAGTAATCTTTTATGCATTCGAAATGAATAAACCTAAAGAGAAATCTATATGTATATATCATCTGGAGGTGTGTGAAAATCCTTATCCAAAAAACTTCATTCTCATTATCAGGAATTGCAACAATCCTATGGCTAGATACTTCTTTTGTGACAAGAAAAAGAAGTAGTGTTGCTGTTGCCACCCTCACTGCACTTGCAGTTGGGGATGGCTTGACAGTAACAGGAGTCTAATCTTTCACCTCCTTTAGATTGTTCCCTGCCCTGTTTTTTCTAGTCATTTTACTGCACTGCTTATATGATTGGTAACAATTCTGAAATTGTTTGTATGTCTTTTTCAAACCCTATTTGAAGAACATTAGCAAAGAAATCAGATTTGGCATTGAAAGGGTGACCTAGTCGGTGAGTATTAGACTAGAAGACATTGTCCGAGTCTGCTTGGATTTTTTCAGTTATAAATAATTTCAATTTTTCTATATTATTTAAGAAAAATCAGTTTTCAAGCAATACTTAACAAGAAGATGAGATTTAGCACTAAAAAGTTGGCCTGGTCAGCGATTATTACACTAAAACACACTATGTCGACTTGGATTAATGCAGTGATAAATAATGTTTAACAAAAAAAAAAAAAACACTACTTAAAAAAAAAGAAACCTTAAGACTATTTCTCAATTTTCCCACCATTTACTGAGATTAGATTTCCCAATGAAAGGGCTGCCTATCAGTACTAACAATGTAAAATACCATATGGATAGATAACAACAAAAAGCTACACAAATAATGATTTTTATAAATTAAAAAATAGCTCTATTACTTAAAAAGACAAAATGAGATTATTGTCAATAACCTGGCCAGTGTATGTGTAAGGGCCTATTCACACGGAGTAAAATGGCCTGTAATTTGGAGTGTAATTTTTACACGTGTAAAAATTACACTCCAAATTACATGCCATTTTACTCCGTGTGAATAGGCCCTAACACTGTAAGACTGAGTTTACACGGGGTATTTTGGTCAGGATTTTGAGGGTAATGCGCCTCAAAATCCTGACCCCCAAAAAATGGCTCCCATTGAAATCAATGGGAGCCGGTCAGTTCTTTTTTCTGGGAGCAGTTTGTTCTGGAAAAAAGCGACATGCTCATTCTTCAGGTGGAATCGCCTCGCGAATCTGCTTGAAGACACTCCCAACTAGGCCCATTCATTTGGGTCTAATCCGGAGCGGAGTACTGCCACTGCAATGCACCGGCATCCAGTCGCGGCTACCTGTTTTTTGGACCGGAATCTGAGCGGCCTCCACGTTAAATTCAAGTCCAAAATACCTCGTGTGAACCCGGCCTAAACGTAGGAGTTATAGGTTCACAGCACAGTGTAGAGCAGGGGTACTCACACTTTTTCAGCATGTGAGCTACTTCCTAAACTGATTAAGGCAAAAGATCTACTTCCCACTTCTTGTGGGCGGGGCCAGGGTGGGTTTGTGTGTGTGTGTGTGGGGGGGGGGGCTGTGGGCGGGGCGGGGCCAGCTTGTGGGTGGGGTCGGCACGGAGCGTGACAGCAGGAGACAGCGGCGTTCTGTGGCCACCCAGGGATCCCCGGTGTCTGCTTTTTCACAGCGCAGGCTGTGTCCGGAGATGACTCTCAGCCTGCGCTGTGAAGAAGCAGCACCCCGGGTCCCTCCATCCCTAAGAGCGGGGAGCGCGTCATCCCCCGGAGCTGCTGCTGCCCGGCCTGCAAGTGTGCGGAGTGCTTGTTCACAGCGCAGGCTGAGAGTCGACTCTCAGCTTGCACAGTGTACAAGCAGACACCGGGGATCCCTGGCTGCATCCCGCAATCGACCCATACGTCCTTCGCAATCGACCGGTAGATCACGATCGACGTATTGGGCACCCCTGGATAGAGCTTCTCTCCACAATGATTTTTCTGTCTGTCTAAAATTGAAGTCTATGCTCTAGACTAGTCCTCGTCTTCTATAATTCTGTAGTTTTATTGAACATGACTTCTCTTCTTCTATGACATCAGCACTTCTCCACCTACCACTCCTGACTGGCTGAGAGTCTTTCAGATGATTCCAATGCCCCCCCTAGGTCACAGAGATCATGCAAAACTGGTTCAGTATGAATCAGCTCAATCATATTTAGTTAATACTCTGGTCTGTGCTTGGGGATCTTGTACCAGTCTACCAAGAATAACGCAATTGTAATTCCTTTGTGAGATAGATAGATAGATAGATAGATAGATAGATAGATAGATAGATAGATAGATAGATGATGGATAGATAGATAGATAGATAGACAGATAGATAGATAGATAGGAGATAGATAGATAGATGATAGATAGATAGATAGATAGATAGATAGATAGATAGATAGATAGATAGATAGATATGAATGTAGGACTGAAAGTGTAGCCTCATTATGGCCGACTGAATGAAGCTCCAGTGGAAAAACATGTCAGTATGTCAATGATGTTTCAGATTGGGTAGATGTCTTAGATGTTTCAGACTGAGTAAATCCTTGCACAGAAATTGGTTGTCTTTAATCTGCTTGAGCTGTTACTTCTCAGTTTTGGAATCCTGTATGTCAGTAATTTCCATATCTATAGGTATGACATTGGGTTTCTTATCATGTCACACAGTGTAAAGCCACTTAGAGTAAATCTTGTCAGTAACTTTTATTGCTTTATGTTGAACCTGCTAGAACTGAGGTTTTGATGATATCCTCATTAATTGAATTTCAGTTTGAGGAGGTCGGGATAATGATGACCAGGCAACTTGAAGGAACATCTCTGCAATTTCTAGTTGTAGTGGATTTCGCTAACATAATTACTAGAGATGAGCGAACAGTGAAATGTTTGAAGTTCGATATTCGATTCGAGTAGCCCCTCAAAACTCAACTGTTTGAACTGGGTGAGTTGAGCCTCTAACCAGCATAGTTTTTGGTCCTTTAATTTAGTTCAGCCTTGCACCAGCAGATTTTTTTGGCTCTTTTCTTGGGGTGAGTAGAGCCTTGCACCAGTAGAGTTTTAGTTTTTGGCCCTTGGAGTGAGTAGAGCCCTGCACCAGCAGTGTTTTTGGCCCTTGAAGTGAGTAGAGAATTGCACCAGTAGATTTTTAGTTTTTGGCCCTTGGAGTGAGTAGAGCCTTGCACCAGTAGAGTTTTCATTTTTGGCCCTTGGAGTGAGTAGAGCCTTGCACCAGCAGTGTTTTTGGCCCTTGGGGTGAGTAGAGCCTCTAACCAGCAGAGTTTGGGGGAATCGGGGTGGATTGAGACTCTAACCAGCAGAGTTTGGGAGAATCAGGGTGGATTCATCCTCTAACCAGCAGACTTTGGGGGAATCAGGGTAGACTGAGCCTCTAACCAGCAGAGTTTGGGGGGAATCAAGGTGGATTGAGACTCTAACCAGCAGAGTTTGGGAGAATCAGGGTGGATTCATCCTCTAACCAGAAGACTTTGGGGGAATCAGGGTAGACTGAGACTCTAACCAGCAGAGTTTGGGGGAATCAGGGTGGATTCAGCCTCTAACCAGCAGAGTTTGGGGGAATCAGGGTGGATTCAGCCTCTAACCAGCAGAGTTTGGGGAAATCAGGGTGGATTGAGACTCTAAACAGCAGAGTTTGGGGAAATCAGGGTGGATTCAGCCTCTAACCAGCAGAGTTTGGGGAAATCGGGGTGGATTCAGCCTAGAAGGATGAGAATTGTGAAACGCAGATGGTGGAGGACTATGAGGAGGAATTGTAGAGGTTGAGCGCAGATATGACAATTCATGTTGGGGTGCTTGGGCATGAAAATGATGGGTCTATCCAGTGGCTGTTCATTTTGATGAAAGTCAGCCGGTCGGCACTCTCAGCTGACAGCCGGCAGCACTTATCCGTGATGATGCCACCCGCTGCGCTGAAGACCCTTTCAGATAGCACACTGTCCTCCCTGCCACCAACGACACTTGATGGAAACATCTCCATCATGTTCTGCACCAATTGCTTGTGGCAATCATTAACGCGGTTGTCCCTCCCCTCTACCGGAATAAAAGACGAGATGTTATTTTTATATCGGGGGTCAAGGATTGCAAATATCCAGTATTGGTTGCTCTCCATTATTTTGACTACACGCTTGTCACTTGAAAAGTACCCCAACATGAAGTTAGCCATGTGTGCCAGAGTGTTACTTGGCATGACTTTGCTGCCCCCACCAGAAAGGACACTCTCCATTTCCTCCTCTTCCTCCTCCTCCTCCCTTTCGCCCCATCTGTGCTGCAAGAATGGGACGCATTGAACTTCCCCGGTAGCCTCATGTGTCACAATCGTATTATCTGCCACGTCTTTATCCTCCTCCTCCTCCGTCATTAAACGCTGTGAAGTGGACAGGTGTGTGGAACTACTCTCCTGCTGTGACGGTTCTGCTGCTATCCC
This sequence comes from Leptodactylus fuscus, assembly GCF_031893055.1. Classification (NCBI taxonomy): domain Eukaryota; kingdom Metazoa; phylum Chordata; class Amphibia; order Anura; family Leptodactylidae; genus Leptodactylus; species Leptodactylus fuscus. The sequence continues at coordinate 33,946,537 of NC_134271.1, forward strand.
TGACTCCTCAGTGTGATCTGCGTTACCCTGATGGCAATGAGGGATTTTCACCAGTAGATCGTGCACATTTGGGTATGTCTTTAAAAAACGTTGCACCACTAGGTTAAAGATGTGGGCCAGGCATGGAACATGTTGGAGGCTGGCAAGCTCCAGAGCTGCTACAAGGTTCCTGCCGTTATCAGACACGACCATGCCTAGGCCCAGGTGCAGCAGCTCAAACCATATTGCCGTCTCATCGACGAGGGCATCCCTCACCTTGGGGGCAGTGTGCTGTCTGTCTCTCAATCTGATGAGCTTCAGCACGGCCTGCTGACGTCTACCCATGCCAGTGCTGCAATGTTTCCAGCTCGTAGCTGTGGTCAATTTAACAGCGGCAGCGGAGGAGGAGGGTGTTGTTTCAGAGCCCCTGCCAGGAGTGATAGGCGGGGAGACGAGGTACACCAGCACAGTTTGTGACCCAGTCCCAGCCTCAACTATATTCACCCAGTGTGCCATCAGTGAAATGTAGAGTCCCTGTCCGCATGCACTTGTCCACGCGTCGGTGGTCAAGTGGGCCTTTTTGCAAAGCGCGGAACTTAGGGACCGCCTGATGTTGCGTGACACGTATCGGTGCAAGGTGGGGACAGCACAGCGGGAGAAGTAGTAACGGCTAGGGACAGCATAGTAAGGTGCCACACTTGCTATGAGGTCACGGAAGGCCTGAATTTCTACAAGCCAAAGCGGCAACATCTCCTAGGCCAGGAGTTTGGAGATGTGCACATTTAAGGCTTGTGCATGCGGGTGGGTAGCGCTGTACTTTTGCCTGGGCTCAAATGTCTGAGAGATGGTGGGTTGCTGGGAGGAGGTGCATGATGGTGCAGGAGAAGGAGCTGAGACAGGAACAGGGAAGGATGAGGGAGAAGTCCCCAAAGTGGTGGAGCCAGATGTTGCAGTGTCCTGGCTGGTGCTCTGGACTGCAGCGTCAGCACTGGCAGCAGTGGGAGAGGCAGTGGCGGCTTCGCTGGACGACGATTGTCCTGTGTTTGCTCTATCCCACTGAGTCCAGTGCTTGCATTCCAAATGACAGCACATGGAAGTGGTCTAAAGGTTGCTCTTTTCAGAGCCCCTACTCAGTTTCGAGTGGCAAATTGTGCAAACCACACTATATTTATCCTACGCGCTTTCCTTGAAAAATCTCCACACCATCAAGGAACGTGTGGAGATTTGTGGGTACACAAAGCTGGATTGAGCGTCTGCCTGCAGTGTAGCTCTTAAAAGAGCTGTTGTTCTTCTTCTTCTTTTGATTTCCTGCCTAGCAGAATCTAAAACCTATCTATCCCTCAGCAGATGTCTGTCTCTAACTAAGTGCAAGTCGCAAATGAATCGGAGATGATGCTGCCTGTTCTTTTGAATCTAAGGTCACATGTCTTCGCAGCCAATGGCTTTTTCCTAGTTTTTTTCATGGCCCCGTTGTCATAGTTCCTGTCCCACCTTCCCTGCGCTATTATTGGTGCAGAAAAAGCGCCAGGGAAGGTGGGAGAGGAATCGAATTTTAAGTGCATTTGCGACACGGTGTTCATATCGAATCGAACATGGCGAATAGTGTGATGTCCAATCGGACATCTACTCGATAGAACGCTGTTCGCTCATCTCTAATAATTACTGAAATTTAGGCTGGACATATACATTAGATTATATATTAGTATATAACTAAAAACATACACGTATAAGGGATTAGGAGGAATAACTATCAGCCACACAAGTGTAGAACCAACAGCTATTGGAAGGGCATGGTCAGCTTTAGGAGAAAACTGAAGCTTTGTTTGTTGTCTGGTCCCTGAAATACTCGAGGCTGATTGATTTATGCAGTAGCAAGCCTATATCCTTGTTTTAGTGGATGATACTGTACATCAGAATAGAATATATAATTAAAGACAATTTGAGAAGGCAATGATAAAATTATGGGGGATTTATTAAAACTATCGTTTCCCACATCAGGCTCAATTTATTCCCCCCAGCATGAAATAAAAATGAATTATTAAGAGGCTTTCATAATGATTCTGGCACATCATATAATGGCCATACACCAAAATTAAAATCTGTATCTGTCAGGAACTTGTAAAGGTATAGTTATAGAGTAGACTCAAAGTGAATCTGTTGGCCTAAGGCATTCCCAGCCCACATTGATCTCTGCCCTGCTCTGTCCACTTTTCAAAGAGTCAAACAGGTTGGAAAATGGAGAAATTGGTGCACTTTGATAGTTGTTTTTTTTTGTGCAATCAGCTGTGAGCCAAGAATGCACCATTTTTGCACCAGAAAACTGGAATTCCTATGTTAGCAAATTCACCCCTCCACCCCCCACCGTTTTTTGCTACTATGACCTACCTGTATATACCCAATGATTTGTACACCTGGCATTTATTTCTAAAAGAGTAAACTGACTACTAAGATTTCTATTAATTCATCTTTGGTTGAGGAGGAATATAAAACCCTGCTGGTTCTTGTTCCTTGTATCTTGCATCTTTCCTTAGTGCACCCCTATTTATTATAAAAAAAAATGTCTGTTCTAAGGGACTTTAATGCATACTTGATGTGAATGTGTAAGCATGAGGAGGTTTTGAGTCTGGGTGTAGGGTGCTATATATTATTTCACAGCTGTAAGGCCGGGTTCACACAGAGTATTCTGGCTCGTCATTTGGTACGTAGATGCCGCAGGAGGATTTGTGGGCCGTATACGCTCCCATTGTTTTCAATGGGAGCCGGTACCGTACACACGGCGCTATTTTGTGGCCGCCGCAAAATCACGGCTGCAAAATAGCGCCTATTTACTTACCGATTAATTACCGATAAGTGACGTTACGGGCTCTACAAACAGTATTATTATACTCGAGGGTCTGAAAAGACCCCCGAGTATAATGACTGGAGGCCCAGGAGAGGAAAGGAAACATAGGAGCCAGGAATAGATGGGTGCATTCACACTGAGTAAACGCTAACTTATTTTGTAGAGTAAAATTACACTTGTAAATTTTGCTATCCCATTGACTTCAATGATATTTTTTTACAAGTGTAAAAATATGCCTGTAAAAAATATGCCTGTAAAATGTCATTGAAGTCAATGGGATAGCAAAATTTACAAGTGTAATTTTACTCTACAAAATAAGCTAGCGTACGGTGTTTTTTATGGTTGTTTCCCTCCTGGGTCTCCAATTATTATGCTCTGTGGTCTCAAAAGCCCCCAGAGTATAATAATTGTTCATGGGTGTCCACAATGGGGCATAATGCTGGGTGAAGGGGCCACAATGGGGCATAATGCTGGGTGAAGAGGCCACTATGAGGTATAATGCTGTGTGCAGGGGCCACTATGGGTTATAATACTGTGCAGGGAACACTATGGGGTATAATAGTGTGTGCAGGAATGCGGGGGAGCGGGTCAGTTGGGGTCTTTGGGGGGGATGTCAAAAGTTTGCCATGGGGCCCCGCCATTCCTAGTTATGCCACTGATTTACTCCCCATAATGTAACCCTTCCCCCTCCCTCCAGTGTAATTTATAAGTAGTTCACGGACAAAAGAGTAAAATTAGTTTACAGTTACACAACTATCTATTGCTGTGCTTCAGTGATGAAAGTTCCCTGTATAGTAAGCAATAATGACAATCTTACTATGAGGCAGTTTTTGCCTGACCAATATTGCTGCTCAGTAAGGGTGCATTCACACGATGTAACGTGCAGCGTGATCTGGCACGTATATGGCGTGTCAGAGTTTGCGCGCCGTAAAAGCTCCCATTTATTTCAATGGGAGTTAGGATCATATATGCCGCGTTATTTTGCAGCCGTGATTTTGCGGTTGCCTGGGAAAACATGTGGACTCCATAGACTATAATGGTGTCCGTGTGGTTTCTGTTCAGTTCCCGCACTAAACATGCGGAGAGAAAAGTCCTGCAAGCAGCATGTTTTTTGCAGAAACCAAACGTAAACCACACTGACCCCATTAAAGTCTATGGTGTCCGCATGTTTTCCCAGGTAACCGCTTTTCTATACGTACAGGTTTCCATTCAAGGAAAGTCACCAAGCTGATGTGAACTGGGCCTAAACTAAATAAATAAATATGCTCATCAGATCAATCCCAGATTTGTTTTCTCAGATAAGTAAGGATGTTTTTCTTGGTTACATATCACATGCTATGTGCCTTCTATATCTCATACAGTAGGATGAAGAAGAAGGATTAAAATACAAATAGAAATACTTTCGGTTCATTAGTGTTGTAAACTTTAATTGCGGCATCACAATGACATACTGAGTCGACATTTAAGTAGTTTAAATGGTTCATAGATTGAGAAGTAGCATTCTCCAGCACTCGTGTCTAGACAAATGAAGCAGGATTTAAGGATTTACAACTCTTTTGGATCAATATAATTGATGCTCTTGTTTGTAACAAACTGATCTGTCAAATAAGGAGTTAAGCTTAGATGGAGCTTGTAAGGTCTGTAAGTTTGTACCTGCATTCTCTTTTTGGTTTTCTGAGTGTCCCTAGCTTATAGTTTGGCATCTGGGGGCCCAAATAGGTTATTGCAGTGAAATTCTATTGAAAAGTACATTATTGTTCATATGTATATTGCTTAAAGGGATTCTATCATTAAGTACACGTAGGAATAGTTTAAGATAGGCTATTTTTCTATTAACTTTATTATTCTGATCTGCTCCGCTGTTCCTGAGAAATATCTTCTTTCTTCCATATGTATGAGTTTTCAGACACTACTGGGGGCGTCCCCTGTGCTGCTTGAAAACTCTCCAGCAGCGTCTCCATCTTCTTCTCCGGACCACCTCTTCTTCTACATCAATTTCATGTCTTCATCCAAAGCACCTCTCCCATTTGGCCACAGGAAAATTGGCGAGGGACTTGCGCAGTTGGCGCTTTTAGATGAAGACGCGAAGGTGACGTGGGAGAAGAGGCGGTCAGGAGAAGAAGATGGAGGCGTTGCTGGAGAGTTTTCGGACAGTACAGGGGACGGAACCTGTGTTGTTTGATCGCAGACGAATGCCCCCAGTGCTGTATGAAAACTCATTTAGATATGGAAGAAAGAAGAAATTTCTCAGAAACGGCGGCGCGGATCAGAATAATAAAGGTAAGAGAAGAATAGCCTTTCTTAAAGCCATTCCTACGTGTACTTAGTTAAAAAGGGGAACTCTAATGATAGAATCCCTTTAAAGAAAGTAGATGAGCAAGATAATGTTATGGTTGATTCCAATATAGCTTGTACTGAGTATGTAAGGTATTGCATGTATTCCAGAAGCCGGGGTGCTTACTTGTCGGGAGCCTAAGGCATATATAAAGATAGGACACCAATTGTACAAAGTGTTGACGTATAGGAAGAAAATACATTTCTGGAGGTAATCTTCATGTAAATCAAGCTTATCAGAGAACACATATGCATCACAGATCTGAAGAAGATCACTATATGTACTATGTATGTAGCACAATGTATTAACAATGTTCTCATAACAGGAATCCCAATACCATCTGCTATCTGGCATTGGTTGCTAAACATAATTTTGCCATCTATAAATATTCAGTCCTGCAATATATCCATTTTGGCCAGTGTCCTACTATTTTATGTATATGGATGGAATGCATTATCTTCTTCTGTGTTACCTTATCTTTTTTATATTAAACATAATTTGCTATTTCTCTGGCCAAGCTTACAACGCCTCTAAATTTCTCTGTAATACAATACCATCATTTTCTGCATGAATTACCCTATAAAGCTTAGTATCATCATACTTTATGAGCTGGCTAGATGACTATTAAAAATTATACTCTTAACAATAGTTCTTAAAAGTCATTTTTTTTTGTATACTACCTGTTAGGGTTTACGTCTACGGTTGTGATTCTCTTGTGTCGTACATAATGTATGTGAGTGTATCCGTGATCTCCTGTCTCCCACCAGCCAAAACAGAAGAAACTAAATTTAAGGACTACATATTCCACTAGTCCACTGCTATGTATAAAATACATAAGTACATACCTATACCTAACCACTAGTCTATACTCAAGAAGGGTTACTCGATGGTACCCAAATTTAATAACTAGAGATGAGCGAACACTAAAATGTTCGAGGTTCGAAATTCGATTCGAACAGCCGCTCAATGTTCGTGTGTTCGAAAGGGTTTCGAACCCCATTATAGTCTATGGGGAACATATACTCGTTAAGGTGGAAACCCAAATCCGTGTCTGGAGGGTCACCAAGTCCACTATGACACCACAGGAAATGATGCCAACACCTCTGGAATGACACTGGGACAGCAGGGGAAGCATGCCTGGGGGCATCTAACACACCAAAGACCCTCTATTACCCCAACACCACAGCCTAACAACTACACACTTTCCACATTCAAAAAAACCTCTATCAAAGTGGGAAAATACCTGGAAACCTTCTTTACTCCCCAAATGGATGGACACAAACCCCAATTTAAGCTCAACAAATAGTAACAACCACCCCTTTAAATCACGTTCCCCATGACAACCACGGATGGAATAGACAATGGGAAATCCATAAGCCCTCACCCTTAACTGTCATTTTGAGTGTGTGTGTGTGTGTGTGTGTGTGATGTGGTAAGACCTTCCAAAATTCACTTTTCTAGCCCTTAACATGAGCCCTTCCAAACAAAGTTACATGACCTTAAGCTGAGCTACCAGCAGAGATTGAGGCCCTTGGCATGAGTAGAGCCTTGCACCAGCAGTGTTTTTGGCACTTAGGGTGAGTTGAGCCTTGTACCAGCGTGTGTCCCTTAACATCAGGCGGGCCCTAAGTTCTGCGCTTTGCACAAAAGTTCCACATTAACTAGGCTGAATGGTACAAAGATTACTAGGCCCGAGAACCAGGAACAGGTCTTGCAATGGCTGTCGGATAACGCTTAAAGCACATTGTCCACCAGCCAGTCAGCCTCTACCTCCTCTTACCCAACAGTCTTGTCCTCCTTCCACCCAAAATTCCCAATCTTCCCAGAACAATAACCCCAACTGTCCCTGCTCCCCAGAGCTGTTCTCCCTTCCTTTGACTGTACCGCAACCTGCCCCTCCATTTCGCGATTCCACGGACCTAACAGACGAGTATCTGTGTCCAGATGCTCAAACACTAGAGTCTCCTCCATTCCATCTCCGGTCGATTTGGTGGCGGATGACCAGCAACCCACCCTCATCGATGACGATGAGACGCAGTTGCTGTCAGGGCAGCCAGTTGACATGCGCATTGTGCAGGAGGAGGAGGCGAGACAGGAGTTGGAAGAGGAGGTGGTGGACGACGAGGACACCGACCCCACCTGGACAAGGCGGATGTCAAGCTGGGAAAGTAGTGTGGATGTTGAGGCAGGTGCAGCACCAAAAAGGGTAGCTAGAGGCAGAGACATGTCCAGAGGCAGAGGTCAGCTGCTTTGCCGAAGTCAGGCCAGACCCGGAATGTCCGAAGATGTTCCCTTTGTACCCAGCCCAGAAAAACTCCCCCATCGAGGGCACGTTTCTTGAAGGTGTAGAGTTTTTTCAAGGAATGCGCCGAGGACAGAAATAGTGTCGTCTACACAATTTGCCTCTCGAAATCGAGTAGGGGCCCTGAGAAGAGCAACCTGTCCACCACTTCAATGCACCGTCATTTGGAATCCAAGCAATGGAATCAGTGGCAGGCAGCAACGGCAGGACAAACGTCGCCCGCCGTTCATGCCACTGCCTCTGCTCACAGTGCTAGCGATGCACTCCAGAGGACGAGCCAGGACATCACTTCATCTGCCTCCGCCACTTTGTTGACTTCTCCCTCATCCTCCCCTGTTTCTGTCTTATCTCCTTCTCCTGCACCATCAAAGGCACCATCAGGCGCTTTTTTACAACAACCCACCATCTCTCAGACATTGGAGCGCCGGCAGAAATACACCGCTAACCACCCACCCACGGAAGCCTAGAACGCCAACATCGCTAAACTGCTGGCCCAGGAGAGGTTGGCGTTCCGGCTTGTTGAAACTCCCGCCTTCCCGGACCTGATGGCAACTGTGGCACCTCACTATGCCGTCCCTAGCCGTCACAACTTCTCCCGGTGTGGCGTCCCCGCCTTGCACCAGCACGTGTCACTCAACATCAGGTGGGCCCTTAGTTCCGCGCTTTGCTGCAAGGTCCACTTGACCACCGACACTTGGACAAGCGCCTGTGGTCAGGGATGCTGCTTATCTTTAAGGACAGGCAGGTTGAATGTGGTGGAGTCTGGTCCCGGGGTGCAAACTGAGGTACCCTATCTCCTCTCCCAAGCCAAAATTCATGGCAGGAGTAGACTGAAACCCTACGACGCTGCAACCTCCACCCCAGCTACTAGCGGCAAACGCTAAAACACTGGTGTGGGGAGACGTCAGCAGGCGGTGCTGAAGCTCATCAGCTTGGGGGACAGACAGCACAGTGCCTCCGAGGTCAGGGATGCCATCCTGGCTGAGATGGCTTTTTTTTTTCCCTGCTACACCTGGGGCCTGGCATTTTTACGCCTGTGATAATGGCTGGAACCTGGTAGCGGCTCTGGAGCTTGCCAGCCTCCAACACGTTCCATGTTTGGCCCACGTCTAACCTAGTGGTGCAAAGTTTTTTGAAAACATATCCAAATGTACCGAAGCTACTGTTGAAAATGCGGCGCTTGTGCGCCCACTTTTGCAAGTGTACAGGAGTCGCTGCTATCCTAAAAACACTCTAGCAAGGCCTACATCTGTCCAAACACAGGCTGTTGTCCGTCTTTCACACACGCTGAAACCCTACAATACCATATCTTGAGCAGGGTGTGTGAGCTGCACAGACCTTTGATGGAGTTCCATCTACAAAACCCAAGGGTTCCTCAAAGTCAGCTCCCAAAGTTTCTGCACCATGAGTTTCCAGGGGTGGCAGAGTTATGGCTAGGGGCAGAGGCATGGATAGGGATGATGTCTAGGGGCAAAAGCAGTGTGGATGTGGAGGCAAGCTAAGCAGAAAAAACTGGGGGTACAAGCTAAGGCATGGACTGGGGTGATGTCTAGGGGCAAAAGCAGTGTGGATGTGGAGGCAAGCTAAGCAGCAAAAACTGGGGGTACAAGCTAAGGCATGGACTGGGGTGATGTCTAGGGGCAAAAGCAGTGTGGATGTGGAGGCAAGCTAAGCAGGGAAAAAGGTGGCTAGAGGCAAAGGGATGTCCAGAGGCAGAAGACAGCTGCATGACAGAAGCTAGACCTGAGCCAGCAAGGCCCAAGATGCCTTCTTTTCTAGCTTCCTTAGAAAAATTCCCCCATCGAGGCCACATTCCTCGCTGGGGGAGATAATTTCTAAATGTATAGGTCGAGGACAAACTGAGTGTGGTTTACACACTTTGCAATGCGACTCCCCATCTCCCAGGCCTTTCATTCCAGGCTAAAGTACAGCACAACCCACCCACATGCCCAAGGCTTCAACGGCCTCATCTCAAAAATTCTGGCCCAGGAGATGTTGGGGTCCCAGCTTGTGGACACTCTGCCCTTTTTGGGCCTGCTGGCTACTGCGCCACCTCACTGTGCCGTCCACACCAGCACTTTTCCCCAAACATGAGGCGGTCCCTAAGTTCAGCGCTTTGCCCAAAAGATCCACGTGACCAGCTACGAATGGACAAGTGCATGCGGACAGGGACGCTACCTTTCAATCTTGGCACAGTGGTTGAATGTACTTGAGGCATGGACCGGGTCGCAAAATGTGGTGGACTGACTTGTCTCCCCACACAACATTCCTGGGAGGAGGGCTGAAACACCACCCTCCTCCTCCGCTGTTAGATTGACCCCAGCTACGAGCTGGAAACGCTGCAACACTGGTGTGGGGAAACGTCAGCAGGCTGGGCTGAAGCTCATCAGCTTGGGGGCCAGACAGCACACTGCCACTGAGGTCAGGGATGCCATCCTGGATGAGATGGCAATTTGTTTATCCCCGCTGCCCCTGGGGCCAGGCTTTTTTGTCTTGTTGGAGGGCTCTGGAGCTTGCCAACCTCCAACACGTTCCATGCCTGGCCCACGTGTTCAATGTAGTGGTGCAACGATTTTTAAAAACATACCCCAAATTAGCTGAGCTAAGGGTGAAAGTGCGGCACTTGGACACCCACTTTCCCAAGTCTACAGTACCTGGAGCTAGCCGCAATACACTCCAGCAAGGCCTACATCTGCCTGAAGCACCTACTGTTGTGCGAGGTCACCACACGCTCAAACCCTAGATACCGTATGTTGAGCAGGGTGTGTGAGCAGCAGAGACCTTTGATGGAGTACCAGCTACAAAACCCAAGGGTTCCTCAGAGTCAGCTCCCTCACTTTCTGCACCATGAATTTCCATGGGTGGCAGACTTATAGCTAGAGGCACAGGCATGGATAGGGGTGATGTGTAGGGGCAGAAGCAGTGTGGATGTGGAGGCAAGCTAAGCAGCAAAAACTGGGGGTACAAGCAGCCGGTGGCATCATCACTGACAAGCACAGCTGTCTGTCAGCTGACAGGCTGACTTTCACCAAAATGAACAGACAATGGATAGACTCATCATATACATGTCAGTTACATGACAAATTTAGTGCAATTTGCAAGTCCAAGATGGGTTGGAGATCTGCAGAGAGGAATCTCACCACCTCTTGCGGGTGCCATCATTTGGAAGGCAAGCCCTGGGCTCAGTGGGTGAGAGCAAGCGCAGGATAATCGTCGTTTGGCCTGGCGGCCACTGCCTCTCCCACTGTTGACAGGGCTGGCGCTGCAGTCCAGACCAGCAGCCAGGACACCTCCACATCTGCCTCTGACACTTTGGGGAGTTCACCCTCATCCTCACCTTTTCCTGCTATTTCTCCTTTTGCCCGCGCCATCATGCGCCTTTTCCCAGCAACTCCCCATCTCCCAAGCCTTTCATTTCATGCTAAAGTACAGCGCAACCCACCCACATGCCCAAGGCTTCAACGGCCTCATCTCAAGAAATATGGCCCAGGAGATGTTGGAATCCCGGCTGGGGGACACTCTGCCCTTTTTGGGCAGAGTGTCTACTGCGCCACCGCACTGTGCCGTCCACACCAGCACTTTCCCCCAAACATGAGGCGGTCCGTAAATTCAGCGCTTAGCCCTAAAGTTCCACGTGACCAGTTACGAATGGACAAGTGCATGCGGACAGGGACGCTACCTTTCAATTTTGGCACAGTGGTTGAATGTAGTTGAGGCGTGAACCGGGTCGCAAAATGTGGTGGCCTGACTTGTCTCCCCACACAACATTCCTGGGAGGAGGGCTGAAACACCACCCTCCTCCGCTGTTAAATTGACCCCAGCTACGAGCTGGAAACGCTGCAACACTGGTGTGGGGAGACATCAGCGGGCCGTGCTGAAGCTCATCAGCTTGGGGGCCAGACAGCACACTGCCTACAAAGTGAGTCATGCCATCCTCGATGAGACGGCAATGTGGTTTTTGCCACTGCACCTGGGCCCAGGCATGTTGTCATGTGTGATAATGGCCGTAACCTGGGATTGGCTCTGTAGCTTGGCAGCCTGCAACATATTCCATGCCTGGGCCACGTTTTTAACTCATTGCTGCTAATCTTTTTAAAAAGGTACCCCAATGTTCCTGAGCTACTGGTGAATGTGGCGCTTGTGCGGATAGTTTTTAAAGTGTATAGTTGCCGCTGCTAGCCTCTATGCACTCCTACAACGCCTGTACCTGCTGGAACAACGGCTGTTGTGCGACGTCTCCACACTGCTGGCACTAAACATATCATGTGTTGAGCAGAATGTGTGAGCAGCACAGACCTTTGATGTAGTTCCAACTCCAAAACCCTCGGGTTCGTCAAAGTCAACTCCCTCAGTTGCTCAACCATGAGTGGCCATGGGTGGCAGACTTATGTGAAATCCCATCCCATCCATTGCACTGGACACGAAACATCAGCATGCGCTCATCACAACTCCGGATATGGCAGCTGCGTTAAGCAGGGTGCAGGTTACAACACAGACCAGGCCCGAGCACCAGGAACAGGTGTTAGAAATACTGCAGCATCCGCCATTTCCTTCCAATTTTGGGGTTTTGGACCCGCCACCGACTTGTCTGGACCTAAGTGGGGATCATGAGACACAGTTGCCATCAGGGCAAGCTGTGGTCATGTGCGGTTTGCAGTAAGGGGGCAGTGCGCAATTGGAAGAGGAGTTGGTGGATGACAAGGCCACCGACCCCACATGGACAGGGGTGATGTCTAGGGGCTAAAGCAGTGTAGATGTGGAGGGAAGCTAATTCAACAAAAAAACAGGGTAGAAGCAAAGGCATAAACTGGGGTGATGTTTAGGGGCGAAAGCAGTGTAGATGTGGAGGGAAGCTAAGCAGCAAAAACAGTGGGTAGAAGCAAAGGCATGCAAAACTCTACCCTGTTGGAAGACTTATTCCTAGGTCTGGAACACGTTAATGGCCCCCCTGGACAAATTACTGCCACTCAGGGGCCTAGAGTCACCAGGAGGGACAAGTATAGGCGCATGTTGTGGGAATACCTGGCCGACACCAGCTCTGTCCTCTCCGATCCCTCTGTGCTCTACAGCCTACACTTATTTTCTCATCTTTTTTTCTGCACTGCACATCTCTAGCCTGCTTCCTTTGGGATCTTAGAATGCTTCTGGATACCCAGGCCTTCCGTCAGCAGATGGCAGCTGGGGCACCTCCCTATGCTGGGCCTAGCCGTTACTACTTCTCTTGGTGTGCTGTCCCTGCCTTGCGCCTGCATGTGTCCCATAACATCAGTCGGGCCCAGAGCTCTGCGCTTTGCTGCAAGGTCCACTTGACCACCGACACATGGACAAGCGCCTGTGGTCAGGGATGCTGCAGTGCTTATCTTTAATGACAGGCAGGGTGAATGTGGTGGAGTCTGGTCCCTGGGTGCAAACTGGGGTGGCCTATCTCCTCTCCCAGGCCAAAATTCATGGCAGGAGTAGACTGAAACCCTACGATGCTGCAACCTCCACCCCAGCTACTAGCGGCAAACACTGTAACACTGGCGTGGGGAGATGTCAGCAGGCCGTGCTGAAACTGATCAGCTTGGGGGACAGACAGCACAGTGCCTCCGAGGTCAGGGATGCCATCCTGGCTGAGATGGCATTTTTTTTTCCCTGCTACACCTGGGGCCTGGCATTTTTGCGCCTGTGATAATGGCTGGAACCTGGTAGCAGATCTGGAGCTTGCCAGACTCAAACACGGTCCACGCATGGCCCACGTTTTTCAACTTGTTGGTGCCATGTTTCTTTGAAACCTACATCATTGTGCCTGATATACAGGTCAAAGTGGGGCCATTTTCGTAAGTGAGAACTAGCCTCTGCTAGGCAGAAAACATTCAGAGCACACTCCTCTCATCTTCGCACCGTTGGCTGGTGGAGGAAGACGAGGGGGTTGGAGTGGCATCTGATGTCCCTGTCCCACACGAGGCTAGAGGGTGCACTTCAGTGCATCCCATTGCTTCACCACAAATGGTGTGAAGGGGAGTGGAAAATGGAGGAAATGGAGAGTGACCCTTACAGTTGGGGCCAGCAAAGGCATGCCAAGTAACACACTGGCACACATGGCTGACTTCATCTTGGGTTGCTTTTCAACACATATTTCACATCATGAAGAACAAATAATACTGGATTTTTACAAGCCTCGAACCCCGGTCTAGGTCTAATGTCTGTTCCTTTCTTATATTAGGGGAGAGGGAAAAAAAATTACTTCAGTGATACGTTTAGCGTACATAGACTGACTATTAATGTGTATCCCACTTAGTGTTGTTAGGGTTACACACCGTCACAACCTGGCTAAAGCTTCTATAGCTGGTAATAAAGTCAACTTAACTTTACGGTATCCAAAAAGACAGCTGGTACCGACAGAGAGCAAGACAAATGTCAACCAAAGCTGTGAGCTCTGAACACCCACAGTGACTTTGGCGTCATCATCATTATAAGGGAGCGGGTGGTAATAAATAACTTGGCAGTGCCTAAAACCCAAAAAGCTTATACAACTATATTTACATTAAGATACACAAATGACACTTTTTAGTAGCATGTCATGAGACAAGCTGATAAGATCTTCCTTTGTGCAGTGCTATTTGAAAGTTAAACGCTGCCTTTATTTTAATTCTGGAGAAGGTGCAGACATTAGATTTAGAACATGTCTTCACTGTCCAAATCCTCTATAAAGGTAATGTGTTTTTCGGGCCGAGCTGTCTGGGAACGAGCTGGTGCAGCACTGACAACCTGGGTGAATATGGCAAGAGCCTGAGATGTAGGGTGAATGAATCCCCAAATTATTTGGGGAATTTCCACTCAGAAACTGGCACTATATACCAGTAGCAAAAATTGTGGGTGCACGTAACCCCAATATATTCTTTGAATTCCCAGTCAGACAATGGCACTATATACCAGTAGCAAAAATTGTGGGTGCACGTAACCCCAATATATTCTTTGAATTCCCAGTCAGACAATGGCACTATATAGCAGTAGCAAAAATTGTGGGTGCACGTAACCCCAATATATTCTTTGAATTCCCAGTCAGAAACTGGCACTATATACCAGTAGCAAAAATTGTGGGTGCACGTAACCCCAATATATTCTTTGAATTCCCAGTCAGAAACTGGCACTATATACCAGTAGCAAAAATTGTGGGTGCACGTAACCCCAATATATTCTTTGAATTCCCAGTGAGACAATGGCACTATATACCAGTAGCAAAAATTGTGGGTGCACGTAACCCCAATATATTCTTTGAATTCCCAGTCAGACAATGGCACTATATACCAGTAGCAAAAATTGTGGGTGCACGTAACCCCAATATATTCTTTGAATTCCCAGTGAGACAATGGCACTATATACCAGTAGCAAAAATTGTGGGTGTATATAGCCCCAATTCTATTGCTAGGGGACTTGCAGGGTATTTCTGAGGTGAAGGTGGGGGGGCACACCGTTGGAACGGGGATTTGGGGTGTATATATGGGGTATACGGGAATACACTGTCAGTGTGTTCCATTCAGGATCCTGGGAAAGCTGGGTTGCGGCGATTGAGCCCGTCAGTGCCACGTTACACTGACAAGCTTCTCCCTGGAATTGAAGTGATATGTAACCCCAATATATTCTTTGAATTCCCAGTCAGACAATGGCACTATATACCAGTAGCAAAAATTGTGGGAGCACGTAACCCCAATATATTCTTTGAATTCCCAGTGAGACAATGGCACTATATAACAGTAGCAAAAATTGTGGGTGCACGTAACCCCAATATATTCTTTGAATTCCCAGTCAGACAATGGCACTATACACCAGTAGCAAAAATTGTGGGTGCACGTAACCCCAATATATTCTTTGAATTCCCAGTCAGAAACTGGCACTATATAGCAGTAGCAAAAATTGTGGGTGCACATAACCCCAATATATTCTTTGAATTCCCAGTGAGACAATTGCACTATATAGCAGTAGCAAAAATTGTGGGTGCACGTAACCCCAATATATTCTTTGAATTCCCATTCAGAAACTGGCACTATATGGCAGTAGCAAGAAATGAGGGTATTTGTTACCCCAATATATTCTTTGAATTCCCAGTGAGACAATGGCACTATATACCAGTAGCAAAAATTGTGGGTGCACATAACCCCAATATATTCTTTGAATTCCCAGTCAGAAACTGGCACTATATAGCAGTAGCAAAAATTGTGGGTGCACATAACCCCAATATATTTTTTGAATTCCCAGTGAGACAATGGCACTATATAGCAGTAGCAAAAATTGTGGGTGCACGTAACCCCAATATATTCTTTGAATTCCCAGTCACAAACTGGCACTATATGGCAGTAGCAAGAAATGAGGGTATTTGTAACCCCAATATATTCTTTGAATTCCCAGTGAGACAATGGCACTATATACCAGTAGCAAAAATTGTGGGTGCAGGTAACCCCAATATATTCTTTGAATTCCCAGTGAGACAATGGCACTATATACCAGTAGCAAAAATTGTGGGTGCACGTAACCCCAATATATTCTTTGAATTCCCAGTCAGACAATGGCACTATATACCAGTAGCAAAAATTGTGGGTGCACGTAACCCCAATATATTCTTTGAATTCCCAGTCAGACAATGGCACTATATAGCAGTAGCAAAAATTGTGGGTGCACGTAACCCCAGTATATTCTTTGAATTCCCAGTCAGAAACTGGCACTATATACCAGTAGCAAAAATTGTGGGTGCACGTAACCCCAATATATTCTTTGAATTCCCAGTCAGACAATGGCACTATATACCAGTAGCAAAAATTGTGGGTGCACGTAACCCCAATATATTCTTTGAATTCCCAGTGAGACAATGGCACTATATACCAGTAGCAAAAATTGTGGGTGCACGTAACCCCAATATATTCTTTGAATTCCCAGTCAGACAATGGCACTATATACCGGTAGCAAAAATTGTGGGTGCACATAACCCCAATATAATCTTTGAATTCCCAGTGAGACAATGGCACTATATAGCAGTAGCAAAAAATTGTGGGTGCACGTAACCCCAATATATTCTTTGAATTACCAGTCAGAAACTGGCACTATATGGCAGTAGCAAGAAATGAGGGTATTTGTAACCCCAATATATTCTTTGAATTCCCAGTGAGACAATGGCACTATATACCAGTAGCAAAAATTGTGGGTGCACGTAACCCCAATATATTCTTTGAATTCCCAGTCAGACAATGGCACTATATACCAGTAGCAAAAATTGTGGGTGCACGTAACCCCAATATATTCTTTGAATTCCCAGTGAGACAATGGCACTATATACCAGTAGCAAAAATTGTGGGTGTATATAGCCCCAATTCTATTGCTAGGGGACTTGCAGGGTATTTCTGAGGTGAAGGTGGGGGGGCACACCGTTGGAACGGGGATTTGGGGTGTATATATGGGGTATACGGGAATACACTGTCAGTGTGTTCCATTCAGGATCCTGGGAAAGCTGGGTTGCGGCGATTGAGCCCGTCAGTGCCACGTTACACTGACAAGCTTCTCCCTGGAATTGAAGTGATATGTAACCCCAATATATTCTTTGAATTCCCAGTCAGACAATGGCACTATATACCAGTAGCAAAAATTGTGGGAGCACGTAACCCCAATATATTCTTTGAATTCCCAGTGAGACAATGGCACTATATAACAGTAGCAAAAATTGTGGGTGCACGTAACCCCAATATATTCTTTGAATTCCCAGTCAGACAATGGCACTATATACCAGTAGCAAAAATTGTGGGTGCACGTAACCCCAATATATTCTTTGAATTCCCAGTCAGAAACTGGCACTATATAGCAGTAGCAAAAATTGTGGGTGCACATAACCCCAATATATTCTTTGAATTCCCAGTGAGACAATTGCACTATATTGCAGTAGCAAAAATTGTGGGTGCACGTAACCCCAATATATTCTTTGAATTCCCATTCAGAAACTGGCACTATATGGCAGTAGCAAGAAATGAGGGTATTTGTTACCCCAATATATTCTTTGAATTCCCAGTGAGACAATGGCACTATATACCAGTAGCAAAAATTGTGGGTGCACATAACCCCAATATATTCTTTGAATTCCCAGTCAGAAACTGGCACTATATAGCAGTAGCAAAAATTGTGGGTGCACATAACCCCAATATATTCTTTGAATTCCCAGTGAGACAATGGCACTATATAGCAGTAGCAAAAATTGTGGGTGCACGTAACCCCAATATATTCTTTGAATTCCCAGTCACAAACTGGCACTATATGGCAGTAGCAAGAAATGAGGGTATTTGTAACCCCAATATATTCTTTGAATTCCCAGTGAGACAATGGCACTATATACCAGTAGCAAAAATTGTGGGTGCAGGTAACCCCAATATATTCTTTGAATTCCCAGTGAGACAATGGCACTATATACCAGTAGCAAAAATTGTGGGTGCACGTAACCCCAATATATTCTTTGAATTCCCAGTCAGACAATGGCACTATATACCAGTAGCAAAAATTGTGGGTGCACGTAACCCCAATATATTCTTTGAATTCCCAGTCAGACAATGGCACTATATAGCAGTAGCAAAAATTGTGGGTGCACGTAACCCCAGTATATTCTTTGAATTCCCAGTCAGAAACTGGCACTATATACCAGTAGCAAAAATTGTGGGTGCACGTAACCCCAATATATTCTTTGAATTCCCAGTCAGACAATGGCACTATATACCAGTAGCAAAAATTGTGGGTGCAGGTAACCCCAATATATTCTTTGAATTCCCAGTGAGACAATGGCACTATATACCAGTAGCAAAAATTGTGGGTGCACGTAACCCCAATATATTCTTTGAATTCCCAGTGAGACAATGGCACTATATACCAGTAGCAAAAATTGTGGGTGCACGTAACCCCAATATATTCTTTGAATTCCCAGTCAGACAATGGCACTATATGGCAGTAGCAAAAATTGTGGGTGCACGTAACCCCAATATATTCTTTGAATTCCCAGTGAGACAATGGCACTATATACCAGTAGCAAAAATTGTGGGTGCACGTAACCCCAATATATTCTTTGAATTCCCAGTCAGACAATGGCACTATATACCAGTAGCAAAAATTGTGGGTGCACATAACCCCAATATATTCTTTGAATTCCCAGTCAGAAACTGGCACTATATAGCAGTAGCAAAAATTGTGGGTGCACATAACCCCAATATATTCTTTGAATTCCCAGTCAGACAATGGCACTATATACCAGTAGCAAAAATTGTGGGTGCACGTAACCCCAATATATTCTTTGAATTCCCAGTCAGAAACTGGCACTATATAGCAGTAGCAAAAATTGTGGGTGCACATAACCCCAATATATTCTTTGAATTCCCAGTCAGACAATGGCACTATATACCAGTAGCAAAAATTGTGGGTGCACGTAACCCCAATATATTCTTTGAATTCCCTGTCAGAAACTGGCAGTATATGGCAGTAGCAAGAAATGAGGGTATTTGTTACCCCAATATATTCTTTGAATTCCCAGTGAGACAATGGCACTATATACCAGTAGCAAAAATTGTGGGTGCACGTAACCCCAATATATTCTTTGAATTCCCAGTCAGACAATGGCACTATATAGCAGTAGCAAAAATTGTGGGTGCACGTAACCCCAATATATTCTTTGAATTCCCAGTGAGACAATGGCACTGTATACCAGTAGGAAAAATTGTGGGTGTATATAGCCCCAATTCTATTGCTAGGGGACTTGCAGGGTATTTCTGAGGTGAAGGTGGGGGGGCACACCGTTGGAACGGGGATTTGGGGTGTATATATGGGGTATACGGGAATACACTGTCAGTGTGTTCCATTCAGGATCCTGGGAAAGCTGGGTTGCGGCGATTGAGCCCGTCAGTGCCACGTTACACTGACAAGCTTCTCCCTGGAATTTAGCTCTTATAAGAGCTGTTGGTTGTCTTCTCCTTCCTATCCTAGCCTGTCCCTGCCTACCCAGAATCTAAGCCCTAGCTAACTGGATGGAAACCTCCGTCCCCGGTGAATTGCAAGCTCAGAATGACGCGAAGCTGGGCGTCGCTGTTCTTTTAAATTAGAGGTCACATGTTTTCGGCAGCCAATGGGTTTTGCCTACTTTTTTCAACGTCACCGGTGTCGTAGTTCCTGTCCCACCTACCCTGCGCTGTTATTGGAGCAAAAAAGGCGCCAGGGAAGGTGGGAGGGGAATCGAGTAATGGCGCACTTTACCACGCGGTGTTCGATTCGATTCGAACATGCCTAACAGTCTAATATCCGATCGAACATGAGTTC
The DNA here is from genome assembly GCF_031893055.1 of Leptodactylus fuscus. Taxonomy (NCBI): domain Eukaryota; kingdom Metazoa; phylum Chordata; class Amphibia; order Anura; family Leptodactylidae; genus Leptodactylus; species Leptodactylus fuscus. The sequence goes on from NC_134271.1 coordinate 33,966,307, forward strand.
GATAGAACACTGTTCGCTCATCTCTATTAATAACCCATTTCTACCTTATCACTGGTAATAATCCCATGCAATAAATCTTAACCTTTATTAAATATAAAGATAAGATAAAACATCCATAAATGGTACTGCAGCTCATAATATAACAATAAACCCCTATTACCCAGGTAAAAAACAAGTCCACAACGTTAACTGTAAGGCCCCACATTGCTGAATCACAGCTTTTTTTGTTGTAGCCTTAAAAAGGTATATAGAGCAATAGTAGTCCTCCATCAATTCAAAGGTAGTTCACACTACTCCCCCACACAGAAACTGTTCCCTGCTAAGATTGCTGAACTGAATCCTTTATTGTCCTTTTTCTTGCCATACGCCCATATTTAATAAGAGATTTCCTTGCTTCTTTCACCCTTTTTCTCTTTTGCTTTCTCTCTCTCTCTTCCTCACCTTTTTTCCACGCTGCCTCTCCACATATAGAACGTTATACAGGCATACTTACATATATACATGCACACATATACATACTGTTAGGGAATAGCAGACGACAATTTCCCAGAAACTGCTGGTGAACCCTGGAGGGAGGGGCACAAGGGACAGTGAGCCCTAAGCTGAAGCCCCCCGCTTTCCCTTCCTATAGCCAGACCCTATCCTAGGTAATAGGCGACAACCACGAAGACAGTCCCTCCCTGAATACGTGAAACACAAAACGCAGACAAGACGAACAACAACAAAGGGAGGTCAGCTAGCCAGGGTTCGGTAACAGGAGAGCGATGCAGTGCCAAATCAGAGTCCAAAAGAATTGTCAGTAGGGAAGCCAGAGGTCAAGGATCAGAATACAAGTAAATAAACAGCAAGAGATACCAGAAAGCAAGAGGCAAGACAAAATCAAACCACTGAATGGACAGAGGGAACCAGGGCAGAAGACGGGTGAGGTTCAAATCCAATTACAGAACTAGAGCTGTGTTCACACAGTGCAACTAAAAACTTTAAGCAGATTATCAAACTGCACACGCCTCCTGCGCCACAGCATGCGAGCAGAGTGTGGCGCAGAGGTCCAAACAGGCAGAGATGTTACAGTACCCCCCCTTTTATGAGGGGCCACCGGACCCTCACCAGACAAACCAGTTCTAGAGGGATTCTGAGTTTTCCCTGCCTTGTATTTTGGTTCTGCTTGAACCACAGACGCTTGAGAACCATGCAAACATTTTTTATTCATCCGGCGTTTCTGATACCACCAGGTTTTAATACCGGAGGGGCGCTCCCAACTTTTAGTAGCCGAGACCTTCTCCTCACTGACACAATCTACAGAATGTAAAGCAATAGAGTGGGATGAGCACTGATCTCCCCACTTTACCAACTTCTTTTCACCCCAATCCAAAATAGGATTATGGAGCTTCAGCCAGGGGAACCCCAAAATAACATCAGCAGAGAGATTCTCCATAACAAACAGGCTTATGACCTCTGAATGTGTAGAACCCACTTGCAAAGAGATTAAGGGGGTTTTAAAACGGACTTTACCCCTGGCCAGTGGAGTAGAATCTGCTCCAGTAATAGACATAGGTGTGTCAAGTGGCAAAAGCTCAATGCCCAAAGATGCAACAACTGAATATTTAATAAAGTTAGCTGCAGACCCAGAGTCAACTAGGGCCTTGCCAGAAACAGATCTGTCCCCAGAGGACAAAGACACAGATAACAACATCTTATTGTTATTCCCACCAAATACCTGGTTGCCTGAGTGGTTCTTCTGATTACCACTCAGGCACTGAAGTTTTTTCGCTGGTGTCAGGGGTTTTATCGAGCAGTCTCGGATGACATGACCAGAGGAACCACAGTACAGGCACAGGTTATTCCTGAGACGATGCTCTCGTCGTGTCTTGGTGTCCATAGCTCCCAGTTGCATGGGTTCCTCACCAGAAGTGATGGGAGGGAAGGTGAGTTTTTCAGGAGAGAGAGAGGAAGAGACAGAAAATTTGGAAGAAACAAGTCCTACTCTCTCTTTCAAATTTTCCCGGATCTTACGGTCAATACGGACCGCCAAAGTCATGGCCTGCTCAAGAGTAGGGGGATCTGGGTGTCCAACCCAGAGCTCCTTCACACGGTCACACAAACCTTTTTTAAGGTGAGCTTTTAGCGCTGACTCACACCAACCTGCGGTTACACTGTACTTACGGAACTCAGAGCAATACTCCTCTGCAGAGCGTTTTCCCTGCTGCATGGTGAGAAGTTGAGATTCCGCAAGCGCAATGTGGTCTGGCTCAGCATAGATAGAGCCCAGGGACTTAAAAATTTTTTCCACATCAGACCACTCATCAACGTCAGGAGGGATTTTAAGGGCCCAAGCTTGTGGATCCCCCTGTAGCAGAGATATAACCACTCCCACCATTTGGGCTTGAGTCACATGTGGATTAATCCGAAAATACAAGCGACAAGACTCCCTGAAAGTCTCAAATTTTTCACGGTCCCCTGAGAAACGATCCGGGAGTAGCATCTTGACCTTATAAGGTGCCAAAACAGCTGGGGATGGTGCAGCAGCCTCAGTTAGGGTCTGAACCTGTTTAGCTAGCTCAGCTGCCAGGCCTGTCAATCCCTCCAACTTGGCTGCAAGGCACTGAATAGGATCCATGCTTATCTGTAGGGAAGCAATGGATGTAGTTTTTTTCAGGCCGGTTATTCTGTTAGGGAATAGCAGACGATAATTCCCCAGAAACTGCTGGTGAACCCTGGAGGGAGGGGCACAAGGGACAGTGAGCCCTAAGCTGAAGCCCCCCGCTTTCCCTTCCTATTGCCAGACCCTATCCTAGGTAATAGGCGACAACCATGAAGACAGTCCCTCCCTGAATACGTGAAACACAAAACGCAGACAAGACGAACAACAACAAAGGGAGGTCAGCTAGCCAGGGTTCGGTAACAGGAGAGCGATGCAGTGCCAAATCAGAGTCCAAAAGAATTATCAGTAGGGAAGCCAGAGGTCAAGGATCAGAATACAAGTAAATAAACAGCAAGAGATACCAGAAAGCAAGAGGCAAGACAAAATCAAACCACTGAATGGACAGAGGGAACCAGGGCAGAAGACGGGTGAGGTTCAAATCCAATTACAGAACTAGAGCTGTGTTCACACAGTGCAACTAAAAACTTTAAGCAGATTATCAAACTGCACACGCCTCCTGCGCCACAGCACGCGAGCAGAGGGTGGCGCAGAGGCCCGAACAGGCAGAGATGTTACACATACAGTGGGGAAGTTAGCACGGTAGCAGCAGTGGTGCAGGCCCAAACAGTCATGACAGGGACACAAAATGTGCATCAAACTGGTTTATTTAGAAAAAAAAAAAGGAAAATAAATAAACCTTGACTTCAGGCATAAAATGAGCAAAACAAAATACAGCCTTGAATTCAGGCAAAAACAAAATAAAAACCTGCTCGTCTGAGCAACTTACTAAACAGAACTGATAACCGAACTATACATGTGGCTTACCTCCAGCCATACGAACAAAACAAGCGCAATATAGTCTCACTGGACTCAGGGTTATAGGACAGAACCACACACCTCCTTTCACCTCATGGAACTGCACACAATGCAGGATCTTCAGCCTTTTTCTTGCCCAGTAATGAGCCCAGGATCTACACCTCGGCTGAGGGCTACTCCAGATCCACCCTGGACCACACATATGTCAGAAACCTGAGGCTGATATAGCTGGACTCCAGCACTCTGCTTGTCACCTTCTCACAATACATATATTCTCTCACGCGCCACTCACACTTATTTGGCCATCTTACTACGCTCCACCTGGAATTGAGTGCGCTGCCTTGGAATTGGTAAGGCAAACTTCCATCAATGACTCTTAATGGCTCATGTAAAATAATTGTCGCAGTATTTTTAATGAATAATTATTAGAACATAATAAATATCTTTATGATTAAAGTTTCTAAAATTCCTAAGAAAGTAAACAGTCAATAATCTCGGCATTTCATAAATTATTGATAGTATACTAATAACATAAAAATGTTTAAATATTTTTATTTTGAAGCCGATATCGGAAATAGAACATTTCCACCAACTTCAATACTTTAAGGCTTATTGTTAAAATATTAATTTATCCATGACAACTCCTTTAACAATTCAAACAGTGTATAAGGGCCAAGTAGGATGTGACCTTAAGTCTCCACATAGTATAAAAGTGACAAACACTGCATTAAACTTATTAATCCCCATGTAACAATTGAAATGTCCATGTAAATATATGTAAAGTTCAGGCTCAATGAACACCTCTCTGTAATAAATAGACAGAGAATCAGGTGACTGAACCTCCAGCTGACCTACATAGAAGGCAAACCCCATTTATACTCACAGATGCTCTCACAGATGCCCTAGACATAAGTTAAGACCCCTTCCCACATAATTATGGATCTGGGCGCAATTTCCATGTCAGTCTCACTATATTGTTCCTTGCTCGGGATCGTCGCGAGCACTTTTATTGTGTTTAACATTTTACAAAGCCTTTCAAAAGGACAAACTCTGAGCACCAGAGATAAAATCCTCCTTTCTCTGAGCTTTTCCAACCAATGGTGTTGGGCAGCCGGTCTCATATTAACTCGAATTATTTCCTTGAAATGATGAGCACCACCACACTCACTCTCCAACTCCACTAGCTTGTGTGGGTATTTATCACAATAGCTTCACCCACCTTCTTGAACAAGTTGGGTTTAGCAAATGTCCTAGAAGCCTAACATTAGAGACGACATAAAAACATTCAACAACATCCAAGTAACCGAAAAAACTTTTTCACAGGTGGCAATCCGGTGGGACCTAACACGTGGACTTATATCAGGACACACAAGGAAAGTTTTCAGCTTCAAACGATGCAATTTGTTGGTTTCATCTTTTTATTGCCAATATATAAAAAGTGAACAGAACTGAACCCAAAGTCTGATTCTCTAACTTTTACCACTAGTTACCTTAATCTATTCAATAATCACAATAGTCTCCCCCTTTGCCCCTGACCCATGACCCCATATATATAGGAAGGAGGAGATCATGGATGCACGTATGCACACATTTATCCCATAGATGCTTGTTCTTGTGGGTTTTGCTCTCTAAACTATTTAAACCCATTAAGGTTACAGAATATTTGGAACTTGTGGAATGAATGTTTTTGGAGGACTATTTGGGGGAATATTTTTAGGTTTTTTTTTCCTTAGGCTATAGGCTTTATTACATATCCATTTTTACCATATTGAAAGGATAAACCCATTGATAAAACTCTCGTGATGACATATACTGAGACCCATATCTTTTTACTTTATTTTATTATTGTTTTATTAAATGACTGATGTTGTTTCCTAAGCTTTGATGTTATTAGAGTAAAATTTTTCTAGACTTTAGTTTTTATTTTCCAGGATATCAAGTGACTATAGGTACAGTAGCATTCACGTAAAACACCAGACTCTGCCTCCAGGGTCAAATCGACATGAAAAAAAAATAATCCCAATATTTTTTTTTTGTATTATTTTTCTCTATATTCTTCCACTTCCACAGCCATACTTTATATATTTCCTTGTAAACATGTTATATTATTTGGAGACAAAACTTTTTTTGTCTTTTTGAAGCAATTTTCTCATCTGCCTCCATTCATTAGGAATCCATCACCTCCTCTAATTCTCTGCTGCATGTGTTAGAAGTAGAAGAAAACTCATATTTTGCCTGTTAAATCCCAGTGAAGAAAATCCTGTACGCCAAACAGTGTGCAAACTATTCGTGGATGCTTCCTAAATATTCAAAAAGAAAAAACAGGAAAGTGAAATGTAATATATTCCAAGTGCAAACCCACACATATGAGCAATACTGCATTGAAACTAACAAAAACAGACAAAGACTGGTTGCACATCCAAAAAGAACAAATCTTTAATATAGAAAAAGATGTAAAAAGAAAGTTAAAATGTAAAAGTGACACAGAGAAAGTGTTAAATAGGATGCAGGTGCCGATAGACATGACACGGTGGCTCAGTGGTTGGCACTGCAGCCTTGCAGCACTGGAGTCCTGATGTTTAAATCCCGCCAAGGGCATAAAACCATCTGCAAGCTGTTTGTATGTTCTCCCCATGTTTGCATGGATTTCCATCCCATATTCCAAAGACCTACTGATAGGGAAAAATGTACATTGTGAGCTCTATGTGGGGTTAACAATCTACATTTAAAAAAAAAATAGTAAAAGAAAAAGGAGACAATAATAGTGCAGAGTAAGCGTAAAATGGCTGGAGCATGCTGCCCTTGAATTCATTTCTATGCCTAGGTTCGGGGGGGGGGGGGGGGGGTAGTGGACTCCTTGTAGCACAGGGTCCCATCTAAAGAAGTGTCCTTGTGACTGTTAGGGCTCATTCATATGGAGTAAACGCGCCGTGATTTTGACGGTGCATTTTTGCAGTCGCATTAACGCGAATGAGCCCGTAGATGGACTCTCACAATGTTATAATAGTGTGAGCTAAGAGCCTTTATTTCATTTGTCCTTATATAAAGTAGGTATGATCAGTAATGCTCTTGGGGCTAGGAGAGGTTGGGGCATTTTTTTTTTGCCTTGACAACTCTATGTTGCATACATTCTTCAATGCAAATACAAGAAACCTTAGCTTAAAGAGGACCTTTCATCAGATTGGGCACAGGCAGTTTTATATGCTGCTGGAAAGCTGACAGTGCGCTCAATTCAGCGCACTATCAGCTTTTCTGATCTGTGCCCGGTGTAAAGCACTATCGGTCCCGGGACCGTAGCGCTTTACAGTCAGAAGGGCGTTTCTGACACTTAGCCAGGGACGCCCTTCTGCCTCGCAGCGCCTATCGCTCTGTACTGTGGAGCAGGGAGGGAACTCCCCCCTCCCGCTCCTGATAACCCTCGTCTATGGACGAGCTGTGTGAGCAGAGGAAGGGGGCGTTCCTCCCCGCTCCACAGTACAGCGCGATAGGCGCCGCGAGGCAGAAGGACGTTCCTGGCTAACTGTCAGAAACGCCCTTCTGACACTAAAGCGCTACGGTACCGGGACCGATAGCGCTTTACACCGGGCACAGATCGGGAATGCCGATATTCAGCGCACTGTCAGCTTTCCAGCAGTATATAGAACTGCATGTGCCCAATCTGATGAAAGGTCCTCTTTAAGGTCATCATGGAATAAGTCATTGTTACTGTAGGTGAAGAAACCGACAATTCATGGAGAATACACACAAATCCTTTCCTACGGTATATTAAAGTATCAGCTTTCTGTAGAGCATTGCTAAGAAACTACCACCCTCAGCATGTTATGACAGCCAAAGGCAGGATGGAGACCACCGATCTAGATCTTCTACTCCACTATATCATCACATCCACATCATCTTTTAGATTTTATTACTCCCCTTCCTAGATTTTTCCTTACTTTTCCTTCATCATTTTATCTTTGTACCACCATCTAACTTAAAGCGTCTTCTTTAGCTTCAAGCTGGCTAAGATAATGATGAAGGCTTCTGTGGTCGGGAAGGACACCCTAAAAATATAGTTAAAGTTAAAAGTCATTTTTAGATAAGCACATCCTTGCATAGCTTTTAGAAAGGCTATTCCACACATACGTATGTATACGGATATACTGTAGGAACATTTATAAAGCTTTATGTATTACTTTATATTCCTGAACTGGTGGAAACATAATATAAGGATAATTGTCATCAAAACGTATAGATATTTCTTCTTCTTCTTCATATATTCTGGTTAATGGCCAAAAAACCCTGCCATCCTGTCAACCACATTCTACTGATGTTGTTACTATGAGGTTAAAATTGAAGAAACACATTGACAAAAAATTTTAGCAGGCAACTTTTTACCATATTTTTTTCACATTATCAAGCAAACTTTTAGAACCTTACTGTATGTCTTTTTTATGTCTGGAAAATCAAAATACTATATGGGCTTCCATATTATCATCATCCTTCATGACCAATGGCCTTGGAAGCTTTACCCTTAGACCTACTACTCCAGTCATCCCATTACTACATCAACATCTTCGCTAAAGTCTTATTTAGTTCATATGGAGCAGTGAAGCCAACAACACATACAAGGCAATCAAGCAGACTTTCACATAACTACTAGGTAGGGATAAAATTTCAGGATGCCTGGAGACCAAGGTGTGGTTCTGGTATGTGAGGACCAGACATGATAGAACTGGATGCTCCACATTCTGTAATGTTCATAAACCTTACCCTAAGATGAAAACAGAGGTGTTTTACACAGAATAAACATTTGCTTAAAGGATTCCTTCAGCTTAGGGTTCCTGTAGATGAGCAGATAAGACAGGACTATGGGAAATGAGGAAATAAACATCCCACATATCCAGTAACCCAAGGATTTATAGGGTAATATACTTAAAGCAAAAAGGATGATACAGACAAAGATCGAACCATACAAAACCAGGAGCCCTATCATGGTCTGGATGGCTGATTCATAATCTCTCACACTGGTGTTTCCTGAAGTGGTCAAGTTCTTCTGAATCTGACAATTGTATAGTTTGAGGAACCAAGTGCTGCCAATGGTGGTCATCATGATTACCAGGAATGGCAGAATGTTGAGGATTAGGATAGTGTTTATGAACCTCCCACTCTGTAAATTGACCTCTTCTATTACTACAGACTGAAATGATGTTGAATTTCGTTGGTTTTTTTGTATATTGGGAATAAGCATTGATAAGAAACTGCCACCAAGTGCCACAACTTCTGACATTATTACCCACCACCAGACAACCGCACCAATCTGACTCTTCAATGTTGTGAGGACTCCGGGCTGAGAAGGCATGATCTTTATGAAGTAGAATACACAAAGACCAGCAGAGAGCCACAAGCTGGATGTAATGCTGTACATGGTGATATACATGGTGGTGTAGTACACAAAATCATTGATAATCAGTTCTAGACAACAAGCTGTAAGACTAAAGTTTACAGAAAACATAGCGGTATAGCATATGGTGGACATGTTCAAAGGGATCAGGATCTTTCTGTAGGTAGTCAAATTATTTCTTCTAAATTGCTTAAGAAGAAGACAAGCTATGACAGAGAAGCTAAAGAATAACCCGGTAATGGTCTCCAGAAGTAAAATGACCAGAAAAAGCATCTCAGAAGTAGAATCCATGGCAGGAGTTGTGGTTACACAAAGAAGCAGACAATCTTCTAGTTTTTCTTGAAATTGGAGACCACTCAATACAATCAATCTCAGTCTCTTCTGGAAGGTTTGGGTTGACGACAGTGATTATCAATTTACTGTATGTTACTGGAAAAGTCTACTTACCAGCTGAAAGATATATACATGGCGACAAGCAAATATTCATTCTGAATTTGCCTCTTTCTTTGTCTTTCCTTGTCTGAGTTTGAATATATGTAAAACTTCATTCTTGTCCTACTGTAGGTCAGAGAATCTAGTGATGAAGAAGATGTGTCCCTGTCAACCATGTATTCTGATGACTCACAAGTTCCTTGCATTTTTCTTTGTATGTTCAAGAATGGGGAGGGGGGGGGGTGTTTATTTTTTATGCATTTGCTGCCCAGGTTTGGCTTCTGGACAACACTTATAGTACTAAGCACAGTTATGAGAACCTTTGAAGGAACAGAGGTGTTTACACTAGGCTTAGCTTCAGCTTGATAATGAATTACAATTTCTTGGTAAACCAATTCACTACAATATCATGACATGATAACCTCTAAAAAAGATGTAGATCACAGCACATGTAGGCATATCACAATATCATAAAACAATTTGTAATACTCTGAAGAAGAGGAAGGTGAAAGAGGAGACATCTACAGTACATAGAGAACGAGTCACACTGAGATACAGACATGACAAGGGTTTGTCTTCACCTGGAGGAAAAAACATGTAAATCGCATAGACATAGATTTCCTTTCAGCTGGCGCCCAGCACATAAGAGAAGAATAACACAATATCCTGTTTCCGGCTTCATGTATCTTGGATGACGTCTGTACATTAAGGATTTACATAAGAAATATTATCTGTTGTGCACCTGGTCATGAACATATGGAGTAATAATTAGTTTAATTGGAAAATCTATCTATCTATCTATCTATCTATCTATCTATCTATCTATCTATCATCAAGGTTGAGCCTAACAATTTTCTCATCTGCCTCCATTCATTAGGAAGCCATCACCTCTTCTAATTCTCTGCTGCATGTGTTAGAAGTAGGAGAAAACTGATATTTGGCCTATTAAATCCCAGTGAAGAAAATCCTTTACGCCAAGCAGTGTGCAAAGAATTCGGGATGCTTCCTAAATATTCAAAAAGTATAGGCAGGCAAGGGCCACGTAATTTCTTCCAAGTGTAAATCCACATATATGAGTGACACTGCAAAGAAATTAACAAAGACAAAAACTGCTTGAACATCCAAAAAGAACAAATCTTTATTTTAGAAGAAGATGTAAAAATAAAAATGCAAATGTACAAGTCACACAGTTTCCTTATTTTTCTGATCCCAATATTTTTGTTACCATACAGCGGTGCCCCCTCTTCATCTCTTTGCTATTTGTGTAAACATTTTTAGCTTCATCTAACAATATCTATAAATATTCTGTAAAATTATAAACACACAAAAAATGGTCAGCACTGCCAAACAAGAGGAGCTATATGTGCAGGTGAACGCTACCATGACTGCTACAGGGCGGCAAATACAAAAACTTTCCCCAGCTAGCCTGGATAATGGTGAAGGATTCTGTGGTCGGGAAGGATACCACAAAAATGTAGTTAAACAAATACACATCCTCACTCTAGCAAATAATCTGATATACAAAGCAGAATGAGCAGAGTCATTGTGTTTAACACTTTTGAGATAAATTTTCAACTTGGAGCGAACAAAACACCAAGCCCTGCTTCTTCATGTTCTGAATTATAAGAGAAAGAGATGAGTAGGGTTGAGCCGATCTTGAAATTTCAGGATCGTTTTTAAAATCCAATTTCCGATCATTTTCCATTCAAACCCGATCCCAATCCCAATTCTGATTCAATTGCAAGTTAATGGGATTTTTTTTAATTATCGAAGATCGGATTTTAAAAACGATCCTATTCATTACACAGCATTTTTGGACTCCACGCTGTGTAGTGATTAAAAATAATCCCCCGGCTACTTAGCCCCCCTGGTGCTTACCTGCACAGATTCGGTGCCGGTGCCGCTGCCGCTCCCCGCTGCTGCTCCCGTTCTTCTCGGTCCAGTCCTCTCTCATTGATATGACTTCAGAGCATGTCATGTCTTCAGAGCACCGTGTGTGCCTCCACCTCCCTAGGCTAGTGTTAGAGATGATGGGAGTAGGCATGTCTTGTTGTGGCTTAGGAGAGTGTGGGCGGGGAGACAATGTGCCACTGGAAGTCACTGTGCCACTGGAAGTCACAAGCCCTGCCTTCTCCCAGCATTTCTAACACTAGTCTAGGGAGGTGGGGGCGCGCAGGGCACTCTGAAGGCAGCGGCAGTACTTCTGTGCAGGTAAGTTTAGCAATCGGGATCGGAATTCCATTCCTGATCTTTTTTAGGCAGAATCGGAACACGATCGCGATCGTGAAATTTACTCGGGATCCGATCTTTTCTGATCCCGATTGCTCAACCCTAGAGATGAGACACTCAACCCTGCACACACCAACTAATAATGAAGGGCACCTAGTGACCAAGGAAGGGGAACAACATTTTGGGCAGAGTATTGAATGTGCCACTGGAGAGAATGGAGTGAATGGTCATGTTTACAGAAGATCATGGTTAACGTCTTTGTTCTGAGATGAACAGGAGACTTACTGCAAGTGACGGAACTGCTGACATTAGGAAAAGATGTGGTAAGAATCTTGGAAGGATTTGATCTAATGAAGACCTTGCGGCTGAGGACTGTTAAGTTTCCACCCAGGAAGACCATGTTCATCACACCCACGGAGCAAAGAGGATGAGTTTAATTTTATTTCAGTTTGTAAACTATTTCTAGACACAAAAAGAACGAAAGTGTTCAGGATAATCTCGGCCAGATATTTCAGAAGACTGAAGATCATCATGGTGAACCAGAACCCAATGTAGGCTCCCTGCAATACCCCTGAATGATGGGTGGAAAGCAACTGCTGGACACTTTTTGTGATGCTGGACCATGGGTGCTGGATGCTAGATAAGTGTGTGCAGATGAGTGGAAAATCTGGGATAACATACTTGTGCAAATCACCCTTAAAGTTAGCAAGCTGCAAATGTTGCTCATCCCCTAAACACTGCAAGTATCGTCAGTTTACACATCTTATTATCCTTTTTCTCTCAACCAGATTTGACTACATATGGGCCACGGTGTAGCTATATACTTGGACATCTGCTCTATAGATGGATAGATGCATATAGATATATTTTAGGAACATTTATAAAGCTTTATGTGTTGCTCTATATCCCTGAACTTGTGGAAACTTAATATAAGGGTTATTGTATTGTATTCATATTTTCTAGTTAATGGCCTAAAAACCATCCCATCATGATAACAACATTCTACAGATATTGTCACATTAAGGTTAAAATAGAAGAAACACATGGTCACATTTTTTTTTTTAGGTAGGATTCCCACTACTGTTGGTGTCCGCTCAGAAGGTATCCGTTTAAAAAAAAAAAAACGGACACCTATCATAACGGACACAAACGGACAGTAATTGATGGCTATCAATTACTGTCCTTAATAAGAACTTTGCCTTTAGACCTCAATGTTAAAAAAATAACAGACACTTGCTGTCCATTTTTTCAACTGGACAGAAAAGTCCTGCATGTAGGATTTTTTTGTCAGTTTGAAAAAACAAACATGAGTGTAAACAGACACTAAAGGACACAAGATAAAATCCCATTGAAATGAATGGAAATTGCAACGGCTGAAAAATTATGCGCGTTATACACTCGGAACAACCCATTGAAATGAATGGGATCTGTTTTGTGCGGTCACATTCTGACACGTGTATGCGTGCCAGAATGCAAGCGCATTAACTCCGTATGAACTGGCCTTTAGGCCTACTACTCCAGTCATTCCATTACTAAACCAACATCATTGCTAAAAGTCTTATTTCTTCCTATTTAGTTCATATGGAGCAATGAAGCCAACTACAAATACAAGTCAATCAATCAAACAAACCATCAATCAGTCAATCAGGCATATACATAACCACTGACTAGGGTTAAAATTGCCGGAAACCTGGAGACCAAGGTGTGATTCTGGTATGTGAGGACCAGACATGATAGAACTGGATGCTGCACATTCTGTAATGTTGGTAAAACTTCCCCTAAGATGAGTCCTGAGGTTTTATATACACAATAAACATTTGCTTAAAGGATTCCTTCAGTTTAGGGTTCTTGTAGAAGAGCAAAGTAGACAGGACTGTTGGAAATGAGAAAAGAAACATCCCGCATATCCAGTATCCCAAGGATTTATAGGGTAATATATTTAAAGCAAAAATGATGATACAGACAAAGACTGAGCCATACAAAACCAGGAGCCCTATCATGGTCTGAATGGCTGATTCATAATCTCTCACACTGGTGTTTCCTGGAGTGGTCAAGTTCTTCTGAATCTGACAGTTGTATAGTTTGAGGAACCAAGCGCTGCCAATGGTGGTCATCATGATTACCAGGAATGGCAGAATGTTGAGGATCAGGATAGTGTTTGTGAACCTCGTACTCTGTACTTTCATCTCTTCCATTAGTACAGACTGAAATGATGTTGAATTTCTTTGGTTTTTCTGTGTATTGGAAATAAGCAGTGAAAAGAAACTGCCACCAAGTGCCACAACTTCTGCAATTACAACGAACCACCAGACAACCGCACCAATCCAACTCTTCAATGTTGTGAGGATTCCGGGCTGGGAAGGCATGATCTTTATGAAGTAGAAAACACAAAGACCACCAGAGAGCCACAAGCTGGATGTAATGCTGTACAAGGTGATAAACATGGTGGTGTAGTATACAAAATCATTGATAACCACTTCTACAAAAAAATCAGCAAGAATAAAGTTTACAGATAACACAGAGGTATAGAATATGTTGGACATGTTCAGAGGGATCAGGATCTTGCTGTAGGTAGTCAAATTATTTCTTTTAAATTGTTTAAGAAGGCAAGCTATGACAGAGAAGCTGGAGAACAACCCGGCAATGGTTTCCAGAAGTAAAATGACCAGAAAAACCTTATCAGTAGTAGAATCCATGGTGGGAGTTGTGGATATATCAAGAAGATATCCTTCTAGTCTGTCTTGAAGTTGGAGCCCACTCAATACAATCAATCTCAGTCTCTTCTGCAAGGTTTGGGTTGATGACAGTGATTAGCAACTTACTGTGTCTCACTGGGAAAGTCTACTCACCAGCAAAAAGATATATACATGGCCACAAGCAAATATTCATTCTGTATTTGCCTCTTTTCTCAGTTTAAATATATGTAAAACTACATCCTTGAGGGATCTAGTGATGATCTAGATATTTCCATTTCAATCATGCATTCAGAAGTTCTTTGCACTTTTCTTTGTATATTCAAGAATGGGGAAGGGGTAGGTATTTGCTTTTTAGAAATTTAAGAAAAAGAAAATCAACATTAAAGTATAAAACATTATAAAAAAGAAGGTGAAATGCTTTATTCTCTTCACCACCTGCTCGTACAACAACATGGTCCATTGTCTTCTATTTTCATACTCTTCTTCATCCTCTGACTGTATTTTTCCAGTGTCTATATAGTACATATGTAGAAATGAGTAATATCGTGAAAGGTATGGAAGACCCATCTAGGGCAACAGTATTAAATCCTGACCAGTTCTCTGCTAGAACCTTCATGACTGACGAACGACTATCCATGATATTTCTGGGACTGGTCTGAGGAAAAATGAGTCATCTGATGTCTCTGACGTCACATGACCCCGGCCTGTGTCCCGGGTCATGTGACATCTGATGTCATAGAAGATGGACTACAGCGGAGGCCAACAGTGGAGGACTGCAGCGGGGCCGGGAGATAGGTGAGTAATAGTGTTTTTTTTTTTTTTTTTTTTTTATCCCCCCTGGGTCTCCGATTATACTCTGGGATCTGAAAAGACCTCAGAGTATAATGATTGTTTATGAGTGTCCACAGTGGGGCATAATACTGTGTGTAGGGGCCACTGAGGAACATAATACTGTGTGTGTAGGGCCCACTAAGGGACATAATACTGTGTGCAGGGGCCACTGATGAATATAATACTGTGTGGAGGGGCCACTAAGGACATAATACTGTGTGCAGGGGCCACTGAGGGACATAATACTGTGTGCAGGGGCCACTGAGGGACATAATACTGTGTGTAGGGGCCACTAAGGGACATAATACTGTGTGCAGGGGCCACTGAGGGACATAATACTGTGTGCTGGGGCCACTGAGGGACATAATACTGTGTGCAGGGGCCACTATGGGGGATAATACTGTGTGTAGGGGCCACTGAGCGACATAATACTGTGTGTAGGGGGAACTGTGGGACATAATACTGTGTGTAGGGGCCACTGAGGGACATAATACTGTGTGTAGGAGGCCACTGAGGGACATAATACTGTGTGCAGGGGCCACTGAGGGATGTAATACTGTGTGCAGGGGTCACTGAGGGACATAATACTTTGTGCAGGGGCCACTGAGGGACATAATACTGTGTGCAGGGGCCACTGAGGGACATAATACTGTGTGTAGGGGCCACTAAGGGACATAATACTGTGTGTAGGGGCCACTGAGGGACATAATACTGTGTGCAGGGGCCACTGAGGGACATAATACTGTGTGTAGGGGCCACTGAGGGACATAATACTGTGTGCAGGGGCCATTAAGGGACATAATACTGTGTGCAGTGGCCACTGAGGGACATAAAACTGTGTGTATGGGGCCACTAAGGGACATAATACCGTGTGCAGGGGCCACTATGGGGGATAATACTGTGTGTAGGGGCCACTATGGGGGATAATACTGTGTGTAGGGGCCACTGAGAGACATAATACTGTGTGCAGGGACCACTAAGGACATAATACTGTGTGTAGGGGCCACTAAGGGACATAATACTGCGTGCAGGGGCCATTATGGGGGATAATACTGTGTTCAGGGGCCACTGAGGGACAAAATACTGTGTGTAGGAGCCACTAAGGGACATGATACTGTGTGCAGGGGCCACTAAGGGATATAATACTGTGTGTAGGGGCCACTATGGGGAATAATACTGTGTGCAGAGGCCACTATGGGGAGTAATAGAGCGCGCAGGAATGCGGAGGAGGGGGCGATCAAGGTCTTCGGTGTCGGTCGGGGGGGGGGGGGGGGGCATGCCAAAAGTTCGCCAAAAGTTCATCCAGTTAAGCCAGCAGATATTAGAAAGCCATAACTCACATTCAAGACAACAGGGCCCAACAAGATTTTATTGCTTCTGCTCATGGTTTTCCGTCTGTAGATGATTGATATGATAACATATAGTTGAAAAATCTAATCATTTTTTCTAGAAGTAAAGCAACAGCAGGGTCCACGTTACCCATGTTATTACTGTTCATGATCTCAGTTTGAAGCCGTTCTTTTCTTTTCACGCAAGAAAAATGGAACTAATGTCTTGCTTTGGTAAAGCTGTAAATTTTCTATGATTTTCTGCACATGTCCCCAGCTGTCCAGGGTAGAGAATGGTCTTGTACCACCATACATGGATCCCCGTACAGATACATGATCCAGTTCCATCAATGACCTTGGCTGCCAAATCTTCTGCCTAAACCTATTTAAAGTGAATTGGTTGGTGAGGATTGACCATTTCTACTTTTCGTCTGGTTCAGGAAAGTGTCCTCCTAGAAGATCTGAAATTAAATATATGCAAATGCTCAAAGTATGGAATTCTTACTGACTTCTATGTAACATTACAAAAAGACAGATGTTATGCAACCTTCATGACAGATACCTGAACCTTGTCCTCTGTCCAGTGTTAGAAAATATTCCTGGAATACTGTTTATAAAGTGACCTTTAGGGGGCAACATGGTGGCTCAGTCAGTGGTTAGCACTGTAGCTTTGCAGAGCTGGAGTCCTGGGTTCAAATCCTGACAAGAACAATATCTGCAAGGCGCTTGTATATTTTCCTCGTGTTTGCCTGAATTTCCTCCCATACACCAAAGACTTAGTGATATGGAAAAATGTAGTTTGAGACCCCCATATGGGGCTCACAATCTACATTGAAAAAAAATAGTAATCTTCAACTCTGAATCCAAACCTGTTCTACTTGTGCTTATTCATAGCACCTTGATTCTTCTGCAAGGTCAGCATGTGATAAATCCCTAATGGTGTTTATTCTCTAGTATGGACGACCCTCACGAGATTCATTTCCCAAATATTCTTGAGGTATGGCTCTCCAGTTCATTTCTTATCAAATCAGATGGGCTATTATTATACTCAGAGTGTAATAAGTTCAGGTCCACTTACACTCATCTGTCTCATTTTTCCTGGGAATATTTGTGAGAACCAGTTACCCAGTCATCCTCTTCCGGCTTCTTTCAGTCTCGGTCAGACATCATGCGCCCCAGATGCTCGGCGCGCCGCATGAGGCCGTTGAGGCCCAATCTCACCCAGGAATGGTAAGGCAAGTTCAGCACAAGTGTTATTTTTTCTCACTTCCCCTGGGCCTCCTGGCTGGAAATCTTAGGGTGTAATAGTGTTTTGGGCGAACCCAAAACAATTGGAAATTTTGAGTTGAATCTAATCTTAAACAAATCAGTTCACCCATCCCTAATTGTTACCCAGATGGGAGCCATCAATGAATGTTGTATATCAATGGTATGTTAATGGGAATGATGGATGACTGAGTGCCAGGAGAATGTATCACTGTTACTTGTAATTGGTCTTTTAGAAATATTTTGTATGACAACTATCATAAAGGAAATGATGCCCATCCCAGAAACAGCTTCAACCTATAAGGGCTATAAGATAAACTGCTGGGTTTAGCCCTGAAGCTCAACTCATATCGTGAAGATTTATGCAAGAGATATTACGGATATCAGACCGTACTTTATTTACTACTTCTGATGGATTTGCAATTTTTTATTTTTTTTTTAAATTCCTATATACAGCAATGATATTACATGTTTTATCTAAAGTTCTGCAGCAAACCCATCTGTAGTCTATAGGAACTTTGGTACAAAAAGCTAATTTTAGTGAGAGTCTCCGCTCCCTGTTACATAATTATTATTATTATCCCGTCACTTACCTTCGCACATTTACTGATTGCAAGTGTAGACAAAATGTAGAGGATTGATCTACCTGACCATGTACACTGAGCAGCGTTCATCGCTTCATCTACCGGAAATACTTCTTGTCTATCTTCTCCCCAGACTGTTGTGTAATTACATCAGCTGACGACATTGTCTCATTCCTTAGAAAGTTTGGCTAGATCTTTATTACTTTTGGATACATACTCCACTGTGTGGATGGCCAGTGTGGGACATAATACTGTGTGGATGGACAGTGTGGGACATAATACTGTGTGGAGGGGCCAGTGTGGGACATAATACTATGTGGAGGAACCTCTATAGGACATTATACTGTGTGGAGGGGCCACCATGGGACATTACATTGTCTGGAGGCCACTTTGAGATATTATAGTGTGTGTAAATGAAGTGATATACTAAGTGGGGGCCAGAAAAGGGGGCCCAAAGTCACAAGTTTGCTGTGGGGCTGAGTGTACGCTTAGGTACACTCCTGAGCATGCAAAGCAAAACCATAACAGAGGTGGAAAAACCAGGAATGATGTTAACAAAGGAAAATTAGGACCCTCTTTCCAATACAATTTCATTAGCCCCCATCAAGTCTGAAAAGCAATTAACCTGTGTTAGCGTTGTCATTTACCTTACCCCAGGACCGACCAGGTAGACCATATAATCAGATATTAAAGACAGACACACATGAGTTAGATTTCTGTGCGTCCGGACAGAGCTCTGCAAAGTTCTGCCCAGAATCAGTTTATTTTATAGTAAGTATTGTCATTGAGAATTAACCAATCCAAAAGTATATCAGAAATTAACCAATCAGATTATGTCAGAATTCTACCAATAAGATTATAGCAAATGGTTATAAGTTGTCCAATAGTATGCAGGCACAAACAAACATCCTAACATGGTAATAATATGACTATTCATAGTCTGGCCAAAAATACATTCTTTTAGTATGTGACCAAAGAAATTTGGGGACTTTTTCCCTACATCTGGCATCCATCATTGGTCTGCTAATTGGTCTGAAAATGATAACCGTTGACAGCTATTTTCCTCACTTCTGAGAAAAACCGCAGAACAACAAACAATGGCCCATCTGCCAGGATTGCATATCTTGCTGACCGCAATCTGAATGACTAACTTGGTGTCCCATACTTTTGGCAAATTCAACAGCACAAAAGGTTGAGTGCGGGTTAGACATGGATACTAAAAGACAAAATGGCTGCTGTGTGTACCAACAAGAATACACATCAATTGAACTACTCTAACACCTGGTATTTTTTTTTATAATTCTCCTAGCATCGTCTCTCATGTCTATCATCACTCCTGGTGTCTACTACCTGCCAAAGTGACATGGTGTCTATGTTATCATCATATAGTGGGGAAGGGTCACTTGACCTGATGTCCTCATGGATCACACTTGATAGCAAAAAGAAACAAAAATGGCAAGTACCCAGTAAAATTTACAAAGGCATAAAATCCTTTTCAATGAATGACTGAAATGAATCAATTGATTAGTTGAAAGATCCAGCCAGTAGTTGATGGGATATGGGGGAGTTACATAAATCAGAGAGCTGAACACAGTCAGTAAATGAGAAGTCTGCTAGATCAGTATAACTCATACATTGATGACTGGCCATTGGGATCTATATTTGGGGGATATGGTGTGATAGTGCCAGGAGTTAGGCCCAAGACTGAGGTCTCTGGCTTTGTCATGCACTAATCATTGTTTTACTATGTCTTTTTCCACAAAGCCTCTCCCAGGTTCTGAGGTGATGCAGTTCTGAGGGACATTCACTAGTGTAGATGGTGATGATTATTCTCTCCTGGGCCGCATCATGGTTAAGGTCTCCTAGCTGGTAAATGGTGAGGGGGGTCTTTGATGTTAGCTGTTTGTAATAGTCACCTTTTAGGTGTAGCTCACGGCACCCTTTAGTGCAGGCTGAATCATGATACTTATACATCCCGTGACAGAACATGTTGCCAGAATCCAGGGCCTGAATAATCCTTTTTTTTTTTTTGTAGATTGTGAGCCCCATACAGAGCTCACAATGTACATTTTTCCCTATCAGTATGTCTTTTTGGAATACGGGATGGAAATCCATGCAAACACGGGAAGAACATACAAACTCCTTGCAGATGGTTTTTTGCCCTTGGCGGGATTTGAACACCAGGACTCCAGTGCTGCAAGGCTGCAGTGCTAACCACTGAGCCACCGTGTGGCCCCAGGACCTGAATATTCCTATCCATCCCTCTTTCTGTCTAGTATGTCCTCTGATCCTTTCTGAATCCCTTTCCTGGACAATTCTCTTGGACCTTGCAATACAGTTCACTTTTTGGTAAATATAGGGCTCTTTTAGCCATAGAAAAGGTCTTCACTGGGTAGCTTTGAAGGTCTTCTTATACAACAAGAAAGAACAATATCTGTGAACTTACTGGAGCCCAATGGTGTTGGGCAGCCGGTCTCATATTAACCAAAATTACTTTCTTGAAATGATGGGCACCATCAAACTCACTCTCCAACTCCGCTAGCTTGTGTGGATATTTATCACCATAGCTTCACCCACCTTCTAGAACAAGTCATGTTCAGCAAATGTCCTAGAAGCCTAACATTAGAGACACCATAAAAACATCCAAATAACCAACAAGACGTTTCCATAGTTGGGGATCCCATGGGACCTAACACGTGGTCTAATATCAGGACTCACAAAGAAAATTTTCAACTTCAAATGATGCAATTTTGTCGTTTCATCTTTTTATTGCCACCATATCAAAAGTGAACAGAACTGAACACACAAATTGTAATTGTCCAACTTTTACCTCTTGTTACCTTAATCTATACAATATTCACTCTAATCTAATCTCCCCCCATTGCCCCCTGACCCATTATCCCATATATGTAGGAAGGAGGAGATCATGCATGCACGTATAGTCATACATTTATCCCATTGATGCTTGTTCTTGAGGGTTTTGCTCTCTAAACTATTTTAACCCATTAATGTTACAGAATATTCTTCTGGGTGTGTCAAGATTTATTTCTCTTTCACTTATCCATTACAGTATTAGAAAAGTGATACTGTCTTATTTCTCCATAGTCATAGGAGGTCTTGTTTTTTGCCAGAAGCGAGTTTTCTATTTTAAGTTATAGTTTTTTAGTTTATCTATACTCATGAATGTGTTAGGGGGAGCCACGTTATTAAAAAAAAAAAAAAAAACACCCTTACAACATTGCCTTTTTGAAAGGGGGGAGGTAGGTGAATGATGATAACATATTTCTGAGGGTCATTTTCATTATACCATAGGAAATTGCTATAGGCTTTGTTACATAACCACTTTTACTACTTTGAAAGGATACAACCCATTGAAAAATCTCTTGTGGTGCCATATTCTGAGACCCATAACTTTTACATTATTTTTATTGTTGTTTTATTAAATGACTGATGTTGTTTTCTAAGCTGTGATGTTATAATAGTAATATTTTTCCATACTTTAGTTTTTATTTTCAAAGATATAATGTTACAGTTCAGTAACATTCACCCAAAACACCGGATTCTGCCCCAGGGTCAAATCCAAATGAAACAGAAATAATCCCAATATATATATCTCCCTATATTATAAAAATGAATTTCTGTCTGTCTGTCTGTCTGTCTGTCTGTCTGTCCGTCTGTCTGTCTGTCTGTGCTCTAATGCGAACCAAACGACTGGACCGATCTTCACCAAATTTGGCACAGAGATACTTCAGATATCCGGGAAGGTTTAAGACGAGACTCCAACTCGCTCAGACGTACCGTTGCTGAGATATAGCATTCCAAACACAATGCCCCCCCCCCTTAGCCAATACAAACCTGCAAGTCTTTCACTCATATTCCAACTGCAATACACATGGTCACTCCACATACACAACCCAACACAGATATCCAAACTGTGATACATGCATCAGAGGATTAGATACACAGATCAGCACACAGTATCACACGCCAGAGGATTAGATACACGCGTCTGCACACAGTCCCACAAACCAGAGGATTAAATACGCGCTTCTGCACACAGTTTCACATGCCGAAGGATTAGATACACGCGTCTGCACAAAGTACCACACGCCGGGGGATTGGATACATGCGTCTGCACACAGTACCACATGCCAAAGGATTGGATACACACATCTGCACATAGTTCCACACACCAGAGCATAAGATATGCACATCTGCACACAGTACCACATGCTGTAGGATTAGATACGTGTATCTACACACAGTTCCACATGCCGTAGGATTAGATACGCGCCTCTTGACACAATACCACACAGGGGAGGATTAGATACGTGTGTCTGCACACAGTACCACACTTTGGAGGATTAGATACATGCCTTTGCACACAGTACCACAAGCCAGAGAATTACATACACGTCTCAGCACACAGTACCACACAGGGAGGAATAGATACACGTGTCTGCACACAGTACCACATGCCGTAGGATTAGATATGTCTGTCTACACACAGTTCCACATGCCGTAGGATTTGATACGCACCTCTTCACACAATACCACACAGGGGAGGATTAGATACGTGTGTCTGCACACAGTACCACACTTTGGAGGATTAGATACATGCCTCTGCACACAGTACCACAAGCCAGAGAATTACATACATGTCTCAGCACACAGTACCACACAGGGGAGGATTAGATACGCGCGTCTACACACAGTACCAAATGCCGTAGGATTAGATACGCGCATCTGCTTCACAGTACCACATGCCGGGGGATTGGATACGCGCGTCTACACACAGTTACACACGCCGTAGGATTAGATACACGCCTCTTCACACAATAGCACACAGGGGAGGATTAGATATG
Organism: Leptodactylus fuscus; assembly: GCF_031893055.1. NCBI lineage: Eukaryota > Metazoa > Chordata > Amphibia > Anura > Leptodactylidae > Leptodactylus > Leptodactylus fuscus. The sequence goes on from NC_134271.1 coordinate 33,989,378, forward strand.
TGTGTGTGCACACAGTATCACACTTTGGAGGATTAGATACATGCCTCTACACACAGTACCACAAGCCAGAGAATTAGATACGCGTCTCAGCACAAAGTACCACACGGGGGAGGATTAGATACGCGCATCTGCACACAATACCACACGCCAGAGGATTAGATACGCGCGTCTGCACACAGTACCACATGCCGGGAGATTGGATACGCGCGTCTCTTCACACAATAGCACACAGGGGAGGATTAGATACACGTGTCTTCACACAGTTGTACACGCCATAGGATTAGATACATGTTTCTGCACACAGTACCACATGCCGTAGGATTAGATACACGCGTCTACACACAGTTCCACACGCTGTAGGATTAGATACGCGCCTCTTCACACAATACCACACAGGGGAGGATTAGATACATGCATCTGCACACAGTACCACACAACTGAGGGTTAGATGTGCGCGTTTGCACACAGTTACACACGCTGAAGGATTAGATACGTGTGTCTGCTCTAAGTACGACACGGGGAGGATTAGATATGGGCATCTGCACACAGTTCAACACGCTGGAGGATTAGATACGCATTTCTTCACACAGTACCACATGCCGGGAGATTGGATACGCGCGTCTCTTCACACAATAGCACACAGGGGAGGATTAGATACACGTGTCTTCACACAGTTGTACACGCCATAGGATTAGATACATGTTTCTGCACACAGTACCACATGCCGTAGGATTAGATACACGCGTCTACACACAGTTCCACACGCTGTAGGATTAGATACGCGCCTCTTCACACAATACCACACAGGGGAGGATTAGATACATGCATCTGCACACAGTACCACACGACTGAGGGTTAGATGTGCGCGTTTGCACACAGTTACACACGCTGAAGGATTAGATACGTGTGTCTGCTCTAAGTACGACACGGGGGAGGATTAGATATGGGCATCTGCACACAGTTCAACACGCTGGAGGATTAGATACGCATTTCTTCACATAGTACCACCGCCAGAGGATTAGATACGCGTTTCTACACACAGTATCACACGGGGAAGGATTAGATATGGGCATCTGCACACAGTACCACACGCCAGAGGATTGGATATGCACATCTGCACACAGTTCCATACGCCGGAGGATTAGAAACGCACGTCTGCACACTGTACCACATGCCGTAGTATTAGATACGTGCATCTGCACACAGTTTCACACGCCGGAGGATTAGATACACGCGTCTGCACACAGTACCATACGCCGGGGGATTGGATACATGCGTCTGCATACAGTACCATATGCCGGGGGATTGGATACATGCATCTGCACACAGTACCATACGCCGGGGGATTGGATACATGCGTCTGCACACAATACCACATGCCGTAGGATTAGATACATGCGTCTGCTTACAGATCCACACGCCAGAGGAATAAATACACGCATCTTCACACAGTTGTACACGCCATAGGATTAGATACACACCTCTGCATACAGTACACATGCTGTAGGATTAGATACGCACGTCTACACACAGTTCTACACGCCGTAGGATTAGATATGCGCCTCTTCACACAATACCACACAGGGGAGGATTAGATACGTGCATCTGAACACAGTACCACACTTTGTAGGATTAGATACATGCCTCTGCACACAGTACCACATGCCAGAGAATTAGATACGCATCTCAACACACAGTTCCACATGGGGGAGGATTAGATACGCGCATCTGCACACAGTTCCACACGCCAGAGTATTAGATACGCGCATCTGCACACAGTACCACATGCCAGAGTCATTAGGTACGCACGTCTGCACACAGTTTCACTTACTGGAGGATTAGATACGCGCCTCTTCAGACAATACCACACGGGGAGGATTAGATATGTGCATCTGCACAAAGTACCACACCAACAAGGCACAGTACTACACGGGGAAGGATTAGATACAGCTTTACTCCAGGTATCCATAACAACTGATCACAGGTTTTTCACTGACATCCAAAATGAGATACACAATCACATGACGCTTATGGACATACACACAAACCACATACAACATACACCAGTGCAAAATTGGACAATTCTTATGGGGCCACTACACAAACATAAAATGTAATATACCCGTGCGAAGCCGGGTCCTCCCTCTAGTATATATATATTTTATAATATTTTTCTCTATATTCTTCTACTTGTCTATGGACCTCCCAGTAAACCCCTCAGGCCATATCCACAGCCATACTTTACGTATTTATTTGTAAACATGTTATATTATTTGAAGACACAACTTTTTTTTGTATTTTTTAAGCAATTTTCTCATCTGCTTCCATTCATTAGAAAGCCATCACCTCTTCTAATTCTCTGCTGCATGTGTTAGAAGTAGGAGAAAACTGATATTTGGCCTATTAAATCCCAGTGAAGAAAATCTTTTACTCCAAACAGTGTGCAAAGTATTCGGAATGCTTCCTAAATATTCAAAAAGAAAAGGCGGCGAGCACTACGTAAATTATTCCAAGTATAAACTCACATATATGAGCAATACTACATTGAAACTAACATAGACAAAATTCAAGAATTCATGCTGGACCCAATGCAGGCTCCCTGCAATACCCTTGAATCATGAGTGGTGGATGTTGGAATATGGGTACTAGATAGAGATGAGCGAGTAGTACTCGATCGAGTAGGTATTCGATCGAATACTACAGTCTTCAAAATACTCGTACTCGATCGAGTACTACTAGCTGTTCGAAGTTAAGATTCGATGCAGAACCAGCGTTGATTGGCAGAATGCTATACATTGCCAATCAACGCTGGTTCTTCTCTTACCTTTAGAAGTCTTCTCCCTGCACAGCTTCCCCGCATCCTCTTCCGGCTCTGAATTCACTCTGCCAGGCATCGGGCCTGTGCAGAGCCGACTGCGCATGTCCGCTTGTAGTGCAGGCATGCGCAGTCAACTCTGCCCAGGCCCGATGCCTAGCAGAGTGAATTCAAGGCCGGAAGAGGACGCGGGGACGCTGCGCAGGGAGAAGTATGTTGTGTACCCCTGAAGCGAGCATTTCCCCCCATAGACTATATAGGGGTTCGAAACCCAGTCGAACAGTGTGCGGCTGTTCGAATCGAATTTCGAACCCCGAACATTTTAGTGTTCGCTCATCTCTAGTACTAGATAATGAGTGATGGATCAGGAAAGCCACTGCTGGACACTTTTTGTGATGCTGGACCAAGGTTGCTGGATACTTGATAAGTGTGCGCAGACGAGTGAAAAATCTGGGATAATAGACTTGTGCAAATCACCCTCAAAGTTTATGAGCTGCTCATCCCCTAAACACTGGAAGATTCGTATAGGGATTACAGATGAGCGAACAGTAAAATGTTCGAGGTTCCATATTAGTTTCGAGTAGCCCCTCAATATTCGACTACTCGAATCGAATATCGAACCCTATTATAGTCTATGGGGGAAAATGCTCGTTTCAGGGGTAGGCAACATTCGATCAAATTATACTTACCAAGTCCACGAGTGAGGGTCGAGCTGGATCCTCCATGCAGTGTTCTCCTTGCAGCGTCCCCGCAGCATCTTACGGCCCGTCATTCACTCTGCCAGGCATCGGGCCTGGGCAGAGCCAACTGCGCATGCCCGCACTACAAGCAGACATACGCAGTCGGCTCTGCCCAGGCCCGATGTCTGGCAGAGTGAATGAAGAGCTGGAAGACGCCGCGGGAAAGCTGCACGGAGAAGACTTCTAAAGGTAGGAGAAGAACCAGCGTTGATTGGCCGACTGTATAGCATTCGGCCAATCAATGCTGGTTCTGCATCGAACTTTTACATTCGAACAGCGAGTGGTTCTTTTGAATACCATAGTATTTGATCAAATACCTACTCGATCGAGTACTACTCGCTCATCTCTAATAGGGATATACTGTAGGGACAATTATAAAGCTTTATGTATTGCTCTATATCCCAGAACTAGTGGAAACATAATATACGGGTTATTGTAAATCAAATCTTAGAGATATTGCTTTATCATATTTTCTAGTTAATGGCCATAAAACCCTTTCATCGTGTCAACAACATTCTACTGATGTTGTCATGTTAAGAGTAAAATAGAAGAAACAGATTGTCAAAAACAATTTAGCAGGGGGCCACACGGTGGCTCAGTGGTTAGCACTGCAGCCTTGCAGCGCTGGAGTCCTGGTGCTCAAATCCCGCCAAGGGCAAAAAACCATCTGCAAGGAGTTTGTATGTTCTCCCCGTGTCTGCATGGATTTCCATCCCATCTTCCAAAAAAAAGACATACTGATAGGGAAAAATGTACATTGTGAGCTCTATGTGGGGCTCACATTCTACATAACAAAAAAAAATAAAACAATTTAGCAGGCAACCTTCTACCATGTTTTTTCACATTATCAAACATAAACTTTTAGAAGAATTTTTAGAACATTACTTTTTCATGTCTGGAAAGTCAAAACATGGGATTCAACATCATCCTTCATGCCTAACAGCTTTGGAAGCTTTACCCTTAGACCTATTACTCTAGTCATCCCATAACTACACCAATATTGAAAGTCTTATTTCTTCCTATTTAGTTCATATGGAGCAATGAAGCCAACTACAAATACAAGTCAGTCAATTAGACCTTCACAAGACCATTAACTAGAGATAAAATTGCAGGGAACCTGGAGACCAAGGTGTGGTTCTGATATGTGAGGACCAGACATGATAGAACTGGACGACTTTATGCTCCGCATACTACATAATGTTCACAAAACTTCCCCTAAGATAAATCGTTAGGGGTTATATACACGATAAACATTTGCTTAAAGGATTCCTTCAGTTTAGGGTTCTTGTAGATGAGCAGAGCAGACAGGACTGTGGGAAATGAGAAAAGAAAAAACCCACATATCCAGAAACCCAAGGATTTATAGGGTAATATATTTAAAGCAAAACTGATGTCACAGATAAAGATGGAGCCATACAAAACCAGGAGCCCTATCATGGTCTGAATGGCTGATTCATAATTTCTCACATTGGTGTTTCCTGAAGTGGTCAAGTTCTTCTGAATCTGACAGTTGTATAGTTTGAGGAACCAAGCGCTGCCAATGGTGGTCATCATGATTACCAGGAATGGCAGAATGTTGAGGATTAGAATAGTGTTTGTGAACCTCGTACTCTTTACTTTGATCTCTTCTATTAGTACAGACTGAAATGATGTTGTGTTTCTTTGGTAGTTCTGTGTATTGGGAATAAGCAGTGAAACTAAACTGCCACCAAGTGCCACAACTTCTGCAATTATTACCCACCACCAGACAACTGTACCAATCTGACTCTTTAATGTTGTCAGGACTCCGGGCTGGGAAGGCATGATCTTTATGAAGTAGAATACACAAAGACCAGCAGAGAGCCACAAGCTGGATGTAATGCTGTACACAGTGAGAAACATGGTGGTGCAATATGCAAGATAATTGATAATGATTTCTATATAAAAAACAGTATTAATAATGTTTAAAGATATCATACAGGTATAGCATATGTTGGACACGTTCAGAGGGATCAGGATCTTGCTGTATATAGTCAAATGATTTCTTCTAAATTGCTTAAGAAGGCAAGCTATGACAGAGAAGCTGGAGAACAACCCGGTAATGGTCTCCAGACATATAATGCCTAGACAAACCTTCTCAGTAGTAGAATCCATGGCAGGAGTTGTGGTTACACAAAGAAGCAGATTTCCTTCTAGTCTGTCTTGAAGTTGGAGACCACTCAATACAATCAATCTCAGTCTCTTCTGGAAGGTTTGGGTTGACGACAGTGATTATCAACTTACTGTGTCTCACTGGGAAAGTCTACTCACCAGCTGAAAGATACATACATGGCCACAAGCAAATATTCATTCTGTATTTGCCTCTTGTCTTAGTTTGAATATATGTAAAACTTAATCCTTGGAGGATCTCGTGATGATCTAGTTATATCCAATTCTTCCATGTATTCTGATGGCTCACAAGTTCTTTGCACTTTTCTTTGTATATTCAAGAATGGGGAAGGCGTGTTTATATACTTTTAGAAATTTAAGAAAGAGGTGATGCAGCAGATAGCTGCCCAGGTTTGGCTTCTGGACAGCACAACATACAAGTATGGGCAGGGGCGGATCCAGGGCCGGGCGAGCCGGGCAACCGCCCGGGGCCCCGCGCTTAGCGGGGCCCCGCGGCCCGGCCCTAACAAAATGGTCCCGGTCAGCTCAGCAATCGGGCAAGTGCCGGGGCCCACAGAGCCTCTGGGGGCCCCCCGGCACTTGCCTGTCACGATTTCAGCTCATCGGCGTCTGTCCGCTGATGAGCTGGAATACATATGCTATCAGTGGCAGAGGCAGCTGCCACAGGGCCCGGGACATAAGGGGCCCGGCGACAGCTACCTATGCTACCCCCGCTCTTATCACAGACAAACTGTTTTAACTGTGCTAAGAGCAGGGGAAAGCTGAAAGGACCTTGTGTGATGTCATCCGTCACATGACTAGGTGGGCGTGTCTATAGCCCGTACAGCATACCTCCCAACCGTCCCGATTTCCGCGGGACAGTCACGATTTGGGTGACATGTCCCGCGGTCCCGGTTGGAGGGAGGTATGTCCCGATTTCAACTCAGATCTGCGTCCAGCACATTTTGTCCCTCTTTCGGTTCTTCAAAAGTTGGGAGGTATGCGTACAGTCCTGGAAAGAGAAGGAGAGATCTGCTGCGAGGTAATGAAGGGGAGGGGGAAGGGAGATGCAGGATGGAGAGTGTCTGTCTGTGTGTAAGTGTGTGTGAGTGTGTATGTATGTGTGGTGAGGAGCAACAGTAACCTAGGGGCAGAGATGGAGGAGAGGACATGAAAATGTGGGTAGAGATGAGGGGTGCATGAAACTGGGGGCAGATGGAGGGAGGACATGAAATGTCATGTGACATCAGTGTGTTATTAAAGATGGCCAACACCACCAAAGACTGCAGCGGAGCCGGAGACAGGTAAGTAACTTTTTTTTTTTTATGTCTGTATCTCCCCTCGGTCTCCGATTATTATACTCTGGGGTCTGAAAATATCCCAGAGTATAATAATTGTTTGTGGGTGTTCATTATCGGGCATAATCCCGTGTGCAGGGGCCACAATGGGGTGTAATATTGTGTGCAGGGGCCACAATGGGGTATAATACTGTGTGCAGGAGCCACTATGGGACATAATTGAGCGTGCAGGAATGCGGCGTGTGTGTGTGTGTGGGGGGGGGGTAGTCGGTCGAGATCTTCGGTGTCGGTCAGGAAGGGGGGGGGGCCATGTCAAAAGTTCGCCACGGGGCCCCGCCATTCCTAGTTACGCCACTGTACGCGATTAAAGCAGGAGCTGTGACCTCAGCTCCTGCTTTAAAGCTCCGTCATCACATCGCGCCTACACACGCAAGCTGGGCCGTAGCTAAGCAGGAGCTGAGGTCACAGCTCCTGCTTTAATCGTGTATATGACTGGAGTGGGAGAGAGGAGAGAGGAGCGTCGGGGGAACGATGGAAGGTGAGTGATAGAAGGTGAGTGTAAGTGTTTGTTTTGTATTAAATATTAAGGTGGAACATAATGAAGGGGGCCCATGAAACTGGGGTGCAAATGAAGGGGAGGGGGGAACGGCATGACACTGGGGAAGATGAAGGGGGTGGGGAGAGAACGGCATGAAACTGGGGACAAAGATGGAGGGGGCCCAATGAAACTGGGGGGCAAATGAAGGGGAGGGGGGAACAGCATGACACTGGGGCAGAGACGGGGGACATTAAACTGTGGGCAGATGAAGGGGGAGAACGTGATGAAACTGGGGACAGAGATGGAGGGGGGACATGAAACTGGGGACAGAGGAAGGGTGTATATGAAACTGGGGGAGAGATGGAGGGGGGGCATATAATTTATGGGTGACTGTAGGAGGATTATACTGTGTGGGAACACATGATAAATGAATGAGACTATTTAAAAGAGGACCGGAATACAGATAGGATCACCGCGCTCAGTAGATGAATAAAAAGTGCTTTATTTTGATAGAAGAAACACAACGCGTTTCGGGCATCTGTGCCCTTTCTCAAGTGTATATACTGTATCACAACAAATAAAATAAAATAAACACACAAAAAATAATACTTTTTTTGTCATAAAAACAACTGCATCCATATAGGAAACAGCTTCTTTTTCCAATTAGAGTATTCTAACGCGCAATTTATACGCGGTAACTCCCTTCTTAAAGATATATACACATATGAGAGATCAATGTGTGGCCAATATATGCTCATATGTGTAAATAGTGTTACTAGTTCGCAACATATTATGCCATAATCATTAAAAAATATAAAAACAGATACAAATAGCAGGTACCAATTAAGGGATACAGCAGATTGTTACAAATGTAGTTCACCGGTACATATATATGTATACGTGCTGCAAATGGTTTGAACGGGTCTCACTTAACACATAATAAATAAATCCCTCATCTTTAATAAATCAATCCCTCATCTTTAATAGGGAGAGGTTTAGTTCCAAAGACTGTCACTGACAGCCCAGTTATTAATAGGCAGTGATATTAAATAAACCTTTCTGGTTCTTACCTTAGTTCTCGTCGTACTGGACGCTTGTCCAGCCGACAGAGGTTTTCGTGCTATAAATATCATTGGTGGCAGAGGGTTTACGCGCGCTCTCACTCCAGGCGCGTGCGCAGACTGCCGCACGTGGAGGAGAGTCCCGGCGTCTGCCGAGTGTCAGTGCGCATGCGTCGGCCCGGCTCGCTGCCCGAACGTGACTCGGGACGAGTCGGAGTACCGATCTGTATGCGAGATGGACCATGTGTCTGCGCATGCGCACCCGACCGGCATCGCAGCAGCAACAAAAAGCCAGGTCTGCATTCTATTATGAGTCATTCATGGGTAAGGGACACTTTGTATGGCGTAGGCATCCACCAGGTGATGGATCATTCGGTCATATGCAGACAGACAGTCTACATAACAATGTTCAGCACTATATTAATGCATCTTAATCGAAATATATTAAACCAACTTAGTACTGGCTAGTAACTGATGGGCTGGTGACTTAGAAGACATACTCATAAATATGCAAGGGATGTATACAACAAATCAATAAAAATAAAAAAATACTAGGTGCAAACGTGACAAAAGACGTTAATAAATAATATGAACAAATAAAACCATCAAATGATACCCATCATAGATATACTAAGTGGATATACAGATTAATGGAAATATCAAGCGGTATACTAATGAGGTGATCTCAGTCCCAATCTACCTCAGAAGAAACAACACAGGACAAGTGTCAAAGAATGAATAAAAGCAGATAAAATACATACATATATATATACATATACATACACATACATATATACATAAATACATATATATACACATATACATACACACATGCATACATGTCCGTTCTAACCGGAGATGTCTTCCAAGGCTTCATTTAGGCCTATCGGGGTGAGTGAGTTCATTTTATATATCCAATACATCTCCTTCCGACGTAGTGTGCTGAACCTGTTTGCGGAGGAGATGGGGATATGGTCTATTGGGACTATTGAGAAGCCTGAAAAAGAACCATCATGCATTGAGGCTGCATGTCTAGACACGCTATGTTTGAGGAATCGATTATTTACGTTGGATCGATGCTTTGTAAGCCTCTCTCTTAAAGTTCTAATGGTCCGCCCTACGTATTGGAGGCCACAAGGGCACTCCAAAACATATATTACAAAATTTGAATAGCAAGACAAATGTTGTTTGATGGGGAAAGTTTCTCCAGTGGAATTGCTAGTTACGCACTTGGCCCCATTCTTAATGGTTATGCAACATTTGCACTTTTTACTGTTGCAGCGATAGCTTCCTGTTTGTTCAATGCTTGATGGATTATGTGGATGTGTAATATCTCGGTTGCGTAGTCTGCTTGGAGCCAAGGTGCTCTTCAGGGTCCGGGCTCTACGGAATGTGAGCCTAGGTTGTTTGGGAATTAGTGGTTTAAGAAAATCATCCCCTTCTAAAATAAACCAATGGTCTTTTAAAATTTTCCTAATTTTGGGGTGTAGGCCGTTGTAGGTGGTTAAGAAATTAAGACTAAAATCATCTTGACTGATATTCTTCCTTGGTTGGAGACATTCACGTTGATCGGAACATGAGGCACGTGCCTTGGCTGCATTCACTAAACCTCTAGGGTAATGCTTCTCCGTAAATCTGTTGGTCAAAACCATGCTTTGTTCTTCAAAATCATTATTATCCGTACAATTGCGTCGTACTCTTTTATATTGACCAAATGGGATGTTGTCTTTCCACTTCTTATAGTGTAGACTTCTATAGTCCAGTAAGCTATTGCAATCCACTGTTTTAAAGAAGGTACGTGTGTGTATCTTATTACCTTCCCCAATTAAAGTAAGATCCAAAAAATCAATTTGCGTTTTATTGGATCCACCAGAGAACTGGAGGCCCCACTGATTGTTATTGAGATATTCTAAAAATTCTTTGAATTCCACATCGGAGCCTTTCCAGATAAAAATCATATCATGGCTCCAAGCAGACTACGCAACCGAGATATTACACATCCACATAATCCATCAAGCATTGAACAAACAGGAAGCTATCGCTGCAACAGTAAAAAGAGCAAATGTTGCATAACCATTAAGAATGGGGCCAAGTGCGTAACTAGCAATTCCACTGGAGAAACTTTCCCCATCAAACAACATTTGTCTTGCTATTCAAATTTTGTAATATATGTTTTGGAGTGCCCTTGTGGCCTCCAATACGTAGGGCGGACCATTAGAACTTTAAGAGAGAGGCTTACAAAGCATCGATCCAACGTAAATAATCGATTCCTCAAACATAGCGTGTCTAGACATGCAGCCTCAATGCATGATGGTTCTTTTTCAGGCTTCTCAATAGTCCCAATAGACCATATCCCCATCTCCTCCGCAAACAGGTTCAGCACACTACGTCGGAAGGAGATGTATTGGATATATAAAATGAACTCACTCACCCCGATAGGCCTAAATGAAGCCTTGGAAGACATCTCCGGTTAGAACGGACATGTATGCATGTGTGTATGTATATGTGTATATATATGTATTTATGTATATATGTATGTGTATGTATATGTATATATATATGTATGTATTTTATCTGCTTTTATTCATTCTTTGACACTTGTCCTGTGTTGTTTCTTCTGAGGTAGATTGGGACTGAGATCACCTCATTAGTATACCGCTTGATATTTCCATTAATCTGTATATCCACTTAGTATATCTATGATGGGTATCATTTGATGGTTTTATTTGTTCATATTATTTATTAACGTCTTTTGTCACGTTTGCACCTAGTATTTTTTTATTTTTATTGATTTGTTGTATACATCCCTTGCATATTTATGAGTATGTCTTCTAAGTCACCAGCCCATCAGTTACTAGCCAGTACTAAGTTGGTTTAATATATTTCGATTAAGATGCATTAATATAGTGCTGAACATTGTTATGTAGACTGTCTGTCTGCATATGACCGAATGATCCATCACCTGGTGGATGCCTACGCCATACAAAGTGTCCCTTACCCATGAATGACTCATAATAGAATGCAGACCTGGCTTTTTGTTGCTGCTGCGATGCCGGTCGGGTGCGCATGCGCAGACACATGGTCCATCTCGCATACAGATCGGTACTCCGACTCGTCCCGAGTCACGTTCGGGCAGCGAGCCGGGCCGACGCATGCGCACTGACACTCGGCAGACGCCGGGACTCTCCTCCACGTGCGGCAGTCTGCGCACGCGCCTGGAGTGAGAGCGCGCGTAAACCCTCTGCCACCAATGATATTTATAGCACGAAAACCTCTGTCGGCTGGACAAGCGTCCAGTACGACGAGAACTAAGGTAAGAACCAGAAAGGTTTATTTAATATCACTGCCTATTAATAACTGGGCTGTCAGTGACAGTCTTTGGAACTAAACCTCTCCCTATTAAAGATGAGGGATTGATTTATTAAAGATGAGGGATTTATTTATTATGTGTTAAGTGAGACCCGTTCAAACCATTTGCAGCACGTATACATATATATGTACCGGTGAACTACATTTGTAACAATCTGCTGTATCCCTTAATTGGTACCTGCTATTTGTATCTGTTTTTATATTTTTTAATGATTATGGCATAATATGTTGCGAACTAGTAACACTATTTACACATATGAGCATATATTGGCCACACATTGATCTCTCATATGTGTATATATCTTTAAGAAGGGAATTACCGCGTATAAATTGCGCGTTAGAATACTCTAATTGGAAAAAGAAGCTGTTTCCTATATGGATGCAGTTGTTTTTATGACAAAAAAAGTATTATTTTTTGTGTGTTTATTTTATTTTATTTGTTGTGATACAGTATATACACTTGAGAAAGGGCACAGATGCCCGAAACGCGTTGTGTTTCTTCTATCAAAATAAAGCACTTTTTATTCATCTACTGAGCGCGGTGATCCTATCTGTATTCCGGTCCTCTTTTAAATATTCAACCGACACCAAGGGTGGTACAGGATCCTGCAGTCTCATTACCGGGTGAGAACCCCCCTCATTAAGTGGTTCGAAAGTCTATATAAGCGGTTGTGGTCACAACCATTCAAGGTGAGAAGATATCTTACCAGCTCTCTCTTTTTTTAATTATTATACAGTACTTCACCATATGCAGCTCGGTGCTGTTTTTTGTTTTTGTCTCATATAAATGAATGAGACTGGGTGGAATCAACATAAAAGTGGGTGGAGCCAAATTTGCCACGGCACGCAGAGCGCGCTACACATTTTACCCCTCTTTCTACTCATTAAAAATTAGGAGGTATGGTGTTGGTGACGCCATACTCCTGCATGACGTCACTCGCTTCATCTGCGACGCACAGTGTCTCGACTCCACCACCTCCTTTACAAGGGGGCCCACTGAGGCTCTGTCGCCCAAGGACCCATAAAAACCTGGAGCCGGCCCTGGGTCAGCATGTCCCGATTTCAACTCATCGGCGTCCTAAGGACGCCGATGAGCTGAATACATAGGCATTTAAAGCAGGAGGTGTCACAGCTCAGCTCCTGTTTTAACGCTGAGCTCCGGCATTTGTAGTCGCGATGTGATGATGTCACATCGCGCCTACAATATGTGTATGAGGGAGAGAGCTGCGGGGGAATGAGGGAAGGTGAGTGTGTGTGAGAACAGTATGACGCTGGGGCAGATGAACGGAGGGAGAACGGCATGACACTGGGGCAGATAGAGAGGGGGAGAACAGCATGACATTGGGGCAGATGAAGGGGGAGAACGGCATGACACTGGGGCAGAGACGGGGGGGACATGAAACTGTGGGCAGATAAAGGGGGAGAATGGCATGAAACTGGGGACAGAGATAGAGGGGGGGACATGAAACTAGGGGTAGATGAAGGGTGTATATGAAAATGGGGAGAGATGGAGGGGGGACATATAATTTACGGGTGACTGTAGGAGGATTATACTGTGTGGAATCACATGAAAAATGAATGAGAATGGGCGGAGTCAACATAAAAGTACATTGTGATCCCTATATGGGGCTCACTATCTGCATTAAAAAAAAAAAAAGCACAAATATGAGAACTTTTGAAGGAACATGCAGAGGTGTTCACACTAGGCTTTGTTTCAGTTTGATAATGAATTACAATTTCTCGGTGAACCAATTCACTACAATATCATGACATGGTAATAACTTATAAAAACAATAAAGATCACTGTAGATGTAGGGGCATTGAGCATATCACAATATCACAAAACATCTTGTGATACTCTGAAGAAGAAGAAGGTGAAGGAGGAGACATCTACATAGAGGACAATTCACACTGAGATTGAGACATGACAATGGTTTTCCTTCACCTGGCGGAAAATACATGCAAATCACACAGATATAGATTTCCTCTCAGCTGGCGTGCAACACATTGGAGAACAATAACACAGTATCCTGTTGCCAGCTTCATGAATCTTGGATTTACATAAGAATTATTATCTGTTGTGCAAGCAGTATAATTGGTCATGAACATATGGAGTAGTAATTAGAGATGAGCGAGTAGTGAAATATTCTAAAATTTGAAATTTGATTCGAGTAGACCTCAATATTTGACTATTTGATCGAATATCGAATCCCATTACAGTCTATGGGGAAAAAAAATGCTTGTTTCAGGGAAATCAAAATTCGAACAATTGGAGTCACCAAGTCCACAATGACACCTCAGGAAATGATGCCAACACCTCTAGAATGCAACTGGGACAGCAGGGGAAGCATGTCTGGGGGCATCTAACAAGCCCAAGTCCCAGTATTACGCCACTATCACAGCCTATCAACTAGACACTCCAAACTCAATATAACCTCTATGGAAAGAGGAAAAATACTTGGAAACCTTCTTTCCTCTACATTAGTATGGACAGAAAGACAAATTTTAAGCTAAAGAAACATTAGCATGCACCCCTTTAAATCATGTTGCCCATGACAACCACAGATGGCATAGGCAATGGGAAATCCAAAAGCCCCCACCCTTAACTGTCATTGTGTATGTGTGATGGGCAACTGGAGATGGGCAAGCTATATAGCGCCCAAATAACTCTGTATGTTAGAAGTATATACTGAGCTCAAAACAGGTATATAACAGGAGATAAGCAAGGTATATAGAGCCCAAAATCCTCTGTATGTTAGATGTATACAAGCGTACTGTATAGAAAGTATACACCTAGCTTACAACAGGTATAGGACAGGAGATGGGAAAGGTAGATTGGGGGAAAAGGTGGTACGGAATTGGAGCCCTAACAAGGGCTTTTGAGAAAATTACTTGCACATAGATTGTATATACTGATGGTGTATATACAATCTTCAAGCAGTAGTAGATCTAAGTTTAGCTCTTATAAGAGCTGTTGGTGTAAGATTCCTGCCTAAATAATTCTAATTCCTAGTTAACCCTGGCATAACGTCTATCCCTGTCTATTTCACAGTCAAATCTGAACCGAAACGGACACCCACTATTCTTATAAAGTGGAGGTCACCTGATTTAGCCAACCAATGACTGTATACGCTTTTTTTTTTTTTTTTTTTTAATGACTACATCTAGTTCCTGTCCCACCTCCCCTGCATAGTTATTGGTGTAAAAAAAAGCACCAGGGAAGGTGGGAGGGGAATTGAATTTTTACCGCGTGGTATTTGATCAAATACAAGTATTTTGATACCGTTGTATTCAATCGAATACCTACTCTCTCATCTCTAGTAATAATCCCTATCTATCTCCTATCTATCTATCTATCTATCTATCTATCTATCTATCTATCTATCTCATATTTATCTATTGATCTATCATCATGGTTGCACTTAAGAATTTTCATGAATTTAAATTTTTTATGTTAAGTTTAAAACTGATTTATTTGCTAACTAGAATAAATAAATAGCTTTGGCTTTCTCGAGTCCTCCTACTAAGATGAATGTGGAAATACATTTGCTGCCGAACTGTCGCTCCATTCAGGACAGAGTGTGAAACTAAATGAACACTAATGTACAGTGTATGGCACGAGATAGAGAGGATGAGCCAGTCTTTTACTACAGTAACACTCATCATGTATCATAAAGTAAATGGATTGATGGACTCTGCTCTCCTCTGCTCATTATATAACTTGAATTCTGCAATTTTAGCAGTTTTACCCTCTGCAAGCTCTGATTCTCAGTTTTCCTTGAGCTGGTGGCTGGGACAAGCTGCTATTATTTCTCCCATAGACTGCAGTAGTGGAGAATCTGCTGGTATAATTCTCATTTACTCATTAAGAGGACTATAAGAGACACTATAGAGAAGTACTGACTTGTATTGATGTGGATTAAGCACATAAGGTAAGATTCCAAATTAAGGGTGCATTCACACTGAGTAAACGCTAGCTTATTCTGAACGTAAAACACGTTCAGAATAAGTGGCGTCTAAAGCAGCTCCATTCATCTCTATGGGAGCCGGCATACGAGTGCTCCCCATAGAAATGAATGGGCTGCTTCTTTCACTCCGTGCAGTCCCATTGAAGTGAATGGGGAGTGCCGGCGTATACGGCAAGCTCTGCTCATGCCGGAGCGTACACGCCGGCACTCCCCATTCACTTCAATGGGACTGCACAGAGTGAAAGAAGCAGCCCATTCATTTCTATGGGGAGCGCTCGTATCCCCGCTCCCATAGAAATGAATGGAGCTGCTTTAGACGCCGCTTATTCTGAACGTGTTTTACGTTCAGAATAAGTTAGCGTTTACTCAGTGTGAATTCACCCTTACTGTTATCTTTGCTTCTTTCATCTTCTTCACACATCTAACCTTCCAATGTTCAAAGATTTATGCTGTGAGCTGGAATACATCATCTGTGTCACCATCTGTATGTCTTGTGTTTGCAGCAGAGATGTCAGAGTGAGTGTCAGTTTATCAGGGAGGGGTAAGCAGGAAAAGAGTCTTATAAGTGCATAAAGAGGCATTTTTCTTCTTATATTTACTTGTACTATTGATTTATGCAAAGTTTGTTAAAAAAAAAATAGTGATGGGTTATGGTTTGTTGTTATCCCCTGACCCACCTGTCCTGTACTGGAATGTATGAGAGGTGCTCCGAGTCTTGTTGCTGACTTTACTGGTCACCTTACAGGGGCCATTTAAAGACCACACATGTCCTCTTCTACAAAGGTTGGGTTCAGCCTACAGGCTGCTTGGGTCCTGTCTAGACTATTTAGTCTTGAGTTATCATAAACCAAAATTGTGGACTGAATGTGGTAAAAGCTAAAAGGTTTGGAGTACAAATATAGTAAATGAGGGGAGGGGTCACTTCAAACCATTATGTCTTGGGAGTTAAAAAAAAACAACAACTTGGTTCTGGTGTCATATGAAAGAGGAACTTCTCTAAGGTTCTCTAAATTATACCCAGAGATATCACTGGTTGAAAATACAGTCCCGATTAGGATATTTATATACAGCTGCATAATATATATGATATAAATATCCTAATCTCTTGACCCTCATTTTCTCTACATATTACGCAGCCCCATATTACAATTCCATCCTGCATACACAATAATATTCAGTGAGAGGCAGAAACAGCTCTCAATACAGAAAACAGGAGAGAATGAACAAAGGCGGATATCACAGAAAGGAGACAAATAAAGTTATTACAAAATGTATTGAAGGGGTATTCCCATGGACATAACTTTTTTTTTAGATTTGTAGACAATTACAACTTAAACGTTTTTGAAAAGATAAGAAATTAAAAATTTTGCAGAGTTTTAAAGATTTTTTCTAAATATCTTGTAGCGACAGTCTGTGGTCTAGATCGGTTGCCATTGGATACAGCCATGAATGTTGAACCTTTCTAAGCTCAGAAAATCATGATGTTCTTATTGTGGCCGGTATACCATCTCATACATGTAGTGTCCCTGCCTGATAATCCAGCTACAATAAGGACATCATAGCTGGGTTTTTGACAAGTCCTAGACCATGGAAAGTTTCAGCATTTGTAGTCATATCCACTGGCAACCAATCAAGACAACAGACTGTCACCACTGAGATGGTTAGAGAAAATCCGTAAAACCATGCAGAATTTTTAAATATTTATATTTGCAAAAATGTTTAACTTTTAATCATCTCTAAATACGGATATAAAATACCGCTTTAATGACACAAAAACTGCCATGTTGTCCAAAAGTTTAGTTATACTTTAAGTTTTTATCCAGTTGGTAAGTTGCTACTAGTCCATGACTGATGACTGAAGGATGACTATCTGTGTTATTTCTGGGAATGGTTTGAGGAGAAATTAACCAATGCTGCATGAACCAATGATGACCAACACAACTATAACCACCATCAACATCCAAGGAGCAATACAGCAAAGATGGAGCTTGATCCAAGAAAGACGCCTGATCTGTAATATCTTTACAGATCAGAAGTCTCCGAGGCTGGCTGTGAGCCAAGCACAAAAGTTGATACTATATAGCAGTAATGTGACGTACATGAAACGAGTTACATGTGGATGAGGCTTGAAGACCAGTAAGCTCATCCAGTAAGCCAGCAGATATCAGAAAGCCATAACTAACATTCAATGGGGCCCAACAAGATTTTACTGCTGTTGCTCATGGTTTTCTCTCTGTAGAAGATGATGGATATGATAATATGTAGTTGAAAAATCCAATCATTGTTTCTAGAAATAAAGCAACATCAGGGACCACGATGTCCATGTTATTATTTTTCATGATCTCAGTAAGAAGGCATTCTTTCCTTTTCCTTTTCAAATAAGAAAAATGGACCAAATGAAGTGCCTTCCTTTGATAATAAAGATGTAAATTTTCTGTAATTTTCTGCACATGTCCCCGGCTGTCTAGGGCACAGGGTGATCTTCTCCCACCATTCATGGATCCTCATGCAGATACATCTGATCCAGTTTCATAAATGACCTTAGCTGCCAAATCTCCTGCCTAACCTTTTTAAAGAGAAATGGTTTATGAGATTTTTGACAATTTCTACTTTTCATCTGGTTCAGGAAAGCGTCCTCCTAGAAGATCTGAATTTAAATATATGCAAATCCTCAAAGTATTGAATTCTTACTGACTTCTATGTATCATGACAAAAAGACAGATGTTATGCAAACAACCTTCTTGACGGTAATCTGAACCTTGTCCTCTGTCCAGTGTTGGAAAATATTACTGGAATACTGTTTATATAGTGGTCTCCGACTCTAGACCAAACCTGTCCTACTTGTGCTTTCTCATAGCGTCTTGATTCTTCTGCAAAGTCAAAATGTGATAAATTCTAAATGGTGTGTAGTGGAGCTGCCAGTGTGGGACATAATATTGTGTGGAGCGGCCAGTGTGGGACATAATACTGTTTGGAGCGGCCAGTGTGGGACATAATACTGTGTGGAGAGGCCAGTGTGGGACATAATATTGTGTAGGGCCAGTGTGAAACATAATACTGTGTAGAGGGGCCAGTGTGGGAAATAATAGTGTGTGGAACGGCCAGTGTGGGGCATAATACTGTGTGGAGGGGCCAGTGTGAAACATAATACTGCGTGGAGGGGCCAGTGTGGGACATAATACTTTGTGGAGAAGCTGCTATTGGACATAACAATGTGTTCAGAGGCTGCTATCGGACATAATAATATGTGAAAGGGCCACAATAGGACATTATACTGTGTGGAGGGACCGCTATGGGACATTATATTGTCTGAAGGCTACTTTCGGATATTATAATGTGTGTAAATGGGGCGTTATACTGTGCAGGGGCCAAGTCACAAGTTTGCTGTGGGGCCCAGTATTTTCTTAGTTACGCCCCTGAGCACACAAACCAAAACCATAACAGAGGTCCCAAATCCAGGACTAATGCTAACAGAGGAAAATGGAGACCCCCATTGCCAATACAGGTTCAATAGCCCCCATCAAGTCCGAAAAGCAATTAACCTGGTATTTATTCATAATTCTCCTAGCATCATCTCTCATGTCTATAACCATGTCTGATGTCTACTACCTGCCAAAGTGACATGGTGTCTATGTTATCATCACATGGTGGGGATTGGTCACTTGACCTGATGCCCTCATGGATGACACTTGACAACAAAAAGAAATAAAAATGAAAATTACCCAGTAAAATTTACAAAGGATAAAAAAATTCCTACTCAATGAATGATGGATCAATTGATTGAATGAAAGGTCCTGCCAGTAGTTTATGGGATATGAGAGAGTTACATAAATCAGGTAGCTGAACACAGTAGGTGATAAGTCTGCTAGATCAGTATAACTCATTCATTGATGACTGGCCATTGTGATAGTGCCAGGAGTTAGGCCCAAGACTGAGGTCTCTGGCTTTGTCATGCACTTCACATTGTGGTGGGCTGTGTCTTTTCCCACTAAACCTCTCCCAGGTTCTAGGGTGGTGTAGTTCTGGGGGACATTCACTAGTGTAAATGGTGATAATTATTCTTTCCTGGGCCGCACCCTGGTGTCAGTCTCCAGTTAGTAATAGGTACCTTTACAAGCGTAGCTCACGGCACTCTTTAGTGCAGGCTGAATCATAATACTTATACATCCACTGACAGAACATGGAGCCTCAATCTCTTTAGACAAAGAATCCACTTACAGGGTCTGGATGTTCCTAACCACCTCCTCTCTGTCTAATATGTCCTCTGATCCTTTCTGAAGGACATACCTGGACAATTCTTTTTGGTCTTGCAATACAGTTCACTGTTTGGGAAATATAGGGCACTTTTAGCCATGGATAAGGGTCTTCACTGAGTAGCTTTGGAGGTCTTCTCATACACCAAGAAAGAACAATATCTGTAAACTTCCAGGAGCTTAATGGTGTTGGGCAGCCGGTCTCATATTAACCAGAATTAATTATTTGAAATGATGAGCGCCACCACACTCACTCTCCAGCTTCGCCTGTGACTGACTGACGGTGTGAGTATTTATCACAATAGCTTCACCCACCTTTTAGAACAAATCGTGTTTAGCAAATGTCCTAGAAGCCTAACATTAGATACAGCATAAAAACATTCAGCAACATCCAAGCAACCAGCAAGACTTTTCCACAGTTGGTGGTCCCATGGGACCTAACACGTGGCCTTATATCAGGACTCACAAAGAAAATTTTCAACTTCAAATGATGCAGTTTGTTGGTTTCATCTTTTTATTGCCAACATATCAAAAGTGAACAGAATTGAACCAACAAAATCTGATTCTCCAACTTTTACCATGTTACCCTAATCTATACAATATTCACTCTATTCTAGTCTTCCCCTCCCTCTCCAGCCCCATTGCCCCCGACTCATCACTCCATATATGTAGGAAGGAGGAGATCATGGATGCACGTATGTACCGTATTTTTCGGACTATAAGACGCACTTTTTTTCCTCCCAATATGGGAGGAAAATGTGTGTGCGTCTTATAGTCCGAATGCAGCGTGTGCAGCGTCTGTGTCCTGTCTATGAGGAGCAGCACGGAGAACAGCACGGTGCCTGCCTGCTCTGCCCCTCCTTCCCTGTCTGTGTCGTGTGTTTGCAGGAGTGAGATATGAGAGGCAGGGAAGTAAGGGCGGGCCAGACAGGTGAAGGAAGCGTGGTTTCAAGCTTGCAGAGAAAACCACGCCTCTTTCACCCGTCTGGCTCGTCCCTCCTTCACTGCCTCTCAGATCTGGCTCCGGCAATGAAACCACACAGACAGGGAAGGAGGGGCGGGCCAAACGGGAGGAGGAGGCGTGGTTTTCTCGGCAAGCTTGAAACCACGCCTCCTTCACCCGTCTGGCCCGCCCCTACTTCCCTGCCTGTGTGGCTTCATTGCAGAAGCAAGATCTGAGAGGCAGTGAAGGAGGGACGAGCCAGATGGGTGAAAGAGGTGTGTTTTCAAGTTTGCTTAGAAAACCACACCTCCTTCACCAGTCTGGCCCGCCCCTTTTTCTCTTCTTACATAACTTCACTGCAGGATGTCTCTTTCCATCCATGGATGAGATTAGATAGAATAGATAGACAGACAGATAGACAGACAGACAGACAGACAGACAGACAGACAGACAGATAGATAGATAGATAGATAGATAGATAGATAGATAGATAGATAGATTAGATAGATATGTTCAAATCACCCCCATATCCCTACAATACATATAAAACAAAAACATTACTGTGAAACACATACACATTTGGTATCCCTGTGTCCGAAAGCCCCCGGTTCTATTTACATTGGTGAAATATTATATTATTAGGTTATTAAATATTTCACCAATTTTTTTTCCTTAATTTTTTTTTTCCCTATTTTCCTCCTCTAAAACCTTAGTGCGTCTTATGGTCTGGTGCGTCTTATAGTCCGAAAAATACGGTACATGTATTGGTTTTCACACATTTATTCCATTGATGCTTGTTTTTGAGGGTTTTTCTCTCTAAACTGTTTCAACCCATTAAGGTTACAGAATATTTGGGACTTCTGGATGTGCCAAGATTTAATTCTCTTTCACCTATCCATTACAGTGTAATAAAAGTCATACTGTCTTATATAGTCATAGGAGGTCTTGGTTTTTGCCAGAAGAGAGTTCTCTTTTAAGTTATTGCTTTTTAGTTTACCTCTCATGAATGTTTAGGGGGGTACCATGCTATAACCCCCCCCCCCTCCCCCCTGCAACATTGCCTTTTTGAAAGGAGGGGGGGAGATTAATGATGATAACTTATTTCTGAGGGTCATTTTCATTAAGCCATTGGTAATTGCTATAGGCTTTGCTACATAGCCACTTTTAAAACTTTGAAAGGATAAAACCCATTGAAAAAACTCTATAGCGCCATATTCTGGGACCAATAACTTTTACATTGATTTTATTGTTTGTTTGTTTTTTTTTATTAAATGACTGATGTTGTTTTCTAAGCTGTGATGTTATCAAATTAATATTTTTCCAAACTTTAGTTTTTATTTTCCAGGATATAAAGTGAGTCTAGGTACAGTTCAGTAACATTCACCCAATTCACAAAATTCACAAATCCATATGAAACAGAAATAATCCCAATATTATTTTTCTAATATTTTTCTCTATATTCTTCCACCTTCTTTGTAAACATGTTATATTATTTGGAGACAATTTTTTTGTGTGTTTTTAACCAATTTTCTCATCTGCCACATTCATTAGAAAACCATCACGTCTTCTAGTTCTCTGCTGCATGTGTTAGAAGTAGGAGAAAGCTAATATTTGGCCTATTAAATCCAGTGAAGAAAATCTTTTACGCCGAACAGTGTGTAAAATATTCGGGATGCTTCCTAAATATTTGAAAAGGAAAGGTGTAAATCCACATATACAAGCAAAACTGCATTGAAAATAACAAAGACAAAAACTTGGCCATCCAAAAAGAACACATTTTTATTATAGAAAAAGATGTAAAAAGAAAGATGCAAATGTAGAAGTCACACAGTTTCCTTGTTTCTCTTGACCCCAATATTTTTGTTACCATACAGCGGTGCGCCCCTTCTTCATCTCTTTGCTATTTGTGTAAACATTTTTAGCTTCATCTAACAATATCTATAAATATTCTGAAATTTATTTTTTTTTTGAGAAGTCCTTAGTAGTTGATACCTTTTTTAATGGCTAACTTAAAAATTTTTTGATGACATATCCACTGGCTAACACGATACAAAGATATTTGTAAAGATATTTTTTCTTATATAAATATTCTGTAAAATTATAAACACACAAAAAATGGTCAGCACTGCCAAACAAGAGGCGCTATATGTGCAGGTGAACGTTACCATGACTGCTACAGGGCGGCAAATACAAAAAATTGCAAAATAAAGAGTAGATAATTTGTAGTGCAGGGTAAGCATGAAATAGCTGAAACATGCTGTCCTTGAATTCATTTGTAGACCTAGGCCCATAGAGAGAGAAAGGAGAGAGCTTTGTAGCCCAGAGTCCTATCTAAAGAGGCTGCCTTGTCACTGAGAGATGGGCTCTCAAAATTTTATAAAAGTGTGAGCTAAAAACCTCTATTTCATTTGTCCTTATATAAGTATGATCAGTAACGCTCTTGGGGCTAACAGGTGGGGCATTTTTTTTGCATTTGCAACTCTGTTTTAAATACATTTTGAATTATACAATACAAATGCAAGATTATTTAGCATGATGTCACCATAGAGTAAATCATTGTTACCTTAGGTGAAGAAACCTGACCTTAAGGATAAGATGATGATCCAGTCCTACAGCATGTCGAAGTTTCAGCTTTCTGTAGATCATTGCTAAAAAAACTACCACCCCTAGCATGTCATGACAGCCACAGGCAGGTGGAGACCACTGATCTAGGTCTTCTACTCCACTATATCATCACATCTACATCATCTTTTACATTCTATTTCTCTCCTTCCTAGATTGTTCCTTACTTTTCCATCATCATTTTTATCTTTGCACCACCACCTGACTTGAAGCATCTTCCTAAGCTTCAAGCAGGCCTGGATAATGGTGAAGGCTTCTGTTGTCGGGAAGATGCACAGAATATTTTAGACAACTGAAGATCATCATGGTGATTCACAAAGAAGAATTCATGCTGGACCCAATGTAGGCTCCCTGCAATAGCCCTGAATGATGGGTGTTGGTTGCTGGAATATGGGTACTAGATGATGAATGGTGGATTAGGAGAAACACTGCTGGACACTTTTTGTGATGCTGGACCATGGGTGCTGGATGCTGGATAAGTGTGTGCAGACGAGTTAAACAGCTAGGATAGCAGAGTGCAAATCACTTTTAAAGTTAGCAAGCTGCAAATGGTGGAAGCTGCTGCAAGAAATGCCAGTTTACGCATATTATAGTCCAATATCATACACATATTATACACAATATTATACACATATCATAGTCCAATGGTGGGACTATTAAAGGATTATCTTATTATCCTTTCTCTCTCTGACTACATATGATGTAGCTACTGAGGTGCAAAGGTACCAGCGAAAATAGATCCTGATGTGGCCCCCAGACACAGACTCAGGCAGCAGCCCTATAAATAGACACATGTATATGGATATATTGTAGGAATATTTATAAAGCTTTATGTATATCCCTGAACTTGTGGAAGCATATTATAAGGGTTATTGTAAATTGAACTTTAGACCTTAGAGATATTTCTTCTTCATAGTTTCTACTTACGCTAGGTTCACACCTGCGTTCTGGTCTCTGTTCTGTGGTTTCCGTCTCTGCCGCGAAACCAGTTTTTTTTTTAATCCGGACACAGAGTACTGCATGTCCGACTAGATTAAAAAACCCGGTTTCGTGGCGGAGAGCATAAAACGCTCACCGACGCTCACGGCCGGAGATCTTTCTCACCCATTCAAATGAATGGGTGAGAAAGACTCCTGTAGGTTTCCATATCCTGCCTCTGTTTTATGCAGGAAACGGAAACCTGCAGAACGGACACCTGGGCGCAGATGTGAACGAGCCCTTAATGGCCTTAAAACCATTCCATCGTGTCAACAACATTCTACTGATGTTGTCATGTTAAGGTTAAAATAGAAGAAACACATTGTCAAAACATTTTAGCAGGCAACTTTCTAGCATGTTTTTTCACATTATCAAACATAAACTTTTAGAAGAATTTTAAGAACGTGACTTTTTTATGTGTGGAAAGTCAAAATACTACGTGGGATCCCACATCATCCTTCATGTCCAACAGGTTTGTAAGCCTTACCCTTAGACCCACCACTCCAGTCATTCCATTACTATAAGAACGTTATAAAAAACAAAAAAAACTTTGCAAGTCTTCAGTAGGTGATACCTTTTTTAATGGCTAACTCATAATGATGACAGAATATGACGTTTCAAAGCTTTCCTCTGAGCTTCTTCTTCAGATATAACTAAAAAACACTTTCTAGAGGCTGCATATATAAGAACATTGAAAGTCAAAAACCTTCTCCTAAGATGAAGATGAATCCTGAGGGGTTATATACAGAATAAACATTTGCTTAAAGGATTCCTTCAGTTTAGGGTTCTTGTAGATGAGCAGAGCAGACAGGACTGTTGGAAATGAGAAATGAAATAGCACACATATCCAGTAACTCAAGGATTTATAGGGTAATATATTTAAAGCAAAAATGATGATACAGACAAAGATTGAGCCATACAAAACCAGGAGCCCTATCATGGTCTGAATGGCTGATTGAAAATCTCTCACATTGGTGTTTCCTGAAGTAGTCAAGTTCTTCTGAATCTGACAGTTGTATAGTTTGAGGAACCAAGTGCTGCCAATGGTGGTCATCATGATTACCAGGAATGGCAGAATGTTGAAGATTAGAATCGTGTTTGTGAACCTCATATCCTGTACTATGATCTCTTCCATTAGTGCAGACTGAAATGATGTTGAATTTCTTTGGTTTTTCTGTGTATTGGGAATAAGTATTGAAAAGAAACTGCCACCAAGTGCCACAACTTCAGCCATTATTACGAACCACCAGTCAACCACACCAATCTGACTCTTCAATGTTGTGAGGACTCCGGGCTGGGAAGGCATGATCTTTATGAAGTAGAAAACACAAAGTCCACCAGAGAGCCACAAGCTGGATGTAATGCTGTACATGGTGATAAATGTGCTGGTGTAGTATACAAAATCATTGATAACCAGTTCTAGACAAAAAAAAGTAAGAATGATGTTTACAGATAACATAGAGGTAAAGAATATGTTGGACATGTTCAGAGGGATCAGGATCTTGCTGTAGGTAGTCAAATTATTTCTTCTAAATTGTTTAAGAAGGCAAGCTATGACAGAGAAGCTGGAGAACAATCCAGTAATGGTCTCCAGAACTATAATGAGCAGAACAACCTTCTCAGTAGTAGAATCCATGGCAAGAGTTGTAGTTACATCAAAAAGCAGGTTTCTTTCTAGTCCGTCTTGAAGTTGGAGACCACTCAATACAATCAATCTTAGTCTCTTCTGGAAGGTTTGGTTTGACGGCAGTGATTATCAGCTTACTGTGTCTTACTGGGAAAGTCTACTCACCAGCTGAAAGATACAGTATATACATGGCCACAAGCAAATATTCATTCTGTATTTGCCTCTTTTCTTAGTTTGAATATATGTAAAACTTCATCCTTGGAGGATCTAGTGATGATCTAGTTATGTCCATTTCTTTCATGTATTCTGACAACTCCCACGTTGTTTATACTTTTCTTTGTCTTTTCAAGAATGGGGAAGATGTGTATTTGCTTTTCGAAATTTAAGAAAGAGGTGATGCAGCAGCTGATTGCCCGGGTTTGGCTTCTGGACAGTACTTAGCACAGCTATGAGAACTTTTGAAGGAATATACAGAGGTGTTCACACAAGGTTTAGCTTCAGTTTGATAATGAATTACAATGTCTTTTGTAAGCAAATGGCTGGTCAGATAATGGAGGGGGTATACATCTCACCCAGACTACTCAGGTGGGTGAGATGAGAAACTCCAGGAAGACTGGTTCTCAGCAGATAACTTTTGTCTGCTGGGCGTTTTTCAAGTTCCGGCAATTGGGCTGGATTTTTTAGGAATGGCAGGTAGGTTGGCAGTGGGACCTGTCATTCCACCCCCCTCCAGTCCACACTTTGTGGTTGTTCCTGCAGCAACTCAGCTGCTGAGAGTTCTCCTCATCAGTGAGGAAATAAGAGGTCAGCTGCAACAGCAAGACTTTGGACAAAGCTTGGCTGGAGAGCCAGCAGAAGAGTCATACTGTTGGAGCTGTCCTGGTTGATGCCACTTACTATCGGGTCTGCTACTATAGGTGAGGTAACTTATGTTCAGTTAGAGCCTAGCTGGGCATGTTTTTATTTTTGTATTGTTTTCTTTGGTTGCTGCCACCCCACCTAGCAACCCCAGACCCTGACACTCGGTAAACCAATTCATTACAATATCACATGGTAAGCTATAAAAACAATATAGATTACAGCACATGTAGGCACATCGAGCATATCACAAAACATCTTGTGATACTCTGAAGAAGAGGAAGGTGAAGAAGGAGACATCTACATAGAGGACAATTCACTCTGAGATAAAGACATGACTTGTGTTTGTCTTTACCTGGCGGAAAATAAATGTAAATCACATAGATATAGATTTCCTCTCAGCTGGGGTCCAACACATTGGAGAAAAATAACACTGTATCCTTTTGCCGGCTTCTTGTATCTTTTATTTACATAATAATTATTATTTATTGTGCAAGCAGTTTAACTGGTCATGAACATATGGTGTAACATCTCTGCCTGTTCTGGTCTCTGTGCCACCCTCCGCTCGTACGCTGCGGTGCAAGAGACAAGTTCCGTTTGATTCTTTTCTTAGTTTTTATCGTTGCACTGTATGAAAACTACTCTATTTCTGTAAATGAATTTCCACCACAACCATCTCTTACACTTTGTTTCCACTATTCATCAAATGGTTAATTCTAGTCTGTGTGACTGACAGTCTGTCTTCCAATTAAACCTTGGGGTGGGTCTTGGCCTTCCTATATACTGCAGATCAGCCCTCATAGAAGTGCTGTCTATTGTGACTTTGTCCCTGCTAAGCTCTTCTTCTGCTACTATTGTATTGCTGACCTCTGACCTCTGGCTTACCAATTGACTACTCTCTTGAATTATGAGTCTGTACTGCGTTGCTCGACTGTTACTGGACCCTTGGCTAGCTGACCTCCCTTTGTTGTTCTTTATCTTGTCTTTGTTCTGTGTTGTCACTTATATAGGAAGGGCCCATTGACCATTAGTCGCCTATTGCGTAGGATAGGACTGGCAAGCAGGAAGGGACAGTGGTGGGAATTCAGCTCAGGGCTCACTGTCTATTGTGCCCTCCCCCCAGGACTAACCAGCAGCTATTGGGGAATTGCTCCTATTGCAATTCCCTTACATATGGGGTAATAATCACTTTAATTTAAATCTATCTATCTCATATTTATCTATTGATCTATCATCATTGTTGAAAATAAAAAAAATTGCATGTATTTTCATTTTTAATGTTGATTTTAAAATTTATTTGATAACTAGAATAAATAAATAGCTTTGGCTTTCTCGAGTCCTCCCACTAAAACTAATGTGGAAATACATTTGCTGCCGAACTGCTGCTCCATTCAGTACAACGTGTGAAACTAAATGAACACTAATGTACAGTGTATGGCACGAGATAAAGGGGATGAGTCAGCCTTTTATTACAGATCACATATGAATCGGGGCTTGGGAATTCTTGTTAGAGATATATTCTACACAGGAAAAGAGGTGAAAGTCTTCATAAGGTGACACCATAGTCATAAAAATCATAGAGAAGAATGATGTGGTGTTGTGCTAGACATGGAGGACCGACTCACTAGGCTGGCTAGATGTACTGTACATGTAGAATAACCTGTCTACTGCTGCTGGCGCACTCAATGGACCGTTCATATACCGCTACATGATTTGAGAAAATGAAGGATCCTTCTTAGCAAAGCTGAGCATTGAAGAAAGTGTGAAAGTCTATATTGTCAGAGGAAGAGACTGGCAGAGACAAACCACATATACCATGAGCACAGCTAACAAGCCTCTTTAACACCTGCTCTGGAGTCCTTGAAATTCAGATTCAAAAAGAAAACAACAACGGTGGCACTATTGCACAGGACATTCAATTCCTTATTATCAGAAATCTTATGGATGTGACCAGAGGTGAATTGGATGGTGGACGCTGCTCTATTCAGAGTAAGGTGGTGGTCACAGGAAAAAACAAAACAAAAAATAACAGGGCACTCACCACAGCGTTGTAAAATCCACAAAAGACTTTATTACTAGAGATGAGTGAGTAGTGAAATATTTGATATTCAATATTCGTTTCGAGTAGGCCCTCAATATTCGACTATTCGACCGAATATCGAGTCCCATTATAGTCTATGGGGAAAAAATGCTCGTTTCAGGGGAAAGCACAATTCGACTCAGGAAAGTCGCCAAGTCTATAACACCCCAGGAAATGATGCCAACACGTCTTGAATGCAACTGGGACAGCAGGGGAAGCATGCTTGCGGGCATCTAACACGCCCAAGTCACAGTTTTACCCCACCATCACAGCCTATCAACTACACACTTTCCACACTGAAAAAAAAAACTCTATCAAAGTGGAAAATACCTGGAAACCTTCTTTCCTCCCCAATTGGATGGACAGAAACCCAAATTTTAAGCTAAAGAAACATTACCATGCACCCCTTTAAATCACGTTGCCCATGACAACCACAGATGGAATAGGCAATGGGAAATCCAACAGTACCCACCCTTAACTGTCATTGTGGATATGTGTGTGTGTGTGATGTGGTAAGACCTTCCAAAATTCACTTTTCTGGTCCTTAACGTGAGCCCTTCCAAATTAAGGTAGAGGCCCTTAAGCTTAGCTACCAGCAGAGATTGAGGCCCTTTAGGTGACTTCAGCCTCTTCCCAGTAGACTTTTAGGCCTTATAACTTAGTTCAGCCTTGCACCAGCAAAGTTTTTTGCCCTTTGGGTGAGTTGAGCCTTGCACCAGCAGAGTGTTAGCTCATTTAAAATTTTTAGCCCCTAAAACAGTGGTTCCAGAACCATCACTCTCATTGTGTGGGATTGATGCAGTGGATTGGACTGAGGACCCAGACATTGACCTTGATTTGGATTGGGAAATTGATAACATTTTAGCATCAAGTCCTGGGGGTAATTTTTATTTAGAGGAACGCAAAGGTGTAGATTTGGCTGCAACCACTACTACCGGTAATGGTCTTCTAATATCGGACTCTACATTACCTCTACAGGGTTCTGATCAGGTGTTAATAGTCCAAACAATGTGCTCCAGTACTTTAGATGTAGATCAGAAACCACTTTCCCTTCCGACACCAGATTTAACCAAGCTTCACCATCATCATCCTGCTAAGATGGAGCCACTAAAGGAAACCTTGCCTTCCAAGGCATGTAGTGGAGCTGTGACTGAGCCAAATCTAAACACAGAGTCCTTTGGAACTGAACAAAATTCACCATCAGTGTTTTTGGCCCTAAGGGTGAGTTGAGCCTTGCACCAGCGTGTGTCCCGTAACATCAGGCAGGCCCTAAGTTCTGCGCTAAGTTACACAAAGTTCCCCTTGACCACCGACGCGTGGACAAGTGCATGCGGCCATGGACGCTACATCTCAATCACGGCACACTGGCTGAATGTAGTTGAGGCTGGGACCGGGTCGTAAACTGTGGCAGCCTGCCTTGTCTCCCCGCCCAATATTCCTGGCAGAAGTGCTGAAACACCACCCTCCTCCTCCTCCGCCATTAAATCGACCCCAGCTACAAGCCAGAAATGCTGCAACACTGGCATGGGGAGACATCAGCAGGCTGTGCCGAAGCTCATCAGCTTGGGGGACAGACAGCACACTGCCTCCGAGGTGAGGGATGCCATCCTGGATGATATGGCAATATGGTTTTCCCTGCTGCACCTGGCCCCAGGCATGTTGGCATATGTGATAATGGCCGGAACCTGGTAGCAGATCTGGAGCTTGCCAGACTCAAAAACGGTCCACACATGGCCCATGTTTTCAACTTGTTGGTGCAAAGGTTCTTTGAAACCTACACCATTGTGCCTTATATACTGGTCAAAGTGCGGCCATTTTCATAAATGAAAAGTAGCCTCTGCTAGGCTGAAAACATTCAGAGCACACTCCTGTCATCTTCACACCGTTGGCTGACGGAGGAAGATGAGGGGGATGAAGTGGCATTTCATGTCACTGTCCCACACGAGGCTTGAGGGTGAAGTAAAGTGCATCCCATTGCTTCAGCACGGATGGTGTGAAGGGGAGTGGAAAATGGAGGAAATGGAGAGTGACCCTTACAGTTGAGGGCAGCGAAGTAATGCCAAGTAACACACTGGCACACATGGCTGGCTTCATGTTGGGTTGCTTTTCAAGAGACAAAGGCATAGTTCACATCATAGAGAGCAAACAATACTGGATTGAACAAAAAATTGGATTGAGCTGATATAGTGTGACTGAATTGCTATGTATCACACTTAGCTTTTGGGAGGTAGACACTTAAAAATTGAATTGAGCTGCTAAAGCCTGACTGAACGGCTGTCTGCCACTTAGCTTTGGGGGGTACAGCATCAACCCCGGCGTTGCCGGGAAGCACTTCCCGCACCATGCCCTGCGGGTGTCAGCCATATGTTACGGCTGACAATACCCTGCAACACCCGCGGTCGGAACCGGGTCTGATCACGGGTGTTAACCCCTGAGATGCCGGTGGTCAAACATGACCGCCGGCATCTCCGGGGTTTCTGTTTACTATGGTGCCGATTGGCACCCCCCGCAAAGGTTTCGGGGGATGCTGATGTTCGTAGGGGGCAGTCCGGGGTCTGATCAGTGACCCCAGGTCTGCCCCATCACTTACCCCCTCCACATACCTGGTTGATCCTGCCCAAAAGGAAGCTGTCAGCCCTTTGCGTCTACACAGGCTGACAGCTTCCTATACACTGCAATACACGTTTAAGAGCTTGTTCACGTGGAGTAAACGTGGCACGCAATGTGCCGCTTGTATGGGACGTTTGCGCCACGATTTTGATGGTGCATGTTTGCGGTCGCGGTGAACAAGCCCTAACACGTGTATTGCAGCATATATCTAGTGAAGCCAATCACTGCTTCAATCCCCCATGGGGACAGAAAAAAAAAGTTATAAAAAAGTAAAAATAAATTTTTTTTAATAAGTTTAAAATAAATTAGAAATAAATAAAGCCCCAAAATTCCCTTTTTCCCCATATAAAATGTTTTATTATGTAAAATAAAGAAAAATAGATAAAAACATTACATATTTGGTATGACCGCGTCCGTAATAACCTGAACAATAAAATTAAACGTCATAAAAAACCCCGTAGAAAACCGCCCAAAATAATGATTATTCACCACCTTTCCCTTACAAAATGTTCAATAAAAGTAATCAAATGGTGAGATGAAAACCAAAATGGTATCAATAAAAAGCAGAGGTCATTCCGCAAAAAATAAGCCCTCAACCAGCTCTGTCTAGTGAAAAATAAAAATGTTATGCCTTTCAGAAGATGGCGATGCAAAAATAATTGATTTTTTTCCCTAAATTGAATTTTATTCTGCACAAATAGCAACGCAGTAAAAAATAATATAAATGAGGTATCGCTGTAACCGTACCAAGCCGCAGAATAAAGGTAACATGTTACTTATGCTGTACGCTGCACAGGAAAAAAAAAATGCTAAAAAGCAATGCCAGAATTGATGTTTCCTTTTACATCCCACCCAGAAAGAGTTAATAAAATGTAGTCAATAAGTTACAGACCCCAAAATGGTGGCATTGAGAAGTACATCTAATACCGCAAACACCAAGCCCTCATATGGCCACATTGCCAGAAAATAAAAATAAAAATCTATCTTGTACAATGTGAAGACAAAAACCCTAAAACTCGCCAAATCATTAGGACATAAGTGGCTGCGACTAGAAGGAAATGTATAAGCTGTGCGAGCGTTTTCAGGGGACCCCCCATATTTAGAGCTTATGAGAGATAATACACCAGCGCTGATCCCCCAGAATGCTCCTCTTCCCCGTCTGTGTCATAGGAGCTAGTGGGAAAATAGAATGGGATTTGGTGTACCCAATTTACTCTGCACAGCTTATATATTTACTTCGGGGTTACTAATGCTCACTACATCACTTGATAAATTCTTTGAGGGGTGCGGTTTTCAAAACGGGGTCACTTTCTAGAGGTTTCCACTGTTTTGACTCCTCAAGGGCTTTGTAAATGCGACATGGTTCCTGAAACTGATCACAGCCAGATCTGCCCTCTAAAAGCTCCTTGGCGCGCCTTCCCTTCTGCGTCTCGCGGTGCGTCCATATATTAGTTTACACCCACAAGTGGGGTACTGTGGTAGTCGGTAGAGATGAGCGAACAGTGTTCTATCGAACTCATGTTCGATCGGATATTAGGCTGTTCGGCATGTTCGAATCGAATCGAACACCGCGTGGTAAAGTGCGCCATTACTCGATTCCCCTCCCACCTTCCCTGGCGCCTTTTTTGCTCCAATAACAGCGCAGGGTAGGTGGGACAGGAACTACGACACCGGTGACGTTGAGAAAAGTAGGCAAAACCCATTGGCTGCCGAAAACATGTGACCTCTAATTTAAAAGAACAGCGCCGCCCAGCTTCGCGTCATTCTGAGCTTGCAATTCACCGAGGACGGAGGTTTCCGTCCAGCTAGCTAGGGCTTAGATTCTGGGTAGGCAGGGACAGGCTAGGATAGGAAGGAGAAGACAACCACAACAGCTCTTGTAAGAGCTAAATTCCAGGGAGAAGCTTGTCAGTGTAACGTGGCACTGACGGGCTCAATCGCCGCAACCCAGCTTTCCCAGGATCCTGAATGGAATACACTGTCAGTGTATTCCCGTATACCCGATATATACCCCCGATACCCGTTCCAACGGTGTGCCCCCCCACCTTCACCCCAGAAATACCCTGCAAGTCCCCTAGCAATAGAATTGGGGCTATATACACCCACTATTTTTGCTACTTGTATATAGTGCCATTGTCTCACTGGGAATTCAAAGAATATATTGGGCTTACATATAACTTCAATTCCAGGGAGAAGCTTGTCAGTGTAACGTGGCACTGACGGGCTCAATCGCCGCAACCCAGCTTTCCCAGGATCCTGAATGGAACACACTGACAGTGTATTCCCGTATACCCCATATATACACCCCAAATCACCGTTCCAACGGTGTGCCCCCCCCACCTTCACCTCAGAAATACCCTGCAAGTCCCCTAGCAATAGAATTGGGGCTATATACACCCACAATTTTTGCTACTGGTATATAGTGCCATTGTCTGACTGGGAATTCAAAGAATATATTGGGGTTACGTGCACCCACAATTTTTACTACTGGTATACAGTGCCAGTTTCTGACTGGGAATTCAAAGAATATATTGGGGTTACAAATACCCTCATTTCTTGCTACTGCCATATAGTGCCAGTTTCTGACTGGTAATTCAAAGAATATATTGGGGTTACGTGCACCCACAATTTTTACTACTGGTATACAGTGCCATTGTCTGACTGGGAATTCAAAGAATATATTGGGGTTACGTGCACCCACAATTTTTACTACTGGTATACAGTGCCATTGTCTGACTGGGAATTCAAAGAGTATATTGGGAATACAAATACCCTCATTTCTTGCTACTGCCATATAGTGCCAGTTTCTGACTGGTAATTCAAAGAATATATTGGGGTTACGTGCACCCACAATTTTTACTACTGGTATACAGTGCCATTGTCTGACTGGGAATTCAAAGAATATATTGGGGTTACAAATACCCTCATTTCTTGCTACTGCCATATAGTGCCAGTTTCTGACTGGTAATTCAAAGAATATATTGGGGTTACGTGCACCCACAATTTTTACTACTGGTATACAGTGCCATTGTCTGACTGGGAATTCAAAGAATATATTGGGGTTACGTGCACCCACAATTTTTACTACTGGTATACAGTGCCATTGTCTGACTGGGAATTCAAAGAATATATTGGGGTTACGTGCACCCACAATTTTTACTACTGGTATATAGTGCCATTGTCTGACTGGGAATTCAAAGAATATATTGGGGTTACGTGCACCCACAATTTTTACTACTGGTATACAGTGCCAGTTTCTGACTGGGAATTCAAAGAATATATTGGGGTTACAAATACCCTCATTTCTTGCTACTGCCATATAGTGCCAGTTTCTGACTGGTAATTCAAAGAATATATTGGGGTTACGTGCACCCACAATTTTTACTACTGGTATACAGTGCCATTGTCTGACTGGGAATTCAAAGAATATATTGGGGTTATAAATACCCTCATTTCTTGCTACTGGTATATAGTGCCATTGTCTGACTGGGAATTCAAAGAATATATTGGGGTTACGTGCACCCACAATTTTTACTACTGGTATACAGTGCCATTGTCTGACTGGGAATTCAAAGAATATATTGGGGTTACGTGCACCCACAATTTTTACTACTGGTATATAGTGCCATTGTCTGACTGGGAATTCAAAGAATGTATTGGGGTTACGTGCACCCACAATTTTTGCTACTGGTATATAGTGCCAATTTCTAACTGGGAATTCAAAATGCGCAAGGCTCCCGGAAAGGGACGTGGACGAGGCCGTGGGCGAGGTCGGGGGAATGGTTCTGGGGAGCAAGGTAGCAGTGAAGCCACAGGGCGTCCCGTGCCTACTCCTGTGGGGCAGCAAGCATTGCGCCACTCCACAGTACCAGGGTTGCTTGCCACATTAACTAAACTGCAGGGTACAAACCTTAGTAGGCCCGAGAACCAGGAACAGGTCTTGCAATGGCTGTCAGAGAACGCTTACAGCACATTGTCCAGCAGCCAGTCAGACTCTGCCTCCTCTCCTCCTATTACCCAACAGACTTGTCCTCCTTCCTCCCAAAATTCCCAAGCTTCACAGAACAATAACCCCAACTGTCCCTGCTCCCCAGAGCTGTTCTCCGCTCCTTTCAT
Organism: Leptodactylus fuscus; assembly: GCF_031893055.1. NCBI lineage: Eukaryota > Metazoa > Chordata > Amphibia > Anura > Leptodactylidae > Leptodactylus > Leptodactylus fuscus. The sequence goes on from NC_134271.1 coordinate 34,025,381, forward strand.
TGTCCCTCAACCTGCCTCTCCACGTCACGATTCCACGAACCTAACAGAGGAGCATCTGTGTCCAGATGCTCAAACACTAGAGTCTCCTCCATCTCCGTTCGATTTGGTGGTGGATGACCAGCAACCCACCCTCATCGACGATGATGTGACGCAGTTGCCGTCAGGGCATCCAGTTGACCGGCGCATTGTGCGGGAGGAGGAGATGAGACAGGAGTTGGAAGAGGAAGTGGTGGATGATGAGGACACTGACCCGACCTGGACAGGGGGGATGTCAAGCGGGGAAAGTAGTGTGGATGTTGAGACAAGTGCAGCACCAAAAAGGGTAGCTAGAGGCAGAGGCAGAGGTCAGCAGCTTAGGCGAAGCCAGGCCACACCCGGAATCTCCCAAGATGTTCCAGTTCGTACCCAGCCCCGAAAAACTCCCACCTCGAGGGCACGTTTCTCGAAGGTGTGGAGTTTTTTCAAGGAATGCGCCGAGGACAGATATAGTGTTGTCTGCACAATTTGCCTCTCAAAATTGATTAGGGGCTCTGAGAAGAGCAACCTGTCCACCACTTCAATGCGCCGTCATTTGGAATCCAAGCACTGGAATTAGTGGCAGGCAGCAACGGCAGGACAAAGGCCGCCTGCCGTTCACGCCACTGCCACTGCCTCTGCCACTGCCTCTGCCTCTGCCACTGCCACTGCTGACTGTGCTGGCGATGCACTCCAGAGGACGAGCCAGGACACCACTTCATCTGCCTCCGCCACTTTGTTGACTTCTCCCTCATCCTCCCCTGTTCCTGTCTTATCTCCTTCTCCTGCACCATCAAAGGCACCATCAGGCGCTTCTTTACAACAACCCACCATCTCTCAGACATTGGAGCAGCGGCAGAAATACACTGCTAACCATCCACACGCGCAAGCCTTGAACGCCAACATCGCTAAACTGCTGGCCCAGGAGATGTTGGCGTTCCGGCTTGTTGAAACTCCCGCCTTCCTGGACCTGATGGCAACTGCGGCACCTCGCTATGCCGTCCCTAGCCGTCACTACTTCTCCCGGTGTGCCGTCCCCGCCTAGCACCAGCACGTGTCACTCAACATCAGGCGGGCCCTTAGTTCCGCGCTTTGCACAAAGGTCCACTTGACCACCGACGCGTGGACAAGTGCATGCGGACAGGGACGCTACATTTCACTGACGGCACACTGGGTGAATGTAGTTGAGGCTGGGACTGCTTCCCAAACTGGCCCGGTGTACCTCGTCTCCCCGCCTAACATTCCTGGCAGGGACACGAGAAGAACACCCCCCTCCTCCTCCTCCTTTACCGCCTCCTCCTTCGCCACCGCCTCCTCCTCCGCCACCGCCTCCTCCTCCGCTGTTAGATTGACCCCAGCTACGAGTTGGAAACGTTGCAGCACTGGCGTTGGTAGACGTCAGCAGGCTGTGCTGAAGCTGATCAGCTTGGGGGACAGACAGCACACTGCCTCCGAGGTGAGGGATGCCCTCCTCGATGAGACGGCAATATGGTTTGAGCCGCTGCACCTGGGCCCAGGCATGGTCGTTTGTGATAACGGCCGGAACCTGGTAGCAGCTCTGGAGCTTGCCGGACTCCAACATGTTCCATGCCTGGCCCACGTCTTCAACCTAGTGGTGCAACGTTTCCTAAAGAGCTACCCCAATGTTCCAGAGCTACTGGTGAAAGTGCGGCGCATGTGCGCCCACTTTCGCAAGTCGACAGTAGCCGCTGCTAGCTTAAAATCTCTCCAGCAACGCCTGCATGTGCCACAACACCGGCTTTTGTGCGACGTCCCCACACGCTGGAACTCAACGTTTCAGATGTTGAATAGAGTGGTTGAGCAGCAGAGACCTTTGATGGAATACCAGCTACAAAACCCTAGGGTGCCACAAAGTCAGCTGCCTCAGTTTCTCATCCATGAGTGGCCATGGATGAGAGACCTTTGTGACATCCTACGGGTGTTTGAGGAGTCCACAAGGAGGGTGAGCTCTGAGGATGCGATGGTGAGCCTTACAATCCCGCTCTTGTGTGTTCTGAGAGAATCCCTGATTGACATCAGGGATAACTCAGATCACACAGAGGAGTTAGGGATAGCATCCGATCCATCACAGCTGGAGAGTAGGTCCACACATCTGTCCGCTTCACTGCGTTTAATGGAGGAGGAGGAGGAGGAGGAGGAGGAGGAGGAGGAGGAGGAAGAAGAGTTGTCCGATGATGTGATGGTGATACAGGAGGCTTCCGGGCAACTTTGAATCGTCCCATTGTTGCAGCGCGGATGGGTAGACATGGAGGATGAGGAGGAAATGGAGATTGAACTTTCCGGTGGGGCCAGAGGAGTCATGCCAACTAACACTGTGGCAGACATGGCTGAGTTCATGTTGGGGTGCTTTACAACCGACAAGCGTATTGTCAAAATCATGGAGGACAACCAGTACTGGATCTTTGCTATCCTTGACCCCCGGTATAAAAACAACATCTCGTCTTTTATTCCGGTAGAGGGGAGGGCCAATCGCATCAATGCTTGCCACAGGCAATTGGTGCAGAATATGATGGAGATGTTTCCAGCATGTGACGTTGGCGGCAGGGAGGGCAGTTCCTCCAGTAGGCAACCAAGTTCTCACCGGTCCACACAAACGAGGGGCACACTGTCTAAGGTCTGGGACACCTTGATGGCACCCCCTCGCCAAAGTGCCGCCAGGGAGGGTCCTAGTGTCACCAGGCGTGAGAAGTATAGGCGCATGTTGCGGGAATACCTTTCCGACCACAGCCCTGTCCTCTCCGACCCCTCTGCGCCCTACACGTATTGGGTGTCGAAGTTGGACCTGTGGCTTGAACTTGCCCTATATGCCTTGGAGGTGCTGTCCTGTCCTGCCGCCAGCGTCCTATCTGAGAGGGTGTTCAGTGCAGCCGGTGGCATCATCACTGACAAGCGCACCCGTCTGTCAGCTGAGAGTGCCGACCGGCTCACTTTGATAAAAATGAACCACCACTGGATAGAGCCTTCATTTTTGGGCCCACCTGTGTAAAGCACCCCAACATGAAACTCCATGTCTGTACTCAACCTCTCCAATTCCTCCGCATCCTCATACTCATCCACCATAAGCGTTGCACAATTCTGCTAATACTAGGCTCCCTCCACCCTGATTTCCCCCAACTCTGCTGGTTAGAGGCTCCCTCCACCCTGCTTTCCCACAACTCTGCTGGTTAGAGGCTCCCTCCACCCTGATTTCCACCAACTCTGCTGGTTAGAGGCTCCCTCCACCATGAATTGGTCCAAACTGGGCTGTTTAGCGGCTCCCTCCACCATGAATTGGTCCAAACTGGGGTTTTTAGAGGCTCCCTCCACCATGAATTGGTCCAAACTGGGCTGTTTAGAGGTTCCCTCCACCATGAATTGGTCCAAACTGGGGTTTTTAGAGGCTCCCTCCACCATGAATTGGTCCAAACTGGGCTGGTTAGAGGCTCCCTCCACCATGAATTTGCCCAAACTGGCCTGTTTAGAGGCTCCCTCCACCATGAATTTGCCCAAACTGGCCTGTTTAGAGGCTCCCTCCACCATGAATTGGTCCAAACTGGGGTTTTTAGAGGCTCTCTCCACCATGAATTGGTCCAAACTGGGCTGTTTAGAGGCTCCCTCCATCATGAATTGGTCCAAACTGGGGGTTTTAGAGGCTCCCTCCACCATGAATTGGTCCAAACTGGGGTTTTTAGAGGCTCCCTCCACCATGAATTGGTCCAAACTGGGCTGTTTAGAGGCTCCCTCCATCATGAATTGGTCCAAACTGGGGTTTTTAGAGGCTCCCTCCACCATGAATTGGTCCAAACTGGGGTTTTTAGAGGCTCCCTCCACCATGAATTGGTCCAAACTGGGGTTTTTAGAGGCTCCCTCCACCATGAATTGGTCCAAACTTGGCTGTTTAGAGACTCCCTCCACCATGAATTGGTCCAAACTGGGGTTTTTAGAGGCTCCCTCCACCATGAATTGGTCCAAACTGGGGTTTTTAGAGGCTCCCTCCACCATGAATTTGCCCAAACTGAGCTGTTTAGAGGCTCCCTCCACCATGAATTGGTCCAAACTGGGGTTTTTAGAGGCTCCCTCCACCATGAATTGGTCCAAACTGGGGGTTTTTAGAGGCTCCCTCCACCATGAATTTGCCCAAACTGGGCTGTTTAGAGGCTCCCTCCACCATGAATTGGTCCAAACTGGGGTTTTTAGAGGCTCCCTCCACCATGAATTGGTCCAAACTGGGGGTTTTTAGAGGCTCCCTCCACCATGAATTTGCCCAAACTGGGCTGTTTAGAGGCTCCCTCCATCATGAATTGGTCCAAACTGGGGTTTTTAGAGGCTCCCTCCACCATGAATTGGTCCAAACTGGGGTTTTTAGAGGCTCCCTCCACCATGAATTGGTCCAAACTGGGCTGTTTAGAGGCTCCCTCCACCATGAATTGGTCCAAACTGGGGTTTTTAGAGGCTCCCTCCACCATGAATTGGTCCAAACTGGGCTGTTTAGAGGCTCCCTCCACCATGAATTGGTCCAAACTGGGTTTTTTAGAGGCTCCCTCCACCATGAATTGGTCCAAACTGGGGTTTTTAGAGGCTCCCTCCACCATGAATTGGTCCAAACTGGGGTTTTTAGAGGCTCCCTCCACCATGAATTTGCCCAAACTCTGCTGGTTAGAGGCTCAATCCACCCTGATTTTCAAAACAAATGTTGGTGCCAACCTGAACTTACTACAAGGGCCAAATTCACTGCTGGTGACAAGCTCTCCTCACTGCAAGTGCCAAATACACATGTTTCAAGGTGTTTTCCTACTGTCAGAGAGGTGGTATTGAGTGTGTAAAGTGTGTAGTTGTTAGGCTGTGATGTTGGGGTAATAGAGGGTCTTTGGTGTGTTAGATGCCCCCAGACATGCTTCCCCTGCTGTCCCAGTGTCATTCCAGAGGTGTTGGCATCATTTCCTGGGTTGTCTTAGTGGACTTGGTGACCCTCCAGACACGGATTTGGGTTTCCCCCTTAACGAGTATCTGTTCCCCATAGACTATAATGGGGTTCGAAACCCGTTCGAACACACGAACATTGAGCGGCTGTTCGAATCGAATTTCGAACCTCGAACATTTTAGTGTTCGCTCATCTCTAGTAGTCGGGAGAACTTGCCTAACAAATTGTGGAATGTGTTTTCTCCCTTAACCCCTTGTGAATGTGCAAATTCTAGGGCTAAATGAAAATATTAGTAAAATCAAATCAAATTTGAAAACTTCGCCTCCATTTTGTATTAATTCCTGTTAAGCACTTATAGGGTTAAAATACTAGGTATATGTTGTTTTGGCTTATTTAAGAGGTGCGGTTTTGAAAATGGGGTGATTTATGGGGGGGCTTTAATACAAGGGTATTTCAAAACCCCTTCATAACTGGATTAGTCCCTTAAAAAATGGGTTTTGGAAATTTCTTGAAAATTTTGAATATTGTTGTTTCACTTGTAAACCTTCTAATGTCCGTAAAAAATAAAAGAGTGACTAAAGTTTGATGCCGACATAAAGCAGAGATCTGGGTCATGATAATTATGATATAATTTTGGCAGTCTGACTATCTGTATGCAATGCACATCATTTCAAACTTTATAAAATGCATATTTTTCAAAATTTCCACCAAATTTCCTATTTTTTCATAATTAAACACAAAACATATCAACCAAAATTTACTAGTAGCATGAAGTACAATGTGTTACGAAAAAACAATCTCAAAATCACTTTGGTAAGTTAAAGCGTTCCAAAGTTATTGCCACATAAAGTGACACATGTCCGTTTTGAAAAATCGAGCTTGGTCAGGAAGTCAAAAAGTGCCATCGGCGGGAAGGGGTTAAAAACAGGTTTGACCATACATGGCCTGACTGAACGGCTGTCTCCCACTTAGCTTTGGGGGGTACAGCATTAAAAACAGGTTTGACCATACATGGCCTAATTGAACGGCTGTGTCTCCCAGGTAGGTTTTGGGGGTACACACCGGGGATATCTGGATTGAGCGTACATAGCCTGACTGAATTTCTGTGTCTCCCAGGTAGGTTTTGGGGTTACACACTGTGAAAAACTGGATTGAACGTACATAGCCTGACTGAACTTCTGTGTATCCCACTTAGGTTCTGGGGTACACACTGTGAATATCTGGATTGAGCGCACACTGCCTGACTGTATTTCTGTGTATCCCACTCAGGTTTTGGGGGTACACACCGGGAATATCTGGATTGAGAGTACATAGCCTGACTGTATTTCTGTGTATCCCACTTAGGTTTTGGGGGTACACACTGTGGATACCTGGATTGAGCGTACATAGCCTGACTGTATTTCTGTGTATCCCACTCAGGTTTTGGGGGTACACACCGGGGATATCTGGATTGAGCGTACATAGCCTGACTGTATTTCTGTGTATCCCACTCAGGTTTTGGGGGTACACACCGGGGATATCTGGATTGAGAGTACATAGCCTGACTATATTTCTGTGTATTCCACTTAGGTTTTGGGGGTACACATCGGGAATATCTGGATTGAGCGTACATAGCCTGACTGTATTTCTGTGTATCCCACTCAGGTTTTGGGGGTACACACCAGGGATATCTAGATTGAGCGTACATAGCCTGACTTTATTTCTGTATATACCACTTAGGTTTTGGGGGTACACACCGTGGATATCTGGATTGAGCGTACATAGCCTGACTGTATTTCTGTGTATCCTACTTAGGTTTTGGTGGTGCACACCGGGGATATCTGGATTGAGCGTACATAGCCTGACTGTATTTCTGTGTATTCCACTTAGGTTTTGGGGGTACACACCGGGGATATCTGGATTGAGCGTACATAGCCTGACTTTATTTCTATATATACCAATTAGGTTTTGGGGTTACACACCGTGGATATCTGGATTGAGCGTACATAGCCTGACTGTATTTCTGTGTATCCCACTTAGGTTTTGGGGGTACACACTGTGGATATCTGGATTGAGCGTACATAGCCTGACTGTATTTCTGTGTATCCTACTTAGGTTTTGGGGTTGCACACCGTGGATATCTGGATTGAGCGTACATAGCCTGACTGTATTTCTGTGTATTCCACTTAGGTTTTGGGGGTACATACTGTGGATATCTGGATTGAACGTACAATAGCCTGACTGTATTTCTGTGTATCCCACTTAGGTTTTGGGGGTACACACTGTGGATATCTGGATTGAGCGTACATAGCCTGACTGTATTTCTGTGTATCCTACTTAGGTTTTGGGGTTGCACACCGTGGATATCTGGATTGAACGTACATAGCCTGACTGTATTTCTGTGTATCTCACTTAGGTTTTGGGGTACACACTGTGGATATCTGGATTGAGCGTACATAGCCTGACTGTATTTCTATGTATCCTACTTAGGTTTTGGGGGTACACACTGTGGATATCTGGATTGAACGTACATAGCCTGACTGTATTTCTGTGTATCTCACTTAGGTTTTGGGGGTACACACTGTGGATATCTGGATTGAGCGTACATAGCCTGACTGTATTTCTGTGTATCCCACTTAGGTTTTGGGGGTACACACTGTGGATATCTGGATTGAGCGTACATAGCCTGACTGTATTTCTGTGTATCCCACTTAGGTTTTGGGGGTACACACTGTGGATATCTGGATTGAGCGTACATAGCCTGACTGTATTTCTGTGTATCCCACTTAGGTTTTGGGGGTACACACGATGGATATCTGGATTGAGCGTACATAGCCTGACTTTATTTCTGTGTATCCCACTTAGGTTTTGGGGGTACACACCGGGGATATCTGGATTGAGCGTACATAGCCGGACCTAATTGCTCTGTATCCCTGTTAGGTGTTTGGGGAGATACCCCGTGGAAAGCTGGGTTAATGGTATAGAACTGGACTGAATTGCTCTTAATCCCTGTTAGGTATTTGCCTGCAAAGCTGGGTTGAGCGTATAGAACTGGACTGAATTGCTCTGTATTCCTGTTTCGGGGGGGGGGGGGGGGGGGGCGACACCCCATGGAAAGCTCGACTCTTCTCCCTTCAGTATAACTCTGAAAAGAGCTGTTGTTTTTCTTCAGTTTTTCCCTGCCTACTAGAAGCTAATCCTCTCTAGTCTTCAGCAGCACATCTGTCCCTATGTCTACAAGCTGCAAAATGACACAAAGATGGCGCTGGCTATTCTTATAAATGGGAGGTCACATGTTTTTGGCAGCCAATGGGTTTTTTCAATTTTTTTTCAATGCCTCCGTTGTCATAGTTCCTATCCCACCTCCCCACGCGCCAGGGAAGGTGGGAGGTGAAACAAATTTTTACTGCGTATGCCGCATGGTATTCAATTGGAAACGAATACCTCGAATGGCCTGATATTTGATCGAATAGCTATTTGATCGAACAGTGTTCGCTCATCTCTGATGTTAAGATTTTTCACCCCTCCATCATATTTCATATACATTACATATAGGCAGTGGTCTTACCATAGAAGTGCAGAAGTTTCAGCCAAACTAAGGCTCTGGTGTCTGATGGGACCCTCTGTCACATAGCAGGACAGTCACATGTTGAATAGAATGTATGTACTGATGTAACAGAGTTTACCATGGGCTTTGTATAGTTTCTATAGTGGTTGTTGTGTGACATAACACTGCAGCAAGTTAGCAAAATCAAGTGTATTACATACACACTGTACATCTGTAGGTATATATTATAAGCCCACAAAAGTAATAGGCTCGTACGATTTATGTTCTTTGTTATGTTACAATTTTAGTTTATTTCATATTGGAAGAGAAACTAAGTTAATGTTAATGGTTGAGAAGTTGAAATATCTTTCCCATCATGATAGAAGATCAGGGAGAAGTTAATAATTTATGGATCTGAAGACAACAACAACAAAAAAAAACTGAGTACCAGACGATCCTCTGGTTGGTTCTGGATCAAACACAATAGTAGTCCAGTAGACATCCACATTTGAAGGGTACTATGGCCCAGGGGATGATGGCGGATGAGCCCTCAGAATCATTTTAGCTGGTGGGCCCAAGGAATCTCAGTCCAGCACTGGTTCCCATTTTATCAAGGTGATAAGGATGTACACAGTCAACAAGTGTAATATAAAAGTAGTACAGAAAACCTCAGCTCTTAAAAACCTAAAATAAGAATCAAATTTACTACTAAAAACAGGATGGGAAGAGGCAACATGGCGGCTCAGTTTTTAGCACTGCAGCCTTGCAATGCTGGAATCCTGGGTTTGAATCCTGCCAAGGGCAAAACATCTGCAAGGTGTTTGTATGCTCTCCCTGTGTTTGTGCGGATTTCGTATCATGTTCCAAAGACATACTGATAGGAAAAAATTATATGGGAAGTGAAAAGAAGAAAAAAAACATGATGGGGAGGGAAGCCGATGTCTGATAAAACACAGTGTAGATGGTCCTGATCCAACAATACCCTTCACTAGACATAGGTCATCTTCATCTATAGAAATACCAAATTATATAGTACTAAATTCAAGACACATTATATAGTGTGAGTGGTTAAGGTGGAATGAAACTGCTGGATACATTTGGGTATAAGTAGAGATGAGCGAACACTATTCGAAACAGCCATTTTGAATAGCACGCTCGCATAGAAATTAATGGAAGCGTCTGGCACACAGACTTTGCCAGCAGCCGGCCGCTTAACCCCCCCGCGTGCCAGCTACGTCCATTCATTTCTATGGGAGTGTGCTATTCGAAACGGCTGTTTCGAATAGTGTTCGCTCATCTCTAGTTATAAGGTTTTACTTTAAGGATTTCTTAAAAGACTACATCACTGGGACAAAGTAACAGACATCTCTAACCTCAGAAAATGCCAACTATAGTGCTAGTAAAGACTAAGCAGACTTCAAATAATTGTCATCTAGACCTTTGTCATGACAATAGTCCTCTACACAACTAAGTAAAAACAGAGCTGGAGAAGGTCAGGAAAAGTGTCAGAGAATATTGTCACCAACAGAAAGCTTATGATGTAGTGGAGAGAGCCAGGGCTACAAGAACCTAAGGAAATTGTGGATTCAAAAACCAAAAGATTCCCCAGAACTAGGGGATCTGATCCACTCGGCTTCCATCTTTTAATCAGTCTGGATTCTCTAGACAACCCATGAGAGACGTTTCTCCACAGATCAGGAATAGGGAAGAGTGAAACATTTACAATGGAATTGAACAAGATTCAACACACATTTTCTAAAAGTTTCAAGTATGACCCACATCTTCAGGCCAACATCATAACATCAGTCACATTTCACCATTGAAGCCTAATCAAAGGCATTTGTAGTGTCACCAGGGGCATGACTTTAGCCAGAGACCAGTAGAGGATGTTGTGGGATTGCCAGATGCAGTGCAGATGCCTAAGAGAGTTGAAGCAAGGTGAGTATAACATTTTACTATTTTTAATCACCCCCCTCCCCCCTTGGCCTCCACTTATTATATTTTGGGATCTGAGGAGACCCAGAGTACAATAATAGAACTTCCGGTTTGTGCCAAACAACTACAGCCCAAAACAAACCGGAAAGAGGAACCTTGTGAATACTCATCAAAATTAATCTTGTGAGGTTCGTCCATCTCTACTCAGGAACTGGATCTCATGTTATCTCATAATATCTTTGTGTTTTATTCACTTTCCTGTGCAGGGCCGCCATCAGGAATTTTGGGGCCCCATGCAGCCTAAGTGTCTGCCCCCCCCCCCCCCGCCATTTTAAAACTACATTATTTTGCGACATACCCATTATGTATTACATTTCCCTTTATTTAGCAGCATTACAAGGCTTAATCAGATTCTATTTGCAGGTAAAATCTGCTACGTGTGACAGCGCCTATGGAGAGCCAACACCATCTATAAGAGCCCTCCTAATAAATCCTCAGGGCTTTTTCACATTGTGTTTTTGGCCTCCCTTGCCGGGATACGTTGGTAACCAGTCAGAATCAGCTATCAACTTATCCCTGCACGAAGAACTGGCCATTAAAAAAAAAGGGGGGCCTGCAGTTCTCCGTGCAGGGATAAGTGGGTAGCTGATTGTGACTGGTTACCAACGTATCCCGGCAAGGGAGGCCAAAAACGCAATGTGAACACTCCTTTAAAGTGAAAGTCCCACCGCCAAACAGGCTGCTATGCTAGTAGCATAGCAGCCTACATCATTATTAATACAAAGCACACATACCTTTGGAGGTATTGTGTGCCTTGTAGTTCTGTTGTAGACGTAATCGTCTATATCCTGGATCAATCAGTCAGCCCAAATTAATAAGCATGTTTAAACTACTAATAATGACACAGACACTGCATTTCCGTATCAAATATCAGCCATGCCTTGCCCCCTAGCCCAGCTCAGCATTACTGACTCTTTATTGAAAGTACACACTCTTAAGAAACAAAGAAAGGAGGGGGTTACTGCCTCCTTGGCATTCCTGAGCTGCTGTCCATCTCCCATTGGCTCCAAACTTCAATGTCCAGCCAGACACCTCCTTGCTCCAGTCTGTGGAATTCTGTTACTGGGTGTGCCAAATAGGAATCAAGCTCCATCTTGGAAATTCCTTTGTCTCAGATCTATGTAACCTTATTAAGGAAAAATTAGTATTTCTACAATATAAAGTATAAGACTCTTGATTCATGTTCTCAGACTTGACATTCCCCCCTAAATACTAATTTTTCCCTGAGCTTATGAACCCACTGATCTGTTCCAATGTGTTTCGATCCACTTCACCTCTTAGATGACAACTTATCCCTTGTAGATAAGCTCCCACTTAAAGGGCTTTCACATAGGAAGGTCAGATCCTAGCTGTCCCTAAAGCAACTCCGTGTATTCTCGGGAGGAAACTGGACCGTAAACGTGCTTCTTTCCATCTATCTAGTCTCGACCATCTTTACTGCCGTCTGTGCATCACCGGGCAAAGTATGTTTACGTTTAAACACCGTAACATGATCACTAATGAGAGATACTACACCGATGCAGCTGCTCACCGGTGGTAGGCTTACAGTTGCACACAAGATTCCCTACTTCTCACCAAGGATCTTATGGCCAGGCCCCGAACCAAAAACTGCAGCTGTACGTGTATCCCCCAAACTCCACCAGGGAGTGTCTTGCCTCTAGCAGACGATCTGGACCTTAAGGGTTCCGTGGACACCTGTCCTGATTCCTTCCTCAGACGTGACAGCCTCTATGTCCATTAATTATGTTACGGCATAAAAACAAACACCTTTCCTAAATAAACAGACGGTTTCCAATTATCTCACTGCACTTAAACTTTCTCACTCGCACCATCATACACCTTAATTGTCTCCATATCAGCCTCAAGTCTCATTGTCTAAATCCACAGCCTCGTTTATCATCCCCTTTAGACACGGGAATACACAGATTGATATCACTAAAAGGATCAGTCTCTATGTTGCATAAAATATAACAGGAACACAAGTGCAGATTCATCCAACAGTCCTTGATATTTCTCCTCTCAGGATCTCATATCTCATCTCTTTATTTCCATCCAATCTTTGGGTTTTAGTTTATAAGTTCCTTCCACTGACTCAGACTCTGAAGAAAAGGGGAAAAACTCAAGAATATACATTAATCATATGTTTTTGATGATTCACATAGTCAGTCAGCACATCATTTTACATCTGAGATAATTTGTGAAAAATCCAACCCAAACATAGGACTAAGGCTAATTTCTCCTGTCTAGAATGTACCTTACAGAGAGAACAAATACATGTGACAAGTTATAAATACTTTCCAATACTCTGGGAACTGCATAAGGGTGTGAAACACTTATTATATATCCATAATATAGCATAGTATTTTCCTTATTACCCATATGGTAAGTTCCATTAGCACTTTGATGCTCTCGGGGATACTACTTACACTACATCTTTCAGTAGCCGTCTATCTGCAGTCTCGTTTATGGTGATTTTCTTCACCAGATATGCCCCAAGCCATCCCGAAGAGAAACAACTACACACAAGCACGTACTTATACCGTCTCACCTTTAGTAACTGTATATAGTTAACCTGCAATCCCTGGAACAGGTACAAGGGCTTCAGGCTGGACTCTTTGGCCTAACACATGCCATATGGGCTTACATATATATCTGACTGTAGTGATGCTAGATCCTGCAGCTGCCCATCCTCCGCTCACCAGGTCACACATGGCTACTTCTAAACAGTGCACTTAGTAAGAAGCTGCTTATGCCATAAATGGGGACAATGTTCTCAGTACATACTCTCTTACCACCAGACACCAGGACTTGTACATCCTCTTTCCAAGTCTCCTTTCCTCCTGGACCATTCTCGGTGCATCAGTGTTGTAAAACCTGAAAAGAGAGCTAAAACGTTTGGGTCCCCTAGGCTTGTGCAGCTGGGCTAATGGCAGTGTCTGCCCACATGTTACCCTACTTTCTTTCCTATCAGCCTTTGTGTGTGGCCATAACTTCTGACTATACCTACCTATGAGCAGCCGCAGGGCCTCCATCACACAAAAAGTTCTTGCCCTCCAGATCGGACCATAATTCTACTATATCAAACACCTACCCTCATACATTGTACCATATTCCAGTGATGGCTTCAAGTTCAGCTGAGACCTGTGGAGTCCCATAATAGGTCTCCTTACGCTTGGTTTACCTCATATATGGTGACTGTGGCATATCTGATGCAGGATCCACCGTTTTCCCAAATCAAGAAACATCAAATCTGCAAAGAACTCAAAAAATCAAAGTTAACAATAGGTTCATCATTGAATAACCAACAATCTCTTGTGACATACAATCAAAAATACTTGTATATTTCAGTTACTCCCCCCTTGAACCTATTGTTAACAGCTACAAACAGTAATAAACAGGATGGGGCGTGCTAGAAAACAAATAATTTTACACAAACAACTCAGGGCCTAATAGTTAACCAGTTAGAAGTAACTTGTAGAGCAGGGTGGAAAGGTTACATTAGGAACCATAGAGAAGACACACTACAGCCACTGTTATCTCTGTCTGCAATGCAAGATTTACGACCCCCTGTGCTAACAGCAGCTTCTCCTGCAAGCAGCTTCACAGCCCACATGGCTGTGCCCCCCTCCCTCTGACTTCTGTCTGCGAGTAGTACTACAGGATTCAGCAAGCTCTAATGTACACTACTTAAAGGAACAGAGATACATTCATACAATCTCATTAGCAGAGAAGGCAGAAACACTGAACAAAGGATCACAGCAGTCTCCAGATCACATAACAGAATTACACACAAAGGACATCACACAGCAGACATGGGGAGACTCCTAATTCACCTAGTATAGAACAAAATAAGTTTCCTCTCTTTACTTCTTAAAACCAAAACATCATCACAAAAATAATCTGTGCTACATTTTTTATCAATCAGCATACACACACACAGGTTGCTTTTTGTTTTTTAAATTTCAAAACTTGGGACACCTTTTCAAATTTTCATAACCGTTATCCTACAATGGGGAACAATCCTGATTTATAGAAGCATGGTTCATTACAAGAGAACACAGAATGTAACAGAGCAGAGTATACTGTGTATGTCTGAGAGGGTCCTGTGTTAAAATCAAAGATGGCGTCGAAGCACTAGGACGACACCCTTCCTCCTGCATTCCATTGTGGAACAATGATACCAAATCCTTAATGGGGATAGTGAATGCTTACACAGTATAGGTGTGGATATATATATATATATATATATATATATATATATATATATACTGCTGAGACAAAGAAAGGTGTGATTAGCATAATTAACATAACAGAACACAATATAAAGTTACAACACAAGTTTAACACACAACCATTGAACATAGACACATAAACAAAATCAGAATATCCTTTGTTCCCTGAACTCTTGCACAAAAATTTTCAACTTGGGATAAAACCCCAACTTGTGGATTGCAGAGGCGACGAAAGGGGAGTGGCCAGCTCCCCCTGCATGTCCTCCCATACCCATGCTATAAAGATTCAAAACTTTCCACTAACATCTTTTTTTTTCTTTTTCTTTTCTTTCAGATGCAACAGTTTAAATGACAATAAAGGGCAAACAGAATATAACCATGTCATAGCAAACCCCACTTTATAATCACCACAAATGTTCAGAACCTCTTAAACTATACGTGAAGTTACCATAAATTTACCAGACTTTTACAATTTTCTTTACTAGATCCCAACCAAAGTTTAAACGTATAATCCTCTAAACATCATAATAGCGGTATACAGTGAGGTCTTTTATAGCTGAACTTGTCACTGGTTTTACAAGGATTCACATTCAACTTCCAGAAATCCCTATCTTGTTATAGCACACGCCTCTAAACTATGCTGTGCCTTGTAACATTCCATTGTCTCTCACTACCAGCAGCTTGTCCATGGGACTAACTACAACCTCACGTGCTATTAACCTTTTCATTGCCTTTAACATGCTGCTTGCCTGCTCTCTTCACAATTAAATCATGGGGGTTATTCATGTCCCTCAGGGACAGGCTCTTTTGACTTAAACATGGACCATATACATTCTCAACTTTCAGATTCAGTCCATCTACTGAGAACCCTGACTGATTGAGCCACAAGGGACAGAAAAACAGCAATGTTTGGTTCTTAAAACTGCCAGAGGAAAGGTCCAGAAAACCCTGTCCCTTCTGGGGTTCAGACAAATAACCCGTCATAATCACCACATGTACTAGCCTCCATTTTCCGATTTCACAGGTGAGCAACTATATATATAATATAAGTAAACTCACCGTGATCAGCTGAGATTCCGGACTCTCTTCGGAAAGCGACGGGGTTCAACTAACGTGACGCACGCGGGTTAAAAGCCTCTCTGGATTTCCGTCAAAGCAGTTATCTGACCTGTGTCAGCTCCTCGCTTCAGCCGTATACCGTATAATGACTGCTGCGGGCGCCAGGGGTCGGCACACAGTGGCGGTCCAAAACCGGGCCCCCCCCATTTTTCAATTTGGCCGGGCCCCTGACGCCAGTAGCAGTAATACAGTAGGTTTATTGGGATTCTTATCAGAACATGTGGCCATTTTTTTGCTTTCTATATAATTTAGTTCTGTAGAGCATCGGTGACGAGTCCAATCCTCCCATCATGTCAACATGTTGTGTTAGTGCTAATATAAAAAATAATAAATTATGTTACTATATTAGGGTGCATTCACACAATGTATTTTGGCTCGTAATCTGGCACGTCTATGCCGCGGGAGCTTTTGCGGGCCGTATACGCTCCCATTGATTTCAATGGGAGCCGGGATCGTATACGCGGCACTATTTTGCGGCCGTGATTTTCACTTAGGACAGGGCAGGCAAGCAGGAAGGGACAGGTGGGGGGTTCAGATTAAGATAAACTGTCTTGTCGTGCCCCTCACCCCAGGGTTCACCAACAGCTACTGGGGAATTGATCCTCTAGCACAGGGGTAGGGATCCTTCGGCTCTCTAGCTGGTATGAAACTACAACTCCCAACATGCTCCATTCCCTTCCATGGGAGTTCCAAGAACAGCAGAGCAAGTATGCATGCTGGGAGAATAAGTTTTGCAACAGCTGGAGAGCCGAAGGTTCCCTACCTCTGCTCTAGCAATTCCCTTAAAATTATAATATGTATAAGACATAAACAAAAGGATTTGGGTATTATGCAGAATAGTGGAGAGCAGTACATTGTGGGTTCCCATGTTCTCAACTTCCCTCCTCCCCTAAAGCATTGGAGGCTTTACCCACAGGCCAACAACAACAAGCATCCGATTAACACGCCAAAATCCTTACTGAAACTATCATAACTACAGAAACCAGAACATGTTGTGACTCTAATATGTCAGGATCGGACATGATAGAACACAATGACTTTATACTCCACATTCTTTATTATAAATCTTATAAACCTCCCCCTGAAGAGTAACTTACAGAATAAACATCTGCTTAAAGGATTCCTTCAGTTTGGGGTTCATGTAGATAAGAAAAGCAGATAGGACTGTGGGAAATGAGAAAAGGAACATCACACATATCCAGTAACCCACAGATGGACTGAAAAATATATTCAGAGTGAAAACGATGATACAGACAAGGATAAAGCCATACAAAACGAGTAGCCCTATCATGTTCTGAATGGCCGCTTTATAATCCCTCACTCTGGTGTTTCCTGAAGTCTCCAAGTTTTTCTGAATCTGGAAGTTGTACAATCGGAGGAACCAAGCACTGCCAATAGTGGTCATCATGATTACCAGGAATGGCAGAAAGTTGAGAATCAGGACAATGTCCATGAATGCGAAATTCTGAGTCTCTTGTATCCAGCCAGACACAGACAGCGATGAATTACTTCGGTTTAGTTGTGGACTGGGAGTAAGAACTGATAGGAAACTACCACCGAGTGAGACAACTTCTGCCATTATCACCAACCACCAGATAACCACACCAGTCCTACTCTTCAATGTTGTGAGGGCTCCGGGCTGGGAAGGCATGATCTTCATGAAGTAAAAGACACAAAGTCCACCAGTGAGCCACAAGCTGGATGTGATACTATACAAGATCATATACAAGATGGTGTAGTTCACAAAACCAATGAGAAGCAGTTCGGGCCACAAAAAAGAAAGGAAAAAGTTCATAGATAAGAAGACGGTATAGCAGATGTTGGACACATTCAGAGGGATCAGGATCTTGCTGTAGGTAGTCTTATTTTTTGTTCTAAATTCCTTATGAGAAAGACAAGCTATCACAGAGAAGCTGGAGAACAACCCGATAATGGCCTCTAGAAGTAAAATGACCAAATAAACCTCCACAGCAGTAGAAACCATGGCAGGAGTTGTGGTTACACCAAGAAGCAGACAACCTTCTAGTCTGTCTTGCAGATGGAAACTACTAAACACGTTCAAGCTTTTCCTCTTCTGGAAGGTTTGGGTCAAAGATGCGGATTATCAACTTACTGTATCTTACTGGAAAAGTCTACTATTTGGTCTCTTCATCTGGCTGTAAATAAATGCAAATCATAAACATATAGATTTCCACTCAGTTGGAGTCAATGACAGTCACGTAAAATAACACAGTATCCTGTTGCCGGCTTCATGTATCTCAGCTGAGGTCTGTACATTAAGGATTTCCATAAGAAATGTTATCTGTTCTGCGAGCATTATACCCAATTATACAAAACCTAAGGAAACCTGGCTCCTTTTATCACTGTATAAATCACATACATTATGTGCACTGATATAACTAGATGGGTCGCAGTGCTTGCAGTTGTGACAGGGCCCAGAAACCAGGGGGGCAACAGGATACCTTCAACACACTAGGTCTGGTTAAAACTTTTTGATTTCTGTTTTTATTTTGGTTGATGGCTAGGTTGATGGCTAGCAGTCTGTGCATCATAAATTTATTTTCCCTGCCCTCTGATGCTCTGGAGGGTACTCTTTTAGGACATTTTTTGTGGTTAAGGAACTATAGTGCTGATGCAAGATATCGAACTATCAGCGGTGAGCATGAGATCTCACTATGTCCCCCACCTTTGCAAAAAAAATGTTTCTGCCTGTTATGTCTACATGCTGTGACCCCTCCTCGTGTCCTCCAACCTCATTCGGCTGTATTATTAACATCACTTCACACAGAGAACTAAATGATCCTGCAGTGTGTCTGTGTTTCTTTTTAGTTGCTATGATTCCTAGGATTTCTCTATCTGCCATGAGCTTGTATGTGTTTCTCTCTTGTTATATACTACTGTACCATCCATGAAACGGTATCACTGAAATTTCCCCATTGTGGGACTATTAAAGGATTATTTTATCTTATAATAATAATGTACAGCACCATAGAATTAATATAATAATAGTAATGTACAACACCATGTAATTAATATAGTAATAATGTAGAGCACATGGAATTAATATAATAATAATGTAGAGCACCACGGAATTATAAAACGTATAGCACCATGTAATTAATATAATAATAATAATAATAATAATAATAATAATAATAATAATAATAATAATAATACACAGAGTACCATAGAATTAATAATGTACAGTACATGGAATTAATATAATAATGTACACTACCATGGAATTGATATAATAATGTACACTACCATAGAATTAATGGTGCTCTATCGATAACTAATAATAAAATAAAATAAAGGTTAGTGCTCAAACATGACTATATTGGAGAATTTACCTGAGACTTCACGGGCAAATAATATTATGTCAGAGGGTGTTTAGTAGACATTTTTATAATATACTTAAAGAGGACCTTTCATGTCCTCAGGCACATGCGGTATTATATACCGCTAGAAAGCAGACAGTGTGATCCCCATTCTGTGCCCCCGCTGAAGAGCTATCGGTGCCATTACTGTAGCTATTCAGTGTCAGAAGGGCGTTTCTGACAGTCTGTGAGGAACGCCCCTCCTGACAGTAGACTCCATGGCCCTGTACTGTGAGGGGGCGTTCCTTACCATCCAGACATGACTCTGAGCAGTGAGAAATGAGTACTGTCAGGAGGGGAGGGATGTTCCTCACTACTCAGCGTCATCACCGTGCGGTAAGGAACGCCCCTTCTGACGGTATAGCGCTTATGGTCTCTACTGTCAAGGGGGCCTTCCTCACAGACTGTCAGAAACACCTTTCTGACACTGAATAGCTACAGTAATGGCACCGATAGCTCTTCAGCGGGGACATATAACGGGAAGCACATTGTCGTCTTTCTAGTGGTATATAATACTGCATGTGCCCGAGCACATGAAAGGTCCACTTTAATTAACCGAACTTCCTTTTAATAAAAAACAGACACTAAAATGATCCCTGGCAACCCTCTAACTTAGGAAAATCTGTACACATATATTTACTAGAAATGAGCGAACAGTAAAATATTCGATATTCGATATTCGTTTCGAATAGCCCCTCAATATTCGTTTATTCGAACGAATATCGAACCCCATTATAGTCTATGGGGAAAAATGCTTCATTTCAGGGGAACCACTCTTCAACTCAGGAGAGTCACCAAGTCCACTATGACACCTCAGCAAATGAGGACAACACCTCTGGAATGCAACTGGGACAGCAGGGAAGCATTTCTGGGGGCATCTAACATGCCCAAGTCACTGTATTACGCCACTAATAATGCGATAATAAGAGCTGAGCAGGAGCTGACTTTTTCCCATAGGAATGCATTGAGCAGCGTTGATTGGACGAATGCCATACAGAGTACAGCATTCGGCCAATCAACGCTGGTTCTGCCGAAGGTTTGTCTGTGAGGAGGCGAAGTCTAAGATCGGTCCACAGCAGTGTCCATTGTGGTCCGATCTCAGATGTAGCAGTATTGAGCACACAGCTCTGATACACCTGAGATGCAGCAGAGCTGACTGTGCGCTGAACCCTGCTCCATCTGAGATGCAGCAGAGCAGACTGTGTGCTGAACCCTGCTGCATCAGCAGATGTGGTTGGGAAGTCTACAGTAATTGAATTTCAACCATACCTGGGATAAACTCATGTCTATCCAAAGATAAAGAGGAAATAATATAAGGGCAGACTAGACGGACCACGTGGCGTATTCGGTCATCAATCTTCTTTGTTTCAGTAGTTCTAATTCTAATTTGCCAAGTTGAATATTCAGTCTGTGGCTTTTTTGTTATATTTTAGAAATAAGAATTGAGATATTTTAATTCCCTGCTGTACTCTGCTAGGAGTTATTACAGAACATTACTTGCTGGGAAAGTCAGGTCCTGGGAAGAAACCTTTTAAGATTCGCTACAGGAGCTAGACTTATTGGCACGCATTTCCAAACAAACACTTAGGGTCATTTGATTACAATATTTATGGACTCTCCTTTGTCCACTGCTAGTTTGCTTTATTCCCATAAAATATACATCATAGTTCATTAAACTGCCCTTAAGAAAATTAAAATTCAGTTTTTAGCTTTACATCTACTAATGTACAGGCATAGGCGTTGGATTGTAATGAAAGGCAATAATTGAGCAAAGGCAATAAGGCAATAATTGAGCAAAGCATTTTTCTCCATTGTCCAATATTTTATCCTTGTTTAGAGACATGGCCATACAGCTTACCTGTCAGGTGAACAACTTTACCTGACTCTTGCCTCCCCAATACACATATATACTTAACTTCTGTGTATTGAGTGAGCATGTGTTCTCAAAAAGGTGATGTTCATGCTCCTACCCAAAGGCCGAGCAGCTGGATCCCTCTCTGTTCTTGTTCTTCATCTGAGAAATACCACACAAACATCTGCACGTCTAGTTTTCACCAGTGCTTTTACTGAGTTGTTGGCACAAAAGTTGTTGACTGCAGTTCCTCGGACTCCTCAAAAGTATTCAGTAGTGGTTCAGACCTAAAAGTAATCTTTTGGAATGCAAAGCAACTTACTTAGCATAAGATCAGCGGTTCTATCAGCAGTCCTACGCAGTGGCGTAACTAGGAATGGTGGGGCCCCGTGGCGAACTTTTGACATGCCCCCCCCCCGACCGACACTGAAGACCTCGACCGCCCCCCTCCTACGCATTCCTGGGCGTTCTATTATGCCCCATAGTGGCTCCTTCACACAGTATTATCCCCCATAGTGGCCCCTGCACACAGTATTATGCCCCATAGTGGCCCCTGCACACAGTATTATCCCCAATAGTGGCCCCTGCACACAGTATTATCCCCCATAGTGGCCCCTGCAAACAGTATTATCCCAAACAGTGGCCCCTGCACCCAGTATTATGTCCCACTGTGGACACCCATAAACAATTATATCTTTTCAGACCCCAGAGTATAATAATCGGAGACCCAGGGAATAAAAACATAAAAAAAACTACTGTTTCTTACCTGTACCCCGGCTCCTACGCTGTCTTCTCCGCTGCCGTCCCTCATCAATGACGTCACATGACCCGGGACGCAGGCCGGGTTCATGTGATGTCAGAGACATCAGTCAACTAGGAAGGAGGCCTGGCAGGATCGTGAAGAGGTAAGTAACTGTGTTTTTTATGTTTCTTACCTCTCCCGATCCGCCAATCATTATACTCGGGGGTCTGAAATGACAATGATAAAATATTCAGAGCAATTCAATGTAATCAGTATTGGGTATAAGCGCCATGTGCAGAAATATACACAAACACTCCTTGGCATGTTAGAATGAGGTTATTAATGATTGTTTGAGGAATGTTACACCGCACTGAATGCACTCGGGCATGCATATCATCAAGATTGGCTGCTGGCAGCTCCCTTTACGATTGCTAATGAATAACTTTCCATATGTGCTTGATGGGAGACATGTCCAGAGACACCAGACAATGACAGCATATTTAGGCCATCCAGGCCGCTTGAAACAGCTCGAGCAACATGCAGGCTGTTGCTGTCCTGGTGAAAAATTTATCCTGGGACATTTTGAAAAAATGTACCTGAAATCAAAAATAAAGGGATCCAGCTACCACCAACCACCCAACACCATATTACCAGAAATAGGATCTCTGTGATGATCCCTTCTGAAGGCCTCTTTATAGTGTTACCCACGTGTTCTCCAGATCAGTCTTCAGCTATCATTGCATCCGAGGAGAGATTTTCATTCCATGCTCCATTTCTGTCTTGCTGGGCATCATGATAGACATTGAGTGTGGTGGTGTGAGATAAATGCAACACATGTATCTGGATGTAGTCCAATGCTGTACAAACACCTTCTGATGGTTTGTGTCAAGCTTGAGATGCAACATCCAATTTCACTTGCAGTACAGTATACAAAGATTCTTACAATCAGACAATCCGTCCACACAGATTTTCACCATGCACCTCTTGCTGGAATTCCAGTTCATTGTTGCTCTCCAAAAAACCAGGAGACACAACATTGAATAGGACTACCATCTTATACTAGGTCTATGTGATCTGCTGGATGGATAAAGTCAGGGGTTTTCCAGGTCAAGGATTCTACTCCTCTGAGTTTGTGACAAGTGGTGATAACTGGCATGTTGATGAACCTAGCATCTCCGCTGCCTAAGGCGGATGATCAAAAGATGCCCCCCCCCCCCCGGTATTGAGTCTAGGGCTGGGGGGGGGGGGTGCTGTTCAGCTTTTGATCAGATGGGGGGGGGGGTTGGGCGTAACATTACATGACCACTCCTTGAAGCTGTTACTTGACTCTGTAAAGTTTTAAACACAGACATGTTTGACTCCTCACTTCTCCACACACCCAACCAGCGCTGCACCTCCCATGAGGTGACCTGAAGCAACCCCTTCAGGCGGCACTATGCCAGGGCCCCAGGGAGGGCGGCATTTTTGCTTACCTAAGCCAGTCCAGGACAAGATGGCCTGCACTGGCTTAGCACTGAGCGGTAGATTGGGGAGGCTGCTGGAGCAGCGCTGCTCCAGCAGCCTCCCCTCATGCTCTGGCAGAGGGCAGGTCCTCTCCCTGCCTGCGCTCTGCCTGCGAACGCCTCTAAGCCCCGCCCCCTTAGTTTTGCCCCGTCCCCTTCGCTCCGCCCCCCTCCTGCGTTAGTAGCTCTCCTGCGTTAGTTTAGGGGGAAAAAAGTAAAAAAATAAATAAATAAAAAAATCGCCTGTTCTGCTGTCCCCTCCAGAGCGCCACCCAAGGCAGTCGCCTCACCTCGCGTAAATCCATTTTCAAATGCATATTGTAAATGTGCATCCACAGAAAACAAGTGCCTTGGAATGCAGCTAAACAAAAACGATTTTTTTTACCTTAAGGCTAAGTTCACTCGGGGGTGGTGGGGCGGAATTTGGTACCGAGAGTGACTCGAGGAGCCACATCAGTCTCGGGTCAAAACCTGCCTGCCGTGACTGTCGCGGTCATGGCTTCTCTCCCTGGAGTCGGCTCAAATGAACGGACCGACTCTGGAGGTTGCTGCCTAAAGAAAGTGCAGCCCGCTTCTTTTTTCCGTGAGCGGCAGCACGCCGCTCACATTAAAAGCAGCCTGACGGTCTCCATAGACCACCATTGTGAGGGGGCGGATTATGACGTGGATTACACGCCATAACCCGCCCCCTCTGTGCCCATGTGAACGGGCCCTAACTCCTTCCTGACATCCACAGTGGCAGTGCTATTACATTGGATGTTGGGTCTTTAAAGATGGCAGCTACTCTGCTCCAGTGTGGCCGCCATAGCTACCAGTACAATACAGAGGAGATCTGGAACGTATGCCCACACAAATCATGCAGATAGGAAAGTAGATTATGAAGTACTTTCCTGTCCGTATGTTCCCTGTGAAGATCTCGTGGCAAGCACATGGACCTCATTATAGTCTATGGGGGTTCGTGTGCTTTCACTGCACACCCCTTGCAAATGATTTCGGCAGTCCGTTGCTGGGACTACCCCCCATGCGGACTCCCCCGAACGGATTACCAAACCAGATGTGAACGAGGCCTCAGTGTCACATAAAAGACATAGTCTCCTTTTTCATATGACACCAGAATCAAGGCAGGATTTCTCAGAAAGGAGCCAAAACTTATAAAATATATTACAGATTGCATTTATGAAACAAATACTGGCAGGAAATGAAAAATTGCTTGGATGTTTATTTATGCTTTAAAGTTTTACAATCGATTGATGTAACGAAACATCTTCTAACTATAAAAAGTTGTGTTCTTGTAAAGAATCTTGCAAATAACCTTGATAAATGTCAATGGTTGTATTACCGGCTTAATGGATTACTATTTTACCAAGTCCAAACCAAGTAATATGCGGTTTGATATAAACATACCGTCTTTTAATAAAAACAGACTTTGCCGGAAAACTTGACCTCTGCATGTTGATATCACATTCTGCAATGAATGGTGCTGAAGGATTACAGCTCATCCCAGACTCACACTGAAATACTGTTTTACTTTCAAGGTAAATGTTAATGCAAATGCTGTTTGCTAGCTATTTTATTCCGCTTATAATGGCTCATTTAACATCTGTACAAGATTTTCCAATAATCAGTTCATTAATAGACCTTTAGCTTCATGTTGTTAATGGTTTTTGGGCAAAAGGTGTGAGGTATTGGGATTTTTAGCATATATTTATTAGTAAAAAAAATACAACCTGTAACATAGTAGCAATAAGTTACTAGAGATAATGACTTGAGCCCTGTGGTTAAATACTTTATTATAATAATAAACACTTTATTGAATTCTTTAGTATAACCTATCTGTATGCGCTCACATTGCTCTTGTTGAAATGGTTTCTTTGCTTACATAGAGTTGATCTTTTGGCTTATTGTTCTTTATTTTTACCTCCTTTATGGAGGAATTAGTACCAGCCTTTCCTTTATTGTAATCATGCCATACGTTTACATTGACAATTACAGATATAAGAGAATATATATAATAAACTGCACAGGAGTGAATGACTTAATAAGTAAGGTTAATGGTGACCTGCCTTTGCAAATTGCTCAGTTATAACTGTGGAGATTGGTGTATATCTTTTACATCTAAAGTTGTAATATGTCTAACTAGTTTAGATATTGCCCATAGTAAAAAGTAAAATACAACATTTTGGAATACAATTAGGGTTGAGCGATCTTTTTAGGTGGGATCGAGATCGGTACTATTTCCCACACTGCTTTGTTTAGCCTTCACACTGAGAATATAGTGTATATTCAGTGTGAAGGCTCCGCTGCGGATCCATAGGAATGAATGGAGAATGGAAGCAGCCGACACACAGCCTTAACCCTCTGCGCGCCGGCTGCCTCCATTCATTCTAATGGGAGACTAAACTAACATCTCTAGTAGCTACTTACCTCTGTTCTTCGCCTCGCTGGCCCTCCACGCTGTTCTTCTCGCCTCGCTACCCCGCCTCCCAGGTTAGTGTTTAAAGAGCTAGGAAGGCGGGGCTTGTGGCTTAGGAGAGTATGGGCGGGTACAGGGCGGGGAGACGTGACGTCTCCCCTCCCAGTACCCACCCACACTCTCCTAACGCGCCCACACTCTCCTAACCTGGGAGGCAGGGGACAGTGAGGCGAGAAGAGCAGAGTGGAGCGGCAGCGAGGCGAAGAAGATGGAAGGCACCAGGCACCGGACCAGCCATCTCTGGAGGTAAGTGGACAGTATATAAGGTTGTGTGGGCTGGAACACAGGGTATATCAATGATGGTGGAAAAAGAGGATGGATGTGTTATTTAGCACTGTATGATATACAGCCCTGAGTGCTGCAAAACTTGCAATACAGCTAGGAGTAGGAGAGTAAGAACACAGTTCAGTCGGATGTAATCAATTACAGGCAGATTAGTGATACAAATCATAGATAGGTGTGAAGGAGAATATCTGTCCTGTGGGAGCTTGACTGCAGCAGTAAGGATCCATTTACACAGAGGAAAATGGTGAGGAATTTGGTGTGGAATTTCAGCGCTGAAAAAAAAGCCTCCCATTGACTTCAATGGGTTCCTTTTTCTGATAGTAAAGGAACCCATCGAAGTCAATGGGAGGCTTTTTTTTCAGTGCTGAAATTTCACACCAAATTCCTCACCATTTTCCTCCATGTGAATGTACCCTAATACAGACCAACAAAGGACAGTTAACCCTTTCAATGGTTTTATTTTGAAATAGAACAGTTTTATCTGTCCACAGATTGTTTATTAATGTTTTACTGTCTTTACAGTCCTGTTAGGGAAAAAATCTTTAAGGGTCTTTTTGGGGCAAGATTGAATTTAAGTTTAAAGGATAAAATGTTTCATTCACTCTAATCCCGCCTGGGCTAATTTGACAAAATGGTAATCTGAAAAAATAAACCTCCATTTCTTAAGAATTTTTTTTTCGCTCGTTCAATAAATACTGTAGTCTAGGAGCCTCGGTCAATCTAAAAAACTTTGCTAATTAAGGGGAGTCCTGCCACACCTATAACCACTGCCACCAATCAGCCCAACATTTCCTATGGCCTGTTCCATCACATTAAACTATACCACACTGTTGGTGACAAAGTGTTGGCATAAAAAAAAATGATTTTACATGTACTTCTATTAGGGAATAATTCTTGGTGATTTTTCCACTAGGCACACAGCCACAAATTTGCCTCCCAATAAACAAAAAGCCTGTAGCACTTACAGGTCTTTAAAACATGTTAATTTTTCTATACATCCATTGCTTTTTGCAATATAAGCACTATGTGTCTAGAAGAAAAAGGTCTGGTGGTGATTTGAATTTTTATTTTTTCAGTTTTTTTATATTTTTATTTATCAGAATCCCTTTTTTAGGCCGACCAGAGGGAGCTATTGCTCCCCTACCTTTAGATGTCTTCTCCACTCCGCCATTCCGATGATATACCTGGTTTTCAACGTATACAAATGAGTCTCCAGGCAGAACTGGGGGCGGTCCCCCTGCTCTCAAACAGCATGTGCGGTGGCCATTTTCCTGTGGCCTCTTACATGATTGTCTGTTTGGCCAAAGGAAAATGTCCGCCACACATGTGCAGTTGACGCTTTCGGTTGAAGATGAGGCAGTCTCGAGAAGAAGATGGAGGGCGTCGCTTGAGAGTCAGCAGACAGCACAGGGGATGTCCTGAGTGCTGTTTGAGCGCAAGGGGGATCACCCCTAGTGTGGACTGGAGACTAATTTGCATACAGTGAAAACCGGAAATATCACCAGAACGGTGGTGCAGAGAAGACTTCTAAAGGTCGGGGAAGAATAGCCTTTCTTAAGGTGATTCCGAAGTGGTAGGCCTAAAAAAAAAGGATTCTAATCAGGGGCATAACTACCATAGAGGCAGCGGAGGCGGCTGCCACAGGGCCCGGGCCATTAGGGGGCCCGGTGACAGGGGCCACTATTGGGGATAATACTGTGTGCAGGGGCCACTATGGAGCATAATAATGTGTGCAGGAGACACTATGGGGGATAATACTGTGTGCAGGGGCCACTAAGGGGGATAATACTATGTGCAGTGGACACTATGGGGGATAATACTGTATTCAGGGGCCACTATGGGACATAATACTGTGTGCAGGGGCCACTAAGGGAAATAATACTGTGTGCAGGGCCACTATGGGATATAATACTGTATGCAGGGGCCACTAATGGACATAATACTGTATGCAGGGGCCACTATGGGGGATAATACTGTATGCAGGGGCCACTAATGGACATAATACTGTGTGCAGGGGCCACTAATGGACATAATACTGTGTGCAGGGCTTACTAAGGGACATAAAAGAGTGCGGAGGAGGGGGTCGGTCGAGGTCTTCAGCGTCGGTGTTGGTTGGGGGGGGGGGGGGCCATGCCAAAAGTTCACCACAGGGCCCCGCCATTCCTAGTTACGCCACTGATTCTAATGATAGTATCCCTTTAAAAGGACATCGTTATAAATCATATGAATGAAAAAGAGACGTGTGCTATTCACATGGTATGTACAATCCTGGCTTACAGCCTATTAGTGATACCCATACACCAAACAGGCTGCCCAGCACTTATATATTAGTGGGGCAGTAGTTAATCTGAATGGAACAATGGTTGGATAGTGCATGCACCGCTGCCTTCAATAGGAGCTCCAGAGATAGGCGAAGTACAGCATTTGGCTATCTCCAACACTTGCAATGAATGAGAAGAATGACACAATGCTTATGCTTCCCAACCACCACTTAATACAGAATGGGGGACAAAAGTTCCCCATTCTCCCGATCAGTGAGGGTCTGAGTTGTAGCCCAAATCAATCTGCAAGTTATCCCCTATCTTATGGTTAGGGGACTACTTGCTTTCATGGGAAGACCCTTTTAATTATGAAAAAGGGAGTTTACATAATATATTATTGACTTCAATGTAAGCTCCCCTACTGCAAAATGTTCTCTATGGGCCTGTTCTCACAAAGTAACGCGACGCTCATTCTGACACTTAAACAGGTGTCAGAGTGAGCACTTCAAAACAGAATACCATTGACCTCAATGGGTGCCATTTTACGCGCACTACACATTGAAATCAATGGGAGACTTTTTAACCCATTGATTTCAATGTGTAGCGGGCGTAAGACGGCACCCATTGAAATCAATGGGATTCTGTTTCGAAGCGCTCACTCTGACACGTGTTTACATGTCAGAATAAGCGCCACGTTACTTCGTGAGAAAAGGGCCCTATCATTTAATGGGATTTTTCGAGCTACAAGTATTGATGGCCTATCTCAAATTATAGGTCATCAGTATCAGATTGAAGGGGGTTGATGCACATCAGTATTTGTAGCCTAGAAAAGTCCTCAAATACTATTCTGTTCCACAGACTGGGATCTCTGTTTCAGAGAAATTAAGCTCCAAGCCAAATAAAAAAAATATAAAGAGATTGTCGAAATTTTGGATTTATGTCATATTAAAAAATATTACAATTGTATTTAAGTGCGGACATTGACTTTATATTTGTTTTAATTTAAAGCTTTAAACTAGTACAATTCTTAGGTATTTGCCCGGGGAGAATTTGTTTTTGAATAATTTATAACTACTTGTGTAGAAAATATATATCCTTCTCTTGTATGATTTTGTTTCTGGAGTGTTAAACGTTTGGCTCCAAACCATTTAGAGGAAGTTAATTAACTTGTGGCTTCTTGTCACGTCTATACGTCTATGCGGTGTTTGGCCATTCTGTTTAATGTTTTTACAATACTCCTATTCCCTGAAAGACATTAGAATTGCCGCCTATTTTCTTCTCAATTTAAAGTTCTGCTTTTTATTATGTGATGAGCTTGGGTAACAGGAAGGTCATCTTCTAAAGTAGACAAGCACAAAGCGTTAGACGTACAACAAACACAATGTGAGTCAGCAGATTACCGTAAGTGCATATGACCTCAAATAACTTTAACAATCGGGATGCATAAGATAACAAGTAAAATGTATCTTAGTACTAACTATACATATTCTATTATTTTCTATCTGTTGGAAGTTTACAGCCCAGGACAATATACGAAAATTGCATCTGAATATAAGGCCGGGTTCACACGGGAACACACAGGAGTTTTTGGACCGGATTCTGAGGCGGCCGGGTCCAAAAAACGGTTAACCACGAATGGATGCCGGTGTAGTGCATACAGTGCACTGAAGAAGGGGCATGTTGCTTCTTTGTTCCATGAGCGGGAAAAAAACGCTTGCGGAAAAAGGAAATGATCGACTCCCATTGAAGTGAATGGGAGGCGGTTTTTTGAGCAGGATTTTGACAAAATCTGACCAAAATCCTGACCAAAAAACTCCCATGCGAACTTAGCCTAAGTTTCAGGTAGGTGGCGTCAGCATAAGGTTATAATAAGGTGATTCTTCATCACACTGTGACTTTTTTTTTTTTTTTTTTACTTTTAATAAAAGTTAGGGAGCCTTCACATGAAGTTTACGCTCCGCCTATTCTGAATGTAAACTCGTTCAGAGTGAGCAGCGTTAAAACAGATCACATTGACCTCTATGGGTGACGACATACGCGCCCTTTCCATTGAAATCAATGGGAGGCTTTTTTACCTATTGCTTTCAATGTGATACGTGCTGAGCGGAGCATAAATTCCGTGTGAAGGCTCCCTAAGGGTATGTTCACATGGAGTTTTTTGCAAGCTGAAAAAATCTGCTTCGGGAATTAGGAAATGGTTTTTTGACACTATTTTTTACATTTTTACACGTTTTTAGTTTTTCAGGTTTTTTTGCTCCAGCATACTGTATGGACCTAGAAACCTCTCTCTAAAAAAAAATGCTAACGACAAAATCACGATGAAAAAGTGTTGCGTTTTTTCCACCTCCCTTTGGCTGCAATGGGTTTTTCCAGACGGAATCTGCCTGATGATAGATCATATTGCTTTTTTTTCTTGTAGCTAAAAAAACCGCTAGAGGAAAAAAACTGCTAGTGACTCCCATTGAAATGAATGGGAGGCATTTTTTGAGGGGGATACCTTGTCAAAATCTGCCTGCAAAAAACTTAGTGTGAACAGACCCTTAATGTGTAGTAGTACAGATTAACTCTACAATGCTATCTCTGCTTAGGGTGTTTGCGCACATTCTTGTTGCTGAGGCTAGAAGGATTTCTCACAAAGTTTTGTTTTTTTCTTCGTCTTTTTTATATCTGTAGAATTTTTTTGGGGTATCATTTTTATTTTGAAGTGTAGTGTTTTTAACTTCCTTCAGCCATGACCTTCATATTGCAGCTAAAACGTTCAAGGGCTACAAATGTTGCTTGCAGGAAATATCAATTTAATAAAAATGTTATGGTAATGCAAAATTCTCCATATTCCTTCTAAATGGTTGAAAACCTTGTAGATGATTTTTACTTATCTGGACTGTTTGTATCATAAGATACCCAAGTATTCCTTATGTATTCTATTTTTTATTAGGATGTCTAGGTATGTTCATTTTACAAATCATATGTTACTCTATAGCCTCTGTGTTAATTCAAGCGAGAACTTTGTGGTTTGAATAAAGGGCCTTCAACAGGGGGCAATAATCTCCTGAACAAGCATTTGTGCGAATATTCTTTCCCAATCGATCATAAACCTGTCCAGGAATCAAACAGCAAATAATAGTTCACTCATTTGTCACTGATAGCATCTTTTATGAGAACATAAAAATCTTTGTTGGCAACACATCTGCTTGTATAAACAGTGGATGCACCGCTAACAATAATGTGAACTACAGCGTATAAGACACAGAAAGATGAAAGCTCAAAATGCAAGAAAAAAATCGATTCAAATTATCGATTGGAACTCTTTACAGGCAATTTATCTGCCCATGTGAAAGAACCCTAAGGGTAAGTTCACACTGAGTTTTTCGGTAAGGATTTTGCATCGGCATTCAGTCGTAGCTACTAGAGATGAGCGAGTAGTGTTTGATCGAGTAGGTGTTCGATCGAATACTACGGTATTCGAGACACTTGTACTCGATCGAACACTACTAGCTGTTCGAAGTTTAAGGTTCGATGCAGAACCAGCGTTGATTGGCAGAATGCTATACATTCTGCCAATCAACGCTGGTTCTTCTCTTACCTTTAGAAGTCTTCTCCATGCAGCGTCCCTGTGGCATCTTCCGGCTGGAATTCACTCTGCCTAGGCATCCGGCCTAGGCAGAGCCGACTGCGCATGCACGGGCATGCCCTCACATGCGCAGTCGGCTCTGCTTAGGCGTCGGGCCGGCCAGAGCCGACCGCGCATGCGCAGTCGGCTCTGCCTAGGCCCCGATGCCTAGGCAGAGTGAATTCCATCCGGAAGACGCCGCGGGGGCGCTGCACCAGGAGAAGACTTCAAGGGGAATCCAGCCCGACCGTCACTCGTGGACTTCATAAGTATAATTTTATTGAATTTTGCGTACCCCTGAAACAAGCATTTCCCCCCATAGACTATAATGGGGTTCGAAATCTGTTCAAACAGCCGAACAGTGTGCGGCTGTTCGAATCGGATTTCGAACCTCGGACATTTTAGTGTTCGCTCATCTCTAGTAGCTACCCGTTTTTTGGTCTGGAACCTCAGGTTCTGGACCAAAAAAGTCCTTGTGAACTTACCTTAAGGGTGCATTCACACAGATGAAAATGATGCTGAATTTGGAGTGGAATCCGTGTCAGAATCCACGTGGAAAAAAAGCCTCCCATTGACTTCAATGGGCTCCTTTTTCTGTTAGCAAGTCCTTGCATGTATTGCCAATCAAGACAACATACTGTTACCACTAAGAATAAATCATATTTGCAAAGATCTTTAAAGATGTTTTCCCATCTACCTTTCTTAGCAGCTTTGTCATAGGAGATTATTTATTATTATTACTAGAAATATAAATGCAGATCAAATAATATGCACAGTATTGTATATTACATTACTTAAGTTTAGAGAGAAAAAAAAAACTTACATGTTGCAAAGGAGAGAACAGATTTGCAGAGCAGTAATGTATTTACATAGAGAGATATAGGCTATGTCCGAGTCTTTGTCAGCAAACTGCAATTGATTGTCCTAACTGAAGTGATGTACATAACAGGAGAAAACTCAGTTTCCCCCAGAGAACAAAGACTCATCCTCCAACCTGTTATCAGATATAGGACTGATCCAAAGGAAACAATGTATTTAGGAAAACTCTTGAATTTACATATGTTAACAGTATAGATAGGATTCTTGAGATGGGAAAACCCCTTTAACTTATAATTCCTTATTAATTTAAATATTTTTATGTTCTTATGTTCGATTGAAAAAATGCATTACGGGCCATTACTTTCTAGGAAAAAAATATTTTTTTGAAAGCATGTTGCAACTGTCCACCTAGCTAGTTGGGGTGAGATATTATTGTGTGATTCTGATGGTTACTCATAATGTACTGTCTAGACTGACTACATTGGTTATACTATAGATTGGCCATACTATGTCATCGTGTATATTGCAGGGGATGTGTTTTTATTCATTCAGGGGACAAATGGATCTGTTTGATTGTTAGAATGGATATGCCAACATGATAGGTATTTTGGGGATAAACAGCTATAATGGATACATTTAAGTACATAGGTCCTGTTTGATATGACAATTGGTATAATATTATCTTTATGATTACACCATAATGACTATATGGATTTGGGCACTAATGGATGACTGAGCACTATAAGTTTTGGTATTGCTTATTTGTTGAATTTTGGAATATGGTTATTTGTTTTAAGATCTACATGAGTTAATTTACACTGTATGTGAGATTTATATTACTTATATTGTTACTTATTTATTATAGATGTCTGTTGAAAAAAAATCTATCCAGTAGATATTTTAAAAATATTTTACTAACCACCAAGAATTTTCCGTTTATATTGTTTAAACACATTTTTTGATATGATCTAGTCAAAGCTTTAATATTTTTGCCTAAATTTGAGAGTACGGTGGATATTTTTTAATATTGCCTAACTTGTTAACTATAATGTACTTTGTTATCTCCTTTCACTAGAACTGAAATTACAGACCTAAATTACTGTAATACCAAACATTAATTCAGTCGGCATCGTGCTTACATCTCCATATATGTGTGCTCAGCTCTTTAGCACATTAGCTCATTAGCAGAACTGAGAGAATCCTCTGGTAGTGGCGTACCTCCCTGAGAACATAAGGGTCCATTCACATTCACGTCAGCAGAATATAAAGCTAGCAGAACCCATTGAAGTCAATGGAAGGCTTTTTTTCAGCGCTCAAATTCCACACCAAATTCCTCACCATTTTTCTCCGTGTGAGTAACCTTAAGGCTAAGGCCCCATGGGCTGTAATCGCAGCGCTAAAGCACTGCAGAAAGAACTGCTGAGTGAACAGAGTTTTCCTATGTGGACTTTCTCTTAACATTATATCTATGGGAAAGCCGCTGGCTGCAATTTGCAAAGCTGCAACGGTTTTGCAAATCTCAGCATGTCTGCACTGCGATTTTTCCGCAAAGTGGGCATGGGATTCGCATGAATCCTATCCCCTTTGGTTGCACTGGAAAACGCAGCGATTTTTGCACGCGGCATCTCCACTGCGGGCAAATCGTGGCGTTTACCTCCCGTGGGGCCCCGGCCTAAGAGTCACACAGAGTTTTTTGGACCGAATTTTGACGCGGACTCCGGCTCCAAAAATGCCTCCCATTCACTTCAATGGGAGCCATTCACTTCTTTTTTCCATTAGCGTTTTTTCCACTCGTGGAAAAAAGAAGCAAACTTCCCTATCTTGGTGCAGATTCTGCAGCTGAATCCATCGCGGCGTGAGACTCTCTCCCGACTAGGCCCATTCATTTGGGTCTAATCCGGAGAGGAATGCCGTGACTGGATGCCTTTTCACTGCATCGGCATCCAGTCATGAGAAGAATTTTTTGGAGCCGGATTCTGAGGTGGCTTCCGCCTCAAAATCCAGTCCAAAAAACTCTGTGTGAACTCAGCTTAAAAAGGATTGGTCAATTAGTTTTCAGTCATCTGCAGTCACTGTAGAGTCTCAGGCTGCCCCATTCTCATTGGAAACAATTGATTCAGACAATATTTAGGCTCCATGCACATGGCAAACTCGGTCTGGGAAATGCAGGCAGTAAACAGTCAGAAATTTGTGGACTACATTTGCCCATGTGCATGGGGCCCTAAAATTAGACTTAATATCAGCAACTACTTGGACCCCCAAAAGACACAACATTCAAAGGTGGTTGTATTTGAATCCAATACTATATTCTCACTGCACTCACACTGTTACTGCTGGCTGTTGTGTTCCAAAATAGTACACACGTGGTTTTATATACCGCTGGAAAGCCGACAGTGCGCTGAATTCCACGGCTTTCCCGTTCTGTGCCCCCAGTGAAGAGCTATCGGTATCAGAAGGGCACAGTAGTGCTCTACTGTGAGAGGGGACATTCTTAACCACCCAGCAATGACGCTGAGCAGTGAGGAATGCCCCCACCAGTTCTCGTCTATGGACGAGTACTATCAGGAGGAGAGAGGGGCGTTCCTCACTGCTCTCAAAGTACAGCACAACAGACGCTACTGTGAGGAAGGGCGTCCCTGACTGACTGTCAGAAACGCCCTTCTGACGGTGAAGAGCTACGGTACCGGCACCGATAGCTCTTCACCTGGGGCAGAGAACCTAAAAGCCGATTAAAAGCCGGCTTTTTAGAGGTATATAAAACCGCATGCGTCCTGAATGGTGAAAAGGTCTTCTTTAGTACCAGAGTCCAGCTTCTGCTCTGCTAAACATTCATACAACATCTACTGCGTTCCATTAAGAGTGCTTTACATTTTATTTGCTTATGAGTAGTTTCCAAATGGAAAAGCACAGCGGCTTGCAATATTACAGAAGTTCTTAAGAGAGTGGATGCCCAATTTCAATATAAACTCATTTTTGCTAACAAAATTACAGCTAACTGTTTATCTAATTGGGAATGCTGGACTTGCTTTATATTACACAAGATCCAATCGCCTTCTTCCCCATGTCCCCCCCCTCCTATGGATGTAATTAAAGCAATATAATCTAGATGGTATTGTGTTCTAAATCTATAAGATGCAATTTCCTTTTCAATGAATGCACCAGATTTGTGTTTCTCAATATGACTACAATAGTGTTGGAATATAAGCAGCGCTCAAAGTTAGTTTTTAGAGATGAGTGAACAGTAAAATGTTCGAGATTCGATATTCGTTTCGAGTAGCCCCTCAATATTCGACTACTCGAATCGAATATCGAACCCTATCATAGTCTATGGGGGAAAATGCTCGTTTCAGGGGTAGGCAACATTCAATCAAATTATACTTACCAAGTCCACAAGTGAGGGTCAGAATGGATCCTCCGAGCAGTCTTCTCCATGCAGCGTCCCCGCGGCGTCTTCCAGCTCTGAATTCACTCTGCCAGACATCGGGCCTGGGCAGAGCCGACTGCGAATGTCCACACTACAAGCGGGCATGCGCAGTCAGCTCTGCCCAGGCCCGATGCCTGGCAGAGTGAATTCAGAGCCGGAAGACTCCGCAGGGAAGCTGCACGGAGAAGACTTCTAAAGGTAGGAGAAGAACCAGCGTTGGTTGGCCGACTGTATAGCATTCGGCCAATCAATGCTGGTTCTGCATCGAACTTTTACATTCGAATACCGTACTATTCGATCGAATACCTACTCGCTCATCTCAATTAGTTTTATACAGACTGTGCCGTATTCTGTGTACTTTTGTATCAATGCATGCAGACCTGATAAACTGCACCCTCTACGTATTTATAATATTGTACAAAATTCTAAATTATAGAAAATAATAAAGCTTGAAACACGACATTTTTTACAACATAACTGACTAAAACACCGAAAAAGTGTGTGTGAGTTACTGTATGCCAAGAGAAATTCCTGTATGTGCAGTTCTAATTTAGAAGCCTCCGTTCACCTTTGCTTTACCAGAGGGAAACCTACACTCATGTATTGGTTTATGTTCTTAGGTTTCTTGGTGGTTAATATACAATTCGCGAGAAAATTATGGTGCTATATAAATTTATGGTCATAATAAATTATAATAATTATAATCATACGGTACAGTATACTATTTATAACTTCTCGGGAATAAAATATTCTTATTACAGCTCCTTAACTTACAGAAAGTGAACTGAAATAATGGCCAGTAAGGCATTAATGCAGCATATTGCTGTCGCTAAGGTACCCCTGCCATTTACTTATTGATAACCAACCCCTTCCCACATCAATAGGAGTGCAGGAGCAGTTATGTCTATTAGTATCCACATGCCTACAGCAGGTCCGCCAAGTACTACAAGTGGCGGAGACTGGGCTGCTATTACTAGAAGGGCCATTAAAAAAGGCAAGTTATGTTTTTGAATGTGTTATTCCATTGACTGCAACTATTCAAGTTTGAAAAGAAACCTTTTACCAAAATCTGTGGTCACATTTACTATATCTTTTGCTATATTTACTACATTTTGTGATAAATTGTTTATGTATTGACTTGCATGCAGTTTTTTA